>NW_024412404.1:34308407-34554290 GCF_014898765.1 Herpailurus yagouaroundi | reverse complement strand
CCTCCCGGGAGGCCCGCCGCGAGACCCCCGCTCGGCCTCGGGCCCCGCGGGCTGGCGGCAGCCCGGGGCCCAGGCGGGGGCGGGCGAGAGCGCTGCCGGGCCGCCCGGCTGTGGGGAGGCGGGAACTCTGGGCATCCCAGGCCGCGGGAACTTTAGCCCACACCTTCTCCCCGGGGAGCTGCCCTGTTTGACACTTCTGGAAACTGAGGCTCGTGGCGGATAGGTCGCTTGACCCAGGTTACTCTGGTAAATGGAAGCACCAAGGGTCGAACCCCTTCAGTCATTAATTTAACAGGTTTTACTGAGCACCATACCGGGCCTGGCGCTGTGCCAAGCTCTGGAAATACTCCTTTTACTGGTAGTAGTGGCCATTCAGGTCCGTGGACTCCAAATCCAGTGCCCTGTCATTGCTGAAGCGAACATGCGGATGTTCAACCCCTGCCAGAAACCGCAGGCTCTGCACAAATCCTTCCATGGGTGCTGGGTGGTTATTAGACCCACTTGACAAGAGAGCCAGGAACCTGGAGAAAAATCAAATTATCATTCCCCTCCCCCGCCCTTTTCCCCTCGTCTTTACCAATTTTGATGGACTAATGACCAATTCCATAGGTCTGACACCTGGTACATTCAATCTGGACTAATTCCTGAGGCCCATAACCCCTCTCATCTGTTCTCTTCCTGGACTAATCATCCCTCTTACCACAGTCATTTTATTTTCCCTCTTCTACAACTTTAATCTGTGCAGAAACCTTCAGAGGCTCCCTACTGCCTTCCAAACTAACTCCACATACTGTAGGAACCCACCTCATCCTGCTTTATATGGACCACCCAATGTAAGGTCTCTTCCACTCCAACTCTGTACCAGTGTTCAGGCTGATCCTCTACCTGGAAGGTCACCATCTCCTCCCACACACTTTCCTCCTCCTCAAGAGAGTTCGACCCTCTCAGGTTGCTCTTAAAAGTGACCTCCCCTCCTTTGAGCCTCCAGGGCACAGGAGAAGTTGGAGCAAGAATGCATAGGAGGACACCAAAGAATTCTGCCTATAAAGAATCTGCCAGCCTGACCCTTAACTGTTTTTGCTGTTTTCTCACCACTAGGATTTTAATGAAAATCAACATGACTGCCTCCCTTAAGAGCTGGTTTTGGAAAGGTCTCTGCAGAGGACACTGAGGAAACTCTTTGTTCATTAAGAGCTTGAGATTTCAGCACTAGAGCAATAGGGAATGGTCATTTCCTGCAATCCCTGAGTCCATGCTGGACAGGTGAATGGAGGAGCCAGGAAAAAGGAACCATCGCTGACAATAAAGAAGGTAGGCTATCTATTTATTATACTGTTTTCCATTATGGTTTTAGAATTCACTTAATGAATCTAGTAATGTCAAACATTATCAGTCACCTGGAGCCCCCCAAGACTTGTTTTAAAACAAAAAAAGGCACATGGGAATTACATTGCTACAAACTTGTGGATGCACAAGCAGTTAACATTGAATCCTCCAAATGAGTCATCACACCGTTAGTAACCAAAGCAAACCTAGGTCTATTGGACAGGAAAGTTACCTAAGTGTGATAATCGACATCATCCCATGCCTGGAAAAGAGCACCTTCCCCAAATCTTTGCAGAGAGAGCACATCCAAATCAATGTCCTTTGCTCACCCCCTCGCTCCCTCTCTAAATGAGACTGGAGGGAGCCATGTCCCTGAGGCTGCCTCACCGCATTGGAATGTCTGAGCTAACAGTGCTTCCAGAGGGTTCGTTGCTCCTCTGAACAGCACTGCCCAGACTTTCTGGAGATTTTAATTCACTTCCCAACCTCGCCAACAGTTGCACACAAGGTGCCTTTTTTACACCCTGCTCTCTGTTCAGTGAAACATGCAGACCATCTCAGGGGAACAATGGCTCCATTCAAGACTTTTTCAAAAGTGCAGCATATAACCTCCATGCTGTGGGTTGCTGCCAGCCATTATCTGGAGGAAGAAAGACTGTCAGATAAAGTGGGAGAATTGGGGGAGCACTGGATAGTTTCCATGGAAAATTCAGCTTCAATAAATTAAGTTATGCATCTTTGTATACAAGACAATTTGGCGGAGTTAAAAACAACAAAAACAAAAGCCCCAAGAAATAATGCTGTGGAAACTATTTAAATATAGTGTGTCTCTGTCTGAAATTTCAGAAGAAAGCCCACATCTTTTTTGAACCTGTTACATAATGGTCTTCATTTGATGGAAATTGATTTAAATAAGTTATAAATGATGGGACTAGGGAATTTAAATCATAAAATCATTTTAAGAAATGGAGTCATCTCCCTATTTTCTTTCTCTCCTATCCCGTTAATTTTTTAGATGGGGGGTAGTCTCTGAGTTCATGGTTGTTGCTGCCAACGGGAGGCCCCACACTCCCTACTGCACATATTACAGAAAGAAGATTGGCCCTTTGCCACACTCAACAAGACAGCCATCAGTTAACCCCTTTATAAACAGGCTCTGAGGTTGGGAACTGAGTAGTCCGCACAGGCATCACTGACAAACGTACTGATCTTTGTTAAACAGTAGCTAATTGCCAAGCAGAGGTGTCTGCCAACAGACCTCTGGGTAGTCTTGAAAACCAAGGAAGAACTAAAGGAACAAGCCAGCCCTCAGTTTAGGAAGGCCATCTTCTCCTCTTTGAAGTCACTACATCAGATTGTTCTGGGTTTACCAGCTGTCTGCAAATAGGCTAGTAGGTTGAGACAGTGGGGAGAGAGTAAAAACCAAGCTTTTTAGAGTTCTCTCATACGTGAGGGTGAAGTACTAAGGCAGTTTGAGGTTGGTGAACAACCAGTTTGTTAAAGTAGTAGGTAGCTATACTTCTATGAGGTGGTTAGGAGTGAGGGTGCAGGACATCTGGTCGGAAGAGTGAGAGAAGCAGGGAGAGACAATCCTAGACATTATCTCTCAACATAGCCAGTATTAGGGGCACAGACTCTGATATGAGACCAGTTGAGTTGAAATTCCCAATCTACTTACTTCCTTGGCATGAGCCCTTGGGCAAGTTACTTGCCTCTCTGTGCCCCATTCTCCTCTTCTGTAAACTCTACCTGCCCCTTCAGGGGTGTTATGAAGATTAAATGAGTTAATCTACGTGAAACACTTAGAACATATAAGGAGGGGTTCCAGCTGACAGTCCCAGCGAGCATTCCAGCAATGGTCCCAGTGAGGATCCCAGCTGGTAACCAGCATTAACCCTGGACATTTGAGTGAGTGAGTGAGTGTGTGTGCCTTCAGGGGATTCTAGGCCCCATAGCCTTTAGGCTCTACCAAGTAGAGCTGACAAATGCTATCCTCACCAATTCCTGTCCAAATTGCAGGTGTGTGGGGGAAAATAATTGTTTTTAGTCTTTTAAGCCGCAAGTTTTGGAATAATTTGCTGTATAGCTTTAGTAACAAAAAATAGGTGTGGATGTTGGGAAGTAGGTAGAGTTTTTAGAAGCCTAGTGAGAGGATTTTACTGCTTGCTTCTATGTTCTCAATGAAATGGCAAACAATGTCCTCAGGTGAGAGTAAAGATATGGTAGGAAGTGAAAAAAGTTTGAGAGAGAAGGTATGAAATACTCATTTTGGAAAGTGGGAGGGCAAATGTAATAATGAAATATAATGCCAGGTATTAAGTGTTCAATCGTGGTCATAAATGTAAAGTGAGCCCAGTCATTGTGATGGTACATTATATTTCAGACAGGATTAGCCACATGGATACATGAGAAGAAAAAATATATCTCCTGAAAAAGAAAAGGTAAAATTATGATTACCTGCAGAAAAATGTGATTATGTGTCTAAATAATACCAATCAACTACAAAATATGTAGAATTAATGTCAACCTACTAGAGTCACTGTATATAAGACAAATATTCAAAAATCAACAGCTTTTCTATATAACACTAATGTCTGCTTAAAGATATATTGGGATAATCTCATTCATCATATCAACAAAAGCATTAAAATATGGAAATTAGGGGGCACCTGGGCGGCTCAGTCGGTTAAGCATCAGACTCATGATTTCGACTCATGTCATGATCTCACGGTTCATGAGTTCTTGCAGTGCAGAGTCTGTTTGGGATTCTCTCTCTCTCTTTCTCTGTCTCTCTCTGCCCCTCCCTGGCTCTATATCTCAAAATAAATAAATAAATTTTTTAAAATATGGAAATTAGGGATAATCATGATAATATACATACACGTATATACTGTGCACACACACGTCTAATTATTTTTGGAGAAATTAGAGAGATATGCATAAATAGGAAGAGACATACTATTTATTTATGGGAGGCTTAAAGATTAAAAGTGTCAATTTTGGGGTGCCTGGGTGGTTCAGTCGGTTAACTGTCTGACTCTTGATTTTTGGGTCAGGTCATGATCTCTCAGTTTGTGAGATCGAGCCCTTTGTTGCACTCCACACCGATAGCACAGAGCCTGATTGGGATTCTCTCTCTTTCCCTCTCTCCTTGCCCTTCCCTCCCCCATCTCTTTCAAAATAAATAAAAAAGCTTTTTAAACATGTCAATTTCTGCTAAGTTAATATTTAACATTTAACAAAATCCCTCTGGAAATTTTTTTAAAACTTGCCAAGAAACGCTGATATTGCTGAAACTAAGGTGCTCATCACATTGAATTTCATTATAATATTCTCCCTCCTTTTACTTTTGTTTAAAATTTTCCATATTGAGAAGTTTAAAAAAAAAAAAAACCTGACTGCAAATTTCAACAAATCATTTTGAAAAAATAAATGATTAGCTAAAAGAATGTTGTAAAAGAAAGACTTTAAGAGGGGAGCAAAGGTGACATTTCAGCATCAGTAATGTGCTCTGACTGTCCACAGGCAGAGGCCATGTGGCAGCAGTGAGTGTGCAGTGGAGAAACACCAGCAGCTGGTCCTACGATGACTGTTCCTGTCACATAAGCATGGTTGTGTCTTTCCTGTGGTGGCTCCAGCCATTTTCTGAGCCTGGGTCTCCAGCCTTCCCAGTGATTTTGGTATAATATATTCCTTTTCCACTTAAATAGCAAGAGTTAGTTTTTGTTGTTTGCAACCAAGAAATCTGACTTGGACAGTTTAGAAAAGAAAAACGTCACTTCTAAATAATTCATAGGCTAAAGAAAAAAAATCATAACAGAAATTCTGAAATGTTTAGAACTGAATGACAGTTTAAAAAAAAAACAACAAACTACATACCCAAACCTGTTGGCTATACCTCAAACAGTATTGAAGGGAAATGTATAACTTCCAAATGCATTTAGTAGAAAAGAGGAAAAGTGTGTATTAAATTGTGTAAGCGTTCAACACAAGAAACTAGTCAGAGAACAACAGACTAAACCCTAAAAGAGAAATAATACATTATTCAAATAGAAAACCAAAAAAGGAGGATTTTTTTAAAAGACTAATAAGCTAGGCCAACTTTTACCAAGAATAATTAAAAGAAACATACATAAATATATAATGTGGGAATAGTAAAGTTTATACTTACGGAAAGGTGACTTAGTGTCAGGGAAAGTATCTGACATGACTCATTTAATCCTCGCATTAGGCCTGCGTAATAAATGCTATTATAATTCCGATTTATACAATAGGGAAGTGAGGCAGAGAGGGGTTAAGTAATTTGCTGAAGTTTCATGACCAGTTTTAAAAGATCTGAGCCATCTGGCTCCAGAGTCTGTAATTCTTTACCATTATTCCAAAGAAATTGGACAACACTAGAATTATAGTAGAGAGTAAAAGAGCACATGACAATTCTATGAATAATCTTAGGCCATTAATTTTAAAAAGAAATTAAAGTGACAATATTTTATGTGCTAGGTTCTTGTTAGTTTTTAAAACAAATTTATTTACTCAATGGCTATCACAGGCAGTGTGTCATTCCTCTGACTTTGTTCTTTTTCAAGGTTGTTTTGGCTATTCTGGGTCCCTTGCATTTCTCTATGAATTTTAAGATTGGCTGGGATTTCTGCAGCTGGGATTTGGGTAGGGATTGAATCTGGAGATCAGTTTGAATCAGTTTGTATCTGTAGATCAAGGAACATGGACAAGAATTCAAAGTCATTTCTCTCGCATTATCCTCTAGCACAATCCATTTCCCTGACCCACATCACAACCACTTAGGTATCCTTCCAGGGCTGTTCTATGCAGATTCAAGCATTTAGTTGTATCTTCTTTTAAAAAATGTATTGATAACCTGCTATGTGTGATGCACCTTGACTTTTTCACCTAACAGAGTGTCTTAGAGATTTTCCCATAATAGTACACAGTACTGTTTCCTTTATTAACTAGCGGTTGCACTCTGGTATGTAACCATCCCATATTTACTTACTTCGTCCTCCCTTGATAGACCCCTAAGTTGTTTCCATCCTTTTGCAATTACAAAAAGGGCTGCAGTGAATAGCCTTGTATGCACATCATTTTATTCACGCATGAGTAATATTTTTAGAGCAGAAATTGCTATAAGTTGAACTGCTGGGCTTCAAAAGGTTTCAAAGGTTTTAAATTTAAAAGTGCTGCTGGACTGACCATGATAGGGGTTGTACCAATTTATATTTCCACTGGCAACGTATGTGAGTGCTTGTTTTCTCACCTCCAATGAAGTGCTTTTCAAACTTCTTGAGGCTCTTCCAACATGGAATTATAGGATTTCCCTTCAGTGTGTGTCATTTTCTTTGGCGTCTTGCCTCCTTTGTGGGATGTTTGCAGCCTTGGGTGTCTTCCTTAGGGATCTTCCCACACCTGTTTAGCCTTCTCTGCTTTAGGCATCCTTTCTTCATGTATTTAAGAGATGTCTGAGGCCAATCTTAATTTATTTCTTCTTTTAAATGATGTGATCACTTTCCTTGGTGCCTAAAGGACTGTTTTGTTTTCTTTGGCATCTAACATAGAAGAGCCAAGGTGACTCTGGGACAGCGGATAAAGGAAGGAGACATACCCTACCAAATATAAAAACTTAATAACTTTTAGACACAAATATAGGATAATATGTCTGTGGTCCTAGAGTAGAAAAGGAGTTTTTTGATGAACTTCTTTAAAAAGCTAAATACCAAGAGAAAACTGGTAATTCGGTTTTAACTATGTAACCCTGTATAACCATAGGCTTTGTTAATAAAGTTAAAACAAAATCCAAAGATTGGAAGAGGAAAATTGCAACATACTAACAAACAAATCATTAGAGTCCCTTAAAGAATGTCTTGAAATCAGTAAGAAAAATAGAAAGCAGGCAAATGATGTGAACAAGTAATTGAAAGGAAAAAATAAGCAAAAAGGACAATAAACATATGAAAACATGCTAAACCTCATTTATAATCTCAGAAAAACTAAAATATTTTAAAGTGAGAGTTTTACACCAGCTTTTTGGCCAAAAAATAGTCTGTCAAGAACAAATGTTAGAATTTGGGATGTGGTCATTTATATTCTGTTGCTGGGAGAGCAAAGTGGTGCAAGCCACTTTGAAGAGCAATTAGGCAGTATTGGTGAAGTTGAAGTTGATTTACACTATAAATCCAATTCCATATCTAGGTATATACACAGAGGTATTTATGCATGTATACAAAAATAAACATACTATAATTTCTTTGTAGCCTTGTTGTTAATTGCCAAAAAAAAAAAAAGAGAAAAAAGAAAAAGAAAAATATTGAAACAAGCCTGAATGTTTGAATGTTCATGTATTGGGTAATGTATTAACACATGTGTTTTTGTTTACTCATGTGACAGAATGCTATACAATAGTTTAAGTGAATGCATTAGATTTACAAGTATCAATATGGATAGATCTAAAAAAAATGTTGAGTGAAAAAGAAAAATTGTAGAATGACATTTATAGTAAGATACCATTGCTGTAAATTTTTAAAACAAAATAAAGTTATATTGGGGTACACATGAAATGCAAGTGTAAAAACATGGGCAGAATATGTGTGTGCACTAACTTCATGACAATAATTTCCCTCTGGACAGGTAAGTAAATGAAAGGGAAAGGTATAAATATCATTTCAATTATATCTGTAATGCTTTGGGTCTTAAAAGATATCAGAAGCTGAGTTCATTACAATTGAAAACCTCTGTTCTGCGAAAGACAGTCAAGAGAATGAGAAGGTAATTGACAGACTGGGAGAAAACATTGACAAAAGACACATCTGATAAAGGACTGTTATCCAAAATACACAAGTAACTTGTATAACTCAATAATAAGAAAATGAACAACCCAATTTTAAATAAGGCAAAAGACCTGAACAGATACCTCACCAAAGAAGACATACAGATGGCAAGTAAGCATGTGAAAAGATGTTCAACATCACACGTCTCTAGGAATTACAAATCAAAACGAGATACCACTACATACCTATTAGAATGGCTAAATTCCTCAACACTGATAATACGGATGCTGGCAAGGATGTGGAGCAATAGAAACTCATACATTGCTGATGGGGATGCAAAATGGTACAAAATGGTACTCTGGAACATAATCTGGCAGTTTCTCATAAAAATAAACATCCTCTTTACCTTCAATCCGGTATATTGGTGTATACCCAAAATGAATTGAAAACTTATGTCTACATAGAAAACTGGACACACGTTTATAGCAATTTTATTCATCATTGCCAGAACTTGGAAGCAACTAAGCTATCCTTCAATATGGGAATAGATAAATATAAACTGTGGTATAACCAGATAATGGAATATTATTCAGTGCTAAAATGAAATGAAATAGCAAGGCATGAGGAGACATAGAGGAAGCTTAAATGTGTATTACTAAGTGAAAGAAGCCAATCTGAAAAAACTATATACTGTGCATTTCCGACTATATGATGTTCAGAAAAGGCAAAACTATAAAGACAGTAAGAAGATCAGTGTTTGCCAGGGGTTAGGTAGGAGGAAGAGATGAATACTTGGAGCAGAGGACTCTTAGGGCAGCTAAACTATTCTGCATTTCATTATATATTTGTCAAAACCCATAGAATGTACAACGCCAAAGGTAAACCCTAATTTAAACTATGGACTTTGAGTAATAATGATGTATCAATGTAGCTTCATCAATTGTAATGAATGTACCACTCTGGGGAAGGATGTTGATATTGGGAGAGGCTATACGTGTGTGGGGGACAGGAGGTATAGGGGAGCTCTCTGTACTTTGTTCAATTTTGCCATGATCCTAAAATTGCTCTAAAAATTAAATTTAAAAAATACGAAACAAATATAATAATAGTTAATTCTGAGAGGTACGTGCATAGTTTTTATTACTTTCTGTACGTTTCTATGTTTAAAAAATTTTTCAATACTACAAAAAGAAAAAAATATATGGCCACAAGACTGAACTGAACAAAAGAGTAGAAAAGATGGATTTGAAAATAACCCAAATACACACACATGCATGTATATAATGTATATTGATTTAATAAATGAAAAAATAAATATGACACACCAATGGGAAAGGGGTAGATTAGTAAACAATGGTATTAGGGAAATCGACTATTTGGCAAAATATCAAGTGAGAACCTCACCTTACTCATGCATCAAATAAATTTCAGAAGAATGAGTAACTAAATGTTAAAATGAAACCATTTACATAAAAAAGTAAAATAAAGTGAAGGTGAATATTTCCTTTGTCTAATTGTGGGGAGGGGATTTCTAAGTCTAAAATAATAGAAAGAATTTGAGTGAATGTTTAAAAACAAAAGTATTTAAAATTGTGTGTTAAAGTATCAAAAATAAGTACAAACACAAAAACCAAACTGCTTAGTAAGCAGGTAGGATTTTTATGGTCTGATATAAAAGCAAAACTGAAGCCATGCAATGAAACCTTAAGGTATCCCCAGTTAGCATTATCCTGACTCCTCACCCAATTCATGTCACTGCACAATTTTCCCTGATCACCAGACAAAATTCTCCGGAATCTTTAGCTGCTTGGGGCACCTGGGTGGCTCAGTCAGTTGAACATCCAACTTTGGCTTGGGTCATGGTCTCGCGGTCTGTGGATTCAAGCCCCTTGTCAGGCTCTGTGCTGACAGCTCAGAGCCTGGAGCCTGCTTTGGATTCTATGTCTCCCTCTCTCTCTGCCCATTCTCTACTCATTCTCTCTCTCTCTCTCTCTCTCCCTCCCCCTCGCTCAAAAAAGAGACATTAAAAAATATTTTTAAAAAATTTTTTTTTCAACGTTTATTTATTTTTGGGACAGAGAGAGACAGAGCATGAACGGGGGAGGGGCAGAGAGAGAGGGAGACACAGAATCAGAAACAGGCTCCAGGCTCTGAGCCATCAGCCCAGAGCCTGACGCGGGGCTCGAACTCACAGACCGCGAGATGGTGACCTGGCTGAAGTCGGACGCTTAACCGACTGCGCCACCCAGGCGCCCCTAAAAAATATTTTTAAATGAAACTTTAGCTGCTCAGAATTTTTCTCTGTAACTCCAATACATTGGCAAAAATGTTTTTAACTGTCACTGAGTATGAACTATGTATCAAACACTCTATCAGGTGCTTTTCATATTTTATCTTATTTCCTCACTCTATAGCACTGGTATTATCTCCTTTTAATAGATGAGGAATCCAAAGTTCAGAGGTATGAAGTAATTTTTCTTAGTTCAACTGTGGGATACAGCTTATTAATGGGTCATGAGATCAATTTAGTCACCATGGCTAGCAGCTTTAAAAAATGAAATAAAATAGAAAAGAAAATATCAAAATACATCATGCATACTAAGGGTAAGAACTGTTTGATTAACTTTTGATTCAGGAGTTTAAGTGTGTGAGACAGATTTTTTTTTTAATGTGGAATACATTTTTTAGCTGTGTCATACTCAGAAAAGTCTGAATGCCACTGTCTTACTTGGTATGAAGGGGAGTCAGTATCCACATCCAGAGCGTGAGTCTCTAAAGACTATGTCCTGGCTATGTCACTGCTTACTATTCAACCTGGCCCCCACCCAGGTCCTTTCTTTGAGCTATGCCAAGGCTTCACAGATGAAAGGCATTTCTCAAGACACTTCTCAAGGCATTTGAAGCTCTCCATCACCTTCCCCTTCATATCTTTTCAGCCTTATTCTCCACTTCTTTCACCCAGCCATGAACTACTATTTTTCCACATTTTCCCAGGATGTTCTATGGTTAAGCCTTGGATCAGACTGTTTATGCCATTGGTAACCTGTCATATCTACTGGGTAAAAAACTTCCAGAGAATCACCCTGTCACCTTTTACATGAGCCATATAGCCACACATTTTTCCATTTTGATTTTAGAGAAGATTGATACATTCTTATAAATCAGATTTATAAAATGCATGCCTTTATGTTGGATTACACTTTGGTGGGAGGTTAGGCACCCTTTGACACTTTAAGGCCACTATGCTATTGAATAAACCTAGGATAAAGGACCAAGAGGGGCACCAGCAGTAGCTAACGTTTACTTACTATGAGCAGCCGGGCTCTCAGCTAAGCTTTTTATAGGTATTACCTCAGTGAATCATTAGCCCCATTTTACAGATGAAATGTCTGAGAGTTAAATTTGCTCAAGTGTGCATGGCCAATAAGTGGAAGATCTACTTTTCAAAGCCAGGCTGTGTTTTTCCAGAACCTGTTTGGTTAACCCCTATTATTTTACTGCCTTTAGGCTAATGTCTCTGAAAAACACTCTCTGACTGCTTAGTTTTCAAGCTCATGAAATGCAGTAGGGAAAACTGGAGGGCTGGAGAGCTGTTCACTTGGGTGGTGCCTGGGGAAAAGCTGCTTCAGAGAGTTGAAGTAAATTTGCAGGGAGTTTATCTGATCTGATGTGAGGCTGCAGCACAGCTGGGATGGAGAACAAGAATTATTTTTGGAAGATCCAGGGTCACTGATGGGAAAGTGATCCTGAACATCAAATTTAAAGACTAGGATCAAAATGCAACCATGAATAGTTGGGAGAAGGTGATTCAGAACTAAGGCAACAACAGCAAGCTCAGGTATGGGAAGCTCCTTGTTTGTACCTGGGGACAAGGAACTTGAAGGTCGTCAGCCATGGGGCACTTTCGCCTCTGTGCCTCACTGGGGAACAACAGCTTGATTTCTACCAAGCAGACACCCTGGGGCCAGGCAGGTGACAGTGTGCAGGAACATTCCTCTGAAGAAGGAATGCTGCCATTGTCATTGCTGTGGGCACCCAACATGGGACGCAGATGACCTTTCCAATCACCCGTCCTCTAAGCATGAATACTTGGAATAGACCATTGCCCAAGTGAAACCAATTACTGTGTATTTGTAACTTCACTTGTCCGGTAAAGTCAGAACACCATGGAGGGCTGGGCATTGACAAATAATGAATAATGATAATACATATTTAGTGTGTATCTCCTGTGTGAAGGTCTTTTTACACATTCTCCTCTTTCACCCTAGAAAGAATAAACAAGTTCATCTTCAAATTTACAGGGGAAAGACACTCCAGCCCCCACCCAGGTCCTTTCTTTGAGCTATGCCAAGGCTTCACAGATGAAAGGCATTTCTCAAGACACCTTTCCATACATGGGAGGTGATCATTCTACAGGGTGGTCCATAGTGACTTATTAAAGCTCATTTCAATTTTACGACTTCATCTTATTTTATTTAGTTTTTCCATAGCTGTTTTTTTTTTTTTAACAGCCTGATATATTTTCCTATTTATTTCTTTGTTGTCTGGTTCCTTTCATGATCATGCTGTTTCCCCAGCTCCTATGATACAAGCTGGCACTAAATAACATCTTATCGGATACAGGTTAAAAGAATAAGTGTGTAAATGAGCAAACACCAGAAGTGGGATCTGCCATTTTAAAATACTGCTCAATAAGGATATGCTTCCAATTAAACAAGAGTCGTTGTAAGATATTTTTAAATAGTCTCACTAATACCTTAAAATATGACCCAAAAAATGACTTACCTCACAAAGGTACTTTGAAATACTTTCTTTTTCATTGCATACAGCTACTGTAGAAACTAAAACACCCTTGAATATATTATCCAGAATATGAATCCCTTACTATATGATCCAATGAATGAATAAACTAAAACAAGAACCACCCTCTGTGATTGAAGTGGCCAAAAACGTGCACCACGCCTGGCAATAGTGCCTGCAGAAAACTACTAGAAACAGCCACCTGACAGTGTTCTCTGGGCACAGCTTACAGGAGAGATTTGGGAGCATACTCTGCATTATCAGGAAGTATCAACCCAGAGGTAAAATGGAAGTACTGACATCTCATTGAGTGTGAGGACTGTATTCATTTCCTATTGCTTATGTAACAAATCACCACAGATTTAGTGGCTTAAAACAACATAAGTTTATTATCTTACAGTTCTAGAGATTATAAGTCCAAAGTCAGTCTCATTGGGTTACAGCCAAGGTATCAGCAGGGCTCGTCCCTTCAGGAGTCTCTAGGGGATGATCCTTCTTGCCTTTTTCAGCTCCCAAGGGCTGTTTGTCTTCCATGGCTCGTGGCCTCCATCTTTGCTTCTGCTGTGGCATGTCCTCCTCTGATCATCCTGTCTCCCTCTTCTAAGGATCCCTGTGATGATCTTGGATCACCTGGATAACCCAGAGTAATCTCCCCATCTCAAGATCCTCAACTTAATCACACCCACAAAATCCCTGTTGCATGTAAGGTGACATATTCACAGGTTCTGGGGATGAGGATGCAGATGTTGTTGAGGACCCATTATTCAGGCAGATCTTAACCAGGGAGAATTAGTCTTAGGGCTTCACCGTGTAGAATACCAGGTTCTTTTCCAATCTGATCTTTTGGTAGCTGTCCTGATTTACCTTATCTTCGTTCTTCTCTTAGCTATGATATTATCATGTAATAACACAGTATGCCAGGCACTATTTTAGGTACATCATACACTTAACATTTTAACATTTAGTGTAGGTACAGGAAGCTTAAGTAAATTAAGTAACAGAATCAGGATTTGAACCAAGGCAATTGCTCTCTAGAATTAGTGATTACGCTGTCTTGATCTTCAATGACCCACCTTCCTCATGAGCATCCTGGGGCTGAATGTGGTATCTCACTTGAGCCATTTGACATCAGTTGACATCTTTCTCAGACCCTGGCTCCCACAAGGATACACCAGCATGGCCTCTGCTTTAGGCCACATACATCCTTAGTTGGGACAGGAGACTCCTTCAGGCCCTGAGAAAGTCTGGGTCAACAAACGAATGAAATCTCTGGCTCCTGAAAGCTAAGGACCAGACCTTGACCATGGAAACTCCATGGAGGATCAGTCCTTGATATCCAGCCAGATATATTCCTGCAGGCCTTACTATAGTATTGAAAAGTATTACTTTTAGAATTGGGAATGTGACTCATGCTTCTGTTCTTTATTGAGTACATGGAAGCAACAGTTAATGCAATTTGGTCTGAACTCTGAGCATAATTCCACTGTTGGAGGAGCAGTCATGCTCAGGTTTTATTAGAGTCTGGAAGCTCTGTTATAGTACATTAAAGTTTCTCATTTTTCATCTATATTAAGCTAAATGCATTCTGGTGAGTCAGACAACAAAGAGCTGTTTCTCTGATTAGATACTTTCCTTAGCCCAGGAGTTCCTAATCTGAGACCATGGACATTTCAAGTCGCCTGTGGATACACCTGTGGTCAGTGATGGTTTACAAGAGGCTAGAGCTACCAGAAAACCAGTAATGAAGCTCAGTTGTGTGCTTCAAAGATGGTGTCCATTTTCTGCCACCTTCAGTGGCTGGAGCCACCATTGTCTTTCACCAGCATATCTGCCAGCAGCTTTCTGTCTGGTCTGTCTGCTTCTGCTCTTGCTTCCTACCATCTACTTTCCTCACCACAATGAGAATAATTCTTTTAAAGTGTGAGTCACTCACAACCCTATCACTCTTCTACTCAAAACCCTCCAGTGTCTCCCATCTCACTCAGAAGTCTTTCCTCAACCTGCAAGGCCCTCCATGACCTGGTCTCCCTGACATCTCTCTCCCTTATCCCTTCTGTTTTTCCTCTCCATCATACTTAGCTTCTGGATGTTTTGAACATGTTGGGAAGGTGAGTAAATGTTCAGTAAGGAGAAATAGACTCATGGTTAAGATGCTGCCCGGACTGGGGCACCTGGGTGGCTCAGTTGATTGAGTGTCTGACTCTTGGTTTTGGTTCAGGTCGTGGTCTCACAGTCCATGAGTTTGAGCCCTGCATTGGCTCTGTGCTGGTGGTGTGGAGCCTGCTTGGGATTCTCGCTCTCTCCCTTTCTCACTGCCACTCCCTCCCTTTCAAAAATAAATAAACTTTGGGGCACCTGGGTGGCTTAGTTGGTTAAGCGTCCGACTTCAGCTCAGGTCATGATCTCACAGTCCGTGAGTTTGAGCCCTGCATCAGGTTCTGTGCTGAGAGCTCAGAGCCTGGAACCTGCTTCGGATTCTGTGTCTCCCTCTCTCTCTGCCCCTCCCCTGCTCATGCTCTGTCTCTCTCTGTCTCAAAAATAAGTAAAAACATTAAAAAAAATTTCAAATTGCACTACTAGACATTTACCCAAGGTATACAGGTGTGCTGTTTTGAAGGGACACATGCATCCCCATGTTTATAGCAGCACTATCAACAATAGCCAAAGTATGGAAAGAGCCCAAATGTCCATCGATGGATGAATGGATAAAGAAAATGTCATATATATATATATATATATATATATATATATATATATATATATATGTGTGTGTGTGTGTGTGTGTATATATATATATAGGAGTATTACTCGGCAATCAAAAAGAATGAAATCTTGCCATTTGCAACTACGTGGATGGAACTGGAGGGTATTATGCTAAGTGAAATTACTCAGTCAGAGAAAGACAAAAATCATATGACTTCACTCATATGAGGACTTTAAGAGACAAAACAGATGAACATAAGGGAAGGGAAATAAAAACAGGGAGGGGGACACAACAAAAGATACTCATAAATATGGAGAACAAACTGAGGGTTGCTGGAGGGGTTGTGGGAGGGGGGATGGGCTAAATGGGTAAGGGGCATTAAGGAATCTACTGAAATCATTGCTTCACTATATACTAATTAATTTGGATGTAAATTTTAAAAAATAAAAAATAAAGTTAAATTAAAAAAATTTTTCAAAAATAAATAAACTTTGGGGCGCCTGGGTGGCGCAGTCGGTTAAGCGTCCGACTTCAGCCAGGTCAGGATCTCACGGTGCGTGAGTTCGAGCCCCGCGTCGGGCTCTGGGCTGATGGCTCGGAGCCTGGAGCCTGTTTCCGATTCTGTGTCTCCCTCTCTCTCTGCCCCTCCCCCGTTCATGCTCTGTCTCTCTCTGTCCCAAAAATAAATAAAAAAACGTTGAAAAAAAAATTTAAAAAAAATAAATAAATAAACTTTAATTAAAAAAAATAATAAAAACAAGATGCTGCCTGGACTTAGACTACCGAGGCCCAAATCCTGCTCTGCTCTTAACTGCTATCTTACCTTAGGCGAGGACCTTTCCCTGTGACTCAGCTTTATTATCTGTAAAACGTAGATAATAACAGTATTCACCTCCTAGTGTGGCAGTGCAAATTAAATGAATTGTTAATTAAATGCCAGGGAGAAAGTTTGATATGTAGGAGGTACTTGATAAACATTAACATTATGTATTGAATGAGCTAATGCATGTGCATGGCATAGTTCTGCACAGTTCCCCCCACAACACCTACATCATAATATTAGAATCCAGTTAGTTAATTCAACACTCTTGTCACCAAAGTCTTGTGTCTATAGACTAAGTATTGTGAAGGAGTCAGATGGCCAGGACTTTTCAGTGAGATGACCTGGCTTAAGGGAGTGTTCTGTTGGCATCAGATCATATTCATTTCTTAGACTAGCTGGGACCTTCTCCCAACCCCAGCCCCTGCTGTAGTTTCTGCAGCTGCTTTCACAGGGACAAATAGGGCTACACACTCTATCTTTCTTCACCTGCTGACCACTTGGTTATCAGAAGAGCATAAAGTCTGCATGGCAACAGGAATGGAGGAAAAGCTCAAAGCACAGCTACTGTTATTAATCTACCTATGGGTGTGGGCACTTACAGGCCAGGAGTAGGTGGGTCTATGAACTCCTAGAAATGGGAGTGTCCAGCAGATGAATTTCTCTACAAAAGTTTCCCAGCTTTTTTCAGATTCTTAACATGGCCCAGAACCAATAGCATTTCAGGAGCACTGGATTAATATCCCAGAAACTCAGGTTTTTACCTTTGAAATGGGAATGATTATCAGAGAGTGTCACACTGGTCAGAGTGGCTAAAATTCACAACTCAGGAAACAACAGATGTTGGCAAGGATGTGGAGAAAGGGGAATCCTCTTGCACCATTGGTGGGAATGCAGACTGGTGCGGCCACTCTGGAAAACAATGTGGAAGTTCCTCAAAAAATTAAAAATAGAACTATCCCACAATCCAGCAATTGCACTGCTAGGAATTTATCCAAAGGATGTGAGAGTGCTGAGTCAAAGGGGTGCATGAACCCCAATGTTTATAGCAGTACTATCAACAATAGCCAAATTATGGGGAAAAGTCCAAATATCCATCAAATGATGAATGGATAAAGAAGATGTGGTATATATATATATATATATATATATATATATATATATATATGTACAATGGAATACTGCTAGGTGATGAAAAAGAATGAAATCTTGCCATTTGCAACAATGTGGGTGGAACTTGAGGGTATTATGCTAAGCAAATAAATCAGTCAGAGAAAGACAGATATCATAAGATTTCACTCATATGTGGAATTTGAGAAACCAGATGATCATAGGAGAAGGGAAGAAAGGTAAGATAAAAACAGAGAGGGAAGCAAATCATAACAGACTCCTAAATACAGAGAACAAACTGAGGATTGATGGGCATGGGGGGTTGTGGGGTTAGGGATATGGGTGATGGTCATTGAGCAGGGCACTTGTTGGGATGAGCCTGGGTGTTTTATGTAAGTGATGAATCATGGGAATCTACTCCTGAAGCCAAGACTACACTGTATGTTAGCTAACTTGAGATAAAAAAAATAATAGTGTGAGAATGAAATTAGATTGCATATGTAGAGCACCTAGTACACTTACTAGCAAGTGGTAAGTCGTTGACTAATTAATACAGCCAAGAGACAAGCTTAGGCCTCAATATATCAACATAACTCTATCTGAAAATATCTGAAAAATAGGCGCTCTAAATTTACCTTGAAGTAAATTTACTTCTACAAATGAAACACAAAATATGTACATTATAAAATTATTTTTAATTCTCAAATTTAAAATATTGATAAAAACCTAAGTCCTATTTAGGAGGCTGATTGAATAAATTATGACACATTCATATAACAGAATACCATGTGGACATAATAAAGAATGTTAAATATTTCTATTAACATATCTATTCTAGGATGTATTAAGTTTAAAAAAAAAAAAGACTAGATACATTTGAAAGAATGGTCCTGGAACAGTTGGATATGCATATGCAAAAAAAAAAAATTAACTTCAATTTGCATCTTTTTTAAAAATTTTTTGTTTAATGTTTATTTATTTTTGAGACAGAGAGAGACAGAGCATGAGGAGGGGAGGGGCAGAGAGAGAGGGAGACACAGAATCTGAAACAGGCTCCAGGCTCTGAGCTGTCAGCACAGAGCCCGACACGGGGCTCGAACTCACAAACTGTGAGATCATGACCTGAGCCAAAGTCGGACGCTTACCCAACTGAGCCACCCGGGCGCCCCGAATTTGCATCTTATACCTATAAAAAATTAACTCAAAATGGATCACAGATCTAAATTCAAAACCTAAAATACAAAACTTACTGAAGAAAATTTTTTTGACTTTGGATTAGGCAAAGTTTTTTTCAACACAACGTTTAACACATGATCCATGTAAGACAAAAGTGATAATTGGTCTTCAATGAAGTTAAGACAGTCTGCTCCTTCAAAAGGCACTATTAGGAAGTGAAAAGATAAGCCGAAGACTGGGAGGAAATATTTGGAAATTATATATCTTATAAATGACTTGAATTCAGAATACATAAAGAACTCAGAAAACACCATAATAAGAAAGCAAACAACCTAGCGTTTAATTTTTTTAATGTTTATTTTCTTTTTGAGACAGAGAAAGAGACAGAGTGTGAGCAGGGTAGGGGCAGAAAGAGAGGGAGACACAGAATATGAAGCAGTCTACAGACTCTGAGCTGTCAGCACAGAGCCCAGTGTGGGGCTCAAACTCACGAACCGCGAGATCATGAGCCACCCAGGTGCCCCTAATTTTTAAATTTTTTTTAATGTTTATTTATTTTTGAGAGAGAGAGAGAGAGAGAGAGAGAGAGAGAGAGAGAGTGAGCATGAGCTGGAGAGGGGCAGAGAGGGAGATGGAGACATAGAATCTGAAGCAGTCTCCAGGCTCCAAGCTGTCAGCACAGAACCGGATGTGGGGCTCGAACTCACGAGCTGTGAGATCATGACCTGAGCTGAAGTCAGACACTTAACCAACTGAGCCACTCAGGTGCTCCCAGGTTCCCCTAATTTTTAAAATGGGTAAAAGAACAACCGTAGTGAGAGTGGACATTCTTGTTATGTTCCTGATCTAAGGGGGAAAGCTCTCAGTTTTTCCCCATTGAGGATGATATTGGCTGTGGATCTTTCATATATGGCCTTTATCATGTTGAGATATATTCTTTCTATCCCTACTTTCTTGAGGGTTTTTATCAAGAAAGATGCTTTTTCTGCATCTATTGAGAGGATCATATGGTTCTTATCCTTTCTTTTATTAATGTGGTATATCATGTTGATTGATTTGCAAATATTGAACCAGCCCTGTAACCCACTAGTAAATTCCACTTGATCATGGCGAATAATTCTTCTAATGTAGTGTTGAATTCAACTTGCTGGTATCTTGTTGAGAATTTCTGCATCCAGATTCATTAGGGATATTGATAGTACTGGAAGTCCTAACCTCAGCAATCAGACAACAAAAAGCAATAAAAAGCATACAAATTATCAGGGAAGAAGTCAAACTTTCACTCTTTGCAGATGACATGATAATCTACATGGAAGACCTGAAAGACTACACCAAAGGACTGCTAGAACTGGTACATGCATTCAGGATATAAAATCAATGTACAGAAATTGGTTGCATTTCTATACACCAATAATGAAGCAGCAGAAAGAAAAATCGAGGAACTGATCCTATTTACAATTGCACCAAAAACCATTAGATACGTAGGAATAAACCAAACCAAAGAGGTAAAAGATCTGTATGCTGAAAACTATAGAAAGCTTATGAAAGACATTAAAGAAGACACAAAGAAATGAAAAAACATTCCATGCTCATAGATTGGAGGAACAAACATTGTCAAGATGTCTATGCTACCCAAAGCAATCTACACATTCAATACAATCCCAATCAAAGTACCACCAGCATTCCTCACATAGCTAGAACAAACAATTCTAAAATTTGTATGGAACCAGAAAAGACCCTGAATAGCCAAAGTAATGTTGAAAAAGAAAACTAAAGCTGGAGGCATCACAATTCCAGACTTCAAGCTGTATTACAAAGCTGTAATCATCAAGACAGTATGGTACTGGCACAAAAACAGACACACAGATCAATGGAACAGAATAGAGAACCCAGAAATAGACCCACAGATGTATGGCCAACTAATCTTCAACAAAGCAGGAAAGAATATCCAATGGAAAAAAGACAGTTTCTTCAGCAAATGGTGCTGGGAAAACTGGGGAGCAACATGCAGAAAAATGAAACTGGACCACTTTCTTATACCATACACAAAAATAAATTCAACATGGATGAAAGACATAAATGTGAGACAGGAAACCATCAAAATCTGACAGAGAAAACAGGCAGCAACCTCTTTAACCTTGGCCACAGCAACTTCTTACTAGATATGTCTCCAGAGGCAAGGGAATCAAAAGCAAAAATGAACCATTGGGAACTCATCAAGATATAAAGCTTCTTCACAGTGAAGGAAATAATCAACAAAACTAAAAGGCAACCAACAAAATGGGAGAAGACATTTGCAAATGACATATTGGATAAAAGGTTAGTATCCAGAATCTATAAAGAACTTATCAAACTCAACACCCAAAAAACCAATAATCTCATGAAGAAATGAACAAAAGAAATTAATAGACACTTCTTCAAAGAAGACACCCTGATGGCCAGCAGAGAAATGAAAAGATGCTCAACATCACTCCATCATCAGAGAAATACAAATCAAAGCCATAATGAGACACCACCTCATACCTGTCTGAATGACTAAAATTAACAACTTCGGAAACAACAGGTGTTGGCAAGGATGTGGAGAAAGGGGAACCCTTTTGCACTGGTGGTGGGAATGCAAACTTGTGCAGCCACTCTGGAAAACAGTATGGAGGTTCCTCAAAAAATTAAAAATAGAACTACCTTACAACCCAGCAATTGCACTACTAGGTATTTATCCAAAGGATACAAATATGCTGATTCTAAGGGGCACATGCACCCCAAAGTTTATAGCAGCACTATTGACAATAGCCAAATTATGGAAAGAGCCCCAAATGTCCATCAACTAGTGATTGGATAAAGAAGATGCAGTGTATATATACCCAAGGGAATATTACTTGGCAATCAAAAAGAATGAAATCTTGCCATTTGCAACAACATGGATGGAACTAGAGTGTATTATGCTAAACAAAATAAGTCAGTCAGAGAAAGACAAATATCATATGATTTCACTCATATGTGGAATTTAAAAAACAAAAGCAGATAAACATAGGGGAAGGGAAGGAAAAATAAGATAACAACAGAGAGGGAGACAAATCATAAGAGACTCTTAAATACAGAGAAAGAAGCAAGGTTGCTGGAGGGGAGGTGGATAGGAGATGGGCTAAATGGGTGATGGGCATTAAGGAGGGCATTTGTTGGAATGACCACTCTTTGCTATATGTAAGTGATGAATCACGAGTTCTACCCCTGAAACCAATATGACAGTGTATGTTAACTAACTTGAATTTAAATTAAAAAAAAAAAACATTTAAAAAAGCAGCAAATGAGTAAATTTTTAAAAAATGGATAAAACATTTGTATGGACACTTCTCCAAGAAGATATATGAATGGCAAATTTTTAAAAAATATTGATTTGTTTTTGGGAGAGCGCAAGTGGAGGGAAGGGCAGAGAGAGGGGAACAGAGAATCTGAAGTGGGCCCCGCACTAGCAGGCTGACAGCAGTGAACCCCATGAGGGGCTCAAACTCAGGAACTGCGAGATCTTGACTGAGCCAAAGTCTGATGCTCAGCCCACTGAGCCACCCAGGTGCTGCAAATGGCAAATTCTTGCATGAATATCATTAGTTATGTTAGTTAATTAAAACCACAGTGAAATGCCAATACTCATCTAATATAATGGCTGAAGTTGTAAAGTTTGATAATACAAGGGCTGGTAAAGATATGAAAACAGTTGAAACTCATACATTAATGATAAGAATGAGAAATGGTACACAAACTCTGGAAGTTTCTTAAAAAGTTAACATATGCACCTACCACAGCCTTATTATGGACTGAATGTTTGTGTCCCCCTTCCCCAAATTCCTATGTTGTAGCACTAACCCTAATATAATGGTATTTGGAGATGGAGTCTTAGGGAGATAATTATGTTTAGTTGGGGTCATGAGAGTAAGGCCTCCATGATTGGATTAGAGTCCTTAAAAGAAGAGGAGGAGAACCAGAACTTGCTCTCTCTCCACCACATAAGGGCACATGAGAAAGCAGCTGTCTGCAAGCCAGGAGGAAGGCCTTCATCAGGAGCTTAATCAGCCGACACCTTGATCTTGAACTTCCCATTGTCCAGAACTATGAGAAATAAACATTTGTTGTTTAGGCCACCCAGTCTATAGTATTTTGTTATAGCAGCCTTAGCAGACTAAGAGAAGCCCCAAACTGGAAAAAACCCAAATACCCATGAACAGATGAATGGATAAACAAATTGTGTTATATCCTTACAATGAAATACTGCTCAGCAATAAAAAGGAATAAACTATTGACACATGCAACAATGTGAATGAATCTCAAAATAATTATGCTAAGTGAAAGAAGCCATACAAAAAAGAATATAAAAAAGGAGTGTATGTTGTATTGTTCCATTTATATGTAATTCTATAAAGCTCATCTATAATGGCAGAATCAGCACTATAGTGACAGATGGGTGGTTGCCTGGAACATGGGTGGGAGGGGAGACAGGAGGAAAGGATTACAAAGAGACAGGAGGAAACTTTGGGGGTGATGGACCTGTTTGTTATCAGGCTTGTATTAGTGGCTCACAAGTGGAAAATACAAACTATGGATTTTTTTCACTTATTTTTGATACACACACACACACACACACACACACACACACACACACACATACACACAGAGTTAAAATGGTTTCCCATAGGGGAAGGAGAGAATGGGATGAAAAAGAAAGGATAGTGTGTCAGATTAAAGGTGGCCACAGGTTTTTTTGACATCGTTCCATCAAAAGGTGGAGTCTATGTTCCTGTTCCTTGAATATAGGTAGATTCGGTGACTGTTTTGACCAACAGAACTCAAATGGAAGTAATACTATGGCAATGTACATACTTGGACCTTGAGAGAAAGAGAGCTTCCTCTTCCTGTCTCTTGGAACACTCACTCATGGAGTCCTGAAAAGCCATGCAAGAGGCAACTACTAGAGGTTGCCATATTGCTAAGAAGTCTGAGCTAGTCATGCGGATAGCCACGTGGTAGGGGTGGGGAGCAGAGAGAGAAAGAGAGAGAGAGAGAGAGAGAAAGAGAGAGAGAGAGAGAGAGAGAGAGAGAGATGCACCAAAACAGCTCCCAGCTGTCCCAGCCTCCAGCATTCAGATCAACCTAGCTGAAGCCTCAGATATTGTCAAGCAGAGTCAAGGCTTCCCTGGTGTTACCTTTTCTGGATTCTTGAACACTAAATCATGAGGTATAATAGTAATAAATTATTGTTTTAAGTCTGTAAGTTTTGGGGTAATTTTTTGTGCAAAAATATACAACTGCAAATGATGGTATTGAGACTTACCTGTGAATGTCTTTTGTTTTGCCATCTATTGCAGTGTAACACCCCAAACTGAGGGGCTTAAAACAATGAGAATCTATAATTTCTTGTGATTCTGGAGTGGTCTTTGGCTCCATGTAGTGTCAGGTAGAATCACTTCTATAGCTACCTTAAGATGGAGGTTCAGCTGAGATGCTTCAGTTCTCTTCCTGGGTCTTTCTACCTGGTCTCTATGTCTAGCAGGAGAGCCTGGATTCCTTACAGTTTAATGGCTGGATTCTAAGGAGTGTTCACAGAAGACAAATCTCAAGTAAGAGCTAATCAAACCTCTCCTTGGTCATGCTTGCTTGTCACATGGCCAAATCCCATGTCAATGTGAGAGAAGACTACAGAGATCACTAACATCAGATGCTATAGTTCATTGAGACCCACCAAGAGAACAGTCCATCATATTTTGTATACAGTGTTTACCTTTGAACCACATAAATGTTCTACATTTTCAAAAATAAAATTAAATAAAAATAGTGAAAAAAGCAAACTATAAAACTGAATATAAGCAGATGCCAAATTGATAAGATATCCAAACACAAAAGTAAAGTAATCCAAGAAAATTTTGAGTGTGAGATTCTAATAACCTTATGGGATATAGTCAAAGGACATACCAACAAGAAAATCTTCAAGAAAATCTTGAATTTTATTAGTAGGTTTTATTTTGGTAGTGATATCAACATAGTAATTCAGAAAATATTTTTTCTATACTGTATAACAGAGTAATATATATTGGAGAAGCAGAATTCTCAATATAGTAGAAGGGAAATACAAGTGTGGAGTAGGGGAACGTGAGGAAGAATCTTGTGATGTTATGTTTGAATTGGAAGTATCAGTGTGAAATCATGATTTCAAATAGATACACACACATACATATATACACATTTTAGCCTTTCCACAGACAGGGCCTAAAACAGTGACACTGCAGGAGCCATGAGCATAACTACCACCCAGATCTTGGTTCTTGCATACCATTTCCCCCCAAAAGGAACCAGATTTCCTTGGAGAAATTACTTATTCCAGGTCTAGGGAAATGAAAGCACAAGGTGAGCCTATAATGTCTTTTTGTGCCAAGATGCAAAGAAATGCTGAAAGACCCAGGAGGAATATGTCAAAAGGACCCAAGAGTTAGCTTTAAAGCTGTCAATTTGGGACAATTTGAGCTTCAAAAACACTAGCAATGCAGTGGATTTTAACAACGTGTTGAAAAAAGAGCCCATGAGATCATATTAGTATTTTAAAAGGGAGCTGTAGCTCATTTATGCATAAGAATATCAGCTAATATGTAAAAAGGAATAAGAATTGAATTAGGAATCATCATTTTGTAGCCACCAATATAGTAACTAATTAATTAGGAAGCATTTGTCCATGGATCCCAAACACTCTGGGTGAAATGTTGTTGGAGAACCATGATATTCACACAGTCTCTGGGTATCATCTCCATAGAATACTTATTAATTACAAAGGGAAAAGGTGCTTTTATAACAGACAATAGCGTGATGAAATTTAGCATGAGCAATAATTGGACAACCTAATGTAATGTGCTTTCTGATGGGATGCAATGGGAACTATGCATGCATCATCACATATATAGCATTCTTGACCAAAATGCTCACCTGAATTTAATGATGAACAATACAATGTGGCAAATCCAGAATGTGGGATATACTATGAAACAGTTGGTCAAGACTCTTAAAAAAAAAAAAAAAAAAACACAGTTAATCTCTGAAAGAGTTAAAAATATGGCAGGGCACATTTCTAGACCGAAAGAAAGCTAAGAGATGTGAAGCAAATGCAATGTGCAAACCTTGATTGAATCCTGTATTTTAAAAAGCAGTTTTAAAAGGCATTTTGTAATTATTGGGAGAAATTTGCTTCTATACTATATATTTATTAGACACTGTCTTGTATGACAGTTAAATTTCCCTTGAATGATAATGGTACTTTGGTTATGTAGGAGACACATGATGGAGTATTTAGGAATAGAATATCATGATGTCTGTAGCTTTTAAATGGTTCAGCAAAAAATGTGTGTGTGTGTGTGTGTGTGTGTGTGTGTGTGTGTGTGTGTGTGTTAAGAAAGAAAGGAGAAAAAGTGAATGTGGCAAAATATTGACAATTGGTGAACATGGGTAAAGAGCACATGAAGCTACTATATTCTTCTTTCAAGCTCTCTGTAAGTTTAAAACTTTCAAAATAAAAAGTTGGGAAAAATAGCAATAGAAAAATAAACAGTTCAAGAAAAACAAATACCATTTTACGCCTATTAAACCATTTCCTCCCACTTCACCGTGCTTTGTTTTTTAAAATAATATTCAGTATTGCCAGGGTTGTGGGAAGCTATAGTTGAACTGCCGGTTGCATGACCATAGGCTCAACCTATGTGGGCTAGAACACAACAGTGCTTACTAAGCACTGAAGCACATTTATGCTAGCTGAGGCAGTCATTGCCCTTAGGATTCATTTCCAGAAATTAAGTTGACAAAAGTAAAATGCTAGGCTTGAAAATTGGAAGTGAAGAAACCTTAATGTCTAACAATAAGGGTTAGCTTTAAGAAATTATACTCTGCCACTGAATGGAATATTATGCAAGTATTAAACATCAGTTTTAAGACTTCTAAATGAAAAAGAAACGATTGTGGTTAGCATTTAGTTCTTAAAAAAAAAAAAAAAGAAATGCAAAACCATTGTGGTTCCAACTTTGAAAAAGAAAGCATAGATGCATATGAACCAAGACTGACAGGTAACATACACACATTTAATTTATTGTATTAGCTGCCAGAATTATGGATGAATTTTTTAAAAATCATTTAAAATGGTTTCAGTTTATGTAATAAAGAAAAAAACTAATCTCAACAGATTTAAATTTATTTCTGTTAAACTTTCATGGGATGGCAGGTAAAGGCCCCATACTTTGGTGTGCCCTGGCTGTATGAGTATTCTAAAGATCAAATTAGTTAACCTTGCAAAAACTATGTATGCCAAGGATATGGACTGGAAGGAAAGGAGAAAACTCAAAACTATGTGCCAGTGTGATAGAATCCTGAGTACTATTATTTCTCTTCATGTTGTTATATTATCAGTCCATTCAAAAGTGATTTAAGCAAGGGACCCCTGGGTGGCTCAGTCAGTTAAACGTCCAACTTCAGCTCAGGTCATGATCTCATGAGTCTGTGAGTTCAAGCCCTGCATGGGGCTCTGTGCTGACAGCTCAGAGCCAGGATCCTGCTCCGGATTCTGTGTGTCCCTCTCTCTCTGTCCCTCCCCCGCTCGTGCTCTCTCTGTCTCTCAAAAATAAATAAACTTTAAAAAAAAAAAGTGACTTAAGCAAGAAACAAAGAATGAAACTCCTAGTTACCATTCATTCAACACTTACTTTGTTTTATCTCTTTTAAGCGATGACATACTCTTGAATGTAGGTGTTTTAAAGTATGTTGGCTAAGGGGGTTGCTTTTTGCTCATCTCTCAACTGACTGGCTTCTATACCTTCATTAAGAGACCCCATTGTTTTGTTTCCAGCTTCCTTTCTTCCTCTACTGGTAAGCACCTCCAGTCTTGCTTGGGAGAAATCATCCCTCTCTCTGTCTTAGCCACGTGCTTTCCTTGGTGGAGCTAATTCCATACATTGCTCTTTAATCAATAATATGTGATGGAAGTGACTTTTTGGGACTTCCAAGTCTAGCTCATAAGAAGCCTTACAGCTTTTGCTTGGTTCTCTTGGAATACTTGCTCTTGGAGCTCAGAGCTGCCATGTGTGAAGTCCAGCTATCCTGCTGGAAAGATCACACGGAGAGTCCCTGAGACTACATGATGAGAGAGAAAGGCCTAACATTCCAACTGTCCCCACTAAGGTGCCAGGCATATAAGTAAAGCCATGTTGGACCCCCCAGACCAATCCAGCTATAAGTAGAGTACCACCTAGTGATTGGATAAGATGCCATAAGAAGCTGCAAAATCACCCAGCAGAGACCTGCCCATGCTTCCGACTCTTCCGGTGACTGTAGAGCTGCTGTGGTTAGTGTTTGTTGGTTAGTTGGTTGGTTGGTTGTTGTGAGCAACAGAATCCAGCTTTGGCTAGCTTATGCCATGTATTAGTTTCCTACTGCTGCTGTAACACCTGACCTAGTGGCTTAAAACAACACAATTTTATTATCTTACAGTTCCGAAGGTCAGACATCCAAAATAGGTCTCGCTGGGCTAAAAATAAGGTGTTGGCAGTTCCTTCTCAAGACTCTGGAGATTCTAGAGGCTGCCTATCTTCTTTTGCTCATGGCTCCTTTCTCTATCTCCAGAGCCAGCCATGCTGCATCTTCAAACATCTCTGACTCTGCTCCATTATCACATCTTTTCTCTGGCCTACCCAGAGATTACAGGGCTACCTCCCTATGTCAAAATCCTTAATTTGATCAAATCTACAAAGTCCCTTTTAGTATGTGAAGTTCATAGGTTCTAGGGATTAGAACTTGGATATATTTATTTGGGAGGCTGTTAATCTACCTACCATATGCCTTCCAATATTTTGGAAGGACACTGCATTATCTCATGAAAACCAAGGAGAATTTGAACCACCAAGGTTTAGGGAGGGCAGAAGCTCTTACTTTGTGTCAGGCACTGCCCTAAGAACTCCATGTGTATTAATTCACTCAAACCCCAGTTATGTGTGGCGGATGCTATTATCTGCTTCATTTTACATGTGGGGAGACTGAGGCACAAAGGCTTTCTCACTAGTGCTATGCCATTGATATCAAGATGGTCAAGATGATCCAAAGGCTTTCTAGCCTCTGTCTTTTACTTCACAGTTTCTAATTCCCTGGACAGATCATCTGGCTTGAATCAGGAGACCACCCTGGACTATGGCTGTTGAGAGGGTCTGGTGGTACTGTCATAGTCACTGGGTGCCACTCTCAGAGAAAAATTAGTATGAGCCAAACAGCCATCTCCAAAAGTGTCAACGGCAAGAGTAAAGATGTGCTTGTGACACTTCTGGTAATAAAAATATATATGAATAACCCAAGTTAAATTTGACACATACAGTGATCTGTGGGAATCTATAGGACACATAATGTTTTTACTACCTTCATTACTACATAATTTGATTTAGCAATTGGCCAATTAGCGAGTAAGAAATTGGAGCTTAAATATTACTTTAGAACTGATGGAATGATTTATTATTCCATTGTAAATTGAGCAATAGTTTCCAAATACTAGAGAACAAAGATTTCTGTGGTCAAAAAGTTTGGGAAATGTGACATCTCCCTCAGAGATTTACATCTCATATTAGTATGTTAAAGATTAACTCAAGGAAACCTGTTTTACTCTGTTCATTGGTTAAACTAACAAACTTAATTTTTTTAGCACAACTAGTAACACGTCATCCTCTGCAATATTTTCATCTTAACATCAATTTGGGTAGCTCCAAGGTAGTGCACAGGTGAACCAAAATATTTATGGAATTTCACTTTTTCTTGTCGGGGCAGCTGAAATTTAAATTCTATTCAAATACAATCTTTTTTCTTTGCTAATAACATACTGAGTTTTAAATGTGCAAAGCAGTAATTCCCAAGGTGTGGTCCCGGGGCCATCAGCATCAGCATGACTTGGGAACTTGTTAAAAATGCAAATTCCCAGGCCCTACTGTATTGGAAACTCTGGGGGTGGGGCCCAGCAATATGTGTTTTAATAAGCCCTCCAGGTGCTCCTGATGTAGACTACCTGGTGAGAGCTGCTGCAGAGACTCCTCAGTGGCTGTGCTGGATCATACTGAACCCAAACAGGCCTCTTAACAGCCCTGAATCCTAGAGCAAAACAGTTGGCTGGGAGTGACCAGCCATTCTGAGACTAATAAATTTTTTAGGATGCAGATCTTTCAGCTAAAACTGAGTAGTCCTGGACAAGCTGGTATGGCTGATCACCCTCTTCCCCTCTGTATCTCCCATTTTATAGATAAGGAAACAGAGGTTAAGGGACTCACCTAAAGTCCTAGAGCTGGTACATTGTAGAGGTAGGACCCCTAAGTTGGAAGTTAGTTCAGACTGAGCTCTTATCATCATGTTACACTGCCTGCTAAATGGGTCAGAACCACAGCTGCTTGCTGCTCTGTGGCATAGTGGTGGCTGGCTGGAGCTTTTCAGAGCCCAGATCCTGAGTCGGCCTCCATCTGAGGATACCTTCTTGGGGTCGAAAAGAAGTTCCATTCACGGAGATCAGAAAAAGACAACCCCTCTCTCATCTCCCACTGATTATAATATAGTATAGCATAGTATACTATAGTATAGTGGCAATGGCTTGGCTTTGAATTCTAGCTGCACTTACTAGCCTTGTGACCTTGGACAAACAACATCCTCTACACCTCAGTTTCCTTATTTATAGAATGGGGATAAAGATAGTACCAAAGGATTAAGTGTGCAAATGCACATGAACCGTCGTATGCACAGTGCTTGGCATACAGTGAGCAGTCAATACATGCAAACAAGAATAGTGAAGGAGACCACTCTTGTCCTTTCCATTCATGCCTTCATACCCAACCCACCTGGCAAGCTCTCTTTCCCACTGCACTGCAAAAGATGGCAAAGAACCAAAGGATGGGAGACTATTCATTCAACATGCTGTATGCTGATTAGCTGAAGCACCCCACACAGTACTAGCACACAGTAGGTGTCCAAAACATATTTTTGAATGAATGAAATGCCTGCTATAAGCAGAGTGTGATATCAGGTCTTGAGGATACAGAGGTAAGCATGATAAGCCAGACCCTGTAGACACAATCTAATGAGGGATATTTTTAAAGAAAAGGTAATAACAGAGTACAACAGTGATCATAATAGGAGGATGCAGAAAGGGTCTGGGTGGATACTAAAGGAACACTGAGGGAGGACCTAACTGGGATTCCAGACATGGGGGATTGGGAAAGTCTTCCCAGGAGGACAGCCCAAGTCGAGTCTAGGAGTACAAGTGGGGAGACTGTCTTGAGAGAAGCGAGGTGTGGATATTCCAGTACAGTGACAGTACGGACCAAGAACAAAGATGTGAAACCCCCATGGCTTTGTGAAACAAATAGAAGGTGAACATCTCTGTGTTTATTGAAGTATAGTTGACATACAATGTCATATTAGTTTCAGGTGTGCATTCCCGTGAGGGGTCCCTTTGCTCCACATCCTCACCAACACTTGTTATTGCTTGTCTTTTTGATACTATCCATTCTGACAGGTATGAGGTGATATCTTTTTGTGGTTTTGATTTGCATTTCCCTGGTGATTAGTGAGGTTGAGCATATTTTCATGTGTCTCTTGGAGATGGTGAATGTCTTTTAACTGTTGGTTGTGAGAGAAGCCATTAAGCTCTGCATGTCCAGGATGGAGTGAGAAGGACTGTATGTTTTCCCTCCTCCCAGCATGTATGTGCACTGGGTTCTCTGATACAGATGTGGCTGTGTGGCCAGAAAATTAGACAGGAGAGTGAAGGCCCCTGTTCTCAGCTTCAGGGAAAATTTATTCTTTATTCATTTTTGTTCTCTAGAGCCAAGTTCAAGCTTCTGCAAAGACTGGGTGTTCCCCAAATGCTTCAACAGACCGGCAGAGCAGTGACACAGGCAGCCAAAACTGAACAGGCTCCCCAATTGTTCTGGGGACTTGGTGTTCTCCAGCCCTTTACCCTGAGGGGCCCTGGAGGCTGGGATGCGCAGGCCTGGTGTTATCCCCATTGACAGAAATAGACTCCAATGAATGGAAAGCAAGCACACAAAGGGAGATACATACCCGGCTCTATGGGTGTGTACCCCTAGATGTGTTTTTACCCCTAAAGTAGAGATTGGATATTTCTGAATCTTTTCTACAAAGCGGAACTTGGACAAAATTGCATGTAAACACATTCATTTCTCCAAATCACTGTCTTTCATCATTTCCCAATTAGATTGGAGTTTATTGGTTTCTAGAATTAGATTAAAGCAGCCGGTAGGCAAAACTCTTATTAGCATAATATCTGCCAGAAAGAAAGGCTCCAAGTTGGTTTGAACTCCAAATGAATCATAATATAATATCCACATCTTCTCCCTGACGTCTCTTTTCTAATCCTATTGAACTCTGAATTTTGTATAAGGTTTATTTGTCCTGTTCAGAAGCTTAGTAGACTAAAATGGAATTACTGTACTTAAGACATATGGGTCTGAAGGGGACTAAAACTAGTTTTTTCCTTAGATGTATAAGAAGGTCAATTTCAGCTCAATTGACTTAACTTCAGTAACCATTTTTTCCTTCCTGGGGAGGTCAAGCAGGTTTCACTTGCAAAGAAGTATACTGATCTCTTTCATTAAGAAAGCATAATGTTAACAAAATTAAAGCAAGCCATGTCCAAGTGAACTGACCTCTCAGAACAAACCAATGCTCTTTGTAAATGACTACAGCAATTTGAAAGTGTTTTTTAAACCCCTCTCCCATCTACAGTAGCAAACAAATATAATAACTTGAGGAAATAAACTGGGTATGAATATGTCCACAAAAGTGAGTCAGAAATTTTTAACAGGTTCTAATTTTGGCTCTAGCATCTCCAGAAAACCTTAAGAAAGCCAGTAGAATCTCTAGATCTCCTTGTATGGGGAATGAAAGACCTGAAAGTAGATTTGTGATTGCTAAGGGCTGCGACCAGGAGGAAATGGGGAGATTTCTAATGGGGATGGAGTTGCCCTTTTTGGATCATGAAATGTTCTGGAACTAGATAGCGGTGATGGTTGTACACCTTGTGAATATACTAAAAACCACTGAACTGCACACTTTAAAATGGTGAATTTTATGGTATGTCTACTATATCTCAATTCTTGGAGAAAATACGCATACTATTTCATGGGCCTATCATTAGGAGGCAGAGACAAAGTATATAAAAAGCCTCCATAAAACTATAAAGTGCCATTTTTAGTAAGGACCAGTTGCATTAGTTGGGAGTTTTTTGTTGTCGCTTGTTTGTTTTGGTTGCGATTGATAGAAACCTAACTTGAGACTTTACTGATGTCATGTAACTGAACTGCAGGATGCCACAGGTCCTGAAACCAGAGATTCCAAGTGGACCACATTCTCTCCACCTCTCGTCTTGGTTTCCTGAAAATCACCTTCATTCCTTCGGTTGTGGCAGGGGAGTAGGTATCTCTGGCTACCGGACAGGCAACTTCCATTTCGTCACCAGAAAATTCTCAGCGTCTCTTGTTCTCTGGTCTGAAGTTCAAAACTACTGCACAATTGCTCCTGTTGATTCAGTCTGGGTAAAATATGCAACCTTAGACCAGTCACAGTGGCCCGGGAGATGACTTCTACAGGAAGATTGGCAGCTCCCGTTAGAATCGCACAGTAGAGGTGACCTTCCCAAAAAAGGTTCACAGAAGGCTGTCTTCAGCAGACAAAACAGCAAATGTCCCACAGTAGACCAATGACCCAGGTTTCCCCATGTTGGAGACAGAAGGGTCTCAGACTGCATCTCATCCAACCTCCTTATTTCACTCAGGCAGGAGCTCTGTTCAGAGAACTAGTTACCAGAACCAAGACTAGATCTTTTAACTGCCAACTTAGTGAATGGACATAGTGAATGGAATGATTCTCAAATCTATACCATAGCACAAACTGGGGAACTTCTTATTAAAAAAACAGACTGCAAGGCTCTCACCTCAGACCTAAAATAAATAAGAACTGGGGGACTGGGGTGTATGTGAGTCTGGATTCAATTACAAGGGCTCCAGGTGATTCTGATGCTTGGGATCCACCACTTAGGAAAGAAATACTGGTACCTAGATCTCCACTCAGAGATGCTCATGTGCTGAAATGAGCTGTGAGGGTCTCTTGTGTGCAAGAGTATGCAAATTTGAGAACCACTAACTTAACATAACACATGTTAGAATGACTGGGGAGGCTTTATTAATACTTCAAGTGCCTGGACCCAACCCTTAGAGATTCCAATTTAGTTGGTCTGGGTCTCAGGGCACAGATACTTTTTTTTTTTTAATTTTTAAATTTTGTTTACATCCAAGTTAAACACATAGTGTAATAATGATTTCAGAAGTAGAATTTAGTTATTCATCATTTACATATAACACCCAGTGCTCATCCCAGCAAGTGCCCTCCTTGATGTCCATCACCTATTTAGCCCTTTCCCCCCAAGCAACACCCCTCCAAAAACTCTGTTTGTTCTTTGTATTTAAGAACCTCTTATGGTTTGTCTCCCTCTCTGCTTTTAGCTTATTTTTGCTTCCCTTCCCCTGTGTTCATCTGTTTTGTATCTTAAATTCCACATATGAGTGAAATCATATATTTATCTTTCTCTGACTGACTTATTTTGCTTAGCATAATACCCTCTAGTTCCATCCATGTAGTTACAAATGGCAAGGTTTCATTCTTTTTGATTGCCCAGTAATACTCCATTGTATATGTATACCACATCTTCTTTATCCATTTGTCAATTGATGGACATTTGCGGCTCTTTCCATAATTTGGCTCTTGTTGATAGTGCTGTTATAAGCATTGGTGTGAATGTGCCCTTTTGAATTAGACACCTGTATCCTTTGGGTAAATACCTAGTAGTGCAATTGCTGGGTCATAGGGTAGTTCTATTTTTAATTTTTGAGGAACCTCCATACTGTATTCTCGAGTGGCTGCACAAGTTTGCATTCCACCAGGGAAAAAGGGTTCCCCTTTCTCCACATCTTTGCCAACACCCGTTGTTTCCTTAGTTGTTAATTTTAGCCATTCTGACAGGTGTGAGGCGGTATCTCGTTGTGGTTTTGATTTGTGTTTCCCTGATGAATGAGTGATATTGAGCATCTTTTCATTTGTCTGTTGGCCATCTGGATGTCTTCTTTGGAAAATTATTTTTTCATGTTTTTTGCCCATTTCTTCACTGGATTATTTGTTTTTTGGATGCTAAGTTTGATAAGTTCTTTATAGATTTTGGATACTAACCCTTAATCCAATATATCATTTGCAGATCTCTTCTCCCAGTCTGTCAGTTGCATCTTAGTTTTGTTGATCGTTTCCTTTGCCATGCAGAAGCTCTTCACCAAGATAAAAAGGGGACTGATATTTTTCAAAATCTCACCAGGTAATTCTGAGGTTTGGTCAAGGTTGAGAGCCATCACCTCAGATCTCACTGCCTTCCTTGCCCAGAGGTTGTGAGATATGGTTATGGGAAGTTCTTGTCAACGAATGTGTCACAAAGTGTGATGATGACAATGAAGAAGATATATCTTGAATGCTTACTATGTACCAGAGACTATGCTAAGCATTTTATGAGCATAATCTCATTTAATCTTCATTAAATTAACATTAATAACATTAGTGTTAATAACATTCATGTTAATTAATTAATAACATTAGCCCACTAGTGTTATTTTCCCTTTCCCTTGATTATGACATGCCACCAGTGGGAGACTACACATTTCTTAACAGTTATTAGAGAGTGTCTGTTGTTACCTAACAAGAAAACATGGAGATTTCATCAGCCCTCCAGTGACAAAGGTTTGCTTTACTTAGAATAAATGTAAATGCAGAGTTATGTAAGACGAAATACAAATAAACACAGGTGGTGCTATCAAATGCAAATAAGTCATCTAAAGTGAGATGAACTGAACAGATACCTTATATGGACCCTGAGAAGTTCTCCTACACTCACAAATGACATTTATATCCCATACTGGGGCATCCATGGTGGGTCTGGAAGCTGGAAAATTTATTTAGACACATCCCATTTCAGGGATAATAAAATGTGGGGGGAAATGTATATCTTAGAGTCATGGAAATGTGGTTTTATCTCTATTTTCAAATGATATTCTACAAGATTGAGTAACCCAAAGTAACATAGCTCATTATATGGCCAAACTGGAAATGCAATTCAGCTAGAGTTCTCCAGAAACTTCTCTACTAACAACCTTGCCACTTAGAAACTTTCCTTGACAACAACAAAACCATTTGCCAGAACAAAATCTTGTCAGCTCTGCCTACAGCCAGCAGGCAGAATTAGGAGTCCCTGGGGCTTGCTAACAGACACAGTGGTGGGCTTTTAAGACCTCACTAACCAGGAGGGTAGAGTTGGTATGTCTTCCAGTGGAATGAAGGAACTAATTTTAAAGTATTTTAAAGTAGGTACAATTTGTAAAGCATTTTAAATGAAAATTTGGAGCCCAACAAGATAGAAATGCATGTATCTTTGAAAACATTAATTTAAAAAGTCAAGACAGGGGCGCCTGGGTGGCTCCGTCAGTTAAGTGTCCGACTTCAGCTCAGGTCACGATATCACGGTCCGTGAGTTCCAGCCCCGCGTCGGGCTCTGTGCTGACAGCTCAGAGCCTGTTTCAGATTCTATGTCTCCCTCTCTCTGACCCTCCCCCATTCATGCTCTGTCTCTCTCAGTCTCAAAAATAAATAAATGTTAAAAAAAAAGTCAAGACAATTAAAAAAGGAAAATAGAATGAGACTATTAGAATGAGGATGGCAATGGTAAGTTGGATCGGTTACGTTTTGAACAGATCACTGTCGAATTGTCAGCGTAGCCAAATTTATCTGACATTGGTTCTTTTCTTTCTTTTAAAATTACTATTTAGTTATAAAGAAATTTAATGCTCATTAAAAAAAGAAAGCAACAAAGAACAATTCAGAGATAAAACGGATAAACATTAATCTTCCTCCCCACTCTTGTAAGACATAGCCATATGTTCCCAGAATATACATGTCTACAATGATTTTTCTTGGATCACATGTGTGTAGTTTATAACCTACTTTTTTCCACTTAACAATATATAGTGACCATCTTACATTATTTTAACTAGAAAGTAAACTAAACAACTCACTATAAGCACATTGAATTGCTTGTGTAGCACCAAATGTTTGTTTGACATTACAGAAATGTCCCTAAAAGAAGTCCAACTCTCTCAGCTTTATTAAAATTCTATTTATAAATGAGGCCCAAAGTCACTGGACAAGATGGCACATTCTTTGTTCTTTGCTGATACGGAGAAGACTCAGTTTGTGACTTCCAACATTTGTAGGGTACCAAACAGTAACCCCCCTCCCTAATTCCTCACACCTCCTGTCAGCAGCGTGTGAAATACGGGTTGCGGTGGGGGGCAACCTGATGTGTAGCAGTTTATTGATTTCCATGGTGTAAATACTCCCACTATAGCCAGTTTGAAATACCAAAAGTTTAACAATTGGCTCCCAAATTTCCTGAATATTTAACATTCAGCTCTGAGCTGCTGGAGCACACCAGTGTCCAGCTACTCAATGATTAATTTGGGCACCTATAGGACACTTTTATCTTGATATAACACTATTGCAGGCAGATTTCCTATATATAGTCACTACACCGAAAAGAAAGGTGGGCACAATGGAACAAATGACCAAAGACCAAAAATGGGAGGAAAAAAATGAATTAGGGGACCACCTCTCTTGTATTTCCTTATTCTCTTGGACTTTCTAGAATTATAATGGACTTTCTAGAATTACTAGAACTATAATGAGGTTCTTCTGTAGATGTATTATTATTATAAATATTATTTTAACATGTTTTTAAATTAATATTATTATTCTAACATGTTTTTCTTTTCCCAGATAGAAAGTAGCCCACAAGTCTGGTTTTAGTGCCATTAGAGATTCTTTGCAATTTTCCCTTTCACAGATGTTAAATAGCTTTTTCCTCCAGTATTTTTTCCTGCATAATGATTTTTATGGAAGCGAATATAGTAAGCATTTCAAAGTCTTGCCAATTGTGACAATAAAATGGTGGGACTTTTAAAATGTAACCATGTACTTGGAAAGATAGGAAAACCATACATTTATTTCTTAGGAAAACACACGCTAATTCTAATGAGGATGCCATTGCTCAAAATGTTTTTGGAAATCCTCTTTTTGAATTGTCTTTAGCACAAGATTATGAAGTGTGAATTAAAATTAGTTAGGTTGCGGGGTGCCGGGGTGGCTCAGTCTCTTAAGTGTCAGATTTTGGCTCAGGTCATGATCTCATGGTTCGTGATTTCAAGCCCCATGTCAGGCTCTGTGCTGACAGCTCAGAGCCTGGAGCCTGCTTCGGATTCTGTGTCTCCCTCTCTCTCTGCCCCCTCCCCCCTCACGCTCTTTCTCTCAAAAATAAATAAACATTAAAATTAGTTAGGTTGCCCCATAGTACTGCTTCACATGTTTTAAATTAAAAATAGAGCCTCTGATATGGAGTAAAAAACAATGGATTTGGAATCAGATCTGGATTCAAGTCCAATTCCTGTTTTATAATTCTGCACATCCCTTAACTTCTCAACCTCACTTTCCTCCACTGCAACTTGAGAAGAACCAGGGGTTGTCCTCAAGATTAAATGAAGCAAGGCATTGTTACAGCACCTTGTGAATTGAAAAGCATTATCCAAACATAAGTTATTATTGGCCCAGCTTGATTATAACTGAATGGACTCAACTAGTTCCAAAATTCAGATGTAACCACTGAAAGCATAAATGTTCCATCATTAAAAAAAATATTCAAATGAACATGGAAAAGACTCTGATGCCTCAGGTCAGTTCTTTGAACCCAAATGAGAACTCAGCTGGGGTCTAGAGACATTATATCCTGTGCAAAAGCCCTCCTCACTCTCATTCATATTGCTTCTGGATTCTTCAGCACCTACTCCATTGGATGAAAGTAGGAGATGCTGCTAAGTGCAGGGCATTTATAACAATGAAATTTGAAACGATCCTGGCTGGGCTTTTGACAAGAACATCGTCATCTCTCTCACACCCAGCAGCCTGAGCCAGCCAGCCCTCCTCCTTTTAAATGGCTGGCTCCAGTACTGCTGCTAATCTTGCCATTTTAAGATAGCCTCGACCTGAGGGAGGGACCACAAGTTCCACCATAAGCAGGATGTTCTGTACAGTCTGAAGCGATGAGTGAGAAATTAACCCCGAACCCGGCCAAGCCTCAGTCACCAGCAATGCTAAGCAATCCCAACCATCCACCCCCCAACCTGCTCGGTCACACGAGTGAAATACTTCACCAGGTTACCCCAAGTTTCTTGCTGTAAAACTAATCCTTTGTGGTCTGCTGTAGTAATTACTCAAGTTTGTCATCTGCAATACTCCTTTCAATACTCTGAAAGTATCTTCTCTTTTCATATTTCATGTTAATCAAAAACAATAAACAGCCATCACTTAGGTATTCCAATAATGTTTCACCACAGATAGTCTGCAAAATAGAACAACAGACAGAATATCAGTTTACTGTATTCTGTATCACTTTAAAAAAAATTGGTTTTTAAAGTGTGCTTTCTTTACAAGAAAATAAGAGGGGAAACTGCTTAACATTCTGAGGGGGGAAAGAAACCCCAAAACTCTTACATGCGGCTATAAAGTTTTCATTTATAGTCATGAATTGTCCTGTATCATAACAACCTTATTAACGGAGGTTTACTGCAGTCACCTTCTGTATATTCCACTGTCTCAGTGCAGGGTTTTGTAGTTAGTACCACTAGAGTATGAAGTGCCTTTAAAAAAAGAATTTTTTTTAAACAGGCAAACACAAATTTAATAATGTTTGAAATAGTTTACAAGATACAACTGCTCCAGTAACAGATTAAACACAAAGAATACTCTGACTCAAAGTTTAGTTATCCTTGATTAGAGCCACTTCAAAACAAAACTCAGCTTTTTTTAAGGAATCCTTTGTGGTTGAGGAATCTTAATGTGACACCTCTATTAGTATTCTGTAACCATCAACTTAGAAACTGAGTATTTGATGTTTGAATGTAAATTAGATATTGAAGAAGCAAACCAAAGGTTCCCATGTTCTCATCCAGCAGTAATCAGCACCTCAGACCCTTTTGGTAAAGCATTTAGTTATATGTGTCCTCAGTTCCTGTTGCTGCCTACAAAAATTTACAAAATGTACATAATTGCTCCTGTCGCTTAGTCTCATGAATGATTAGTTTCTCACACTCAAACCGAACCTTCATGGTCTTGATATGAATGTTAAACTACTTAATTGGGAAATATTTAAACAATGATGACATTAAGCATTCCTTTTTTTTTTCCTAATGGAGTCTGAATAGTCCTTCCCAATGAGTATTTTAAAAAGATGTATTTTTAACTTTAAAAGTAATTCATGTTCACTGTTGAAAATACAAAAATGGAGATAAAAAATGAAAAAATTAAAGTCACCTATAGTCTCACTACCAAAAGAACAACTTAACATTTTGTTGTGTGCCCTTTGAGAAATATTATGTTTGAACTGAAAATACATTTATTGAGTGTTTAATATGTGCCCATCACTGTTTTGGGTGCTGAGAGAAAAAGAGATGAATGAGGCATGGTTCTTCATTCCCAAGGGCTCACAAAAAGGGCATTTGAGTTACTGATCAGGAGCTAGTTTGTTGTTAGAAGGGTTAGTTGACATTTCAGTTTTCCAGGTTTTGAATATTTATGATTTTAAGCCTAATGAAAAACAGGACTAAACCCCTAAAGTCCAGACTGCATCCCAAACTAGACTCTATTGGTGGAGCCGGAATCAACCTATTCAAGATTTCAGGTGATTCCAATGTGCAGCCATGGTTGAGAACCACTGTCTTACAGAAACAGCACCTTTTTTTTTTTTTTTTTTTAAAGCTAATGTGCTTGCCCAATTAGAAATGGCACGGGGCGCCTGGGTGGCGCAGTCGGTTAAGCGTCCCACTTCAGCCAGGTCACGATCTCGCAGTCCCTGAGTTCGAGCCCCGCGTCAGGCTCTGGGCTGATGGCTCAGAGCCTGGAGCCTGTTTCCGATTCTGTGTCTACCTCTCTCTCTGCCCCTCCCCCGTTCATGCTCTGTCTCTCTCTGTCCCCAAAATAAATAAACGTTGAAAAAAAAAATTAAAGAAAAAAAGAAATGGCTCACATTTAGTACATATCACTACCAAGTCTAAGGACGTGTTGTTTTCACCTGGAGAGTACTGCTGGAAGCAGAAGTCTATTTACTGGCCAGTGCCCTTTTTTTTTTTTTTTTTTTTTTTACCTTTGGGACTCTGGCTTCCAGCCTTAGACCCCCAGTTCCTGCCCACTCTGGATCAGGTGCCCATGGCCACCTCTTGTATTTGCCAATTTTCCTTTAGCCTAGCTCTACCTCACTAAATGATTCTGATTGGTTGCTAGACCCCCTGTCATGTGACCAGCACCCAATGAGAACAGACTTTGGCTCTTGGGCTGTGTAGTCTAAATCCTGAACTTTTTCAAACCATCCCACTTCCCACTGTGTTTCCAGGCCTTTTTAAATCTCAGTCCCTGGTCTCTTCTCTCATTCTTGACCACAGTCTCAAACTGACCTCTTGGATCTGGCAGCTGATATTGCTCCTTTGGTTCCAGTCCTTGGCTCCAAAGGCTACTGCACCCTATGCATTTATCATAGCAGTATCCTCCACCCCTGGGGTACCAGCACCTTCCAAACCAAACCAGGACCCCTCTCTGCTACCAGCTGTGTGAGCCTCAGCTTAACAATGGAAAGAGGGCAGTTTTTCCCTGCCTCAGCTAAGGTCCCTGGTCTCACCTAAATGGGTAGTTTGGGCGTGACCACTCTCACTTGGCTGGTCTGACCCTTTGACCCAGGCTGGCCATCTTTATTTTGTTGGACACCACAAAGAATTGCAATTAAATGAGAGAAAATGCCCGGATGTGCATTAGGCTGAAGGCATTGTATCACATTTCTGTGCTTTGGAGGGGTTGGTGTCTGCCCTGCATTCCATTCCACTGACCATGTGGTGCATTCTCGGTGCAGGCGGCTCGATGAAGTGCGTATCAGAAAATACAGCTGCTCACCCCTCAGAGCTCCAAGTGCCCTCTCCTGTCATCCGCCTTTCCCAGCTCTGGCCTGCCCCTTCCTGGCCTAGACCATAGCTTTGATCCAGGGTTTATCCTCATGTCTATTCATGGCTTGTATTTGTCCCTAGCCCCAAACCCATGTCACAGATCCCTCCAAGGGGACAGAGAGGCCAAATTCTTGACATCAGGTTCATGGACATTTGTTGTTTTTGCCTGCCCAGCCTCCTCTTTCTTCTTCTGGTAACAGCACCCAACTTTTGCTTGGGGGAATCTGAGGTCATCTCTAATCAGAAATAACATAGATCCACCATGCACAAGAAGTGTCCCTCCCTTGGCCAAACCAGGGCAGAAGTCACAAACTAAATCATTCAGATGTGCTCTCTCTGAAACTTTACACTGGCCCCAAACAGTCAAACCTACTGAACAAGAAGGTGATGCCTTTTTGTTTCTACCACTGAAGCCTCTGACCTTTCTAGTTCGTTCCCTTTTCTAAGCTTCATTCTATTGCTTTAACTTCAATTCCCAGAGTTTCTCTATTTTATTATTTGTTTTACAATAGCAAGAGCTGGTTCTGTTATTTGAAACCAGCAGATACAACTCGTTTACAGCCCACTTTTTTCTTTTTTTACAATTTTACAGAATTATTTTGAAAATGAAATTTATATCCCAGGATCGTGTTAAAGGGCTGTAATGCAGAACTAGATTGCAGAGCCTCATACCCATACAGCCCTCACATCATGCAGAAGAGGAAACTGACATTTTAAGAACTGAAGTAACATGCAGTGTCCTGGTCGTCTAATTACTGAGCTCATGTTACAGGGAGGTGTCTTTTAATCAGTTCTGCCGGGTGGGGAGGGAAGTCCCCCCCACCCATAGAAAAGGTGAATAATTCATTCACCTAAATTTTATTAAAAACAGAACTTCAAAACTTCCAAAGTTCACTAGAATCTTTTTTTCTTTTAGAGAGGTGCCTTATGATTTGTATCGGTAATTTAAAATAAAGGAATTTGGTCATATTTTGCAATTTTCCATAAAACTTTCCAGTTACAGGGTAATATATCCTCCTTTTCTGGATATGAATTATACTTATTAGCACCTATCATCTCCAATACATATTGTACACTTCATATGCAAAGATAACATTCTATATCCATATGTGAATGTAAAATATACAGTTGGAGTTGTATTTACAGGGTGAAAGAGTGTCCAGTCTTTGCCTATTACTTGTATCATCCTAGGTAATTTTTTCACATCTCAGAGCCTCAGTTTTTCTCATTTATAAAACAGTGTGCCAGTGGGTCTCATGGAGACCCAATGCAGGTTGGGTGAGAAAAGCTAAATGAGAAATGAGAAAACGTTAACCACCTCCTGCCTGCAGGCTGAAACATCATAGGCAAATAAACATTTGTTGAATGAAGCATTTGTGTATTACTTTCCTAGTCCACTTTGTTCTCCCAAAATGCTTTCTTAAAATTACGCAGTAGGCAGATGATGAAAAATTGTCCCTGGGACGTAATCATAGAAAATATCCCTGACAAAGTACATTTTGGGGTGTTTGGTCCAGGAACATAGCCAGTGATTTTGCAAGTATATCTTTCCAGCAAAAACAAAGCCTTTGAACAATAGGACATCTTATTTCTCTGGATTGCTCTCCTCCTGCAGATAGTCGTGTTCAAACTGAAAGAGACTGAGGTCTCAACTTTAAATCCACAATCTTACCATTGAGGAGGAAACCGAGGTTCAAGGGAGACAAAATATGTGGCTTACTCATTGATACAATGTCAATAGGAGTAGAAAAAGGCTTTTTGACTTTGTTACTCTCTCTGTCTCCTGACATTTGAGGGATTATGCTGTGTCAAGGAAGACATGCCTAGAGAAGAAATTATCTCATTTCGAGTCTGACAGAGCTTTTTTCCCACCCCGCCCTATTTACCCCCTCTCTGTTTCTGATAATGGATGCATTTTGTATCTGTGTGAAACTGGAAGACACTAAAATAAATAATAATAAACTTGCATTGATACTGATTTTTTCAGACTTCCAATTTCTGCCTATGTCTTCTTTAGAAACTTAAAATAGTTAAGAGATGGGGTTCATTTTTTAAAGCCCAATTCAGCTATATTTGTTGTTAAAAAAAAAGAAAAAATGAAATCAGCAATGTTGTAATCATTGTCCATATAGATTATGAGTGTCGATATGCCAAATTAGGTACCTGCATTCTGTCTGACTCACGAAGGCACTTAATAAATATTTGTTGGATGGATGAATAAATGAAAGAGAAACACTTGTATGGGCAAATAAAGTCACTTGTTAATTTTTATGTTAGATTATGGAATATGGGGCTGCAAGCAGTCAGGAATACTGGTCCAGTCCCGACATTTCACACAGAAGGAACTGAGGCCACCGAGAGGTCATTTGATGAAGGTGGATTACAATTCTGAAAATGTTCTTGCTTCCTTGCAAGGTGTCATTCCAAACCTCGTCCAACAAATTGATTTATAATGTGTACACAGTTAGCTTACTGATTTAATAGATTTTCCTCCCTCAATTTGCCCTAATGATACTAGCTTTCTTTCATTCATGCAATGAACATGTATTGCATGTTGTGATGTGCCAGTACTAGTCTAAGCAGTGAACAAAACAGACCAAGATCTCATCTTCAGGCAGCTTATATTCTAGCAGGAAAAGAGCAGGCAATAAAAAGAAGTGAATAAATATATCATATATCATATGGTAATAAGTGCGCAAAATAAAGCAGGATAAAAATAAATAAATAATGGGGATCTACTACAAGGTATATACTCAAAAGAAATGATAACATACGTCTGCACAAAAACTTGTCCACAAATGTTCTTAACAGTGTTACTCGTAATAGTCAAAAAGTGGAAAGAACCCAAATATCCATCAACTGATGAAAAGAGCAATAAAATGGGATATTATCCAGCAATAAAAAGGAATGAGTTACTGATACATGGTACACCAGGATGAACCTTGAAAACATGACACTAAGGGGCACCTGGGTGGCTCAGTTGGTTGAGCATCCAACTCTTGGTTTAGATGCAGGTGATGATCTCACAGTTGGTGAGTTTGAGCCCTACATCAGGGTCTGTGCTGACAGTGTGGAGACCGCTTGGGATTCTCTCTTTCCCTCTCTCTCTACCCCTCCCCCACTTGCATGTGTGTGCACATGCCCACGTGCATGCTCTCTCAAAATAAATAAATAAACTTAAAAAAAAGAAAACATTACACTAAGAAGCCAATCACAAAGGACTACATATTGTACAGTTCCATCTATATGAAAAGTCCAGAACAGACAAATATATGGAGACAGAAAGCAGATTAGTGATTGCCTAGAGCTGGGGAGTTGGGGTGATTGCGAGTAATGGCTAAAAGGTGCAGAATTTCTTTCTGGGGCAATTAAAATGTTTTCAAATTGATAAGGGGATGGTTGCACAATTCTGTGAATACACTAAAAGTTATGGAATTGTACACTTTAAATGGGTGAACTGCATGGCGTGTGAACTATTCTCAATAAAGCCATTTAAAAATGATGATGGATACTGAGGTAGGAATGGGCTGCTGCTATTTAGAAAGGCTGGTCAAGGAATTTCTTGTGGTTAATGTGATGTTTGAGCAGAAACCTCAAGGAATTGAGAGAGTGAGCCTTTGGATATCTGAGGGAAGAATATTCTAGGCAGAAGCCACAGCAAAGGCAAGGGCCCTGTGGTGAGTAAAAGATTGAGATCGCTAAAGGAACAGCAAGATCATATGGATGGTGGAGTGGGCATGGAGGAGGAAGTAGAAAAGGAGGATGGACTGTTAACAAGATAGGGTAGGGACATGTTGACAGAACTTGTTGGCCCCTGAAGAATCGTAGCTTCTCTCTGAGTGAGATGGGCAACAACCAGAGGGTTTTGAGCAGAGGCATGACATGGTTTTTGGACAAATCACTTTGCTACCCTTATAGTAGAACAGAAAATTAACTGATTTCATAATAGTATTCAAATGAACTTCTGGCTTCACTCTGGACTTAACATAAATTCAGAACATAAGTGGAACAAGGTCAGGGATCTCCCATACCCAGGCCTGCTGAGAACATTGCTCAGTCTTCACTGTTGGAACCAGAGACTAGGGAGGAGCTTGGAGCTCTGAGGCTAGATGTGACACATTTTCATCTGGTTTTATAAGGACTTTCTTTAGAAGAGGAGATAGCCATCAGATTAACCAGCAATTGTATTTGACAATAAGAATGCCAGGCCTTCAAAGAATTATCTGATATAACCGGAAGGCCAGTGACAAGGATGAGCAGTAGAAGCTGAGTTGTTGCCTAAATCAAAGGATAAGCTAAGAGAAGATACATTACTGAGTTCACAGACTTTAGAATCCATTTATCTTTCTTAACTTCCTCTTTCTATGTGCTTTTTACCAAGAGACACTACAGAATCAATGGGGCTAGAAGGGTGGTGGGAGGAAGGAAGTGATGAAATTTGTTTACCTTATGGATGACTTATAATTCCTTATTGTTTTTCAGAACTATTTTTAAAATACTTTTTCTTCCTCTACATTTTAAATTAAACAGGTTTTTTTTTAATATATGAAATTTATTGTCAAATTGGTTTCCATACAACACCCAGTGCTCATCCCAAAAGGTGCCCTCCTCAATACCCATCACCCACCCTCTCCTCTCTCCCACCCCCCATCAACCCTCAGTTTCAAACAGTTTTTTTAATGTGCATATTTTAAGCATCTTACTTCTGTGGGTGAAGTTTAAGGAATAGATTTTTTTCCTCTTAAGATGTTTACCCTGCTTGGCTAACTTCACTATTGGCAACTTGCATTTACTTAAATAAAAGAAATAATAGGGCTGCATATAAGATATTTGACAGAATGGCTAGTGGTGTGGATACTAGATAATTATGTCTTAGGAGATGAGAAATGCCCTCTTGAGTTAGTTATTCTCAATATCTTAGATGGTGCTTAACAGGATATCAGAAAATGCTAGTTAAGTGGATGATTTTATAAAGAGCTAGGTGTGTGTGTTTTTTCTCGACTCCTAAAAATGAGCTATCCAAATGTAGTCAATAAACCACGCACACTCTCAGAAAAGATCTGGATAATGTAAGATGACTAACCTATCATTGGGATATTTCTACTCTGAGTGTGCTAGTTATTCTTGAGGGGATTCAGACATGTTTGGGGGAAAGAAGATGCTGTGGCCGGTTTTATCAGGGCGCCCCAGAGGCTGGATCCAAGGCATGAGGGACCAAACTGAATAGACTAGATAGGAGTGCTGGAGGCTCGTGGAGACAGGCCGAGGAGATACAGCGTTTGCACAGTGAGGATGTAAGATGAATTTAGGGACTAAAGTTGGGAGCCTGGAGAGTGGTCTGAACAAGGAGTCAGCTTTAGGCTTTTCCCTGCCCATTTCTGAGGACACTTGTCTCTCTCATTGCCTCTGTGTTTCTCATTCCCTCTCTTGCCCTTTTCCTGCCATCCCATTTTCTCTGTCTCCCACCATGTGTATTATTATACCACACTGAAGGCTGTTTATGGCTTGTATTTACTGAATAAGGTTTTATGTTCCTGTGTTTATTCTTTCATTCATCCTGTTGCAGGTTGCCTGAGAAAGGAAAACCAAAGAACAACTATGAGCTGTATGCTTCCTCTTATTTTATCTTTTTTGTATGCTTCCTTTTAAAAGTGGACAACTTAAAAATTTTTTCTTTAATAAGAGGATGCCTTCTTTTTAGTGGGTCAATGGCTTTTCATAAGAAACAAACAAACAAACAAACCTCCCCCTTTGGCTCCAAATCTACACAAAAGTGTTCAAACAGATTCCTTTGGTCAAGCAGAAAAGTGGTGAATTAGAAAGTAGGGCAGGGGGCGGGGGAGCTCATCCTATTTCTGTATGTTATATAGTAGACAGAAATTGATTTTCGATAAGGAAGTAAAGCAGCTGCAGATACTGAAGTTCAGCTTTCGTGAGAAATGCTTGTTCTATTTTAGGGCTCTAGCCAAAGCTGGAGCAGGTGCTGGCTTTTTTTTTTTTTTTTTTTTTCTTCTTCTTCTTCTTCTTCTTCTTCTTCTTCTTCTTCTTCTTTTTTTAATCACTCATAGCTCACGGGGGTTTAGCTGGCTAGGAGGCCCCCACTCAGTGGACCTATGCCCAAATGGGATGCTGTTCAGGCAGCACAGTGCTCCAGCTAGCTTGATGCTCTGACACAATTCCCAAAGCCCTTCTCGAATAGTTGGCTGGGTCGACTCCCACCCATATTAAAATTAGAATCGCACCTGCCACGTCCAGCATGTGTTAAGTTTCTGAAAATACTAGAGAAGGAAGATGGCAAAAATATTCATACCAATGTCCTTAAAGAGACTGTAGCTCAGGGACTTTACAGGAAGGGAGTAGGAATAATCAATGGCTTTGCTTCTTGGTCTTTCAATTAATGCAGGACTATGGGAACGCTTTGAGGCAAATTGTGTTGAGACATTTGTTTATGCCTCTTTGTTTCACAGTTTTCAAGCACTAGCTTGGTTTTGCCAAACTTCTGAGTGCCTCTTACTTATTTTAAAAATATTGTGAAATGTCACTGAGAACAGAATACAACGCAGAAAGGTGCAAAGAGGAAGATGAAGGTGCTTAAGTGGGTTATCAGAGGTAACTGAGGACAGTTCGCAGGCCACCACACACTGCCACAAGCTCAAATGCCTGTGGAGCCTGCAAGTCACATAAAGGGGAGACTTGGCCCAGGGGTAACAAAACTGGGAATGGGGTGGAGGGTGGTAAACTGAAGGGGCCGTGAGGGCCGTGAGGCCACTCAGTTCCACCAACTGTGCCCAAGAGACAACGTGGCTCACAGGTGCCAGATCTTCTGAGTGTTCAAGAGAGGCCAGAAATCTGGATGCCTTATGAGATTTCCCAAATTTTAAAACACTAAAGAGGTCAAACAAAACACATCTGCTAGCTTATGTAGCCCAGGGACTGCAGATTAGTGACCACTGCCCTGTGGGGCTTGGTACCTCTGTACCATCTGCTGCTCACCAAGCTCCCCTTCTGCACCAGTGTGAGTCATTGGTTCCAGTGTGGCCTGGCTTTGCCTTTTTCTGCCAGCTACCCCATGTTGTCTCAGGCCCTGAGTGTATCCCCATCCCTCGTTTCAGCCTTCACTTTCCCTCCTACTTTCTCTGATGGCCTTTTTGGGCATCCTCAGTCCATTCTTTCATGTAACACATATTTATTGGTGCTTACTATGGGCCAGGCATGGTGCTTACTAGGCACGGGGTCATATCAGTGAATAGGAGAAGCCATACCCTCGTCAATGTCATATTCTAATCCCTCTTGATCTCTCCTTGTCCTTTTTAAAATTTTAATGTTTAATTATTTTTGAGAGGAAGATAGAGCACAAGCATGGGAGGGGCAGAGAAAGAGGGAGACACAGAATCTGAAGCAGGCTCCAGGCTCCAAGCTGTCAGCACAGAGCCCAACACAGGGCTCGAATTCACAAACTGTGAGATCATGGCCTGAGGCTGAAGTTGAATGCTTAACTGACTGAGCCACATAGGCACCCTAATCTCCCCTTGTCTTTGAACCCACAGAATGTGCAGGGAACTCAAAGTTCCACCAGACCCCTGGCACCTAGGGACTAGATCAGATCCCCAGTGAATGTCTCCAGTGTGTAAATTCTTCCCTGATTGAAGTGAAAGCTTTTTGACAGCAGAGTTCGTGGTTTTTACTTCTTGGAATCTGACAGCACTCCTCCAAATGATCTTAACCCAAGTGTCTAAAAATGTCCACTGTTTGATTGATTGAACTGATTTTATCATAACAGATGGAATGGAGTATATAAGAGTGGTAATCACATCTCATCACTGTTCTTCAAAAAAGAGATTAATAGAACTTTCTTTCCTTTAACTTTCAAAAGACAGCATTTTATTTTGAAGCATGGGTTAAGAATAAATAGCTTGGCCTTTGAAGACTCACTTTGGGGACTTTGTAGTGTCTATCAATTTCGTGCCATGAGGCTCAGAGAGAAGCTAATCAAAAGGGGCCGGGGAGAAGGAAGAACCTGACCACACTTCTCTTAGTGATGATGTTCCAAGACTCTGCATGACTTTGTGTTTTGAAAGCTTTAAGCCTGCTCATTTCATGAGGCATATAGATCACACTTGAGAACACAAGTCTTACATCTGCCCATCAGCATTTTTCATCCTCTCTGATTACTCAAGTCAGCTTAGTGAGATTAGTATTGGAAGTGTATGGAACAGTTGGACAGAAATATCTTTATTTCTGCTGAATTAGAGAGCTATGTGGGGCTACCATATGGAGAGTCAGCTTAAGAAAAAGAGTAGAGGAAACTATTTCCAGCATAGGAAAATAGGGTCAAGGGGGAGAGAGAAAGGGAGAAAGGAAATCCAGATCTTGATGACATTGATTGAACTCCTGGATCTAGCTATACCTGAAGCAAATATACCCTTTGACTTCACGGTTAAATGTACTGACTTCCTTCATCTCTTGAGGATTTTGAACTGCATGTCTTACCACTTGCAATTCAAAGGACTTTGGCGTTTAATGTAAGCATTTAATTTATTAAATTATGTTGAGTTTCTACTATGTTCCAAAGGGTATGCTAGAAAGGGCTGGGGATACAGAATTGAGCAAAATGATTTCTTTCCTTTACAAATTAAAATTTTGAAAACTTCACCTTTTATTAGCAATTTGATACATTTGTCTCTCTCTGTCTCATACACATACATATACACACATTCTTCTTTTTTTTAATTAAACATTTGAGAGTAAGCTGAAGAGATAAAGACCCTTTACTGTTAAACGGGTATCTCCTTCGAATTATAACTATCTCTTTTATTGTTTGTTTGATTATTCATTTGTTTTGTTTTTAAGATTCCACATATGTGTGCAATCATATGTGTTCATCTTTCTTTGACTTATTTCACTTCACACAATACTCTATAGGTTCACCCATGTCACCTCATCCTTTTTTATGGCTATGTAATATTTCGTGTGTGTGTGTGTGTGTGTGTGTGTGTGTGTGTGTGTGTGTGTATGTGTGTGTGTGTGTGTACAGCACATCTTCCTTATCACTTCATCTGTTGATGGACACTCAGGTTGCTTCCCTATCTTGCCTGTTGTAAATAATGATGCAATAAACATAGGGGTGCATGTATCTTTTTGAATTAGTGTTTTCATTTTCTTTGAGTAAACACCTAGTCATGGAATTGTTGGATCATATGGTATTTCTATCTTTAATTTTCTGAGGAAACTTCATACCATTTTTCACAGTAGCTGTACTAATTTACAGTCCCACTAATCATGCCTGAAGGTTCCTTTTTTGCCACATCTTCACCAACACCTGTTGTTTCTTCTTTTTGATACTAGCCATTCTGATAGGTATAAGGTGATATCTCATTGTGGTTTCGATTTGGATTTCTCTGATGATTAATGATGTTGAGCATCTTTTTATGCGTCTGAGGGCCATCTGTATGTCTTCTTTGGAAAAATGTCTCTTTAGGTCCTTTGTCCATGTTTTAATCATATTGTTTTTTGGGGGGCGGAGTTGAATTGTATAAGTTCTTTTTTTTATTTTATTTTAAATTTTTTTGCATAAGTTCTTTATATATTTTGGATATTAACTCCTTAACAGACATATCATTTGCAAATATCTTCCGCAATTCATTTTGTTGCCTTTTTGTTTTGTTGATGGCTTCTTTCACTGTGCAAAAGCTTCTTACTCGGATCTAGTCCTAATAGTTTATTTTTGCTTTTGTTTCCCTTGCCTCAGGAGACATATCTAGAAAAATGTTGCTACAGCTGATGACATTACTACCTGTGTTCTCATCTAAGATTTTTACAGTTTTAGGACTCACATTTAAGTCTCTAATTCATTTTGAGTTTATTTTTGTGTATAGTATTAGAAAGTGGTCCAGCATTCTTTTGCATGTAGCTGTCCAGTTTTACCAGCACGCATTTATTGAAGAGATCTTTTCTGCATTGTATATTCTTGCCTCCTTTGTCATAGAGTAATTGACCATATAAAAGTGTGTTTATTTCTTCACTCTATTCTGTTCTATTCATCTATGTGTTTATTTTTGTGCCAGTACCATACTGTTTTATTACAGCTTTGTAGTATATCTTGAAATCTGGAATTGTGATTCCTCCAGCTTTGCCTTCTTTCTCAAGATTCTTTTGGCTATCTGGAGTCATTTGTGGTTCCCTAGGACAGTTTGTTATTATCAAATTCAGGAAAATTAACATTGATCCAATAAATATTATTATCTAAAATAGTTTATATTCAAATTTTGCTGTCTCAATATTGAATATGAAAATACTTTTCTTCACAAATGTAGGGTTTAATCCAGGACAAAACATGCATTCCTTGTAGTTGCCATGTCTCATATCAGTCTGCAGTAGCTTGTCAGCCTTGCACTGTTTTTTATGATGTTAACATTTTGAAAGAGTGCTTACCTATTGTTTTATAGAATGTCCTTCACTTTGGATGTATCTGAGTGCCTTCTTGTGACTTCATCATGCGTGTGCATTCTTGGCAAGAATGCAACACGATGTGCATCTCCTTTAAGTGCATCATAGCAGGAATCATCTCATGTTCCTTCATCCAACCTGGGGTGATGTTAATTTTGATCACTTCCCTACAGTGTTATTTACCATATTTTGGTAAAGGTACCATTTCTTCTTTTATAATTAATAAGCAATCTTTAAGGAGATGCTTTGAGTCATATTCTGGTCCCCAATACACTTTTGACCAATAATTTTAACATCTATTGATGATTCTTGCCTGAACCAATTAATAACATGATGGTTCAAAATGATGATTCAAAAAACTATTATTCCTTATACATTTTTCAGTTGGCATTTTTCTGTAAATAAGAACTTTCTCTTTCTCCCTATTCCTTTATTGGTGTCTGTTTGTTTTTACTAGAAGTGTAGACTTATGGAATCTTTTCTTTTTGAAATGAATTCAAACTTAAATAAAAGTTGAAAATATAGAACAAAGAGCTCCACATCCCCTAACCATCTGAGGAAAAGTTGATGACATAATTTCCATTACTCCTGAATACTTTAGAATACTTTTTTTTTCTTTAATTTTTTTTTTCAACATTTATTTATTTTTGGGACAGAGAGAGACAGAGCATGAACGGGGGACGGGCAGAGAGAGAGGGAGACACAGAATCGGAAACAGGCTCCAGGCTCTGAGCCATCAGCCCAGAGCCCGACGCGGGGCTCGAACTCACGGACCGCGAGATCGTGACCTGGCTGAAGTCGGACGCTTAACCGACTGCGCCACCCAGGCGCCCCTAAAATACTTTTTTAAAAAGTTTATTTATTTTTGACAGAGAGAGAGAGAGAGAGACAGAGCACGAGTGGGGTAGGGGCAGAAAGAGGGAGACACAGAATCCGAAGCAGGCTCCAGGCTCTGAGCTGTCAGCACAGAGCCCGATGCGGGGCTCGAACTCATGGACCACAAGATCATGACCTGAGCCGAAGTTGGACGCTGAACCAACTGAGCCACCCAGGTGCCCCTAGAATACTTTCAAACAAAGGCATTCTCTTACATAACCACAATACAACCTTTAAAATCAGGAAATTGGGGCACGTGAGTGGTCCAGTTGGTTAAGCATCCAACTCTTGACTTTGGCTCAGGTCATGATCTTGTGATTCATGAGTTCAAGCGCTGCATTGGGCTCTGTGTGATAAAGTATAGCCTACTTAGGATTCTGTTTCCTTTCTCTCTGCCCCTCCCTGACTCGTGCTCACTCTCTCTCTCTCTCTTCTTCTAAAAAAATAAACTTTAAAAAATAAAGTAATAAAAAATAATTAAAAAAATAAAAAATAAAATTAGGAAATTAACATTGATAATTAGTATCTAATCTATAGACCCAATTCATGTTTCTTCATTTGTTGCACAGATATCCTTTGGCACAAAAGGATCCAATGTAGGAATACACATTGCATTTAAACGCCATTATCTGTTTATCTTTCCTTGACTTTTATGACACTCTCAAAGTTCAGTTGTTTTGTGGAATGTCCTTCAGTTTGACTTTGCCATGTGTTTCCTTGTGATTAGGTTCAGGTTTTGTGTTTTGGGAGGGTATCTCAAAAATGATGCTATGTATCTTCAGTATATCCTATGAGGTAGCATGAAATTTCAATTTGTCCTATCATGGGGATGTTAACCTTCATTACTTGATTAAAGTGGTACCTGCTGCAAGGTTTCCCTGCTATAGTTATTCTCACTTAGCATTTTGTATACTTATACTGAGATCATGTAAGTATTCCATTTCTCATTAAACATTCACCCAATAATTTCAACACTCATTGATATTTCCTAGCTGAATTTATTACCATGCTGGTTGCCAAATGGGGACTTTCTAATTCCACTATTCTATCTACATTCATCAATTGACTTTCCAACATAAGGAGGTTTCCTATCTATCTATCTTTCTATCTAGCCATCCATCCATTCATTCATCCTGTATGTATTCTTTATCTATTTATATCTGTATGGACTCATGGATTCTTATTTTGTTTAACATGTTATAACATGTTTGTAATAATATTTATTTTATTACTCAATTGTCCCGGACTTGAGTAGGAAAATTTGTAAACTTTTGACACGTCCTCATAATTCTTTGAACTCTTCTTTGTACAACAAGATGATAATTTTGTGTTTTCCATGGCACAGTGCTAGAATCATTCATTTTTTCCAAGAAGCTCTGGTTTCTATTAGCAGGGAATGGAATTTAGAAACCAAGATCTGGGCACTTAGTGTGCTTATTGCTTCTGGGTTGTTATTGCTTCTAGACCCTTTCAGCCAACATAAATGGTAAATCTATACTATGTATTTTTAAATAATGACTTTATAATGATTCCTGTAATTCCAGTCCAACATCACAGAGTTCTCCATCTCCAGGCCCCATTTTATATTTACACATTTGTTTTCCAACAGCGAAAGTTCTGATTTCCAAAAACTTCAATGTAAGGTTAGTCATTTACTCTATCTTACAATATTCACAAAACACTCTGAGAATACACCCATACTGCTGGTAATAACAAACTTACTACACAAAATTCAAGATTCATTCACAGTTCTTTTTGTCTTTAGACTATGTTTATATGTTCACAGTCCTAAATTATTTTCCTCCATGTGATTATATTATCCATTTGATACATAGCTCAATATATTTGGTTTTGTTTGTATTCAATTTTAGTTTTCCTGCTAACTTGTTGATTTCATTGTTTTGAATATATAAAAACATTGATATAGTTCCAAAAGTCAAAACTGTACACAAAACTTTACTCAGAAAAGTGACACTGTCTCTGCTTTCCCTCCCCCCACTTTTCTGACATTATTGTTAATTTCTGGTTTATTCTTCTTGTGATTCTTTTTGCAAAAATAAACTGTTACATGCATACTTTTATTTACCTTGTTTCTCAGACATATATTATAAATTTGCACATTGGTTTTTGTTTCTGTACTTTTTTTTTTTTTGGTTAGCTTTATATCTTAGAAATCATACCTTTCAGTATTAAAGAGCTTTTCCTTTTTTTTTTTTTTTACTAATAGCCTTATTGAGATATAATTCATGTACCATACACTTCAGCCATTTAAAGTATACAATTTGGTGACCTTAGGATATTCATAAAGTTGAATGACCATCACCACAATCAATTTTAGTACATTTTCATCACCCCCGAAAGAAACCTGGTACCCATTAGCAGTCACTGACCATTCCCCCCAATTCCACCAATCCTAAGAAACCCCCAATCTATTTTCTGTCTCTCTAGTTTTGCTTATTCTGGACCTTTCGTGTAAATGGAATCGTACAGTGTCCTTCGTGTCTGGTCTCTTTTACCTATCACAAGTTTTCAGGATTCATCTATGTTGTGTCATGTATCAGCACTTTGTTTCTTTTTATCGCCCATTTCTCCATTGTATAGATATGCCACATTTTGTTGGTCCATCCTTCAGATGATGGATACTTGAGTTGTTTCCACATTTTGGATATTATGAATAATACTGCTATGAACATTCATGTACAAGTTTTTGTGTGGACAAATGTTTTCAGTTCTCTTGGCTATATGCCTAGGAGTGGAATTGCTGGATCTCATGGTGACTCTATGTTTAATTTTTTGAGGAACTGCCAGACTGTTTTCCACAGTAGCTGTACCATTTTACAATCCCACCAATAATATATGAGGGTTTCAATTTCTCCACATTCTTGCCAACACTTGTTATCTGACTTTTTGACTACAACTGTCTTCGTGGATATGGAGTGGTATCTCATTGTGGCTTTGTTTTTCATATCCCTGATAACTGATGTTTCCTTATTCTCTTTGACTGAAGCATGGTACTTCTTTGAGTAATGTAACGTAATGAGTAAGGCAATTTCATGAAGTCTGGTGCCCTCTTGGGAGTTCACTGACCATTAGGAGGGACGGGTTGCCAATTTAATCCTTAAAACACATTTCTAGTACAATTATTTAAGCAAAAACAGGGCACCCCAGAAGTAGAAAAGAAGGAGAAACTCATTTTTTTAATTTAAAATAATTTTTTTAAGTTTATTTATTTGGAGAGAAACAGAGATAGTGTGAGCAGTGGAGGGGCAGAGAGAGAAGGACAGAGAGAGAATCCCAAGGAGGCTCCTCACTGTCAGTCAGTGCAGAGCCCAACGTGGGGCTCAAATTCACAAAACTGGGGGATCATGACCTGAGCCAAAATGGGGAGTTGGACGCTTAACCAACTAAGCCACCCAGATGCCCTGAAACTCATTCTAACTGGAAAGTGGAAAGCTTAAATGAGGGGGAGCCTAGAAGGATAATGTGGAGGTGGAGGAAGAGCCTTTGAGAAGGCAGAGAAGATTCAAAGAGCTGTGTGCTTAAGGAGACACCTTTCCTCCTCTAGTTTTACTGATCTTACTACATCACACATAAGCTACTTATGAAAATAAATCTTTTTTTCCCCTTATGCAGCTAATTTAAAATTTTCCCAACAATACAGGAGGTCAGTGAAGTACTGGCAGGAACTTAGCATTTTCTGTGGTCATGTTGGCATGTCAGTAAATAAAGCCATAATGAAACAAAACATTGAATGCCATGATATGTCTAAATTATAATTAAATACTTTGCAATCCATGCCAAGTTGTTCCCTTCATGGGTATAAATACATAATGATAATCTAGATTTATTTTGCTGGCAACTCTCCATAATAAAATGAACTTGGGTTGCTTTCATCTCCTTAATCAGCCTCCAAATTCCTGCTAGCTAAGTCACATGTTGGCTAGCATGTCTTGATATATTCATTCCAATTTGGATGTGGCTGGCTTGGCTAAGAGAATACTGCATCTCACCAGGTGGACTCTCTCCTATCTTTTTTCTCAAGGGATCTGTCTGGGTGCCAGGACTGGACTATTCAGGGTCGAGTTCATTCTGTCATCATCCTAGGTGCCTGGTTGTGACAGGAAGGGATCTGGTACCTAGTCTAGTTTCCAAGCCTTGCTCTTTGGACCAGCTGTGGGCATTTCTTCAGTTTATGATGGTCCTCTGCTTGGTTCTCCCCAGAAACTCTGGGGATGGGTGAAGTACAAGGTAAATAGGAAAGACAAACCTTATTCCCTCTGGGTCCTGCTGGCCCATTTATTCCAGAATTCCATTTGCAAATTCTGCTAGAAGGATGTCTGCTAATTCCTAGTGCTGACCCTGGCCTTAACCAGAAGGACACAGAATCCTTTTGTTTCCTTTGGTTCAGTATCTCCTGACCCCAGACTTTACAAATGCTTGAATAAGATTGTTCTATTCAAACCACTTCCAATGGAGGTGACCCTAAAAGACCCCAAAACCATTAGATAAAATGAAGCAAGTGACCAGGACTGCAGGTGTTTGGGGATAGGAAATGTAATGCTTCATTTCTCTGTAGTATGTAATTTTTTTCCCCTTACCAAGTATACGTATTACTTTCATGAAAAAGAAGACAAAATAAATCCACTGTGAATTCTAGTCTGGAAGCAATTTTCCCCTTCAGATCAGGTTGGCATCAAAGTGCCTCTGGTTGGCTTTCCTCAGAGGCCAACAGTAAGAGTCTTTTCTCTGACTGTTAATGTTTGCCTTTTCTTGTACTTAACTTTAACACTTTCCATTTCCCATAAAGATGTCAGAAAAGAAGAAAAATAGGTATAACAAAGGGCATCCCCTTGCTAAAAATGGACACTCACCGTGAAATCATGCAACGAAGTGGTTAAGAGTACCATGTGGGTTTTAGGCAGATGAGACAAGAAGTCCTGACAAACTACTTGTGGCTCAGCAAGACCTCAAAGAAGAGCATGCTTCACTTGGCTGTTGGTGGCTTTTGCTTCTCCTTTGAAACAGTAATAATCCTTAATGGTTATTCAGCATTAGTCATTGTGCTAGACTCTTTATTGTCACAAACTCATATAATTCTTGCAACATCCCTGTTATTTGGGGATTAATAAACCCCTTACACAGATGAAATTCAGGAAGGTGATGTTACTTGCTTAAGATTGTCCAGTTAGTGATAAAGCTAGGATTCAAACTCAGGTTCATCAGACTCCAGAGCTGGAACCATTAGCCGCCATGCTATACATGCTATACTTTTGGTATAAGACACTTTTCAGGTATATACTGTAACATGAGAGGTTCAACAAAGTCATTTTGAAAATATCCAGATATTCAGTTCCTGTGTCAATCAAGCATTTACTTTAAATGTTTATTTATTTTTGAGAAAAAGAGAGATAGAGAGAGAGAGAGAGAGAGAGAGGGAGAGAGAATCCCAAGCGGGCTCCACACTGTCAGCACAGAGCCCCACGTGAGGCTTGATCTCACTAACCATGAGACCATGACCTGAGCCAAAATCAAGAGTGGACACTTAACTGACTGAGCCACCTAGACGCCCCAGTCAATCATTTACTTTAAGTTTCAAAACCATCACATTTTGATTGCATGAAAGAATGTTGTGTTTAAGTTTTCACCCCTGGAATTTTGTCTGCATCATAAGATAGGTACAATTGCATTTCTTTTTTTTTTTTTTTTTTTTTAATTTTTTTTTCAACGTTTTTATTTATTTTTGGGACAGAGAGAGACAGAGCATGAACGGGGGAGGGGCAGAGAGAGAGGGAGACACAGAATTGGAAACAGGCTCCAGGCTCTGAGCCATCAGCCCAGAGCCTGATGCGGGGCTCGAACTCACGGACCGCAAGATCGTGACCTGGCTGAAGTCGGACGCTTAACCGACTGCGCCACCCAGGCGCCCCGGTACAATTGCATTTCTGCGTTGCCAAATTGAGCTTAGATAGCTCAGTTTGAAGCTATTTGAATTTCCTGTTTTGAGTAAGATTTGTTAAATAATTATACATCTATACTCTATCTATCTATCTATCTATCTATCTAACATTTGGATTTTAGTTCTTAGGTTACTTATTTCAAAATATAATAACATTTTATAAAATTAAAAGCTAAACTACGGGGCACCTGGGTAGCTCAGTTGGTAAGTGCCCAACTTTGGCTCAGGTCATGATCTCATGGCTTGTGAGTTTGAGCCCTACGTCAGGCTCTGTGCTGACAGCTCAGAAACTGGAGCCTGCTTTGGATTCTGTGCCTTCCTCCCTCTGCCCCTCCCCAACTTGCTCACGCATGCTCTTTCTCTCCCTCTCTCTCTCTCAAAAATAAATAAACATTAAAAAAATTTTTTAATTAAAAGCTAAACCATAAAAGTCCAAAACTTGTAAAAACCCTATTACAAGTATAGTTAGTTAGACAGGCAGGATACCAAAATTGTAAGAGCTAAAACTATGTATAATACAGTATAATCATGATAAAGCAGCTGATTTGTTCTCTTGCTATTACAGTTTATAATTATGATGTGATGAGCATCTGAACACAGCAGATGGACCTGAACTCTTTCTGACATTTAAATAGAGGGCCGCTCCCTAGGGCTGTGGGTGCATGCTTCCTTGGGCAGCTTCACATGAGTGGTCCTGAACAGTTTCTGAGTTTTTCTGAACAGTGCAGACCTTTGGCTTCCATAAGTAATTTATGAGAATTTCAAATAATTTCTCCATGGTAAAAGCTTCATTGTTCACAATTTAACCTGGAGATTCAAATGAACATCTTTAATGAAGATCTTTAATACATGTAAGTTGTTTTAGATACAGTTTTCAAATGAATGAGGTGCATCTTCATGTTCTGACATGGAAAATGCTTGTAATATACTGTCTGGACAGAAGTTGCAGGACTGGGTGTATAATATAATTGAATTTTTGTAAAAATCAATCAAATAAATCTATGTATATAAAAAAGAATTGCTATACTACGTAAATTGGGGATTTGAGCCTTCCCCTTATATTTTACACATCTGTGTTGCTGAATTTCTGAAGTATCATTTTTAAGAAAGTGGGGACGAAAAAGTATATATATTTTTTTAAATAAAAATTCTTCACAGTATTTCCCCCCGACATTTGAAAGCCACTGGATTCCACAAGTCTTTGCCATCCTGGACCTAAACCACAAGAGGGTGCTGTTGGACTTTGGATGAGTTGTTTCCCAGGCACCTCAGTTTCTTCTTCTGTAAAATGAAGATAATATCCACCTCTCACAGGGCTTAGGGGCATCAAAAATGTAGCCTTGAAAGTTATTTGATGTGTCTTGGGAGCCTGCATTTAATTTTCCTAAATCTGAATGGGAGTAGAGAGAAAGTGAGAACAAAGAATCCTTCTGTTAATCTAAGATATTTATAAAACCAGGACAAAGAATGCAAGGTTTGATTTCTTCTTTTGACCTAAGTGTCTTCTCATTCCCATAATTAGAGTGCTGGAGTGGAAGGAAGTTTGGAAGTCAGCTGAAAGTCTCCTTAAAGAATCTGATGAAAGTTAGGTACCCTAATCCCCGAAAATTGCATGGAATGCTGAATTTTGGATACAATTCATGGGGATTTCTAGGCTCAGATTAAGGATGCTTTATTGACTTAATTCGATTACTTTATTGTACCCAGCAGGAAAATAAAGTCCAGAGAAATCGCTACCTACCTGATAGGGAGGGCTCAACCCCATCTCCTCACTCCTGCCCCACCCCCAACACTTGTCATTATCTACAACCAATAGGGAAACAGTGGGTGGTGCCCATGCCAGGGGAAGGGACACTCTCTAAACTGAGTTTTCCTGTTGCATAATTAAATGTGGGTGTGGTCTTTGAAAGTCAGTAGCTAGTTAACATTAAGAGAATAAAAAGCTGGGTTCCTTGATGGTTCTCATAGGGCCACACAGTGACCTCACTAAATCTGCACAAGGGACCTAGATGGCTTAGTTGACACAACAGGACCAGTGCAGATCCCCTCTGCAGTTGCACCCTGAGCCCTGCTGCTCTGAACTTGGCTCACAGACTCCACCCTTCTCTCCCCACCCCGCACCTTCATAACCACTCTGGGAGTGGGAATCACCAATAATGTTATGGTATGATTTATGCTTCAGAGCATCCCAGGATCAGGCTAGGACTAGACTTTACCCGAAACCACATCCTTGCTTCTTTCTCTTCCTAGTTTGTTTCCCTCAGCTTTCACCGGCTTTTTCTTAAGAGCACATCCTTGATAAATCATATAAACCTAAAACCCTGTCTCAAGCTCTGCTTCTAGGAGTCTGAGCTAATACAAGTGGTCACTGACATCATTTTATAGTTTCCAGAGAGTAATGACATGTGTGACGACAATACATTGGTAAGGTACTGAACTGCTCTCTTCACTTTACAGAATCATACCTGGAACCTCAAAGATCCTCTGGTTATTTTACAAGAGGATGTTTTATACACACACACACACACACACACACACACACACACACACACACACATATACTTTATAGTATAGATTTTTTCCTAAAAATCTATAGAATTTATAGATGTTATACACACACACACACACACACACACACACACACACACATATATACTTTATAGATGTTATATATATATTTGCTTATGCATCTTTATTCTGCTTTTCCCATTTACTGTCATTTCACAATTATTTTCCTTCTATCTTTATAAATACAATTGTAAAAGGATGCTTAAGATCCTCTTATCTATGGATGTAGGTTAAAAAAACTAATATACTTGACGAGGGGAATAGTTCTTTACATTTTATGATTATAAATTATAAAAAAGATTATCTTTATGTAAGTTTTTTTTTTTCTGTGTTCAGACTGTTGTCTTAGGAGAAAGTCCTAGAAATGGAGTTACTGGGCCACAAGGTATGACATATATTGCACATTTATTTTGAGAAAGATTTTACAGTTTATACTGCCAACCATAGTGCCATCTGGCAATTTGTACTCTCTTGCCAATATTGAGTATCATTAAAACAAAAACAAAGTCTCTTACTTAAAATGAAAAGAAAGCATTGCTGTGTTAATGTACTTTTCTTTATTTGTAGAAAAGTTTAAATTTTTTCATATATTTATTAGCCATTTATGTATCCTGTTTGGGGAGTTTTCCCTTGTTTAGGGCTTTAAAAACCAACATACACCTTTTGAAGTCTACTCTGGAAAAGTATACTGGTTACAGACTTGGTTATTAAGCCCTTGGTTTAGAGATTTTTATCTTGTAATTTCTTCAGAGCAACATTTTCTATCTGCTCTGAAGCAAAGTGCATGAGGGTAGATTCGAGTCTGAAGAAATTCCTTTAGTAATTAACACTCAACCAGATTTACCTCCCCTGCTGGAAGCAAGATGGAATGTCTCAAAGAGAAGATTTCTAAACATGAAATGCAATGAGATAACAAACTATTTTAAGTGGGATAGAGGCAGAAATGAAAACATCCTGGTGGAGCCAGAAAATGTGTACACATTTAGAAAGAAACACAAAGCAGGCAGATGATGTTGTTCCAAACATAAGGATTAGGGTAAGACAACCCATGTACCTTGAAGATACTAACAAGCACAGATGTCCCTAAATATTAGGTTTGTGTTACGATTTCAACTTGCGGTTTTAAGACTGTTTCTTACCCGGTTGTTTCCTTATTCCAGAAGTGAGGTGACACTAAGAAAAAAAAAAAGTGGAAGAGATAATCAACAGTGAAAGCCAAGTAAGCATTTCAAGGAAGCCTTCTCCTTAATGTAGTACTATCAATGATCTGTTTTTGTGATAAAAAACGTTAAGTGCTGGGATGCCTGGGTGGTTCAGTCCTGGGTGGTTGAGTGTCTGACTCTTGATTTCAGTTCAGGCTGTGATCTCACGGTTTGTGAGATCGAGCCCCGCATCAGGCTCTGCGCTCTCCTGCCCTCCCTCTCTCCCTCCCACCCTCTCAAAATAAATAAAACTTAAAAAAAAAAAAAGTCTTAAAACTAATAGGGGCTTAATGAAAAAAATTAAGTGCTGACAAATTTTCAAGAGACAAGACTAAATTCATACTGAAATTCCTTGAACTGGTGCTCTAGACAGAGGTGAACCTCATTTTGGAAAATTGGAGAAAATAAGCTCAACTAATTCTAAGAAGTGGAAAGAAAGATCCTGAAATACCCTTCTTTTCTCCAGACATACTATTTAACCTAACACATTCCTCACGGCAGCTGCTCTAAATCTTCTCAACTTTCCCCAAACCTTCCTAAGCTGTGTGGAGAAGGCAGGCTGGGTCACCTTCCTCATGCAAGTCCATCCATATCTCCACACCTTCCCCCTCCCCACTGCCACTCAATTATAAGTTCTAAGGGCATTTTGCTTCTTGCCTTTATATTTCTCTTCTTCTAGCACAAAGCACAGTGCCTTCTTCATAGGCACGGTTCAATAATTAAGATTTTTTAAATGAACGGGGAAAAATGAACTTAACATAGAGTTCAGATTTTATCTGTGGTCAGACCCTTACTAGAGCCTGGTGCCTGGGAATAATGACCTAAGAGGGCATGGCAGAGTGCTTCACTCAGTCTGGCTTTGAATCTGGTTCTACCACTAACTGGGTGGTCCTGGACAGGCTGTTTAACCCCTCACTCCCCACCTGCTATTTTTAGATATTTCATCACTAAAAGCTAGGACGATAAAAATTCCTGCCTTACAGAGCCTTGGGGAGGATTAAATCAGGTAAGGGTCTTGGCACAGAATGTGCTACTTAGCAAGAGTTCAAAGTGGATATAATGCATATTCTCATATGGAATCAGTAGCAAACCTCTGAATAATTTGCCAGCTTTGCAAACTGTTTCCCTAATCTCTTTGTTTTATGCAGGCAAACCTCAATTTTAAAAAAGATATTGGGTGTTGAAGGAGAATTAGTGGGAATTGTTTCTTGGCTTCTTCTCTCAGACTTTAGAACTTGTCTGTGTCTGGTGTTAGGAAGATCTGCCCCTTCCCCATCTCACGGATGGATGACAGAACAGGTGGCCTGTGCTTCACTTTCCCAAGGTGCTCTATGTTACCACGTCTCTCTCTTTAGAACTGAGTGAACACGGGGTGGGTGCATTTAATGCCTGTGAAATAAAATTGCTTAAGTTCTCAAGCTCCTTCTCATGAATGGACTCTAGACAAATTGTTTTCTTCTAAATATATCTGCTCATATCTTCCAGAACAGTTTTATTCTGCAAATTCCAAAGCTTTCCCCTGGACATTTCTAGGTAGGGGTAGAAAAGCTTTCCTTTCAAACAGTATGGAGGCTCCTCAAAAAATTAAAAATAGAACTACCCTATGACTCAGCAATAGCACTGCTAGGAATTTACCCAAGGGATACAGGAGTGCTGATGCATAGGGACACTTGTACCCCAATGTTTATAGCAGCACTCTCAACAATAGCCAAACAATGAAAAGAGCCTAAATGTCCATCAACTGATGAATGGATAAAGAAGATGTGGTTTATATATACAATGGAATACTACTTGGCAATGAGAAAGAATGAAATCTGGCCATTTGCAACAACGTGAATGGAACTGGAGTGAATAAGTGGAGCTAAGTGATTAAGTCAGTCAGCGAAAGATAGATACCATATGTTTTCACTCATATGTGGATCTTGAGAAACTTAACAGAAGACCACAGGGGAGGGGAAGGGGGGAAAAAGTTACAGAGAGGGAGAGAGGCAAACCATAAGAGACTCTTAAATACTGAAGACAAACTGAGGGTCGATGGGGGTGGGGGAGAGGAAAATGTGGGTGATGGGCATCGAGGAGGGCACTTGTTGGGATGAGCACTGGGTGTTGTATGGAAACCAATTTGACAATAAATTATATTAAAAAAAAAGAAAAGTTTTCTTTTCTTCTGTTAAAAGAATTCAACTGAGTATATTTAAAGATCTAATTGGCTTTATTCAATGATTCATGAATCAGCAAAATCTTCTCTAGCAAGTAAAAAGAATTGTTCCATCCTGAATTGTTCAAGATGGAAGGTTTTTATAGGCAAAAGGAGAGTGTGACAAGGAAGTTATAAGACTGCGTTATTTCAGGGCAAGTTTACCTTCCCTTAGGGAAAGTCCAGAGGTCTTATCATGCAGATGACCTCACTAGTGGGATCAGGAAATTGCAGACTGGTTGGTTTAAAATTCTACTCCTGCCAGAGGCTGAAACTGCAGTTAGGTTAGCTATCTTGATGGGGTTTAGCATAAGTGACTCCATTTTTGGTCTGTTTCTTTTTAACTCTTCCTTTAGGTGTTTTGACTGCTCAAATAATTAAGAAGATACGGATTAACAGGAGAAAAACAAACTTAATTTAAAATTTAAGGTACCTATGGGAGCCCTATAAAAAATATGATACTCAAAGGGCAGCCAGGTAATTGAAACTTATATAACATCTTGAGCTAAGGAAAGGGGTAGAAGTTTGAGGGTACAGAGAGAAGGAAGGCCATTCACAGGGAGGGCAGGGGATGTTTGGAGAACAGAGGTTGCCCTGTCAGATAAATTTCTTAGGTAAAAAGATATCTCTGGTAATAGATCTATTCTTAGTACAAGTCCCTTTTCCAGTGTAAATTTAGGCAGTGGAAAGGAAGGTAAAGAGGTTTTCCTGAATCTGCAGTTTCTTAAAAATGATCAGTCTAAAATAATCCTTCTACCAAAGATGCACATCTTGGGGTGACAAATTCTGCTCCCCTAACCTATCAGAGCATAACTCAAATCACAAAAATTTCAAGGCAGAATAATTAATATGCATTGAATGTTCATTAATTCACTCATTAAATGACTATTAGATGGCTACTGTGTTTTCTTAAAAAGAAGAACACATGTTTAGATATAGGAGAGTTTGTTTGTCCCTCCAGCTCCATATCCTTTAAACACTAGAGGTCACTTTGTGTTTTCTAAAATAATGTCTGACTCTAGCGACATCTACTGGTAAAATTGAACTCTAAACCAAGGGCGTCCTGAGCCTAAAGCCTCTAAGGTATTTTGAGAATTCTTTTTTCACCTAAAGTGTAGTCCAGGCACATGTCCAAATCAACCTACTGTGGTAATGAGAACTACTAATCCACTTCATTAAAGTCACTTTCCTGGAAGTGATTTCTGAATTTTAAAAGCTTTTCTGTTTGAAATACTATTGCTATCTTTGCTGAAAAATCATAGCACAGGCTCCTGGGCAGCCTTTGAAAGGACTGCTGGAAAGGGGTGTGATGTTTGATTTAATGTATCAACTTGGCTAAACTGTCATGCCCAGTTGTTTGGTCAAACACTGTATGGATGTTGGTGTGAAGATATTTTTAAGATGTGATTAACATTTAAATCAATAGACTTTGAGTAAACAAAATTATCATCCATAATGTGGAAGGACCTCACCCAATCAGTTGAAGATCTTGGCAGCAAAGATTTAGGTTTCCGAGAGAAGAAGGAATTCTCCTTAAGATTACAACCTAGAAAATCTGTCTAAATTTTTAGCCTGCTCCCCTGAGGAATTCAGACTTAGGACAACATCAACATCAATTCTTACCTAAATTTTTCAGCCTGCCAGCCTGCTCTATAAATTTTAGACTTGCCAGTCCCCACAACTGCAGGAACCAATTCCTTAAAATAATTCTCTCTCTTAAGATTTTTATATATATCTCCTATTGGTTTGTTTCTCTGGAGAACCTTGAGTAATGCAAGGCCTAAATGGCATCATGTCTGTAACTTACACTCGAACATTCACTCTTGGGGAACTTGGGTGAAAGGCTATGGGAATTTGTACAATTCTTGCAATGCTTTTGTAATTCTGTAATTTATGTCAAAATAAAAAAGATTAAAAAAAAACAATGCTTACTTGAAAACCAGTTTAGAACATGGCTTTTTTACATTTATCATGTAACATAGCTGAAATACTGGGCCCTCCCAAAGTGATTAAACAGGAAGAAGGCAGTACTATTTTAATAGTGATTCAACCAGAAGGGAAAACTTTAAAATTGAAAAATAGATTTTAATTAATCTTTATTTTGGTGAAGAAACTATTGCATCATTGTTCAGTATTCAATTGCCAGTGTGAAAAACTGGGGGTAAAAACACTTGAAGGATTGAGGAAAGAATGGTAGTTCAAGAAGAAACAGGTGCCAGGATTTATCTAGAGGGGAGGAGAGGAGAGTTTAAGGAAGGTTTCATTTAAGTTGATTTAATTGGAAGAAATTTGGGCATATTTATGTGCTAAGGGCATGGAGCTAAGGTAGAGGGAGTAGTTAAAACCATAACAAGGAGAAGCAAAATCCAGTATGTATGAGACAACGAGAGATGAAGGAATCTTAACTGGTGATTTTTTAAATTTTATATACCACTAAATTAAAATAATAATAATAAAACTGGAGGACCAATATAAGGTTGTCAACTTCTATACTTGCCAAGTGTAGACATTTAAAAAAAAAAAAAAAAGGACCACAAACAATGGCCATCCACTATTACCATCATTTCCTACATAAAAGGTATTTAAATTCTAAATGTAGAAAAGGTATAATGTAAGCATGTGCTAAATTTAGCATGATGTTCTCATTTCATTGAAGCCTGTTTATATGGACTCTAGATTTTGGGGCTAGTCTGAGCTGAGCACGTATAAGCAGGTGTGACTGCCCTGGTTGCCCGCATGGATCCTGCCACAACGGGAGATTCTCAAAGCACACCTTGGATGGTTGCACATTCCTGTCTCCTCTGTTGTGACTTTGGCTCTTCCTCTGACTTGCTTCCAAGTTGACCTAGGTGACCACCGACTCCAGGCTCCTCTTCCCACGGGTAACCTTACAGCTGGGACCTGTGGTACCTACTTCCACTCACTTTATTGAAAATGCATGTTTAACTGCCAAGGTTATGACTGTTTTATATCATCAACTCTGCCCTTTGTTAATGTTCAAACTCAACTATCTCTTTCTGATTAGTGTAGCATTCCTTTTGTTTTCACCTTGTTTACTTCCTCCCCTTTGCTTCTCATATACTTTTTTGGGGGTGGGGAAACTGATGAGCACCTTGTTTATGCTTCTTTCATTTGCCTTCCCAGAGAATGGCTGGTTTGTTGCACATCTTACTGGTGATATTAGTGTTCCTCTGAGCTTTTGTTTAGGCCCTGCCCTGCTTCACAACCTTTGGGGTAAAGTCCAAACCAAGTCAACTCCTTGTATCTGTAAAGAGAAAGCATGAGATCAATTAGAAAGTGGGTCAGGGGCACCTGGGCGGCTCAGTGGGTTAATATCCTGACTCTTGATTTCAGCTCAGGTCATGATCCCAGGGTCTTGGGCTCTGCACTGAACATGGAGCCTATTTAAGATTCTCTCTCTCTCTCTCTCTCTCTCTCTCTCTCTCTCTCTTTCCACCCCCTCCCCCACTCACACACTTTCTCTCAAATAATAAAAAAAAAATTTTTTTTAAAGAAAGTGCTTTGGGTCAAATAGACCTGTGTGTGCCTGCTCCATCCTCTGTCCTTTGCTGGCTGCGTGACTTTAGACAAGTCTTTTAAACATTCTGAGTCTTATCTTATCTGTAAACTAGGGAAAAGAACATCAATCTCATAAAGTTATTCCAAGGAAGAACTGAGAGGAATATGTAATAGCTTTGACATGTGCCGGCACATGGCAGGGCTACAGAAGGGGTGGCTGTTATTATAACCCTCCTTTACTCCCAGCACTTTCCATAACTGGGCTGTCAAACATGGTAACTACTAGCAGCATATGTCCATTGAGCATCTGAAATGTGCTGGTCTCAGCTGAGATGTGCTGACACTATAAAATATACAAAATATACAAAGTATTCAAAATATACAAATATATACAAAATATTCAAAGGCTTTGTTCGACAAAAAGAATGTATAATATCTCACTAATATTTTTATATTGCTTACATGTTGAAATGATAGTATTTTGGATATATTGGGTTAAATCAAATATATTGTCAAAAATTAATTTCACCTATTTCTTTTTATTGTTTAATAAGTCCGTCAGAAATTTCAGAATTTTATATTGTCTAAACAAAGGTTTCTATGACAAAATACCATTGACTGGGTGGCTTAAACAACTGATGCTTATTTCTCACAGTTCTGGAAGCTAAGAAATCCATGATCAAGGTGCTGGCAGAGCACTGTCCAGAGTGGAGACAGAGAGAGGCTCTGGTCTCTTCCTATTCTTATAAGGACACTAATCCCATTATAGGGACCCTATCTTCATGACCTCATCTAAACCCAATTGCCTCCCAAAGGCCTCCTTCTTAATACCATCACACTGGGGGTTAGGGCTTCAACATAAATTTTGGAAGGACAGTCCTTAACACATATGTAGCTTGCATTACATTTCTACTGGATTGCACTGTTGTAGAATCTTGATTTTTGTCTGTGAAATAGAAAAGACTGATAAACTATTGTCTAGGATCTTTCTTTAGAAATCACTCCTGGATATGATTCCCTTGCCCACTTGATATCCCTGTTGAGGATGTTATGTTGTCTTTATTGCTTATTTGGCCTTAAGCATCTGCTTTGTATTGTTAATTGTTTTTTTCATGTTCATAGAAGATCAAAGATAGCATGTAATGAGATAGAGTGGCATCACCTGGAACAGATTGGTCAGACACCCCATCAGATCCCCAAAGGGAGGCACCACCTCAGTGAAATTATTACAGTTCAGGGCTGAGTCATGAAGGAATGAGAATCTGGTTGGTCAGCATATATGTAGGAAATACTGTGTACTTGGTATTTTGGGTACAAGTAATAGAAACTGATTCTACTTTAGTTATGAATAGGGGATTAATTGGAATGGTAGTAGTGAGCTCACAGATTTGACAAAAGAGCTGGACAACTCTTAGCAGCCAGCACCCAAGGCCCACCTCACTGGGCACTGCGGGCAGACAACACAAGCTATGTGGCTTCTGCTCTTGTGAGTCTGCTCAGTGTTCAGATGATCAGGAGAGAGAAACTTGACTTTGTTGCATTCAGGTCATGGGCCCACCCACTCCTTAGGCCATTGGCGGTGGGATTCTGTATTGCCAGATCCACTAGAAGTATATGGGATTAGGTTTAGGTGGCTCTCTGAAGGGGTGGTGTTTTGGCAGAGACAATGTTATGTGTTCACCAAATGCTGTTTTCTTTTCCTCTTCCTGGAACCAAATGAAAACCTCATTGCCTACCTTCCTTTTAAGCTAGATTAAGGTCAATAAAATGTAAGTGGAAGTGATATTCTGCATATGCAAGTCTCTATGGTCATAAAATCTGCAACAAGCTTGGAGGATACATGTTTAAGAGGCTAGGACTTTAGGATGGAAGGAGCCTGGAAGCCTGAGTCACCACTTAAAGGAGAGACTATAGAGAGCTTATAACTTACAACTTAATCAGACTGTGATATAATTAAGAAATAAAACTTTATTGGTACATCTCTGAGATTTGGAGATTGTTATGTTAGCTAGCATAATTACTCTGAGTAATGCAGGATTATTATCTTAGAAGAAAGGGGATGAAGAACACTGGGAATGCAATACATCTCTCTGGAAGAGTCACAACAACCAAGTACATGGAGACTGATATGTGGAACAATGCCAATTTTACTATTATACAATAAGAATATAATAGTTTAGGGAACCAAGAGCTTAATCTTTTGCATATTCCATTATCTTCTTCATTTAGAGTATATGAGAAGCCAAACTATAATTGCACAGACACTGATAACATGGAAATACACAGAGTAAGGAGTGTGATTTATAGTTTTCAGTAGTATGAGGACCTGACTTCTTAATCATTGGTCATGTTTCTTAAAATGGACCTGAAGAATCTCTTAGGTTACACTGCAGTGTGCCAGAGAGCACATAAAACCCGGGATTTTTTTTTTTAAACATGGCTTTAGACCTAGGGTGAGCAGAATTGTGGAGTCCAGAGTGTAAGCTTAGAGTTTGACAGACCAAGGTTTTAAGATCCAAGTTCTGACACTTATTAGCAAGTAGAAAAGTCACTTGGCAGTTAACTGCACAAAAAGCAATTAGGACAGTGGCTGATACATGAAGGACACAATAAAGATCAGTGGTTATTGTGTTGTGATTATAGCTCCAGATTGTGGCAATGCCTCTGTGATTATGCCTTTAGACTCTACTTATGAATGCTAGGAGTACTTTAGAGAGAAAAACTGGGAACTCACTATCTTGGTGCACCACATCTCTACAATGGGAACGTGCCTGACACAACCACACTCCTTTCCTGCTCCCAAGGCTGGCCAACCCTTCTTATAATTGGTACATTGAACCCTTAGAAATGTTCTTAGCACATCTAGGGAAGTTATGGCTAAATGTGGCTGGCCCAGAATTCAATTCTGTATATTTAGGTGACCTTGCATAGCTTTGTTCTTCCTTGGTTTGTGACCTCAGGAGGCTGTCTCATTTCAATGTTCTTGTTGCAGCCCATGTGTACTGATTATGCAGTGTGTGTATGTCATGTTCACATCTAGTTTTGACCATTTTGAGAATGATATTTGACAATATTTGATATTTGATGTTTCCCTGCATTGATTGTGATTGTATATGGCCACTGCTCAATAAATACTGATGAACAAGATGAAAGAAATAAAGCTAAAGTATAAGGAGTATTGTCATCTTCTATTCTTTCACATCCAGCTCTTGCTACACCAGCAAGAAGGAGAGAGGAAGAGGGCATACATACATACCTTCAAATCCTAAAGTCAAGAAACAATCTTTTCACTACAGTGACAAATACCAAGTGACTCCCTATCGTGCATTCTACCCCAGCTAAGGAGGTGACATGGGGTATTGAAAAGTCGAGTCTTAGTGGTCAGGCAGATGTAGGGTAGGAGCTAGCTTCATCATTTACTAGTGAGGGTACTAGAATTTATTAGGTAGGTGACCCTGTTCAACCTCTGTAAACTTCAGTTTCCTATTCAATTCATCTCCCATGTTTGGCAAGGACTGAATGAGACAATGATCAAGAAGCTCCTGGCCTGGATGGGACATATTCAGTCAATGTTATTTTCCTTTCCAAGTAAAAATGGTTTTGGTGCTGTGGAAAGGCAAATGTTTGGCTCAGGGCTGGGCAATGCTTCTGGGATCTTGGAGAATATATTTCTATTAAAAAGCTGAAATTTGGGGCACCTGGGTGGCTCAGTCGGTTGAGCGTCCGACTTCTGCTCAGGTCACGATCTCACACTCCGTGAGTTCGAGCCCTGCGTCGGGCTCTGGGCTGACATCTCAGAGCCTGGAGCCTGCTTCCGATTCTGTGTCTCCCTCTCTCTCTGCCCCTCCCCCGTTCATGCTCTGTCTCTCTCTGTCTCAAAAAAAAAAAAAAGTTAAAAAAAAAAAAAGAATTGAAACTTCTCTATAAAATAAATAAATAAATAAATAAAAAGCTGAAATTCAGGTTTTCCTTTTGCATTTTCTTCAGTCATGGAACATGTGGGCATTTAAGTCCGATTTGTGGGCTGGATGAGGTCAGTGATGGTGAGCCAGGGTGATGGCAGTAAACATTTCTCTATGTATGTATATATGTATATCTCTCTTTTACCCCTCTCTTTCTTTTCTCCCTTCCTCTCTGTCAAGTCTTCTTCTTGGTTTTGTTCCATCAGTTTATTTTTTATTTATTTATTTATTTATTTTTTGACAAGGTTAAACGTTCAAAATTTTAAAGGTATAAAAGGGAATTTAGTGAAAAATCTCCTTCCTACCCTGTCTTTCAGCTATCAAATTCTTCTCCCTCCAGGCAACCAATGTCATCAGTTCCTTGTGTATCCTCTTGGAATATTCTGTTTACCTTCTTTTTATATAAATTAATACCTACTATGCTGTACTGCTATCTGAATCTTGCTTTTTCACTTAATAATCTTAAAGATTATGGGGCACCTGGGGGGCTCAGTCGGTTAAGCAGCCGACTTTGCTCAGGTCATGATCTCACACTCTGTAAGTTCGAGCCCCGCATTGGACTCTTATGACAGCTCGGAGCCTGGAGCTTGCTTCCGATTCTGTGTCTCCCTCTCTCTCTGCTCCTCCCCTGCTCATACTCTGTCTCTCTCAAAAATAAACAAACATTAAAAAAATTTAATAATCTTGAAGATTATTCCACATTCATGTGTGGAAAGCTCCCTTGCTCTTCCTTAGTTTAGTTTTATTGTATTATATTTTATTTTATGTATGTATTATAAGGCCCAAGGGCAGGCCACCCCAAATATACCACTTTGGCATATTGAGTATTTTCAGTAATAGTTACTTAAGAGATGGCCTGTGCAAGAAGGACATTCAAACCCTCTTCTGTCCCCCTGAAAGCAGGAACTAAATATCCCATATGAAAGATACCCTCCTAGTACCAAGAAGTAGAGGTATCTTTATCACCAGAGATAGGAAATTTAGAGCCAAAAAGACTTGTTACTTTTTACTAATTTACTAACCCAGCCCAAATACTGTTTAGAATTCCTTAGTAACTGAAGCTCCCAAAGTTTTCTTTGTCCTGTCAAGTCCTCATAGATTTATTGTCTCTATTTCTAAAAAGTATAAAAAATTCCTGCCTTGGTTATTTCTTTAGGTCTGTTTCATTATTGGGCCTCTGTGCACATGTAATAAAACTTTTGGGTTTTTTCCTTCTGTTAATCTGTCTTATGTAAACTTAATTATTAGTCCAGCTAGAAGAAACTTGGACAGAGGAAATTTCTTCCTCCCTTTCAGTACCAGCGTGTATTTAACCCATTATCAATACCATTATTTATTTAACATCAGACTTTCTTTCTTTGTTTTTTTTTCTTTCTTTCTTTGTTTCTTTCTTTCTCTCTCTTTTTCTTTCTTTCTTTCTCTTTCTTTCTTATCTTGCTATTACAAGTAATGTTGCAATGAGTAAACTTTTACATGTTATTTTGCTATAAGCAAATATATCTATAAGATAAATTCCTGAAATAGAATTTCTGGGTGAAAAAGTATATTCATTTGCAAATTGATAGATGCTGCCAAATTGTCCTTCATAGAGGTTGTACCAATGTACTTAATTACCTGCAAAGTATCAAAGTCTTCTGACTTTTTAAAAATGCACATATGAAGGAACTAAAACACATACATAGGAAGTATCAGAGACAACTTGATATGATCCTATGAGCATAGGCCAATTGGATTGCTTATTGTTCCTTTCTTTGCTCTCTCTTGGGTAGATAATTTGGATCTCTTATATAGATTAAAGTTGTTTAACTCACAATTCTAAAATGGGACATCACATTAAAGATGCTTCTCATTTACAAACTGTTATTTAGCTGCATTTCAAACTATCAGAACCTCATGAATAAGTTGGTAGATTTGGTGGTTGGCTTACTCATTGTTTTTTAAAGTTTCAAGTTTGATAACTCTATATGTTAATTCTGCAGCTTGGGAACTTTTTGGTCTTGTACTGCTTTACTTTCCTAAACATTATTGAGAACTCCAAAGAGCTTCTGTTATGTGAGTTATATATGAGAGATATTTACCATATTTGAAAGCAAAACTGAAAAAAATTGAAATATTTATTTAAATGATTCCATTATATTAACATAAATAATATTCTTATGAAAAATAAATATTTAGAAAACTAGTGAGAAGAATAGCATTGTTTTATATTGTTGCAAATCTGGCTTGATAGATGATAGCTGGCATGGTACCTTGTGCAACCCAGTGGAACATTTTCTATGGACTGGACTTCTATGATGCAACATTTCCTGCCCTGCCTTGACAATAGACATGTCTTCTCCTTACCCCTTTCTATAAAGCTCCACCCCAATTTCTAGGAAATGATATAGGCAACACCAAGTTTCACGAGCTCTCTATGAATTGGTTTTCCAAGTCCAGCTCCAAACCTAGCATTCCAATAGGCTAAAACTTGGATGGGTCTTTGTGGATCACAAAGTTCCTATGAGGGCATCTTACAGAATTCTAAGTGAATATAATAGCTGTATTAGACTTCATATAAGACACCAAAGGGACTATATGATGGCGTGCTTGGGGTAGTGTCCAGGCTTCATGTGCCCAACCTCCACCCCAAGAATCAAATTCTAATGCCCAGTACTGAACATGGCTCCATACACCTACATTAGAAGTCAACACGTTACATAAAGACATCTGGCTCTCTTACCACCAGATTACTGTCAAGAGACTAATTGTGCTAACTGAGTGAATAGATAAGGGGCTAAAAGAGCCATGCTAAATATAGAGTAGTGCATGGGAAACACATAGAAAATCAGGCTCATTCCCCAGCCAGAGCCAAGTGTAATTCTCGCAGAGGATCAGAACTAAAGCCAGAACTGGAAAGGTAGCAACACTATGTGTAAGATAAAGACGGGTGACCCTTGGCCACCTACGTGGGCAGGTCAGCCGGGCAATTGAGAACTGTCCAACAGTAGGATTATATGCTGGCAGGAGGGAGTCAAATGAGGTTTGAAATCCATTAGACTGTTCCTACAGTTCCTAGTGAAGCTGCTCAGAAGTAAGGACCCTGAGCTGGGCATCATTTTGAAGAGAAGGGGAGACAATATTCAACTCTATGGTATTAAGAACAGTTTGATACTTAGTGTTTTTATTCCCCTTTATGGTTTCCAAGTCCTCCAACTGCACTGCTTTGTAACATGGGCTGGACAAGTAATGATATTCTATTTAGCACATGAGGCAAACAGGCTGAGTACGTTACATGCCTGGCTCAGCTAGAAAATGATATGGCCACACTCCTATTCCAGTGCTTTATCCACTCTTTCAAAGTGGGCTAGTGTGGGCGGGAGAAGCTGGAGGCAGTGGAAGAAACAAAAGCTCAAGCTGAACTGTTGGAGGCTAAGAGGGTTTAGAGGACAAAGAAGAGAAGGCAAAGGAAGCAGGGGAGACACAGGAAGGAATCCCTTGGCAAATGTGGGAGTTGATGGGGATATGGATCAGAGTATCAACTCACGTTGGGACACGCAGAATCAGGTTGGAAAAGTGGGAATAGGGCTAAATAATTTGAATGAGATGTGGTATGCAATACAGCATCGTTGTGGTTTTATGAGAACCAAAGTAGCAATGAAAGCAGGGCTTTAGGAAGGTCACAGTCTGGCAGTGAGACAAGGATCTGGGTGGAAGAGTCAAGAAGTGGGTAACTCATTAGGATACTGTTGTAATTCAGCTGGAGATTATTGATGTTGGACTAAAATGGTAGCAGTGGAAATGGTGACAAAAGAGTGAATCCACAAGACAATAAGACAGACACTCCAGGACTTGGTAACAGATTAGCTATGGGAACAAAAAGTATGGAATTTGAAGCTGCTCCAAGCTCTGGGTCTAGAACAATGAAGGTCTCCCTGGAACAGAAGATTAGGACCTTTATTTTAGAGATACTAGATTTGATGTGACTGTATCAGAGGGACAAACAAACAGTTTGAAACTTGTGATTATATCACAGCTGAATGACCAGGGTCAATATCCTTTATAAAATGAATTTTGAAGCACATGGATGAAAAAGGAAATGTTAGATTAGCGAGCACATTTGCTACAACCATAAAAACCAAAATATAGCCTTCTTTCATGTTAACTTTATTAGTACTTATAAAATAAAAACAATTTATGAAAATATTTTCAGGATATAGAAACTACAGTCTTTGCAAAATACACACGCCTATAATTGTTACAATACATACATATCCTTGTATATACCTCAGACATTATAAAAGTGTTTAAGAATGACACCCTGTAAAAGTTGAGAGAAGAAACATTTTCTCCAACCTTGGCCATATATTGTGACATTCAAGTACTTAAACCACACTTCTGAAATAAAACACATCTCTAGTGTACAGGCTGAAAGGGATTTAACTCTCAAAGTCCCGTAAGTTGTTTTATTGTGCAAGGTAAAGAACCAAGAGAGGGTTCCCTGAGTTAATTTACCTTAGGTAACTCAAGCAGTGGTTTACTTTCTATACTTTATCATGGAAATGAGGGAGAAGGCCATGGGAACCCATCTCGGGCAGATCCTCCTCCCCAGTATTCCTATCTGTGCAGCATGGCTCCTCCTACAAGAGGATTTCTAACCTTTGAGCTCTAAGATGCTGATTCTGTAACTATCTATTTGCAAGATAATGCTCCTGCAACTCTAAATTCCAACACTGTGGATGAGGCTAAAGTTATAATGATAGTATGATTCCCCAAAGTAGACTTCATTTAAGATTTGTCAGGTGGAAAGCATTTAGGAAGATCAGCAAGCCAAAAATTCCCTCTTGGAACTATTGGAAAAGATCCTTTCTCACCAAGGCATAAACCTCAGAAGCCAAGTTCTTTCTTTCTTTGGAAGAATTGTGATGAAGGGGAGAGAAAGAGCCTATAATCTTTCAGATATGCAGGCTTAAGATAGTAACAGATGCTAGGTTGGACAGTAAGAGTTGGAGACCATTATAGCCTCACCAATAAAGCATTCAGTATGATAATCATTCCCATGTACTCTCTACTTTCCAATTAACCTTCCAAGCTTTCCTAAATATTACATTCTCTCTTTAACTGCAGAGTATTGGCTGATGAAGTTCCAGATATAAAATGTTTGAATTCATGATGTTAGTATCATGGGGCAGCATTGATATTTAATACCATAGTGATATACTAAAATTTAACAGTGATTTTTTTTTTTATTATTCAAGACACTCTGTTATTCAAGACACTACAGAAGTCAATCAACCATGGATTCACAGGTCTTTACATTTAACATATAACATGAAGCATTATTACATATAATTCCATAAGGGGAAAAGACTATAAAAATAAGTTTAATAAGATTACTGCATTTTAAAAAGTTGTTTTAAAAAAATATATGCCAAAGTCCTCTAAATATTTGGTGTAGAGAGGGTAAGGGAGGTATCTATTAGGATGAACCATAATGAACTCTGGTTTTTGTAAGTTAAAAAGGTAAAATCTTGGCAATTTCATATGGTTCAACCTAATAAAATCCTGAGAAAATTGTATTTGGCATCACACTATAAATTCAAAAAGAATTTATAGAAAATCACATTTCTAGTGAGGGGGAAATACTTCAGGATGGAAATGTGCACACTGGTTTTGCCAAGATTTCTCTCTTGCGGCTTAAAGACCTGAAATCTCAGAAAGTTAAGAAAAACGTAGTGCAGTTTCACACACACACAAAAAAACCCAAAACCAGAGGACAATTAAAATTACAGAATGATAGCTACAGTTGTGAATGCCACCAAAACAGAAAACTTCTAGCCAAACCTGGTGATTAAAAACTTTTTAAACTTTACATATAAAAATTCTGGCATCAAAATGAAAAGGCACTCATGTGTGTTAAAAGAATAACCATGTATAAAAGCCTTGAAAATAAGGCTAATTCATTTGTATTATTAACACCATTAAGTAGGCACCTTTTCCAAGTTTCAGCTTTGGCCTCCTAAATGGAATTAGGTTTCAAATGAATTACCGACCTAATCTAATCATAGCAGCATTATTATCAATAAGTTTCTTAGCTTTTACACTGCTAAAAGAACATCTAAAGTTTCCTCCCCACCTATATCCCCTCAGTACCAAAAATACACTTTAAAAAATTACATTTATACCAGAGTCATAAAACATTTTGCAGTTTTTCTTCAACTAAAGACCTGATCTCCTACCATCACCACCCCAACAACAGCAAGTAAGAAACCAAACCAAAACCAAAACATAATTGAGAAAAAAGTAATTGCTAGACCACACTGGCTAACTCTTAGCTAATTAAAGACATAGCATATTCAAAAATGGTACTTTAATTATGAAATTTATTAAATATAATCAGTGAAGGAAATGCAGGCTTTCCAGGCGTGTGCGTGCGCGGTGTGTCCGCACTGAGGGATGATGCCCAGAAAAACCAAGAACGCGCTTCTGCCACAGCCTCATTTGGAGCTCTGGCACCATTTCCGAATGGCCGCGCCGGTACTACTGGCTACAACGCACAGGGCCCCGCCCACCGTCCACCACGTGGGCATATCGTTAAAGAAAATAATCTGGAAGATGAAAGCAAAGACCACATCCATCGTCCTCATTATTGCCACTGGGCCTGCTTTTTCTATTTGGAGGGCTTTCGTGAGAAACACTTGACCCCCCAAACCAAACAGGCCGATGAGGATGAGAAACAGCCTGTCCAACCCGCAGTATGGCAGACTCCACTCCCCTATGATGAAGAGGACGATGACGCTCTCTAGGAGGCCGAGTACGACATAATACCAAATGCTCAGAAAGTAGTCCACGGACTTCCCCATCTTTCTGATGATGACCATGGTCACGGCGGCAAAGACAGCGTGCGCCACTGCTGCGAACGTGCCCTTCAGGTGAACAGAGTAGCTCTCGTCCGTGCCCGCAGCGCTGGCTCCGAACAGAAACGGGGGCCTCACGATGAGGATCACGCCGGTGATCGTGAAGGCGGTGAAGAGGGCATCCCAGGGGCTGTACTTCTCCTTGAGAAATATCCAAGCAAATATGGACGTGAACACTGGAGAACTAAACGTGATGACGGTGGCGTCGGCCAGGGACGTCGCCTGGAAAGCGTAGTACAAAAGGATCATGGCGGTGGAGCCCAGGACTCCTCTGAGGAGGAGGAAAATGCGTTGACCTTTGGGGCCTATGAATCCGGTTCTGTAAATTCAAATGAAAGAGCGCACATTAAACCACGGTGGTATTTTTTCAATTGCAGTTCTTAATTAGATGTTATTTTTACAGTCCTAACTGGCAAAAAATAAGGAAATAGTAAGTGAATTTTAAGGCCCATAACTGAATGTTATACACGTTCAAAAAAATGGTTTCTACGTATAGCTAAAGCATGTACGTGTTCACAGTATAAGCAAAATCAATAAGAGAACTCCATAAATAGTATAATTACAATTCAACAAATATAACTTTTCCCATGTCTATACATGCTTACAAAAAAGACAAAAGGAAATGTTCATCGTGGTTAAACCTTAATAAGTGGTCTCCTAGGTGATTTTTCCTTATTTTCCCCAAATTTTCTACAATGACAATGTATGATTTTTATGATAAATACAATTTCAAGATTAAGCTGCCCTATACAAGAAAACTTGGTCGTGGCTAGTATGCATTGCCAATCTTACGAGTTTTTCTATAAAAGCTGAGGCAATGCTAAAGTGTAATTTAGCCACTGGATGTCAGACTACTTTTCATTATTCTCTGCAAGAAGAGTTAAGATACACTGAAAAAGAACAAGTAGCATTTGGATAAGTATAACAACTGATACTCAATTTTTTTTTTTTTTAATTAATACTTACCAAGCAGAATGCTGGGTACATTTCAGGCTAGGTGCAGCTTGCTGACCTGTGCCAGCACTGAACATCTTTAGGGTAGCCTATAAGCCTGACATGAGGACCCACATTTCATTTAGAAATGAAACTGTGGTCACCTTTGACTCATACTTTGAGAAGCTAAGAGTCTTCCATGATAATGAAACATAAAATAGGTCAAAACAGATTGGTGCTAAGGATTTCAAAAATTCTTCTAGTGCCTTCCCCTGCCAATTGTTCTGTTGCAAAATGGGGAAGATAATTGTGTTAGCACCAGTTGCCACCCTTGAAAATTTCTGAACTCTTACCATCATTTCCTAAAATACTGTGACTTGCCCACACTTATACAGGAATTTCTGACAATATTAATCTTAGTAGCTTTTCACCATTTTTCACCAGATCTTCAGGATACGGGGTGAAACTATTCTAAATGAATCTGTACTATGTTATAGATACAAGGAGAATTTGGGGGCAAGTGACTGAAACTTTTAGTTTAGGGTTTAAGCATTTTTGCCCAAAGAGAGAAAGAGCCAGACAGCCACCAGGAACCAAAGTGGCCTATCCTCGAAGGGCTCTAAGTACACAGGGATGTGTAGAAGGCATAATTTTAATCTGGGAAAGGGTGGGGAGGGTGTTCTATATGGAAGGGGAAGAGGCATTGGGTAGGGAGGGAACAGTAAGGATGGGGAAAAAAGACAGTTTTCATATACTGTTAGATTCTACACAAGTGCTCTGATCTATAATTAATTTTATTTGGCCCTTGCCACCAAGGTGCAGGGTAGAGGACAAAGATTATCATTCCCTCCAGTTCACAGATGAGGACACTATAAACATGAAAGTATTTTAAAAGGTCTTGTTCAAGACTACCTTTCCCCTTTCCCATATCACCCTAGGGGCAAGACCCTGATATTATTACTTTAATCTTCTGTCTGCCCTGGTAACAGAGCAGTCCATTCTACTGAAAGAAACTTGATATTAGGAGACACCACCACTTCCTCTCATTTACTTTTTTCTTCTAAATACTAGTTATGCAGAGGGAAAGAAGGGAGGGTGGTACAAGATGGAGGAATTGTACAAGGAAAGCTTTGTTCTCAAAATGAGGAGTGGAGAATAACTGAATCTACCCCCCCCCCCTCTTGGGTATGTGGTTTGTGCTTATAAGAGCATCTTTTGTAGGTGAATCCTTATGACTTTTTATTAATCAGAGCCAAACAATGTAGGAACTGGTAAATGTATGGGAGGGATAAAGCAGACACTGTAGAATAAATAATTTAAGCAGGTCAAAAGATTTACATACATTTGTTAATACCTTCCACTTCGCAGGTAAGAAATACTTACTTTCTGTATATTAAGCAAGGGATAACGACTAGCATTTGGAACACACATCGGAATGCACTAATTTCTACAGCATGGACGTCTTGCACTTTTTTAACAAATAAAGAGCCCACTGAGAAAAGGAAGGCAGATAATAATGTATAAAACAAGCCAAGTCCAGGACAGCGTGCTTTCTTCTTGGCTTCTGAAAAAGATTAAGTTCTGGTTAGTCCTTGCTTCCAAGTGTATGCTTTAATATTTTCATTTAGGAATTGAGAAAAATGGAACAGTGTTAATGGCTAACAGGCTACAAATACTGTCTCCTAAGCATATCCATTCTCTGGACCTGAAACATTTTCCCCACCAAGAATGAGGAGTCACTGATGTAGGCAACAGTTTAAACCCATAATTTTTAAATGCAGCTTTACCCTATAAAATGGATTTCCTTTGGCTCACTGAAGAATCATTACTCACTTATAAGTCAAAAAGAAGTAAAAAAGCTTGCCAAGACAGTGAGAGAAATCTTTAAGAAACGCTTGTCAAGATGGCTAGAGAAAAATGCTTCCAAGTGATATTTTATATCATCTCACTGGTGAACCTGGCTTTAGGAAGAAAGTGTTTTTTTTCTAGACAACAGTTTACAGCTGTGTCCTATGGCTACTTGTTGATTATCTTACTTCTCCCAGTAGCCTGTGAACCCTTCCAGGCTGGGACCTCAGCTGTCTTGTTTGTGCCTGCCACATGGAAGACCCCGATTAAATATTTGCTAAATGAAAGTATATGAGAGAACTCTATAGAAAGATGCACAGTCTAACACCACTGGTAACAGCCTACTCTGGGAAAGCTGTTTTGTTATTTTGAACGATTAATCAAATCTTTTACTTTTCATGGTTTTACAACTTATCTTCCATTTAGAGCATAAACTCTTTGAGGACAGAGGGTAGGTCTACCCCTCTGACCTCAAAGCGCTTTAAAATAAAATTTTTAAAAAATTACAACTGCCATTTAATACCAACTTCTTGGCTTGATCTGAACCAAGAAACTTCTGCTTTCTCTAGGGCATCAAGTATTCAATCCATTAGTGACTATGAGCATTCAACTTTTGTTTAGCCACTTCTGTCTTAGTTACCGAACACAGGACTAAAATCTGTCTTCAATCTCATACTCACCCCAAACCCATCATTCAGAGGGGAGCAAAGTGGGACAGGGTAAGCAGAGAACTCCCTAAAAGACAGGTGACAAACTGAGGAACGTATTAGTATTTTTTTCTTTATTGAAACTAATACAAAACAAGAAAAGAATATGAAGGAAATGCTACTGGCCCTCATCAGTTAAGAACATAGCAAAACGGAAAGGTGTGTGGGTACTTGCAATTTCTAGTAAAACTAGGATTATCATTCCAATCTAGGAATTTATAATGTGCTACTTGGCTAGAGAACAGTTTTGCATAATAATGTTTTTAAAAAATGTCCTTCTCTGATAAATGCAAACACCCAGTAATACATTTCAATATCCTCATGTTAGCTGGATACCTTTGCCCACAAGTGACAGACACTTTGTGACTCAGGACCAAAGTATGATGGTGCACAATCTTTGTGTGTGTCTTTGTGACTCAGGACAAGGTATGATGGTGCGCTGTACAGCCTGACCTTTGTAGCAAGAGATACCATTGTGATCAGAGGCCTTTACCTCTTCCTGTTCCAGGTGCACAGTCGAAGAGAATCATTTGGAGCTACCAGTCATCGTGTCACAGATTATGTATTGTAAGTACCAGAATCCTCCACATTCTGTTCAACACCTATGTGGCTCAGATACCACAGAAACAAACTGCACATACTTACTCAGCCCATGAGAAGGAAACTTTAGACGGCTTCCAAGTTAAGCACCACAAAATACATGTCTTGGCTGTGGTCAGCCTCAGTGTTCAGCTTCTGAAATTTCAGGGTTCAGGTCCAAATAAAATAGTTTTTCTTAAAAGAAACCCAACCCATGCATAGAACCAACACCCTCACACAGAACAGAACAGGAAGATCAAGGACAGAAAACATCTCCCCGGTCTGTATTTCAAGGATCTTCCCCAACCTAAACTTTTAAATTTTTCTCCAAAAAATTTTAACTTAACATGATATTTTAACTGTTTTATTTATTTATTTAATTTTAACTCTTTTAAAACTCAATTTTATACCCCTGGTTCTGATTATCTTGTCTCTTAAAACACTCACATATTTTCTTGCCTATAAACACCCTATGACCCATGATTGCTGACTGCAACAGGGCAGTTGTTACAAGGCCTGGCTGAACTTGATTATTTCTTATGAGGGTGAGGCTTGGTTCTACTCATGCAGACCTCTCTTACTGAATAATAATTTCCATTCTGCCAAGGGAGATGAACAAGAGAGTAGCATCATCCAAAGATGCATTTGTTTATGTACTGTGCTTCTATGATCATATTCCACTACAAGCATAGCTAAATAATTCAAATTAAGTGGCCACGGTGTAATTTCTTGAGTTAGAAGAAAACTGAAAAGTTGCTCAGTTTCTCTATCCTTTAAAGTGGTGATTCACAACCCTGGCTGGGAATCAGAATCAACTGGGTAATTTTTTAAACTTCAGGTCCCGAGCCGCACCCCAGACCCACTGCTACAGGATCTCTGCGACTGTAAAAGCCCTGCCAGCTAGAGAACCACTGCTACACTAGAGAACTCCCTCCAGGGGCGTGTGAGGCACACATCTAAGACAGTTTCTTGCTTCAGGCTAAGATCCACACTGTCCCTCAAGAAAATAAATAGACATCTCAGGACAGCTGTATGCTGTCTGTGAAGGTTATCCAAGAATGTAGAAAAATGGGTAACAGTTTCAACCTGAACTTGAAAATGAGCTTTCTTGAGATAACCAGTTGGATCAAGCAGTTAAAGTGATACTGTCAGAAAGTTCAATGACAACAAACAGTACAGTGGTTTAAAGTGTTTCTATGGCAGTCCTGTTTTCAGAATATTATCTGGTCACCTTACAATAACTATTACTAAGTCTCACTGTTAGCAATTTTCTTTGAAGTTAAAAGACGCCACAAGATTCTTAGGTGCAGTCGCTTATAATGTTTATCATTTTGCCATGTGCTGCCTGAGGGTACAGTATTCCTCTTTGGTTTACAAACAGCAGAAACATTTAAGAGTTTACAAGGACTGACTCAGCATTCCACCAAAATGACATTCAACCATAATAACTGATAAGGTGAGAAATTCACCTCTTTACAAGCTACACATCTGGTCTACACAGCTTGGAGTAGCCCCTTCTCTGGAGGCACCAGCCCATGCATAAATAATCAGAAGTCTGATCATTTTGGGGGCGCCTGGGTGGCTCAGTCGGTTGAGCATCCAGCTCTTGATTTCAGCTCAGGTCATGATCCCAGGGTCGTGGGATCGAGCCCCGTGTGTGGCTCTGCACTGAGCATGGGGCCTGCTTGGGCTTCTTCCCCTCTCTCCTTCTCCCTCTGCCTCTCTCCCCTCTCTTCCCTGCGTGCTCTCTAAAATTACTTTAAAAAAGTTTTTTTTAATTAAAAAAAAAAAGAAGTCTGACCATTGTTAGCATTTAGGACAAAAATGGAGCAAGAATCATCTGGGTTTCGTCTCTCTAAATTAGGGGAAAGTTCCTAATAGGGAGAAGGGGGAATGGGGTGGGGATAAGAGGCATAGAAATCAGGGTCACACTTAGAGGAGGCCACCCAGAGGATGAGATGGTGCAGGCTGTGTAACTTTGTCTTCAAGGGAGATCTACCTATTTCCTCTGTTTCCAGGAAAATGACCTAGGTGGGTGGTGGAGTTAAGGAGGAATGTGCTTAAAGTAGCACTGTGGTCAGTAGAAAAGGCCTAGCCTGGGACTCTGGCATGCTGGGATCCTTAACTTTGGTGCTGCAGGGACTTGTGCCATGTCTCACCCACACATGCCAGATCTAGGGAAAAACAAAGCAACCCCCACCGCCAAGCCCTCACCTTCCTGGGCTTCACTTCCCTCATTTGTGGAAAGAAGAGGTTGAACAAGATCAAGGTGTTTTTACAAAGGGTCTCTGGCTTTGGACACAGGTCTGTGAACCTCTTAACAATGTATATAAGATTGTGCTTCTGCCTTGTTTAGGATTAGTTGCCAAGAAAGTCCTCCTATATTTTAGGTATACAATACAGTGGTTCAAATTTTTAAAAACAGAAAAAAAAAAAGAATATATTACAAAATATTCATTATATTAACAATGGACATTTGGTTTAGTTCAGTGAGTTGTTATGAATAAAGATATTGTAAAATTTACAACAACAAAAAAGTCCTCCTAACCCCAAAAGCTTAAGAACCTGTGGTCCCACTCAACTCTACCTTCCCAAGATTCTAAGACTCTGAGGCAAACATTTTCTAGGCTCTATGCTTTTCAACTTCCTCTTCAGGGAACACGGCTTCCCACTGTGATCAGTGTTCACGGTTAGCTCTCCACCCCCAACCTCACCTGTCTGCGGGATGGCCTCTCTTACTGACCCCCCAGCCTCACTCGCCTGAGGGATGGCCTCTCTTACTGACCCCCCACCCCCAACCTCACCAGCCTAAGGGATGGCCCCTCCGACTGATCCCCCAACCTCCAGCAGGGCGCACGGAACTGCAATATGACTCCGCGGTAGTGCCCGCAACACTTTAATTACAGGAACAGTTTCAGAATCCCAAAAGGGTTCCAAACACAATCAGAAACTTTCCTGGTCTTCGCGCCCGCGGGGACGAAAAGGGCTTCTGCTTTGCAGACCCCCAGGTGAGGGCTCGAGGGTTTTCCCCGAGCTCTGGGCAAGGTAGGGATGGGGGCGCGGTCCTCGCTGCGCCCCCGGCCCAGAGTTGCGGGGACCCTAGCCCATTGGCACCCGCACCCCCTCCACCCAACCCCAGAGGCGAAACCCGCGCCGGGTCTGCACCCCACACTCACCCTGCGACGCACCGGAGCCGCACGGCGAGTTGCCGCACACCCAGCACCTGCAGGGGCCGGGCGTCCCCGCTGCCTCCGCCGCCGCCGGCTCCTCACTGGCGCCCTGCGGCGCGTCGTCCGTCAGCGGTAGCTCGGGCTCTGGCACCTCCGCCGCCCCGGCACTGTCCACGGGCCGCATCGCGCGGCCAGCGCTCTCCCCAGCGCCGCGGCGACTAGCGCGGGGAGTAGCGGCTCCGCTGCCCGGCTCTTCCGGCCGGCAGCGGCGGCGGCGGGGCGCATGCGCGCGCGGCCCTCCTCCCCTTGCTGGGGACCGCGCTTGTCCTCCGCTGCCCTCTTACCTTCAGCTCCTGGAGCCTCCTGCGCAGGGGAGGTCGGCCACCTCTCTGGGCTGCGGCGGTGCACACAGCTGGACCAAAGGCGTCCACCCCTCTGCTGCAGTCTAGCTAAACTGGCCAGCAGCTTGGAGTCATCCTTCCCCAGGCTCAGTGGACCCTTTTCTGTCGTTGCAGAGAGAGCGACGCCCAAGGGTCTTGTGGCCTTCTTTTGGGGCGGGTCATCGGAGGTTAGGAGAGTATATATTTATTTATTTATTGGCGTGGCGCCGCATCCAGCCCCTCTGGAATACCCTGGAGACCTTGCCAAACACTGTGCCTGTCTTTGTCTCCTTGCCAGTTATCCAAGGAAGGTAGAATTTTAGGTAAAAAAAAAAAAAAAAAAAAAAAAAAAAAAGGAGTACCACATAACCACAGGGAAAATATATTTATAAGACTGGGACAGAACCCTTATGTTCTTTGTAACAGTAGACATTCATTATTGATCTTTTTTTTTTTTTTTTTCTTTTCTCTTTCTGTTGTTGTTAACTGAAACATACTAATTTGGTTAGGTATAAGATTACAATAATCTGACATAATTGCACCCCGTAAAGTAAACAATGTATGTCATCTGGCCCCAGGGTCCCTCGGATTCACTAATAGGCTCTTTATGTTTAAGTAATTCTTCTTTCATCTCTGCTTGCTTTAAATGTGAAAGGACAGTGTCTGGGCAAGGATGAACCTGTCTAAATTATTCTAGGCCCAAGTGCAAGCAAATTACCAACCAAGAGAATAAAGTTTGTCTTTACTCAGATATTTGCACGAAGTGATTGACAACTGAAAAACATTGGACTTGAAGTCAGGAATCCTGGGTTCTGGCTCTGATTCTATCCCTGAGTATGTGACGTCAAACAGTCACCACCTACAGCTTGAAACCTTGGTTACTTCATTTAATTAACAGAAATAAAAGATTTTCCTACCTATTTTGCAGAGTTGTGCAAATGAAGTCCAATGAGGTGTGCAACAGCAGTCACCTGGAAATCACTTTACTAGAAAATCCAGGTGTATTTTTTTTTTAATTTTTTTTTAACGTTTATTTATTTTTTTGGGACAGAGAGAGACAGAGCATGAACGGGGGAGGGGCAGAGAGAGAGGGAGACACAGAATCGGAAACAGGCTCCAGGCTCTGAGCCATCAGCCCAGAGCCCGATGCGGGGCTCGAACTCACGGACCGCGAGATCGTGACCTGGCTGAAGTCGGACGCTTAACCGACTGCGCCACCCAGGCGCCCCAATCCAGGTGTATTTTTAAGTAAGGTGAGCATATAATTGATCTTCTAAAACTGGGAACGCCTTTTTTTAGAGTAAAAGAAGGAGCTTTTTCAGAAATTATGCAGGGCAATAGGCTGAAACTGGGATTGTCGTAGACAAACTGGGACAAATGGCCACCTGAATTCTGACTTGGTTAGCATATAACTTTGCCTTGTCTTAAAAAGAATTTAAGGCTGCTTATAAAAATATATGAAACTGATTTTGTTGCTGGTGGTGGTGGTGGTATTTTAGTGGAGAGAAAGTGTAGGGAAGCGTGGTGAGGGTGGTAGATCATGCTTATGAATGAAGTGAGAACCAAAAAGCTTCTCCAAACATCTAGAAATCAGGTGCAGTTTCACAACTGCATTTATTTGTAAGATTTAGATGTGCAGAATGTTTGAAGAATCCCTGTAATACTGTGACTTACAAGGGGTATATATTTGGTCATTCAGATATTTATTTGCTCTTCATCCATAGTTCTTGGCTCACAGCTGTCAAAACCCTTGGAATTTCCTGAGTGATAAGAGCCATGAGAGCAGCTTTTGTTATAATATTTGGTCTTTTGTCCTTAGTTCCTAAAATGGCTTCAGGGCCATAAAGGTGAAATGGGCACCTTGTTATTCATAACAAACCTCCTGCCACAACTGAATTTATGTTAATGAGGTGACTTTCTGGAAGCACCTAAGGATGGGGGCTCATTGCCAGGTGAATTAACCATGTGATTAGAGGGTTGGAACTTTCAGTCCCACCCTCCACCCATGGGGAGGGGGAAGGGCAGGGATTGAGTTCAGTCACCAGCTGCCAATGATTTAATCAATCATGCCTATGTAATGAGTCCTCCATAAAACCTCCAAAGAATGGAGTCCGGAGAGCTTACTGTTGGTGAAAGCATGGAGATGTGGGGAGAATGGCTCTCTTGGAGAGCTCACAGAAGGCCTGCATTCTTTCCCCATAACTTACTTGCCTTATGGGTCTCTTCCATCTGGCTATTCCTGAGTTAGATCCTTTTACAATAAACTGGTGATCTAGTGAGTAAAACCCTTCTCTTAGTTCTGTGAGTGGCTCTAGCAAATTCATCAAACCCGAAGAGAGGGTCTTGGGAACCTCCAATCTATAACTGGTGGGTCAGAAGCACAGGTGATAACCTGGACTTACAATTGGCATCTGAAGGGGTGAGGGACAGCCTTGTAGGACTGAGTCCTTAAGCTGTGGTGTCTGAGGCTATCTCCAGGTAAATGGTGTCAGAATTGAGTTGAATTATAGAACACCCAGCTGGTGTCTGAAGAACTGTTGGTGTGGGGAAATCTCCTTCTGCCCACCCCTCTCCGCAGAATTACGCCCAGCAACCCTATTAGTTTCCCTCTTCAAGTAGTGAAGACAGTGGTTAGGAAGTCTAAAGAAGAAAGAATCAGATGATTTGAGCAAGAAGTACCTAGAAGAGAAAGAGAAGAAAATGGATACCACACCAGTATAGACTGGGGTGACTAAAGGGTGCCAGGATGATTTGGGTCTTGCACTTTATTCCCTCTACCCTCCTTCCCCTCTGCTGCTGGCATTGATGTATGAAAGGTATCTCACCATCGTTTTTCTTGTTTGCTAAACAAACAAGAGCCCTGGAAACATAAAATCAACTGGTAAGAACAGTATGGACCAGACTAAGAGTCAGAAGACATGGCTCCAAGTTGCAGCTCCACCCAGCAGAAGCATGGGATGGCTAAGTTTTTCCTTGAGCATTTCTAGGCTCTGGTGACAATGACTTAGAGCTGGTGAGAGGTGGGTTCCCCTACAGTGTGAAGGGTGGGGCAGAAATCCTGACTGGGGCATGAGGGGACCAGCTCCAAGCCCATTGCTAGTTTAAGTGAGGTTCTGCCTTCAAGGCAGAGGAGGCAAGGAGGAAGGATTGCTTTTGAGGTAGCTGGCAGCTAGAATGGACAGGATTTGTGGACTTAGTATGAAGGAACATTGTTTCTGTAGGTGAAATCATACAGTGTTCCAATTGAAATTCTGCTTCTGAAGGAATTCAATCCTCTAGTGAGAACAGGGACTTTCACTATAATGCCAGGTAACCACAGTGGGGTGGCACTCCCACAGTTCCGGGGTTAGGAAGGAAGAAGGAGGCTGGAAGTAGGAGAGTGGTATGTTCTAGTTGTCCCATGGACAAGGAAAAGTGCAAGATCCTCATCATCCCGGTGGGTGTAGATGGAGACCTCCAGCTACTGCAGGGGAAAGGGTGGACTCCTGATTTCTGCCTCCATTTATATGCAGGGATGTTCCTGTGCAAGACACTTGTGAATCAGGAGCTCTCTTCTCCTGGTATAGCTACCTGATTCCTATCGGACTGGTATCTTGGTACTGGTTTGAAAGACTGCTCCCCCCATTCCTCCCAAAAAGTTCATTTCTTACTCTTCACTAATGAATCTTATGATTTGGAAAATGGCAGTTTGTTCCAAGAAGTGAGGTCCAATTGTGTTTGGGGGGAAATCAGTGCTGTGGAACAGAAGATCATAATTCTAAATACCCTGATAAGTGAAAGAGGGAACAAGCAAAAAAGAGAGGTAGTTTAGCATTTATGTAGTGTATTGGAGAGGTAAAAGAAACTTTTTGAATAGATGATAAAAACTGATTCTGGAGGGGCGCCTGGGTGGCGCAGTCGGTTAAGCGTCCGACTTCAGCCAGGTCACGATCTCGCGGACCGTGAGTTCGAGCCCTGCGTCGGGCTCTGGGCTGATGGCTCAGAGCCTGGAGCCTGTTTCCAATTCTGTGTCTCCCTCTCTCTCTGCCCCTCCCCCGTTCATGCTCTGTCTCTCTCTGTCCCAAAAATAAATAAACGTTGAAAAAAAAATTAAAAAAAAAAAACTGATTCTGGAAATAGAAGAGGAAAAAAAATGCCAGGATCGGTTCCTCAAAAAAGAATTCAACCTCATGATCCAGTAATTTACCTCATGATGTAGTAATTCCACTTCTGGTTATATTTTACCTAGAATAATTGAAAGTACGAAATCTAACAGATATTTGTACAACAATGTTCATAGCAGCATTATTCACAATAACCAAAAGGTGGAAACAGTCCAAATGTCTACCAAGAGATAGATGATAAACAAAATGTGGTGTATACGTACAATGGAATATTATTCAGCCTTAAAAAGAAATTCTGGGGTTGCCTGGGTGGCTCAGTCGGTTGAGCAACCGACTTTGGCTCAGGTCATGATCTCACAGTTTGTGAGTTTGAGCCCCGCATCAGGCTCTGTGCTGACAGCTTAGAGCCTGGAGCCTGCTTTGGATTCTGTGTCTCCCTCTCTCTCTGACCCTCCCCCACTCATGCTCTGTCTCTTTCTGTCTCAGAAATAAGTAAACATTAAAAAAATTAAAAAAGAAATTCTGACACCTGGATGAACCTGAAAACATTAACTAAGTGAGATAAGTGAAACTTAAAAGGGCAAATACTGTATGATTCCACTTATATGAGGGACCTAGAATAGTCAAATGCATAGAGACAGAAGATAGAATGGTGGTTATCAGGAAGTGAGAGGAGGAGGGAAAGGGGTGTTAGTGTTTAATGGGTACAGAGTGTCTGAGAGGATGAAAGTTCTGTGGGGGGATAGTGGTGATGGTTGTACAGCAATGTGAACTCACTTAGTGTCTCTGAACTGTGCACTTAAAAATGGTTAAATTGGTGGGGTGCCTGGGTGGCCCAGTCAGTTAAGCATCTTGGCTTAGGTCATGATCTTGCAGTTGGTGGGTTTAAGCCTCACATGGGGCTGTGTGCTGACAGTTTGGAGCCTGCTTGGGATTCTCTCTCTGTCTCTCTCTGTCTCTCTGTCTCTCTGTCTCTCTGTCTCTCTCTCTCTCTCTCTCTCTCTCTCTCTGCCCCTTCCCTGCTCATGCTCTCTCTTTCTAGGGAAAAAAAACAGTTAAACTGGTAAATTTTATGTTATTTATATTTTACCACAATAAAAAAAGTTTTAGAAAAAAAAAGCCAGGGGAAAACTTTTCTGAGGGTGTGCAATAGACAGCTAATAAACCAACAATGTAGATCCAAAGTTGAAGTAAACCTGGGTCTGCAAACAAACTGAGGAGTGCAAGATACTTTCCCCTGTACTAGCCATGTTCTCCTTTCTTCAGTTTTGATTCATAATTATAGAGAGATGATAATATATTTTAAAAATTCCAGGGGCTCCTCAGTGGCTCATTCAGTTGGGCATCCAACTTCGGCTCAGGTAATGATCTCACGTTTCTTGGATTTGAGCCCTGCATTGGGCTGTGTGCCTGGAGCCTGGAGCCTGCTTCGGATTCTGTGTCTCCCTCTCTTTCTGTCCCTCCCCAGCTCACACTCTGTCTCTCTCCCTCTCTCTCAAAAATAAATAAACATTAATAAAAAATCCATAGTAGGATGGGGCACCTGGGTGGCTCAGTTGGTTGAGCGTCTGACTTCGGCTCAGGTCATGATCTCACAGCTTGTGAGTTCAAGCTCCGCGTTGGGCTCTGTACTGACAGCTCAGAGCCTGGAGCCTGCTTTGGATTCTGTGTCTCCCTCTCTCTCTGCCCCTAACCCACTCGCATTCTGTCTCTGTCTCTCTCAAAAATAAATAAACATTAAAAAAATTTTTTAAAAAATCCATAGTAGGAGGAAAAGAGGTAGCATAATATAGTGTGCTGTGTGCGCTTCTGAATTTTTTCCATCCAAGTATTGCTAATAGCTAAAAAAGTATGAACCTGGAACTATAAACTTTAATTTCTGGAGACAGAGTTTAAAGCCCCCATGAGAAATGGGAAGTTTCTTTTTTCCTTATTTTTATTTTTTAATGTTCATTTATTTTTGAAGGAGAGAGAGACAGCATGAGCAGGTGAGGGGCAGAGAGAGAGGGAGACACAGAGTCTGAAGTAGGCTCTAGGCTCTGGGCTGTCAGCACAGAGCCCAATGTGGGGCTCCAACCCACAAGCTGTTATTAGATCATGACCTGAGCCGAAGTCAGACACCCAACTGACTGAATCACCCAGCTGCCCCCCTTTTTTTAATGTTTATTTATTTTTGAGAGAGAAAGAGAGTCAGAGTGTGAGCGGGGGAGGGGCAGAGAGAGAGGGAGACACAGAATCCAGCAGGCTCCAGGCTCTGAGCTGTCAGCACACAGCCAGACATGGGGCTCGAACCCACGAACTGTGAGATCATGACCTGAGCTGAAGTCAGACCCTTAACCGACTGAGCCACCCAGGTGCCCCAGAAATAGGAAGTTTCTTTAAAGTCCCCTGTCCCATCTTAGACATGTATGCAAATTTTCCATTCTACTCCCTAATATATTTATGTTTCTCTTAATGCCATTTTTCATGTAACTCATTCAACTAATGTTTGAGTGCCTGCACGGGACCACTTCCAGTTCCTAGCAAGGTAGTGGGGAACCGAACAGACAAGGCTGTAGTCCTCTCTAGCATGGCGTGAGGGATGACGCAGAAACCAAAGGAGATGCGACCATTACCTAGCATGCAGAAGCCATGCCTCAGCGGTGTGTGTCTTGCCTAGCTTCCTGTCCTTCCCAGTTTGACCCCTTGGCCTGGGAATCAGGACACTGGGTTCAGTGCAGTTGTGCAGGTCTGGACACATCTGCTTGGCTCTCTCCATCTCCATTTCCTCAGCTTGGAAGTCACATGACTGGATGTCAAGCAGTCACCATTGGACAAGGGAGTGCCCCGCAGGCCTTGACACTGTAGGGACTTTCTCCTGCAGCTTCTTGCTTTCCTACTCTCATCTGTTCCCACGGTGCGAAAGGTAGCTCCAGTAAAAATGATTTCTGGCCCCTGCCACGGCCCTGAGGAACCTGTATCCTCCTGTGGGAACTTGCTGTTGGCTTACAAATTTCTTGGGAGTGAGGATGCCTGTGCTTTAAGACTTTGCCCTAGATGATAAAAGTACAACACAATCCACTTTAACCCCAAATTTGGATTCTACCCAGCTCTTATTATAATAATTGCTCTTTATCAAATGATCAGTATGCCAACCGCTATTAAACACATGTCATTTAATCCTTAGATGAACTTTACCAGGCATTTTTTAGCATAATGGTTAATACCAGGGCTCTTGGGGTCCACTGGTGGGGTACCCTTCTGGCTGCTTCACTTACCAGTTGTGTGACTTCAGACTAGCGACTTAGCCTCTCTGTGAGCCTCCATTTTTACATCTATTAAAAATGGGATAATAAAATGTATCCAGCTGCTGTGAGAATGAAATGAGGTAATACGTGTAGAACTTTAGATAGTAGGTACTTTAAGGAATTGTGCCTTTTATTATCCCCATTTTACAGAGAAGAAAATTGAGGCTCAGAGATGATAACTTGCCAAAGGCATGCTGATAGGGAAGAGCAGAAGTAGGTTCAAAACCCAGGACTGTCAGGAGTCAAAGTCTATTGTCCCAACGACTTTACTCATCCAAAGGTCTTAATTGCCAGGATTGCTGGTTTCTGAGAGGATCTCATTAGGGCATGATCCCTTTTATGTTATATCCTGCCTTGGACCTTGAGGCTGTTACTGTGGCAACATCCCATGACTATGTTCCATACCATAGTGAAGCTGTGTGGTTTGTGTTAGGCTTATGGTGTCTGTCTAGCATCTAAACTTTCTTGGAGTAAAATGTTATGGAATGAAGAAAAGCAATTTTAATAATAATGATAATGGTGATGATAATGATAATGATAATAGACAACCTATTTCCTCATCAGCTTTGAGAACAGTCATGCTCCACTGGCCACAACTTCGATCTCTTCCTAACTCACTTCTGTTGTCCAAAGCTGGGTTCTTAGCTAGGGCCCTCAGGGATGGGGTGGGGTGAGAGCTCACAGGCAATTTGCAAAGTGAATAGGTACCCACCAGCAACGCAGACCTGATTTTAGTTTTTTCCTGCATCCTTTGACTATCCGGGGCACTCTACTATTTTCCCTGCATCCTGGGTCTGCTCTATTTTTATTTTCCCATTACTGGATCGTCTTCCAACTTTTCATGTTGCCAACAAAAAGGGCAAATATTAGTTTTTAGTAATATGAGGGCCAAGGAGGGAGAAGGCCTAAGCAAAGTGTCAGTGGGAATTCCAGTATTAAAGCATAAAGCATTTACTTTCAGACAAACAAGAGGTGCATACATTTGCATGCATGTGCATGCACACACGCATACACACGCATGCACACACACACACACACACACACACACACACACACACACACACACGGTTCTTGGTTGCCACAGCCTACTCGAGGCCAGTACCAGTTTTCTGAAGCAGCAAGCGGTTTCACCTTCAGTGCTGGTGAGGATGGGAAGCACTCCAGAAGTTCCATCTTTATACAGATTCCGGTTTATTTGTTTAACCTTTCTACTTGCTCCAGCTGTACTTTATAAATTATAGAACTAGGTTTTGAAGTTCTATGCAATATTTAAAGCATGATCAAATTTTTAACAGTATAAAAGGGTATACTATGAATAATAAAATCTTTTCTCTCTTCCCCCAATCCCACTTCTCAGAGGCAATTACCGTAAACAATTTCTGTCTTTAACTCTTCTAGTGGTTGCTGTTAAACTCTTACACATTCCGGAGTCTCTAATTACTGATATGCCACTGTTAGATGATTTCTTTTTTTCTTCTTTGGAAGATGGAGAATTTTAGTTTTACTTGCCACTTCCTGCTTTCCCTAGTTCCTGTCATAACTTCTTGGCCAACCGGTGTCTGAACAAGTTGATATCTGGCAAGGTGAGGACATGTTTGACTTTCAGATAGTTGTCCTGTGTCAAGTCCTTATTATTGTCAGGCAGGCAATGTGCTAACATTATATTTATGATAATTTAATTAATCTCACACCCATGCTAGTAAATAGAGATTGCTCACATTATACAGATAAGGAAATTGAGGTTTTGGCTAGTTATGTAACTTGCTCAGAGTCAGTTAATAACTGGTGGAGCTAAACTTAGCCTGTACTCTCCAATACCTAAACTTTAATTCTTAACCATCATTACCCTCGAACAACAAATGCTCTGAGGCCAGTCTAGTTCTGCCAAGGTGAATATTTCCTTCATCCTGTGAGTTGTCTGTGTGTGTGTGTGTGTGTGTGTGTGCGTGTGCACATGTACATGTATGTATCCACATTTATAGTATGTAAAAATAAAGTGTATGACAATTGTGACAGTGATATCTTAACAAACAGGAGAGAGGAAGTGGAGTGTTATAAGGTTCTTCACATATACATTTGTTTTCATTTTGTTCAAAAAGTCAGTTATCTTTTAAAGAGATTAAAAATTAGGAGAAAAATCTTTCAGATGTACTCGAGTACCATTTCTAGCACTCTTCATTTCTTTGTTCCAATCTAAGTTTTTATATGCTATCATTTTCCCTCAGCCTGAGGAACTTTTAAAAATATTTCTTGTAAAGAAGATGTGATGGGACATAATTCTGTCTTTGTCTGAAACATGTCTTTATTTCTCTTTTATGTTTAAGAGATGTTTTGTTGGATGTACAATTATAGGTTGACAGTTTTTTCTTTCAATCCTTTAAAGATCTCGTTCTATTTTCTTCTGGCTTGAACTGAATATTCTTATCTCTGTTCTCCTGCTTTCTCTAGAAAATTTTTTAAAATGTTTATTTATTTATTTATTTTGAGAGAGAGAGAGCAGAGGAGGGGCAGAGAGAGAGAGAGAGACAGAGAATCCAAAGTAGGCTCTGTCCTGTCAGAGCAGAGCCTGTCACGGGGCTCGAACTCACAAACTGAACCATGAGATCATGACCTGAGCCAAAGTCAGATGCTTAACTGACTGAGCCACCTAAGTGCCCCTTCTCTGGCAACTTTTTGTCAGTGATTTTTGTCAATATGCATTGATCTAATTTCTAGTTTTCTCTGTCTTCATCCTGCTTGAGGATCATTGAGCTTCTTGGCTCTCTGGGTTAATATTTTTCATTAAATATGGAAAATTAACAGCCATTATTTCATCAAGTATTTTCTCTGTTGCCCCACCCTATCACCCTAATTTTTGAGATTCTGATTATACAAATCTTAGACTGTTTGGTTTTGTTTCACAGATCACAGAGACCATTCCATTTTTAATCCTTTGTTCCCTCTGGTTTGAATAATTTCTACTTCCTGTTTTCAAGTTCGCTTGTCTTTCTTCTGTAGTGTCTAAATTTATGTCAGACCTATCCAATTAATTTTTCATTTCAGGTATTATATTTTTCAACTCTCGAAGTTCCACTTGATTCTTTTTAATAATTTTCATTTCTTGCCTCATTGTGTTTTTGTCTTCCTCTAAGTCCTTGGACATATAGTTTTCAAGTCCTTACCTGCTAATTCCATCATCTCTGTCATTTCTGGGTCTCCATGTTGAGACTGACTTTTCTAACTAACTTTTCTCCTAGTTATAGATTACATTTTCCTACTTCTTTGCAGGTCTAATGGTTTTTTGTTTGTTTTGTTTTTATTGGGTGATAGAGTCTAGATTTTATTGTCTTCCTTTGAGAAGTGTTGAGCTTTGTCCTGGTCTGCAGTTAATTTACTTGTGGATCAGCCGTATACTTTCAAAGCTTGACTTTAAGCTCTGCTAGAATGGATTTATAGTAGCTTTAACTCTATGGCTAGATTACTTTTATTCATAAGACCTGGACTTTCTGGCATCTCTAATGAACGTCTTAGATGTTTAATGAGATCTCTCTGCTGTGGTTGATCGGAACGGAAAGGTCTCACCAAATTTTGTGAGCTTTACAATTGTTCAGCTCATAGCTCTCTGAAGTTGTTCTTTCCCCCATAGTTTTTTTTTTTTTTTCTCCTAGACTGTGTGCAGATTTTTGGAGTTTTCCCTCTGCATAGTATCCTCCTTTCACATACTTCTCTGCAAATTCCAGCTCTTTTAATCTCACCAAACTAAAATCTCTGTCTCCTCAACTAAGGAAGGCTGTTATTCTTTGGGTTCCTCTTCTCTGTGCCAGAATCTGAGTGCCTTTAAGCCTAAAGCAAGACAATTTTAAGGACTTACCTCATTTGTTCCCCTTCTCTTAGAGATTATACTCTTGTATAGCCTGTTGTTCAGTGTCTAAAATAGATGCGTTTCATATTTTGTCCATATTTATCTATACTTTATTTATGGTGGGGGGGGGCTAGGATAATACCAGTTACTCCATCAGAGCGTGAGTAGAAATCCTTTATTCTCAAGAGTTTTGATCTAATGAGATGAAGCTTCCTTTGGTGATAGTTGTGCTGAATGCTCAGAAATTTGAGATGGTCCTATCAGATAGCAAGGCCACTTTGGATAATGATTGCATGCAGATATGTAGTTATTAGCAACTACATGTGTCTTCAGCCAATAAACCAACCAAGTCTCTCACACCTTCTGAAACCCACTGACTTCTTCCTTTTATTCTTTTTTCTTATTAGTTGATTAGCATAGGTTCAAATAGTTGCTTTAAGGCTATACTTCTACTTTACTTGAAGACCTTATTCTTTAATGTTATTAGTTATCATGTAATATCATGTATCAGAATTATTTGTGTAAAGTAATAGTCTACTGGAGTCTAGCCATCATACAGAAAAAGACACAAATAATGAGCGTACAATTCAATCAATGATCACAAATTTAATGTGCTCATGAAAAGAACACCCAGATCATGAAATAGAACATACCAGTTCTGCAAATGTCCTTCTTGTGCCCCTTCCCTATCACTACACCCCCTCCAAAGATAACTACTCTTCAGACTTCTAAAACTTATACATTAGATTTGTTTGTTTTTAAACTTCATATGATAACAATTTTACATATGCACTTGTTTCTGTGTGGTATCTTTCACTCAATATCATATTTGTGAAAGTCATCCTTGTTACTATATGTAGTTTTAGTTGATTTACTCTCTTTACTATATTACATTTTATGGATATATCATGTACCATTATCAATGTTGACTATTTTGAGGGGCATGGCCACATTTAGAACTATAGTATCTCTTGCCAATTTAACATATTTCCATTGGAAAGACTACTGGAACTGAGTTATCATACTCTGTATATATTGAACTTTAAAACTGAAATCCATAGTAATTCACAAATATTTATCAACTGTGTATTATGTGCCAGGTACCAGGCTAGACACCAACACTGGGAGCTTAGAGGATTTTACAGTCTAGTGACAGGGGACAGATGTAAAAGTAGATAATCACAATATATTGTAGTAATATGTTAACAAGAGCCATAACTATGACTTTGTTAAAATTACTTCAAATCATTCACTTTTTTAAACCTTCATCTTTCACAAAAGGTATCAGCCTGTATTAGAGGACCAATCTTCTGGAGTTCCCAGAGGTGCCTTTATAGATAATTCAGACAGATTTAGAGAGATTAAAAAGAGAGTCATTCTTTTCAAAGGGTATCTGTTCAGTCAGTTGAGAAGATCCTATTATGCATCAAAGAAATGCCAACGCTATTCCCACAGGCTTTCCTTCCTCTGTGTTCCCCTTAAATGACCCTGGACCTTTGCATTTCTTATGTCCTCTCTCAACCAGTTCATCCATTCCCTGGACTTTAACTACTGCTTGTATCTGTCCATGACCTCCCCCCCCCATCTTTAACTCTACTCCAGTCTTCTCTTTGAACCTGTATTTAATTCCCCTGGTTTCTAACTACCTTTCAGGTACCTCTCAGGTCCCTGAGAACTGACTCCTGTCTTCCTAGTACTCTTCTCTCTCTCTTATCCTAGTGGAACCACTAACATTCACTCAGGCTGGAAGCCATTTTTGTCTCTCTCTCCCCCTTCTCCTCCACCTCCAGTCAGTCAGTAAAGCTTGTTAATTCTTTTTTCGTTAATGTTTATTATTTATTTTTGAGAGCAAGAGAGACAGAGCACAGCAGGGGAGGGGCAGAGAGAGAGGGAGACACAGAATCCAAAGCAGGCTCCAGGCTCTGAGCTGTCAGCACAGAGCCTGACACGGGGCTCCAACCCACAAACCGTGAGATCATGACCTGAGCCGGAGTTGGAGGCTTAACCGACGCAGCCACCCAGGCGGTCCTAAAGCTTGTTAATTCTACTTTGTAACTATATCTTGGATCTGTCCACTTTCTTTATTTCCATGGACGCCATTATGATTTAAACTCCTGCTATTTCTTTTTGGATTGTTGCCATAGCCTCCTTCTAGATACTTCTGATTTCAATCTAATTCTTCATATTCCTTTATTTTCCAAACTATGGTTTATTTTCCAAATCTTATCATTAAAAATCTTCAGTGTTACTCCATTACCCATACTAGAGCTTCCCAAAACATGTGCACCAATTGTGTGTTACAGCAGATTAACAAATACAAATGGTGGCCAGGGTTGGGCCAAGTGGGTTGTCACTCACAAGAAACCTCGACTTTTTACCCCAGTGTGCCATATGTGTTTTAATTTTCCATGTATGGCATGAATGGAAAGATTAGAAAGAGTGGGCTATAAGATTAGGTCAAAACTCCAGACACTTGTTGACTTCTCTAGTCCCCTCTCCAGCGCTCATCACCTTACCAATAATTGCCATTTCCTGCCACATGCCAAGCTATTTCATACCTATATCATTGCATAGAGGGCAAGCTCTTCCATCAACCTGGAATGAATCTATTCCTTTCACTAACTGGCAAACTTTTATACATCTTTTAAAATGTAATTCAATCTTTGCTGTCTTGGGCAGCCTTCTCTGAGTTTCCAGGATGGAGTTGGCCACTCCAGCCTTTGTGCTTCCACCATAGCTCATAATCTACCTCCATTATGGCATCATCACACAGAAAAACCTCTTTTGGTTAACATGCTTTTCTCCCTTGCTAGTCTGTAAATTGCTTGAGTCTTGTCATCTTTGTGTCCTCAGCATATGGCACAGAGGAGGCTTAAGAAAAGATTAGGTGAACTAAATGCAACATAATAGTTTATATCAGCTAGGATGGGGTAGGTTATGTTGCTGCAACAAATGACCATCAAATGACCATATAGTAGAACTTTATTTCTCAGTCATGCTGTAATTATTCAGATTGATAGATATTCCTTATCAACTCTGGGTCACCCTGGAGGATTATACGTGCCCTTCATACACACACACACACACACACACACACACACACACACACTCATTTTTTTAAAAACTGTGGCAATAACACATATTATATAATTTTACCATATTAACAGATGTGTACAATTCAGTGGTATTAAGTATATTCACAATGTTTTGAAACCATCACTACCATCCATAACATTTTTATCACCCCAAATGGAAATCCCACATCTATTAAACAGTTAAGCTCTATTCCCCACCCCTAGTCTTACCCCTCACTCCCAAGCCCTGGCAATTGCTAATCTGCTTTCTTTATTTGCCTATTCTGGATATTACATATAAATGAAATCATACAATTTGTGACTTTTTGCATATGGTTTCTTTCACATAGCATGTTTTCAAGCTTCGTTCATGTTGTAGCATGTATCAGTACCTCATTCCTGTTTTTGGCTGAGTAATATCCCATTATGTGTGTATACCACATTTTGTTTATCTATTTATCAATTTATGGACATTTGTTTCCACCTTTGACAATTTTAAAAAATTTTTATTTAATTTATTTTTTTAATTTACATCCAAGTTGGTTAGCATATAGTGCAACAATGATTTCAGGAGTAGATTCCTTAATGCGCCTTACCCACTTAGCCCATCCCCCCTCCCACAACCCCTCCAGTAACCCTCTGTTTGTTCTCCATATTTAAGAGTCTCTTATGTTTTTGTCCCCCTCCCTGTTTTTATATGATTTTTGCTTCCCTTCCCTTATGTTCATCTGTTTGGTATCTTAGAGTCCTCATATGAATGAAGTCATATGATATTTGTCTTTCTCTGACTGACTAATTTTGCTTAGCATAATACCCTCCAGTTCCATCCACATAGTTGCAATTGGCAAGATTTCATTCTTTTTGATTGCTGAGTAATACTCCATTGTGTGTGTGTGTGTGTGTGTGTGTGTGTGTGTGTGTGTGTGTATATATATATATACCACTTCTTCTCTATCCATTCATCCATCAGTGGACATTTGGGCTCTTTCCATACTTTGGCTATTGTTGATAGTGCTGCTATAAACATTGGGGTGCATGTGCCCCTTCGAAACAGCATACCTGTATCCCTTGGATAAGTACCTAGTAGTACAATTACTGGGTCGTAGGGTAGTTCTATTTTTAATTTTTTGAGGAACCTCCATACTGTTTTCCAGAGTGGCTGCACCAGTTTACATTCCCACCAGCAGCGCAAAAGAGATCCTCTTTCTCCGCATCCTCGCCAACATCTGTTGTTGCCTAAATTGTTAATGTTAACCATTCTGACAGGTGTGAGGTGGTATCTCACTGTGGTTTTGATTTGTATTTCCCTGATGATGAGTGATGTTCAGCATTTTTTCATGTGTCAGTTGGCCATCTGGATGTCACTTTTGGAGAAGTGTCTATTCGTGTCTTGCCCATTTCTTCCCTGGATCATTTGGTTTTTTTGATACTTTATAGATTTTGGATACTAACCCTTTATCTGATATGTCATTTGCAAATATCTTCTCCCATTCTGTCAGTCACCTTTTAGTTTTGCTGATTGTTTCCTTTGCTGTGAAAAAGCCTTTTATTTTGATGAGGCCCCAATAGCTCATTTTTGCTCTGGTTTCTCCTGACTCCAGAGATGTGTTGAGTAAGAAGTTGCTGTGGCTGAGGTCAAAGAGGTTTTTGCCTGCTTTCTCCTCAAGGATTTTGACAGCTTCCTGTCTTATGTTTAGGTCTCTGATCCATTTTGAGTTTCTTTTTGTGTATGGTGTAAGAAAGTGGTCCAGTTCATTTTTCTACATGTCTCTGTCCAGTTTTCCCAGCACCACTTGCTAAAGAGACTGTCTTTATTCCATTGAATATTCTTTTCTGCTTTTTCAAAGATTAGTTACTTAGCCATATGTTTGTGGGTCCATTTCTGGGTTCTCTATTCTGTTCCATTGATCTCAGTGTTCTTGTGCCAGTACATACTTTCTTGATGGTTACAGCTTTGTAATATAGCTTAAAGTCTGGGATTGTGATGCCTCCTGTTTTGGTTTTCTTTTTCAGGATTGCTTTGGCTATTTGAGGTCTTTTCTGGCTTCATACAAATTTTAGGATTGTTTATTCTAGCTCTGTGAAGAATGCTGGTATTAATTTTGATAAGTATTGCATTGAATATGTAGATTGCTTTGGGTAGTATTGACATTTTAACAATATTTATTCTTCCTATCCAGGAGCATGGAATATTTTTCCATTGTTTTGTGACTTCTTCAATTTCTTTCATAAGCTTTCTATAGTTTTCAGTGTATAGATTTTTCACCTCTTTGGTTAGATTTATTCCTTGCTTTTGGTGCAATTGTAAATGGGGTCAGTTCTTTGATTTCTCTTTCTGTTGCTTCATTGTTGGTGTATAGGAATACAAACGATTTCCGTGCATTGATTTTATATCCTGCCACTTTGCTGAATTCATGGATCAGTTCTAGCAGTGTTTTAATGGAATCTTTTGGGTTTTCCGTATAGAGTATTATGTCATCTGCAAAGAGTGAAATTTTGACCTCCTCCTGGCCAATTTGGAGGCCTTTTATTTCTTTGTGTTGTCTGATTGTTGAGGCTAAAACTTCCAATACTACGTTGAATAACAATGGCGAGAGTGGACATTCCACCTTTGACAATTTTGAATAGAGCTGATATGAATATTCATGTAAAATTTGTTTTAACACTTGTTTTCAATCCCTTTGGATATATACCTGGGAGCAGAATTGCTGGGTCATATGGTAATTCTATGTTCAATTTATTGGGAAACCATCAAACTGTTTTCCACAGCAACTACACCACTTTATGTTTCTTTCAGCAATATATGAGGGCTCTAATTTCTCCACAGTTTTGTTAACACGTGTAAATTTCTGTTATTATTATTATTATTATTATTGCCTTACATGCTCTTAATATGTTCACATCACCCTACTCATATTTTACTGGACAAAACAGGTCACATGATCAGTCATGCCTAGCTTCAAGGTGGGTGGGAAGCACAGTCTTATCATGTACCAGAAGGAGGGGCACCAAGATATTTATGAACAACCCTAATGACTATCACACAGTTAATATCAAGAGATATGAGAGATTAGATCAAAATACCTCCCCCCCCCCCAAATTAAAAATAAACCCATCATCTCTCTGCAAGTTCATATGCACAAATCAGGCCATTATCTCTTACTTAAATATTATAAAATTTCTAGGAGGAAAATGAGAGAATTGCTGTATAGATGTGAGCTAAAAGAAGAGGAGGAGGGAATATAAGCAGAAGGAAAAAAGAACAGAAACAAATGAAAAACTTCTAAAGTAGAATACCTTATTTTGTTAATGAATTATAAATACAATTTTGGAAAACATACAAAAGCACGTCACTTTGAAAAAAATTTTTGATCTCTTCTTTTTAGTACAAAATACAGTGTAGCCAAATACCACACAAATTTCTGGTAATTAAACTTTCAGCTTGAAGTTGGTTCACCTCTCAATGGCTTCATGAGTAAATGCTGCAGTACATTTTGTGAAACAGAATAACCAAATAATCATTTTCTGATGATGCTACAAAAATCAGTCTGAAAACTGTGAAAATAAAAATCTGCATGGAAAGATTTTCCTGAAAAGGAGCACTTCGTGTCAACAAGCTTCTGTTACCCAGCAACCACTCCTCTGGAGTTCCCTTTTAATGGGTAATTTCAGCTGGCAGCTGGTACAACCTTGAAATGATCCCGTTTGTTTTCCTGCTCCCCGATATGTAGAGGTCACTACTGATAATAATGTGGCTGCTATTCATTATTTATCGGGAGTGTGATAAAATGGCAGAGTTGCCTCAAAATGCTCTTTTTATATCTTGACATTAACTCTGTGAATACAGTTGAGTCACACTAGATGCACATTTCAAGGCCTAAGGATATTTACATTTTATTTTTGGTTTTTGTTTTTGAGAGAGAAAGAAGGTGCAAGTGAGTGAGGGACAGAAAGAGAAAGAGAGAGGGAGAGAGAGAAAGAAATGGGGCTCACCCGAAGTGGGGCTCACATGAGGCAGGGTTTGAGCTCACCCCAAGTGGGGCTGGAGCTCACCCAGTGCGTGATCAAACTCACAAACCATGAGATCATGACCTGAGCTGAAGTCAGATGTGTAACCGACTGAGCCACCCAGGCGCCCAGGATATTTACATTTTAGAAGTATAAATGACCAACATGGGCATTGATGGAGTGATAAACACTGTTGTGCTTTGTCCAGTTTGTAGCTGTTCCATGAATAAATAAACAACTTTTCTTCAAACTGCCCAGGTTTGAATCTCAGCTCCACCAAGTGTGTTCTTATACCTGTTTATTAACCTTTCCATGATGGACCTGAATCATCTGTGAAATGCAGCTAATAATAGTATTTACCATATAACTTTGTGGGAATTAGATGATCTCATATAGGTAAAGTGCTTAGAATAATGTCACACACAGTAGCTGAATGTAATTGATGGCTTTGATTGGGGATTGTGTTCTTTCTCTCTTGACAAATCACTCTTCCTCTTGCACCCCTCCAAGACTGGGTTAGGCACCCCGTGCCATGTGTCTTTCTGGCATGCTGTACTTCCCCATGGCTAAACAACACTTAAATAGAATTATAATTGTATGTTTAATTCCCTGTGTCCCCCAGTAGCTAGAAGCTCTGGATGGGTAGATGTTTGGTCTGTCTTGTTCACCACTGCAACCCTATGTGTTAGATGACTTATTCATCTGATATGCCCCGAGCAAGGTAGTGTGAAGTTGCAGAAGCAGCCAACCTAACCCACTGGGGAACAAGGAGAGGACAGGGATTGGCTGAGATTTACTTTGGCTGAGATTTACAGGACTTTGCAGGGACTCCGAGAAGAAAACTGCTGAGTCATAGGCATGTATTTTGAGCAGGAAATAATTTTATTTTGAGGTCTTGCAACATTGCTGTTTGGACATGTAGCAGGTACTGCCACCAGAAAACAAAGGCACACAAATATTCGCTATCTTATCTTTGAACTCTTTCTTGCAAGTAATGGATTCACTTGAACTAGCTTCACAAAAGGTGGGTGGAGGTGGGGCAGGGGGCGGGGGGGGGGGATGTATGTAATGATATACAGAGGGTGTTTCAGAAGTCAAGGGTAGGCATATAGCTGGGTGTCCTGCAGGACTGCCCTCAGGAGCTAAGACCACCCTCTCTCACACTTCAATCTCTTTCTTTGTGGAGCAGATGGTTCTATGATACCAGATCTCCCTGCCCATCTGCTTTTTTCTTCTCTTTCTTCACTTCTCTGTTCAGTGGAAGGAAAGTCTCTCACCTCCTGGGTTATGTGTCCCTCCGTTCCAGCTGCACCCTGAGAATACTTGCTGTTGCTTAGCCACCAAGCTTAATTTCCAGGGGACAATCTGATTGGTTCAGATGGATCCAAATGTCTCCCTCAGTGTGATTTATCATTGCCCGGGATCATCTATTACAACAGGAGTCCACTTTCATGGAAGAGCAATTTACTGTGAACAGGGTCACTGAGAAATGGCAGATACTCCAATAGATTTCTATTAAAACAATGTAGTTCAAAATGGTTCCCAGTGTTATGCAAGGTTGGATAAGGAAACTAACATCATGGAGTGTACAATATATCCCAGCTAACCAGAAACCACTGGTTTTTGGTAACTTTTGAGACATAAAATATGTTCCTTTAATGACATAAAAATATACAAACAGATTCTTCTGGATGAAATTTTACTCAAAACGAACTACTACACTGGTCTCTGAAAACAAGAAGACATACTGCTCCTCCCTTTGCCTGGAACTCTCTTGATCTTGATCTAGTCTGGGGATGGCAGGTTGAGGAGGAGGTGGGATAGGAGCAGTGATGGAATAGGAATAAACAAGAAATAATTTTGTTGCAGAAATGAACAAAATTCAGTTTTAAATGGATCCCTATGCCTTTATTTATGGCAGAATTCTAGAAAGGCCCATTTGATGAATCTTTTACCCACTTGGGAAAGAAGTAGTCATTGGGTGTCAGCAGGAATTCACTAGCTAAGTTAATCCTATTCACTTTTTGATGATTTACAAAGTTGGAAGATCAAAGCAATGCTGGAGATAGTATTACTGGATTTCAGCAAAGCAGGTAGAAAACAGTGGTCCCTGGGAGTCAGCAAGAATCCTTAGTATTATTAGGTACTTTTACATGTGTTACTTCATTTAATCCTAAAAGTAACCCAATGAATGAAAGAAAGTTAAATATACACTGAATGTCGGTTACAACCCTTGTATAATGTATATAGCTGAAGAAACAGAATTGTAGGCAGATATCACAATGCCTCTAAGGTTATATATGGCTGGTATATTAGCTAAAGACCTTGCAACTGCAAACAATACCTGAATCCCAGTATTTTAACTGTCTATTGCCATGTAATACACAACTCCATGACTTAGTAGCTTAAAAGAACAACAATTTTATGTATTTGCAATGTGAATAGGGCTCAGTGAGGAAAGCTTATCAACTGGAACTGGAGCATCCATTTCTAAGATAGTTCACTCACATGGCTGACAAGTTTGTGCTGACTTTCAGCTGGGAGCTTCAGTTCTTGCTGTCGGCTGGTATGATGGTTAATTTTATGCGTCATCATGACCAGGCTAAGAGATGCCCAGATAACTTATAAAACATTATTTCTGGGTGTCTGTGAAGTTGTTTCTGGAAGAGATTAGCATTTATTTTATTTATTTTTCGGCTTTGTTGTTGTTGTTTTTTAGATGGGGGAGAGGGGCAGAGAAAGAGGGAGAGAGAATCTTGAGCACAGGCTCCACGCCCAGCATGGAGCCCTATGTAGAGCTTGAACTCACAAACCGTGAGATCATGACCTGAATGGAAATCAAGAGTTGGACGCTCAGCTAGCTGACTGAGCCACCCAGGTGCCCTGAGATTAGCATTTAATTGGTAGGCTGAGTGAAGAAGATCACTGTCACCAATGTGGTTGGGCATCATCCATCAAGGGCCTGAATAAAACAAAAAAACATAGGAAGGACAAATTTGCTCTCTCTCTCTGAGCTAGGATATTCATCTTTTCCCACCCTTGGATGTCAGCACTCATGGTTGGACAATCAGACTCAGACAGGGAATTACATATTGGATCTCAAGCCTCCGGGTTTAGACTGGAACTATACCACCAGTTTTCCTGCACACCAGCTTTCCTGGGTCTCCAGCTTACAGATGGAAGATCATGGAACTTCTCAGCCTACATTATGAGCCAATCCCTCAGAATATATCTCTTTCTATATATCTCTCTATATTTATCCTATTAGTTGTTTCTCTGGAGAACCTTGACCGATGCAGCTAGGTTTCTTAGTTCTCTTCTCTATGCCTCTTCTATATAGTTAGCTTGGACTTCCTTACAATACGACAGTCTCAGAGTAGTTGGACTTCTAGAGTGGCTGGTTCCCAAAAGTGCAGTGGCCCAAATCCTAAGGCTTAGGCTCAGCACTTGCACAATGTCATTTTCATCATAGTTTATTGGCTAAAGTAAGGCAGAGGGCCATCCCAGATTTAAGGAGAGAGACTGCAGAAGGTATGAATACTGGGAAGTATTACTCATTGCAAGTTGTTAAAGTAATATGCTAACCATACTGGGCTAGGGATTTTATTGGCTCACATTATTGGCAGGTTTAAGAAGTATAGCTGGCTTAGGCATGTCAATAATAAGGCACTCAAGTGAAGTCAACTAGAATATGTTTCTCTGCCTCTCACCTCTGCTTCCTCTGTGTCAACACCATTCTCACGCAGACTCCTTACTAATGATGGCAAATGGGCACAATAATTCTGACTTTTTTTTTATAATTAAAATTTTTTTAAGTTTATTTTTGAGGCACAGAGAGAGTGAGCAGGGAAGGGACAGAGAGAAAGGGAGAATCCCAAGCAGGCTCTGCACTGTCAGCACAGAGCCTGATACAGCACTCGAACTCACAAACCATGAGATCATGACCTGAGCTGAAACCAAGAGTCAGATGCTTAGCTGACTGAGCTACCAGGCACCTCTGTATTTCTGACTTTCAAGGAGCCATGCAGGACCATGTATTCATCCATCCATGCACCAATCCTGTGACTGGGAAGATGGAGTATGCTAATTGGCTAGTCTGGGTCATGGCACATGCTATTGATTAACAACCTACCCGACAGTGTTTCCCATTGCCTGAAAGTCGGAAAAAAACTAATACTCAATTTTTCAGCTTCCTTTCTAGCTAAGTGTGTCCATGTAATTAAGTCTGGCTGATGAAGTAAAAAAGGAGGTTGATCTTTCAGACTTCCAGGGAAGATTTTTGTTGAGAACTTAGCTAAGCTGCCTCAGCATCTATTTTGTTAGGCCAAATGAACTGTAGAGACCTTAAACTAACATTAGCTTCCTCATGCAAGCTCTTATCCCAGATAATAGCCCACAGAGTCCTAAGTAAATGCAAATTCCTTACATTTAAGGAATGACTTATGCAATTACCTTTGTGATAAACAGTCTCCACCTCCTGGGGCCTTCCCCTTGTGCCTTCCCTCTTAGGGAAGACCCCTGTGGAACTTACCAAAACCCTGCTCTTTTTGGTTTGAAATGACTACATCTGGCCTTAACTTGGGATCTCCAAAGCACTGCACCCATAGACCCTCATAAATGCATGTGCCCAGGTCCTGCCTCTCTCTCTCTGCCTGAACCCTACTTTGACTTTCCTGTGGGTCCCTCAAGACATGCAAAATAACTTCCTCTAGTACCTGTGACTAATAAATCTTTTTCAATTATTTTGTGGTCTTTTGTCCATTCCCAGCTCACCATCCAGCATCCTGGGGTTTATTTAGTAATTGTTATTTTACCAAAATCATAATCCATTCTCCCCTGATTAAAAGGAAGACACCAGTTTTCCTATATGAATACCCCACACCCCACCCAACTACTTCCTGCTCTGACACTGGAGTGTGAGAATGTCAAGACAAGTGTGGCAATGAGGAAAAGGCCAAGAGAATCTCAGAGATGCAGAACCAGAGTTGACACTGTTCAACCACTGCTCCAAACCATTAACCTCCTACACCTATACAGCAAACATCTTTATAGTTTCAAGTCACTTAGAATTGAGTATACTCTTGCTGAACTGGATGGACTGAAAGCATAGGAGAGGTGCTTCCCAAAAGAAACCAGAACTGTTACCACAAGCAGGGGAGAGAGTAAATGCTCAACAGGTGAAAGATGTCCCTTGCATCTGGTAAGTCCTGGATCTAGGAACAGGTCTCAGGTTAGTCTGCCCTCAGAGCCCCCATGAAATCAGCATTATTATACTCAGTTTGCACCTGAAGAAACTGAAGCTGAAGGAGATAGAGAGATTTTCTCATCATCACTCAACTGGTTAGTGGCAGATCTGGGAATATCACCCAGTTCTGTGGATTTTGATGTCATTGCTCCTTCTATGAAGTAGGACAAAGCAATAGGGATAACATTACTTTGATAGAGAATTAAATTCTCAAGCGATTTTGACAGGATGGAACAATGAACTATGTCTTAATAGAATGTGAGAGAAAATGACTCAGGAATATTAATTGTAAAATCAACATGTATCAACAGGGCAATGTGACAGCTAAAATAGTCGATGTGAAGGATGTGTTAATTTTAAAAATAAAAGTGCCAGTTATTTTACTAGCAAAAAGTGGCTTTATTTGGGAATTGCTGAGAATTGCAATCTGGGACAACCAAGAGGTGGCAAAACCACAGCCAAGTCCAAAGAACAAAAGAAAGGAATGGCTTTTTATAGAGGAAAGAGGGGAGTTAGAACAGAGGAGAGTTAGGAGGTGCTGTTAAATGTAAATGCCCATTGGAATAAACTGGGAGCTGGAAGAACAGTGACTTTTCGTTGGCTGAGCTCTGGCTGTCTTTCATTGGCTGGGCTGTTGCCAGGGTAGGAAGAAATTCTCCCTCCTCCTTCTGGGATAATAACATAGTATGGATGTGCAAGGTCTGTCTCTTCTTGTTGGGTCTACAACTGATGAGTGGGAGGGTGTGAGAGCTTCTCTTACCAAACTTCTGACTCCATTCTAAAAGATGTGTCCAGGGGCGCCTGGGTGGCTCAGTCGGTTGAGCAGCCGACTTCGGCTCAGGTCATGATCTCGCACTCCGTGAGTTCAAGCCCCGCGTCGGGCTCTGTGCTGACAGCTCGGAGCCTGCCGCCTGCTTCAGATTCTGTGTTTCCCTCTCTCTGTCCCTCCCTCATTCATGCTATGTCTCTCTCTGTCTCAAAAATAAGTAAACATTAAAAAAAATAAATAAATAAAAGATGTGTCCATTTATTAATTTTCAGATATATGTACAATTGTCGTATTTTGGTTACTATATTAATTGTCTATAGCTGCATAACCAGTTATTCTCAAAACTTAGCAACTTAAAACAAACATTTAATATTTCACATTTTCTGTGGGTTGGGAACTAAAGACTGGTTTCTGGGTGTTTCTGGCTCAGGTGCTGATGAGGTTGTAACAAAACTTTGGCCAGGGCTATGGTCATTTGAAGGCTTGACTGAGGATCCCCTTCCAACATTGCTCACAAGACTGTTGACTGGAAGCCTCAGTTTCTCACCACATAGGCCTCTTCATAGGGCTTTAGAGTTTCCTCATGACAGAAACTGGCTTTTCCTGAGCAAGAGAAAGAGCAAGCAGGAAACTGTGGTGCCTTTTATGAGTTAGTCTCTGAAGTGCTATTCTGTCACTTCTGCTCTGTCCCTATTGGTCCAGCTAATATTCAAGGGAAAAGTCGCACCTTTGAAGGCAGTGTCAAGGAATCTGTGAACATATTTAAACCACTCATTATTACCACTGGCAAGACCATACATGAAGCATTTTACATGATTCTGAGAAGCAACACTTAAGGGAAGCATATAACCCTGTAGTTTTTCTTTATAGTACCTATCATGGTTGCAATATTTTTGTGTTAATTTATAACATTCGTCTCTCCTCCTGGGCTGTAAGCTCCATTAGGATAGAAATGTAATTTGTTTTTCTCATCTTATTCTCAAGATGTGATTTACTGCTTGGCACAAAGCAAATACATAAATAAACATTTCTTGAATGTTGAAAAAATTCACCAGACAAAGGTGAATCTCCATGCTACATGAGAAATAGTTGGAGTAAATTGAGACTTAGCCTGAGAAGAAAAGACTCACTGGGGAACATAAGAGCTTTCTTCAAACCTGCAAAATGGAAGAGATTCATTATGGACACCTCCAAGGGAGGCAGTTGCCATTGACTGGTGGAAACTCTAAGTTGGCAAATTTTACCTGACTGTAGGGAACAACTTTGTAGCAACTAGGAACATTTTATAATGGATAGAATGCTTAAGGAGGGAGTAAGTTGTTTGAGTGCCTGCTGGCAGATCACTTGTTGGGAATATTATGGAAATAATGGATACATTAGATACGATGTGGAATCAGATGACTTTTATGGAATTCTGAGACTATGTGATTCTGCAATCTTAGATGTATGCTATTTACCTAAGTTTAAAATGTTAAAACAACCAATCAACCAACCAAACAACTATCAGCCTGTCCCCTGTGGTAGGCATTAGTTGCTTCGCTTATCCAGCATGTGTTGCTACTTCTTTTTGAAAATAATCCTACCTTTGTTTTCAGGGGCTGCTCCAACGGCCAACCTTATGATTTTAGTGGGCACTACTAATCAGAGTCCTCTGTCTCTTCTCTCCAACTAAAGTAGATATATGACCCGAACAGATCAGTGTTCCCCAAGAGTTTTTTAATTGGAACTAAGGAAGCAAAATCTGTTGTCTCTGGGGTCAGAGTGGGAAGCATGTGAACCTGGGAGATGCTGGCATGAGTATTCCAACTGCATAAGTGAAGTGAACCCAGGGAGAAGAAACAGATGCTGATGGTGAGATGAACTTCAAGTTCCTGTGCCAAATGTTTTTGAGACTCCATTTTAATGCCTGCTCTTTCTAGTGTTTGGTTTCATGAGCCAGTAAAGTCTCTGTTTTGCTCATAGAAGTTCGAGTTGCATTTCTGTTACTTGTGATAAAAATCCCGACCAGCTGCCTCTCCTTTTCCTTGACTTCTCTATTCTGTTAATGATACTCATCGTTACAAAGCTGTGAAATCTCCAAGACTTCTTTCCCTTGCCTCTGCAAGTGCTGTCAGTACCATGTCCTGCAAATTCATCCTTGACCTTGCTATGAACTAAATGTCCAAAAACATTGCTTTGGACAATTACTTTTTTTCCCCCCAAACTCCCAGAATACATGCAGTTAATACATAGTCTGAGCAGTTAAATGTTGCTCAGACTATGGAATGATAAAGTGAAAGTGTTCACAGGATGTCATCAAACTATTTTGCTGATTTTTTCTAATATGTAATTTTCTCTTCCTTGAATGACCTTCTGCCTACTGCCCGCAAGATTCTCACCCTTCCTTCCAAATTGAGATTAAGTCCCAACTTCTTTATGAGGTTTTCCTAAGTGTCCACCTGCAAGTCAAACTCTCTCCTCCCTCCTCAGTTTTGGAATAATTTGTCTCCTCCAGTCATTTGTTAATTATATACAAATCTTCTATTATTGTGGTTTGTCTATTTCTCCATTACATTGGGAACTTCGAATATGATGTGTGTCATATGTATCCTTTTACCTCTCACAATTGCTTGTACAGCACTAACTTGCTCACAATAAGCTTGTTCATTCATTTAGCAAATATTGCTTGCATATATGCTATGTTTCAGGAACTATTCTCAGCTCTGGGGATACAACTGTAAATAGAACAGATGGGAAAATTCTACCTTTGGCAAGCTTATATTCCAGTAGAACACAAACAAAACAAGTTGTCATGAACAATTATATATTATTGTCATAAACAAATATTATATACTGTTCACTGTCACGAACAGTACAAAATAGGTCTACTCTGAGTCAAAATCATAAAGACAAAAAAGTACAACTTTATTAAGCTATGATAATTATTATAAACTACACATAAATTAATATAATAAATAACTAAAGCAGATAGTGAGTTAAATAGTGATAAATACTGGGGTGAAACAGAGCAGGGATTGGGTTGGATGTGGTGGGGAGTGTTACAAGTGCCCAATAAATATGTATTGATTGATCTTTCCCCCTCAGATATTTCTTTAAATTATTTTACCAATTTTGCAAATTTATTTGATGAAGTCAAACCTCCCTTTCCATAGCACTCATGGAATCTGTTCATTATCAAATATTTCCTCTATTCATTTAAAAATTAATTTTTAAAACTATAATCATGTCCTTGACATTTTATTAAATGTATCTTTATTGACCCTAAGATCCCAAAGAGCAAGTGTTGCAAACTCAAATGCTCCCAGGACATGGCTGTAGGGCAACAAGGAATGGGGAGATTTATGTTCTTGCCAGGCAGGATTGCAGGCCCAGTGTTGCCAGATTTTTCAAGTGAAACCAGAAATCAGATGTTTAAATCTGCTAACTAAACACATTTAAAAATACATCATGCAGGACAAACAGGACAACTCTCATCTGAATCTGGCCTACAGGCTTCCTCTTTGCTACTCTTGCCATAATTTGCCTACCCTCACCAATTCTACACTGCTCATTCCTATTTTGGGGAGCAGGGGGTACTTGCCTTAATCAAAAGACTAGATGTTATTGATATTATTTTGCACAAATCTGGCATTAATTGTCAGTAACTCCTGTATGGACATAATGGCTATAGTAACATAGCCAACTTGTGTTTCCTATTAACACATTTCTATTACTCAGTCCAAGTTTCCTTGTCATGAAATTGAAGAGTCGGAAGAGAGCTTGCAGGGGTGGGGTTGGGGGTTGGGGTCGGGAGTAGGAGTGCCCTCTGTCTCCGGACTGAACGTCACCCTTTGACATCCTTGCAGCAGTCATTCAGGCAATCCTGAGCATTGCCACAGGCAGGCAGTTCTGTCTGCAGCAGACCCAACGATGGTCCTCCCTGAGCACACATCTCTATGTAACACTTGCAACTCACACGTAGTGATTCGGAGCTTGTTCTGAACAGTACAAAATAGGTCTACTCTGAATCAAAATCATAAAGACAAAAAATAGAATGATGGTTGCCGGGGACTGGAGGAGCAAGGAATGAGGTGTTAGTTGATGAGTACAGAGCTTCAGTTGGGGAAAATGAAAAAGTTCTGGTGGTGGATGGTGGCTTCACAACAGTGCGAATGAACTTAATGCCATAGAACGGTACACTCAAAAATCGTTAAAATGGTAAATTTTATGTTATATATGTTATACCATAATAAAAACAAATAGCTCTTGTGGATGAACAGAATAGGCTCCTATCCATGTGTGGTATTTTAGAGTTGAAGAATATTTATTTTCATATTTATTTTATTTAGTTAATCAATCAATTAATTAATTAGTTAATGGGGGGTGGGAGGCAGGGGAGGGTGGGTGATGGGTATTGAGGAGGGCACCTTTTGGGATGAGCACTGGGTGTTGTATGGAAACCAATTTGACAATAAACTTCATATATTGAAAAAAATAATTAGTTAATTAATTAATTTTTAAGTAGACTCCATGCCCAACGTAGAGATTGAGAGTCACATGCTGTACCAACTAAGCCAACCGAGGGCCCCACTATTTTATTTTTTATATTTATTTCATATTTATTTTTATCTAAGGCCTGCCCTATTACAATGCTAATACTCATAAAATGAAATAAGTGAACTCTCTCTCACATGGCGTGATGGTCTGCCAATGATTGACAAACAGTGAGATAGTAGACCTGGAAATGAGGTTTGCAGGGGTGCCATGTTCCAGATGCAAGCCAGGGAGAAGGGAAAAGGAGAGAAGCGTGGATTGGAGGAAGGAGACAAGCAGGAAGAAGTGAAATAGCTAAGAATGGGAAATGCTAGGTGAATTGGACCCAGACAGAGGAAGAAAGAGGCTTATGAGAGTTACATTGGGCCAAGCTTAGGAGCAAAGGATGAAAGAAAAAGGGAGAAGACAAAGAAGCTGGACTTCCTGTTAGAAAGACCAGACCAAGGACTGGGACTCCAATTAGGCAGGACAGCCTTGGAGAGATGTAAGATACCAGGAAAATCAGACTTTATAAAGTGAACTGTGTCAGGCTGGATTTGTGAAGGAAGCCATGTAAGTATAATTCTCTCCTGCATACCTTTTGGGGCCAAGCCTTCCTTATTCTACAGGAAAGTTGTTGTATGTATGTTGATAGAGTATGACATTATGAGAAGCTGGGATACTAGAAAGATGTGTGGGGGCAAGGCTAGAGGTTGAAATCTCAATAGAATAAGACCCCTTAAGAGACTATACATAAAAGGACATTATAGGGCATTATGTAAATGTAAGGTATTTGTCAGGGTTCTTGCAGGAAACAGATGGCAACCTAATCTGTTCTGTTAGGATTAAGAGAATCAACAAGGGATTATCAAGAGTAGAAAGCCATTACTACCCTTAGGCCTGACAAGGCAAAGGAAGGAATGGTATTAGTGGATACCAGTAGGAGAGAAGCTGCCGGCGTGCCGTGGTCTTCAGTAGAGGAACATACCCTCTGCTAAACCAGAGCCTGACAAAAAGAGAGCTGAGGGAGCAAATACCTCTCTTTCCTCCCATCTTCCGATACCATTGGCTGACCCAGATGATAAAATTTGAGGGCACATGGGCCCATGTATTACAGCTTTTAGAGAACAGAATTTCGGGACCACATGAAGATAGAGAATAGGAAGAGTGGATCTGGAGGGGCAAATGGAGACTATCCATCATAATATTAATATAAGATGGTATTTAAGACACAAGAAGCCAGACTGTCTGGGCTTGAATGCTGGCACCACCACTTAGTAGTGATATGGTCTTATCAAGTGATTTATCCTAAGATGTGGCAGATATAGATGGCTGGTTGATTAAGTAGTCATTCCCAACACCCTTCTCGCTTGCTGCCTTCTACAAAAGATCAGGAAAAGTTAAATACTCACTGTCTCACACTCTTTCTTAGCCAGGAGTGACCAAGGGGGACACAGTTCTGGTCAATGGAACACAAGTAATAGAAGTTAATGGGAGAGTTTCTGGGAATCTTTGCTTTTCTAATAAAATGGCAGATGGAGCCAATGCCCCCAGCTTCCTTTTCTATCCCCAATCTTGCTGAGCAGACATGATGCCTGGAATTGGACAATCATCTTGTGATCCTGAGGGAGAAACCTAAATAATCTCCAAGACAGCAGCCCCAGTATCACAGAGCCATTAGCCAGTGCCAGCGGGCAATCATCCCTGGACTGCTGTTGAGGGAGACAGGGGAGTGGGAGGTGAGGGGAAGGGGAAGGAAATTTATTGAGCCGTTGTTAATTAAGTGTTCAGTTATTTGAAGCCAAAAGCATTTCTAACTTGTACACTAAGCCTCAGTTCCCTCATTTTAAAAATGCCAGTATTTATTTTACAGTATCATTGTAAAGAGGAAGTAAGGTAAGAATAACTGACACTTTTATAGCCCTTGAGATGTATCAGGCATTGTTTTGAGCACTTTACATATGCAAACTCTTTAAAACTTCACAAGAACTCTATGTGGTAGGCATTATTGTTGTCTCCATTTTAGAGACAAAGAAAGAGAGATTAAGTCATTTGACCAGTCATATAACTTGTAATTGCTAGAGTCAGTATTGGAACCCAGGTAGCCCAAATCCAGGCTCTGTGCACTTATAAAGCACTTAGCGTGATAGCACAGAGTAGGCATCCAAACATGTCAACAATAATAATGTTGATGATCATTGGGATCTTCACGGGGATGCACAGAAAAAGATGCAGGGGGACTTGTGTTTGGTGGCTTGGAGGCTGGTTCTTTTCCAGTCTAGTTTGAAAATGGAACTGTGCACCTGGAATAAAATCACTTAGAATGCCAAGTGAAAAACTCAAGGAGAGGAAGGACTTAAGGTAGGCAAACCAGGAGTTCTGGGGTCAGCTTTTGATGACATTTCAGAAGCTACCCCATGATTCTTTTCCTTAGGTCTTTTTTCACACTCGTGTCTCCATTTCCCAGTGGCCATACTCCTACCCACCTGGAGCCAGGATTTCCACCCCCTCCCCCTTTCCTTCCAAATTTTCCTCTCCAAGAACCAGGAACTTTTCTTTTTCTTGGTCAAAACATGTCAAGCATTTAATATCAAATTTGGCCAGTAGGTGTCAGCATCTATCTCAAAATCGGGGATCACTTAAACCATCATTACATTTAAACTCAAAGATTCAAAATATGTGAAACAAATTAGTTTCCTACTTTCTTAATGCTTAGAAAGCTGCAATTCCATTTTCAAGCTTCCATTTTGCTAGATATCTGCACAGAGATTACAGTTTAAACATTAAAAAATGTAGGGAAGAGTTTGAGGATAGAAGCTGCCTGCTTGATGATTCTCTCCCTCCCTCCCTCCCTCCCTCTCTCTCTCTCTCTCTCTCTCAGTCCCCTCCCCCATTCACACTCTCTCACTCTCTAAAATAAAAATTAAAAAAAAAAAGTCTACTTGATTTTGGCTCAGGTCATGATCTCATGGACTGTGGGACTGAGCCCCATGTGGGGCTCTGCACTGTCAGTGCAAGGCCTGCTTGGGATTCTCTCTCTCTCCCTCTCTCTGCCCCTCCCCACTCTCTCAAAATAAAAAAAACATTTTTTTAAAAAAAGTCTAGTCTAGTCCAGTGTAATGGGAAGCTTTGATTTCACATCCAACTCAATGCTCTTTCCCTCCTCCTCAGCTTGGGTATGACCAAGGGGCCTGCACTGGGGAAAGAGAATCCTCCTCCTTACTCTGCTTCTGTATCCACCAGGATTGGATAAGGCAGAGCAGGGACTACAGGGAGAAAACAAAAACCTTTGTGAGGATAGAGGCCCTTCATGATCTCTGTACTGCACAGATGCTGCACATTTCATCAGCCAGAACTAAGCACATCTAGGTGGAGGGACATGGGAAATGTAATCTTTATTTTGAATGACCATTCACCAAAGGCAAGATGACCTCTTCCAAAAGAACCCTTTCTGACTACCACCCTCAGCCCCTTCTGGGCTAGGATCCTCTCACCAGCAGACAGCTGCCTACCCAGGGTACCAGTGACAAGTCTCAAGTTCTACTATTTTATATGGAGTCGGTTAGCACAGAAAATGCAAATATCCTTGCCTGAGAAGACTTGGCATTCCTCTAGGGTCATTCTGCTACTCTGGGAGTAGTTCTACTCTAGATTTAGGCTGTAGGAAATGATAACAGAATGGTAGCAGGATCCGTTGGACTCCATTCAATCCTTTGGCTATTCTTAGCACCTATTTTCCTCAGCTTTAGGGTTTTTCTGACCATTCTAACAGTGAAAGTTCCATTCAATATCTTGTGACCCAAAGTTTTCTATGTAAATATCAGACGTGGCAATAAATCAAGATCAACTAAATGAAAGCAAAGGCTCTTTACTTAGAGTTTGCTATGTGGTCAGAGAGTCAACCACTGTCCTTTGTGTTTTGGCAGAAACCCAAAGGCAGATGGAAGAGTGGGATAGCTTTTGAATGGAAAAGAAGGAAGGCTTCAGGTTTCTCTAACTGAAAGCTGTTAGCTTGAGGAAGTGTAGGCTGCCTAGTAAGAAATGCAACATCCTATGTGATTGGTTAGGCATGAGGGATGCAAGTTTGTTTTTCCCCAATTGGTCCTCTGGTAAAGCCGCTTCCTGAGGAACATGGTGGAGGCCTTCTCGGAACAAAGGAAGGTAACAAGCAACATGGCCCAATCAATTCCTATACATGCATGCATAACTCTGACACTTGTAACTTGGACTCTGTCCAATCAGACTATATATCACAATATATGGGAGACAAAGAAGCAGAAATTGCATAAAGGTCTACACCCCACTGCACTCGGGGCTCAGTTTTTCGGGTACGAACCCACTGAGCCCATGCCGGCAGAACGAATAAAGCTGCTTCCTGGAAAGAAGAGTCTTGGTGTCCCATCTCTGTATGCATGAGAATCCTGCTATAGTCCTATTGTAAGTAGAGACACAAATTAGGGAAACTGTTAATTCTTAATCAAGTCCTGGCCATTTGGGGCTGATTATTACAGAAGTTAGTGTTTCACTTCCTGGATTTTCACTAGAGATAGCAATCTGGCTTCCTGCAAATCTAACAGTAGGCTGGCTTCTTAGTCTGTTTATTGTAGAAAAAGGGTTGGTTTCCTGGGCAAGTTGTTTTGGGTCAAAGTTCTGTTTTTATATATGGTTTGGCCATTGTTCATATATTCAGTCTCTCAGAAGCAAGCAGTAAATTTGTCTTTGCTTTATCAGCTATGATAGTACCTCACATTACTATCAAGTTTTACAAATTATAAATTGCACTAATGTGTATCTCCAAGACCAGTAAGTATAAAAGTCCTGCAGGGGTGGTTCTGTTGGTTAAGCGACCAAGTCTTGATTTCAGCTCGGGTCATGATCTCATGGTTGTTAGATCCAGTCCCAAGTCAGGCTTTGCGCTGGGCATGGAGCCTGCTTAGGATTCTCTCTCTCCCTCTCTCTCTCTCTGCCCCTCTTCTGCTCACTCTTTATTTCTCTCAAAATAAATAAATAAACTTAAAAAAAAAATCCTGCAGGACATTGTTATCTTCATTGTAAAGCTGAGAAATAGGCTCAGAAAGGTCAAACAACTCTTGGACTCTCCACTATCACAAAACTGCTAAGGAGCCAAGTAGTGTGGTGACCACTCATTCTGATTTTCCCAAAGAAAATTTCTGTTCTTTAGTCCTGGTCTGCCACCTAGTTAGCACCTGCTCTTACTACCAAACTATCAAATGTGCCCCTGGCTTGAATGATAAATGATCTAGTCACTTCATCCTATCCAGCTGGGACTTGAACATATGACTTCTGAGTTCCAAGACCTCTATTGCTCTGTTGACTGGGTTTTATTAACCCCAGTCTCCTTAGTCATGGTCTCTCCCACCTCCAGGCCTTTGCCAAGGCCTGCCACTCCGTGCACTCCAGTCCAGTGATTTGTTTATTTATTTATTTTTTTAATTTTTTTTTTCAACGTTTATTTATTTTGGGGACAGAGAGAGACAGAGCATGAACGGGGGAGGGGCAGAGAGAGAGGGAGACACAGAATCAGAAACAGGCTCCAGGCTCTGAGCCATCAGCCCAGAGCCTGACGCGGGGCTCGAACTCACGGACCGCGAGATCGTGACCTGGCTGAAGTCGGACACTTAACCGGCTGCTCCACCCAGGCGCCCCCAGTGATTTGTTTAAACAAAAGTTCTCCTTGAAGTCTGTTCCTTTTTCGATGGGTTGATGAGAGTCAATCACAACAGATTCTGTAAAGTGATAATTAGCAAAATGAAAATAGAAATGTAAATATAGGTCTTGACATTTAATAGCCTAATGTCCCTTAAGGAATCAGCAGCAGCAGCTTGAATGTTTGTCATAAACACTATGGAAAGATAATGTGCATTAGTGTCAATGTTCAACATCTCACCCAGAGCAATTTTTACTAACCTGAGGCCCCTGAACTGTAAAAGCTCACTGAATCCTTTAAAAACAAACAACAAAAAACCCAAAAATTGTGTAAATGAACCAGTTACAAACCCATTCAAGATTATTTTCCTTCATCAGTACTTGGAGCAGAATGTCAGTGTATTTTCTGCAGTCAATTAATTCAGCTTTTCTTAAGCAGAATGTCTGATTGCCTTAAGCAACCCTACAGAAAGGCTTTTTGTTCTAGAACAAAAGGCTGTCTGCATAGTTTATGTTAATACAAACCCGCAGGTGGCAAATGACTGCTCTTTGGAATGAAGGCAAATGGCTACTTTGAGACCATTAAGATGCAATAGGGCACTTGATTTGAGAAAAAAGAAACTATGGCAAGAAATAAATTGGTCAGCCCTGGTTCCTTTGTGAACCTTGGGGTCTCAGGCCCAACCACTCTCAAAGCCCTCAGCCCACCCCCCATTCTCCTCTCTGTGGTGATCCTTAAATTAATAAACTCTGCTGGGAAGGTGGATCCTTTCAGTTGGTGTCAAACCACCCTCACTCCCAAAATTTTCCATAAATCATTCAATCCAGGAATTCTTCACCGCAGGAAATGAACCTCTTGGAGCTTGACTTTAATTTTATATTATTATTAGAACTATAAGAGACAATTGGGTCCATTCTCTTAATTTCTGGCAAGGAAGGTATTAAAGGTAGTATGCCAGTTTTACAGGTGAGTTTTCCTAGTGGCAGAGTTGGGACTAGAAGCCCAGCCTCCTAGGGCAGTGTTCATTCCACGGCACCCCCTTTGCCACTGGCCAGAGGCTGTAGGGACCGGCCATCCCTAGCTTGCAGATAGTGTTAGGTTCTGAAACTTCATTTGTATATCACTTGTTTGGAACTTGGGACACAGTTTCTCCTAGAAACACACTTGTTTAAATGTTGACTAGGTTCTCTGGCCAGTTCAAAACCGATTTTAACCCATATCACTGCTTCGATTCTTGAAGCAGCACAAACCTAAAACTCAAATGTTGGGCCTGACACTGGTCTCTAAGCCTTTCTGAAAGCTAAAGCTTGTGTTTGTGGGGAACCCCAAATGCGCCAGGGTGCAGGAAAAGGGAACAAGGCTGATGCTGATGGAGGAGTCAAGACTAGCAGAGAAAGGGTCAGTTTGGGAGCTTTGGCCACTGTAGGTAGAAGATGAGAGGAAAGGGAGTTTTCGGGAACGATAATAGTCCAATAATGAGGCTGTGGAAGGATGTGATGAGGAAGTAATGAAGGTTATTTTACAAGCTGTTCTTTCATAAATTAGATATTCTAATAAGTTATAAAACACCTATATGAAATTAGGATACATTTAGGGGGATAGTTCTCTTTTTATAGCAAAAGAAATGCTGGAAATTCCCATAAAATACTCCCTTAGAAGGGTAAATCACTGGAGTAGTGTGTATCGTCTGAAGACAGCCTCCTCATAAGATAGTTATGGATCCCCAGGGAGGCCAGTGTTAGATCTCAGGCTTCCACCAGGCAGACTTGCCCCCAGGAGGTTCTTGGATAGGCAAACTGGAAGTGCTAAGCCTCTGCCCTCTTGGGATCCCAGATGTGAAGCATCCTTGGCTATGCTGGGCTCTGCCCCCAGGATTTCCCACAGTCTTGGTTGAGATCTGAAACACATTGACATCATGGCAGTAGGGGACTGCCATGGCATCTTGGACTTTGTAATATCCATTTTCAATGCTGATGCTCTTGGAAGCAATAGCCTGCTGGACTCACCAGACTCTGTGGGGTTTTTTTGTTTGTTTGTTTGTTTTTAATGTTTATTTATTTATTTTGAGAGAGAGACAGAGAGATGGTGGGGTGCATGCATGCGATGAGCAGGGGAGGGGCAGAGAGAGAGAGAGAGAGATTGAGAGACAACCCCAAGCAGGCTCTGCACTGTCAGCCAAGAGCCCCATACGGGGCTTGATATCAAGAACTGTGAGATCATAACCTGAGCTGAAACTAAGAGTTGGACGCTTAACCAGGTGGGCGACCCCGGTGCCCCTCTGGTGGGCTTTAAAATGTATGTCTTATTATCATTCAAGAATAGTGAGACCAATAGATCAGGAAACAATTGCCAATAAAAAGACAATTACTCATAGTTCCCAAGAGAAGGGAGCATGCCCTACCACAGTAGGGGGTGAGGGAAGCCCAAGGGGAAGCACCAGCGTTGGTCAGAGGCAAAACAGGAAAAATGTGGGGCAAGTGTGTTTATTGTGGTTTCAATGGGAAGAAACAGGTGAGGCAGTGTAAGCAGGCTGAGGATTATTAGCTGTTTTAACAATTTCAGTGGGCTCTGGGGCTTTCAGGGTAGGGACTGTCTTTCCTTGTCTGGTTCCCGGTCCTCAGGTGATTAGGGCAGAATAGTGGCTCTGAGTGGGAGAGGCTGATAGAGGAAGGAGGTGGTGGGGGTGTGGGGTCTGGATTGGTTAGATTGCATATGAAAGAACTCCTAGCAAGTCTGCTACCTCTAGGCTGGCCCTGGGACGGACAGTCTACAGTTAGCAAGGTCCCAAGTTGTCAAAGCATTGGAAATGAAAATAAAAAGGCATGATTAATACAGGTACTCCCTGCTACAGTAAGAATGTGGAAACTGGACTGATTTCCTCTTTGGATGAAGTGAGATGCCCCCATCCCTACTTACAACTTTCCCCTCACGGTTTGTGGACAGTTCAGGGAAGGAGATTCTGTGCTTCCTGCTAGTAAGGCAGATGGGGCCTCAAGCAAATTGTTAGAAAACAGGCAGAGATGTGATCACATTTGATCTGTTAATTGTGCAGCATTCCACAGTTATAATAATGACACTAAAGTTGATTAGGATCCATTGGGGAGGAAAATTTTTTTCCTCTGTCTTTTGTGATTCTTTGGCTGGTCTAATAAACAAATTATAGATTAATAGGAATAAAACAAGTTTAATTACACACATACGTGGTGCCCATAAGACTCTAAGACCCAAGGACAAGTCCAGCAATTGTGGTTTCCAGGCATTTTGAACTAAGGAATGGGGTAGAGGCCTGGGCTTCACAGGGGAGGGGGGGGGGGTAATTCACAGGACAATAGGAAGAGTAGATGTTTGCTAATTAGATGTTTGCTCTACTGTACAGGTAGGTCCTTCAGGTAAAAGTGATCTCAGGTAATAGCTGTCCCCTCTCTCTCTCTCTCTCTCTCTCTCTCCCCCCACCCCCACCCCGAGCCAGGCCCCCTATCTAAAATTTTCTGGACAGTTAAGGGAGAGGTAGAAATTTTTCTTGAGTCTGCTGGATTTTTATGGACTTCAGCTCAAAATAATCCATCTGTTCAAGGGACATGTTTTCAGGTTACATATTCTGCTCCCCTTCAGCTCAAATACACAGAATGAATTTTAAAGCATTTTCATTTCAAAACTTCTCTGCAACTCTTATTATCCTATTAAGGTGAAAGAAAAAGGGAAATAGATGAATATTTAAATCAACTTATAATGAATTAACCTGGGCAAACATATGGAACTTAGGATGATTCTTCAGATGCTGTGAACTTTCAAACAATTACAATTTGATCAGGATCCAACCCCTCAGTAAACATATGAAGGGTACCCAAATATGCAATCCCCAAATATGTCTCTTTGGTGTATGGGATTATTTTGAGCTAAAAGAATTGAGAATCAGCAGACACAGGAAGAGCTCTTTGCCTCCCCCTGACTACCAAAAAATAGAGTATAAATTTCTCTTTTTATAAAGGAAATTTATACTTGTAAAGGAAATGTCCATATAAAGATGTCTCCATATTAGGAAGAGAGCTACTCTCAGAGATAATATCTCCTGAGAGACTTACATGGGTGTAACCTGACAACCCTTATTTGCCATACATTTCCTCCTCTCCCCTTCTCATAACCAGCTGAAAGGGCGGGCCTACGCCGCTGACTCCATCTTGTTCTGTGTCCTTCACCTTGACCACACCTCCTCCCCTTGAGTAACCCCCGCCCCCTCACCTGCCTAACAGGACTCGGACCCTTCCCCAGCCAATCGGTTGAGGCCATAGCCATTACCTCACCAACTGCCCCCAGGCCCCAATAAAACCTTTGTCCTTTTGAAACTCGCCCACTCTCCCCGGTATCTCACCGCTGCGTCGGTGCAGGTAGGGGATTGAGCTCGAGCTAGCTCGAATAAAGGCTCCTTTGCTTTTGCATCGGACTCGGCTCCCTAGTGGTCTTTGGGGATCACGAATTCTGGGCATAACACAGCCTCCCTGACCATAAGCCAAGAAACTCTTTCCTTTGTTTGGCCTATGATGATGGTATATAACCTCAATCATCTGGCTGCTTCCTTGAGCCACATTTTTCTTTGTCAACTTCCATGCATGGATATGGAATTAAAACTTTTTTCTCTTATTACTCTTTTATCAGTTTGATTGATAGGCCCAGACATTAAATCTAGGAAAGCACAGGGAAAAAGATTTTTCTGCTCCTGCATATGTATGACCAAATATATATATATATATATATATATATATATATATATATATATTCCACCCTTATTTGGTATTTGGTCATATATATGCAGGAGCAGAAAAATCTGTTCCACTGTTATTCTGGGCATGTGAAGCATGAGATTGTTCTTCAACCTAAGTCTCCTCTTCTTTCCTCAAAGAACTTCTGGGCAATGCCTCCTGAGATGCCGTCCTTCAGTATCCAATTCATTGTTGCATAAATGTTGCATTATTGAGTTAGCAGAGGTTAGCACAGAGGTTGCAATAATGGATAAACTACAAGCCTTGTTCTCATGGAGTTCTTGGATTAGGGATGAATGAGCCTAAATGTTTTCTGGGTCATAGATCCCTGATCATCGTGTAAAGGTCCATGGATTGCAGATTAAGAACTCTGGTTTAGCAGGAAAGGCAGAAAAGTAAATTATACTAGAGGGTGTTTGATACCATAGAAGTCTGTATAACAATGGTTCTCAATCTTGGCTGCATATGGAAACATCTAGAGACCTTTTTAAAAATACCAGTGCCCTTGTCCCACATCCAGAGACCATGATTTAGTTGGTCTGAATTGCCACGTAGGTATGAGGAGCATTAAAAAAGGTCTCCCGGGGGATTCCAATTCCAACTACTGGCAAGGTTCTGCAGAAGCACAGTGAGGGAATATTAGCTCTGGCTCTCCCCAGAGCTAAAGTAGCCTCTTCTTTAGGACACAGAGACATGTAGCTCAATAGGCAAGAAGCAACACTCATCACAGAAAAACCTACCAAGGATCAAATGTGAAGGGAGAATCAAGGCCAGATCTTGGAGAATAATGTGGTGGCAGGTTGGAGAAACAGTTCAAAACTCCATTTCTGGATGGAGAAGGAGCACTGAATGGTGTTTTCAGACAGCATTTGGGACATGCTCTTAGGATGTATTTAGTGGTTGATAGTGGCTGTGAGAAAAAAGCCGACTGACCCAATCTAAGGAGGGACACAGAGTGTCTGAGCACAGTGAAGCAAGGTTTTAATTTTTAATCAACCTTCTTGCAAGAGCATGTGTCTGATGGACAGGCATATTCTGGGCAGTTACAGCAGACAATTTATCTTCATGCATGCAAGTCCCTCCCCTGGTTCCTCATTGGCTGAGTACTACAGAGGTTACAGCCTTACTTGGACATCGCCTATGCCCATGTAAGGCAAAAAGTAGTCTGATTGGAACAAATGTACATTCTCTGAGGTGACGCAGAGAGACTTTCAGTCCCTTCTTTGTTCTTTGGTACATGCTCAATGAAAAACCTGTGAAAATGAGCCCTCGAAACAGAGAGGTAAAGAACCTGGAAGTGAAGTGTCTAAGACTTTGGGACTGCAATGTGGCGGGATGGGGGTGGGGGGGCAGGGAGGTTGTACATATTTCCAATAGGTTGTAAACCTACTGTTAACTAGACAGCACAGCTTTTATTTGGTATTTCTGAGAATGAATCATTTCCCTTACTTCTCACAGTGGTTGAGTAGGGTTAGATGTGACTAAATCCCTCAAAAGCTTCTAGAAAAATGCTATCATTAACAGAAAATGTGTAGTAATAGCAAGTTTTAAGTTACTAAGACCATCCATCAGACATTAATCAGCACAGGAAGCCCTAAAGACCAAGGCCTGTAAGATAGGGCTGGAGGGAATTAACAACAGGAAATAATTCCATCAAAATATTTATTGAAGGCTCACTACATTTTACACACATTATTCATTTAATCTTCACAGTTATCTCTAGGAAGTAGTTACAAGGATCTCCTTTTAACAGATAGGGAAATTGAGGCTTAAAAATGTCAAAGACAAAATGTACTGGACAAGTAAGGGGCTAGTTTTATTCAGGTTATTGCAATAGGGAGAAGGTTCATTAACTAGGACTGTCTCAATGAAAGGGAAGGGGGTCTGGGGTTTTATAGGAGCAGGTAAACAGGGAATGGATCTAGGAGAGTTCTGGGAAGGGTGGAGATAGGTCAGAGTTCAGAGTTGTTCTTTGTGAGATTAGCTGTTCCTGGAATACAAAAAAGGGTGAAGGGATTTTGAAGTACAAAAGGATAGGGGTACTTCTTAACCCTCAATGTTTTCTTCAGGCTCAAGTAAAATTCAATATTGACAAAAGGTTGAAGCACATGTTCAAAGTCAATTAGCCAGTAAGTGGCCCAGCTGGATGCAGACCCAGTCTGCCTGGTGCAATCTGTTCGGGATTTGTGGCCAGAACATCAGTTTCTGTAAAAAGAGAGATTAAGTCCTCTTCAGCCAGGAAAAGCCAGGCCAGGGAAGACTCCAGAGAGCATGTTTCAGATACAGTTATCCCATGAGCATATATGGAATCACAGAGTTGAGTTCTAATTAAATAGCTCTAGGACCAGTCTTTGAAGAACCCAACAAACCAAGGTCCAGGCTGAGGGTCCCAGGCTGGGAAAGTTCCAGGCTCCCTGTTGGCCAAGAGAACAACCAGGAACTGTCAAAGACACTGAGATAGAAGCTGCCTGAGCTCTCCCTCCACTTTAGATACCCCTCTGGTCTTGCACAGCCAGCTGGGCACAGATGCAGGGAGCCAGAGACAGGCCTGTTCCACCTCTAAGGGGCTCTTCAGGTGATCCTAGTGGCTAACTTGGCCGAACAACTAGCTGCCTTATATTAATTAGCCATCATTCTCATGGACTCATTAAGCAAGTTCAGGGACCTTTATTGCTTTGTGGACTGAAGGGTGAAATAAAAATGAGTTTTTTACACTTGTGCAGCTTAATAATTAAAAAGTCAGAAAGGCAATTCTGTGCTTTCTAACTTGCGGGGCCTCATAAACTTTCCCTTGGGCTGCTAATGGCAATATCCTCTCATTTACTGCATATTGATTGAGCACCCACGATATGCTAACCACTGACGCAGGCTATTCAGTGAATAAAACAGATAAATATCCTTTCACTTCTGCGGCCTGCAAGCTAGTGGAGTAAAGAGATAATGAATACAGTAAATAAGTCCATTATGGAGAATGATAAAACATGATATGTGCTTTAGAACAAAGCATTTTAGATAAGGGTGGTCAGTTGAGAAGTTGACATGTGACCAAAGACTTGAAGGTGAGAGAGTGAGCCTTGCGGATGTAGAGGGAAGGATACTTTGGACAGAGGTCAGATCCAATACAAAGGCCCTGAAGTGGGAGTGTGCCTGGTATTTTCAAGGGGCAGCAAAAAGGGCTGGCTGGAGCAGAAGGAAGGAAGAACATGATAGAGAGGCCAAAGAAATGATGGCGGCAGATGATACAGGACCTTAGAAGCCTTTAGAAGGGCTTTTGCTTTTACTCTGAATAAAATGGGAACTTGAACATTTGTTATCATCATATTACTAGAACTATTGTTCTTATTTGCCTTAGAGCAGTAAGTCCCTCCTCGTGGCAGTAGTTTGTTCCAAGAACAACATGCATTTTGGATGTGACCAGCAGATAAGTGCGGAGGAGAGTCCACAGATATGCATGTCAGAGAGAGGAAACTAGTTTACAATGCAGAGTTTTGTTGCGGTTTGCATGTAAAACCTTAACTCCCAATAGGGAGACCTCTGTGTCTTTTGCTTTCTCTTTGGAATTCTTTGATTACTTCCATTTCACCTTCTTTACTTATGCATAGTGCTATTCCATATCCAAAAAGCCTCAGGTGGTGCTCTTTACCTGTCACCAATCCAACCTGCTATATTAACCCTTACATGCCCATACAGCTGCCTTTTCAATTTCTGACAGTACAGAGCTGTTTATCCTTGAGGATGTGGATATATACATCAGCTGCATTTGGGATTGCTATTTACAGGCTGTGGATAAGGACACCATTCAAAAGTTACAAGCCATTTACAGTGTAAACACATCAGCCCCCAAAGGGAGGAGCCATCCCAAACACAATGAGAGCTGATGAACCAATTGACTCTGGTTCAGTTATTCAATTCATGAGTGCTTTCTATCTACCTGGCATGCACCCCTTCCCTCCCATCTTTACTCATCTTTTCTCTCTGAGGTCTTTTCTGGCTATGCCATTTGAAATCCCACACTACCCCAGACAGATTTCCTATGGACATTTCTCTGCTTAGCTTTTTCTTAGCACACAATCTACCATCACAGTCTACCAGCATACTTATTTTACTTATTTACTGTCTATCTTCATCACTAAAACACAAGCTCCCAGGAGGCAGGTGTCTTTGTTTAACTGCTGTTTCTGCAGTGTCTTGATCATACCAGGCACTTACAAATATTTGTTGAATGAATGGATGATGCTAGGTTCTGCTAGGAACACAGATGCTCTGAACTAGAGGCACGTTATCTATGATGGACATAGACCCATAACTCAGATAACATTGGAAATAAATGAATGAAAAGTGAATGAAAGCAGAAGATTCAAAATCACTAATAGAAGCCCAAAATAGCCTGCTTTAAGCTAGTTAACCATCTTATAAATTTGACTGCCTTAACCAAATTCCTGAACATTTCTTTAAAAGGCATAGATAATGTAGCTACCTCCTTTTTAAAAGCAGAGCATAATTATAGATACTTAGACTTCAGAAGGTAAATGATTTACAGGTTCTATTTGCCTATTTTTAGAAACACTGTGCTCTTTGCAGATCTGAAGAAATGAACTTTTATGACATTCAAAACATAAGAGAATTAAACCCAGAGATACAGATAACTGAAATTTTGAATATTATAATCATACATATTGGGAAATGGTGTGCAGACTTCATTAATATGTGAGAGCTTTTAACATCCTTCTTCTAGTTCTTTTATCCTGGACTGAACTCTCAGTTCTTAGTGATTAATTGAATTTGAGTCTTCTCCACCTAAATTTTAACAAATACTTCATTGGATATGCAGATTGTGACAAGGTTTATTTAGTGTTAAAAATACGTTTTTATTCATTAGACTCAGTTAAGTCTGTTTTTTTTTTCTGAGATAAAATAAAATTTAAGTGAAATATACCCATCTGTCTAAAGGTTTTTTTTCCCCCATGGTAAAGCTTTAAAATGTAATGTTTATGAGTAATTATTACCTTTCTTCTCTTGGATTTATGGCTGATTTTCCCTTAAATGTCAAATCAGAAAGCCCTGTGCTACAACTTGATAAAGTCTCTGCAAATGCTCAACTTTTGTCTTTTTCTTCATTGACCTTGTCAGTGACTTTTCAAATGTTGTTCGGGATTCATGAAATAGTGCACATGGATTCTGAGGACGGTGCAAGGTATGGGCCCCTGGAGCACCGATGCTTCTATTATTATAGCATTTATATTTATGTTTCTGGTATGGATTAACAAATATTCATAATGAATAAAATGTAAAAATGAAAAAAATGTAAGTTCACTCTTTCATTCAACACCTATTTTATTGAGTACTCACTAAATATCAGGAATAATGTTAGGTAGGGGATTGTAGCTGTGAACAAAGCAGATATAGACCCAGTCCCAATAGAATTTACATTCTTGTGAGAGCAAAGATAATAAATAGGAGAACAGATAAATGAGCAACATAATTTTAAATAGAAGAGTAGCACTCTAAACAAAATCAAACAGCATGATGTGATGGAGTGACAAGGTAGGGCCAAAGTGATTTTAGACAGGGTAGGGGGTGCTTAGGGCTGTCCTCTCTGAGAAGGAGACATACAAACTGAGACTTGAATGACAAGAATAAAATGAGTCTAGACTAGAAAGACGTGCTGAGAAGATAACTGTAGCTCTTAGCAGTCCATGGCTGGCAAATCACCGTCAATTATCCAATCTGACTTTTATTCTTCCTCAACATGTACGTGCTGCTCTAGCCAGGTGTATGCAGAGAGTGACCTTACCCTTCCGTGGAGCTGACATATTCTTCATCAGCCCCAAATCATCTTTCTCAAACCGCAAAGGTTTAGATGTCTCTTACCCGTGAATCCTATTGTTTCTTAAACAATAAAATAAAGGTGGGGGGAGGAAACGTTTTGTGGCATTGTTTGGCATCTGGGGAAAACCACTCACGCATCCGATGCACCTTCATCCTGATGGGAAGAAAGTAGAGTTTTGTGTGAGGAGGACCCTGACAAAGATACAAACATGAATGTGAGCTTTTGGACACAGTGACCAGCCAGTTGAGGCACCAATATGTGAATTTCTAGTGGATGATCATTTGGTACATTGTGTTGACCCATTTGAGATCTGATCAAACCCCACAGGAAGATTCCTCTGCTTATTTCCGGGGCAGGGGGGTGGGGGGGTGGGGGGAAGGCTTCTGGCAGCAGAAACTTAAGACTGTGTGTTACAGCCAGCTAGGAAGGAATGTTTCTGAACCTGCCACCCAGATTCTGCAGCAACACTGTCAGTGAGTTCCAGGAGCCTTCTAACAATAAGTGTCCCCCTGCCATGCTTCTCCTGCTTCTAATTCTATAATTCTAGAATGTTCAAACCTCTTCAATCTGCCCATGCAAATACCATCCATCATTCACAGCCAGTTTTTCCTTAATGACTACTCCTGTAACTCTGGCTTCTCTGAGGCCCTGCTGGGCTCAGCATATCACTCTCAGAGTCTCTGATTTAGTAGGTTAGTAATTTTTTTTTAATAATGTTTGGATTACAGGTCTTTGACCTCATTATTTAAGTTTGTTCCTAGGTATTTTATTATTTTTGGTACAATTATAAATGAGATTTAAAAAAATTCATTTATTTAAATTCAAGTTAGTTAACATGCAGTGTAGTATTGGTTCCAGCAGTAGAACCCAGTGATTCATCAGTTACGGATAACATTCAGTGCTCATCCCAACAAGTGCCCTCCTTAATGCCCATCACCCATTTAACCCATCCCTGCAATGGGATTGTTTTTTTTTGTTTTTTTTGTTTTTTTAAATTTTTTTTTTTCAACGTTTATTTATTTTTGGGACAGAGAGAGACAGAGCATGAACGGGGGAGGGGCAGAGAGAGAGGGAGACACAGAATCGGAAACAGGCTCCAGGCTCTGAGCCATCAGCCCAGAGCCTGATGCGGGGCTCGAATTCACTGACCTCGAGATCATGACCTGGCTGAAGTCGGACGCTTAACCGACTGCGCCACCCAGGCGCCCCGGGATTGTTTTTTTTTTTTTTTTTAATTTCTCTGTCTGCTACTTCATTATTAGTCTATAAAAATGCAGCAGATTTCTATATATTAGTTTCATATCTAATGATTTTCACAGTCATATCTGTGACTTTACTGAATTCATTTATCAGTTCTAGTAGTTTTGGGTAGAGCCTTTAGGGTTTTTGAAAAATAGTATCATGTCATCTGCAAATAGTGAAAGTTTTACTTCTTCCTTACCAATTGGATGCCATTTATTTATTCTGTATTTCTGTATTTCTGTATTTATTATTTTATTTTATATTCTATTCTGTCTGATTGCTGTGGCTAGGACTTCCAGTACTATGCTGAATGAATACATCGGTATTCTTTTTTTTTTTTTTTTTTTAATTTTTTTTTTCAACGTTTATTTATTTTTGGGACAGAGAGAGACAGAGCATGAACGGGGGAGGGTCAGAGAGAGGGAGACACAGAATCGGAAACAGGCTCCAGGATCTGAGCCATCAGCCCAGAGCCCGACGCGGGGCTCGAACTCACGGACCGCGAGATCGTGACCTGGCTGAAGTCGGAGGCTTAACCGACTGCGCCACCCAGGCGCCCCAGTACATCGGTATTCTTATAAAGCACTTCTCCCAGAGTTTAGGATCAGCCTGGTCCAAGAACTTACTTTCCGTCTAAAGGAGACTCAAGAAGAAAGGGAAAGAAGGTAGACAAGTGGGAAAGAAACAGGGCTGGTCCTCTGCTGTCTTTGGTTCTTTGGTAACCACAGAGAGAGACCTTCTCAATTTAGATGAAACTGGTCTTTCTAGTTCAAGGATACCGTTCTCAGTGTAGAAGATTCTCAAACTTTAGGGGGCAGAAGAATCACCCAGGCAGCTTGCTACAAATGCAGATTTCTAGGGATCAGTCCCAGAGATCCTCATTCAGTTAATCTGGTGAGGCCTCAGGAATCTGCATTTATAACTAGCACCACCCACTCCCAAGTCTTTAGGATCTTGCTTACCTCCTGACATTTTGAGAAACACTTGCATAATGGAAAGTAGGGGACCATCACTTACCTCTGCCTTCTTCCTTGTGTGACAGGGCACTCTATTTTTTTTTTAATGTTTTATTTTATTTTTGAGACAGAGAGAGACAGAGCATGAATGGGGGAGGGTCAGAGAGAGGGAGACACAGAATTGGAAACAGGCTCCAGGTTCTGAGCTGTTGGCACAGAGCCCGACGTGGGGCTTGAACTCCCGGACTGCGAGATCATGACCTGAGCCGAAGTCGGAAGCTCAACCGACTGAGCCACCCAGGCGCCCCAGGGCACTCTATTTTAAGATGGGGTCCTAACATTCTCATTCATCTAACAAACATTTACTTAAGCCAAGTACCATACAAGGAATAGGGAATAGAGCCATAACAATATTTGGGACTTACTTATACTAAAAAATTATCCCTTGTTTGTCTGAAATTCACATTTCACTGGGCAGTATTTTATCCGACAATGCTAGGTAGCAGGGGATAGGAGGAGTTTTGCAGGTTAGGTCCTCTGGCAAGCAGAGTCTGAGATGGAGTTTAGTGTGCAGGATTTTTACTAAGAAGTGCCTTTGAGATCAACACACATGGAAGCAGGCGGGGAGGTGGGGAGATGAAAGCTGAACTGGGTTAAGAAAGAAGGTGAACTGAGATAGGCCCCACAGCCTCAACCAATCCTAAAGGCCACCAAATGTATCCAAGTTGTCCCACACTGGGTTGAAATGGCTGGGACTTTATACCCCTGCTCCCTCCCATCATGGGGTGTAAGCTGCCTAGGAAAAATGTGGCCTTAGGCAAGGCAGCTCTCTATAGATGAGGCTGACCCTGAAGGAGCTGACAACTGAAGTTTCTTTGCTGACAACACTCCCAGCAGCCATAAAAATCCTTCCCTGAAGGAAGACCTGGGATTCACCATCCCCATTGCTACAGACTTTGATATCTAGTAATGATCCCACTGGTTTCAGTCATTCAAATGTGGACGTTGAAAATTAATGTGATCTTGTTTTATACTTGAGAAATTGTAACATCTGGCTATAGTGGTTAAATTTCTTTGGCAGGAAGCCCCTGGCCTATAGTCATAGATTACCTTTGGCTTTTTCAGGCTGGCTCATAGTATGACATTTTTGTAGACACCAACTTTTAAACTCCTACAGCCCAGAAAATAGGTTTCTGAAGAATGAATGTGTGATTCGTAGTGAAATCTCTCAAGGTTTAAGGAACAGAACTGATAAGAAGCTGGAATCAGTGACTAATCATGGGGTGATGAACCCTTCCAATTTCTATAACCCAAGTGAGTATAAAGCATGACCAGTTTATTCAATACTGTCTTAGGGTTGTCTCGTCTCCCATTCGTCATTCATCCATTCATTCATTCATCCAACAAGTATTAATTGACTTTGTTCATAGAAATGAGGGCTCTTATTCCCCACATAGCAGAATTTCTGCAAGCTTTCCATTAGTACAATTTGAGTAAAGAATGAAAGGCTCTTCTTGTTATAAGCACTTTTTAAAGTGTATTTATTTATTTTTGAGAGAGAGAGCATGAGCACAAGTGGGGGAGGGGAGAGAGAGAGGGAGAGAGAGAATTCCAAAGAAGCTTTACACTGTCAGCATGGAGACTGATATGGGGGCTCAAACTCACAAACTGTGAGATCATGACCTGAGCTGAAATCAAGAGTTGGAGGTTTAACCAACTGAGCCACTCAGGCACCCCCCTCTTTTTTTTTTTAAATGTTTAATGTTTATTTTTGAGAGAGAGAGAGAGACAAAGACAGAGTGCAAGTAGCGGAGAGCAAAGAGAAAGGGAGGCACAGAATCTGAAGCAGGCTCCAGGCTCTGAGCTGTCCGCACAGAGTCCAACACAGGGCTCAAACTCATGAACCATGAGATCATGACCTGAGCAACTGAAGTCGGATGCTTAACCGACTGAGCCACCCTGGTGCACCCCACATTTTTTAAAACACTTTTTTTCCTTCTTCTTATTGATGTGTTCAGTTTTTTTGTTTTTTAAAAATATCTTCCAATGCCTCATTTGTTTTTCCTTGAGTTAGGCATCAAGGCCTTTTTTTCTTTTATATATATAATTCATTTAAAAAACACTGGTTCCCATAGCAACTTCAAAGGTTAACAGTGCATGTAAGCCAGAGGAATTTTCAGAAAACTGTTTATGATAGAATCACCAGGTCTTCCAAAAAAAATATGCTTACAACCTTTAAAAGCTGCTTAATACTGTGAGACACACACACACACACACACACACACACACACACACAGAATTGGCTGATGGTGAAATGTGGGATTTTCTGCATTTCTAGCATCTTATTACGGTGTGGGAATGAGACAGAATTCCCTGAGAGAGAAGGGTACATACCATGGTAGGGAATATAGGGCTAGAGAAAAAAGGTATAGTCCCCAGCAAGAGTGAGAATAGTACTTTTCTGCTTCTAAGATTCAAGGGAGCCTCTTGGAGAGCTGGAGCTCTTCATCTCTGTCAGATGTTAGGAAAATGCATTATGATTGGTTACCATGTCTCTGACTTTATAGAGGGAGAATAGAGGCTAAGAGAAAAATGATACTTGGGAGATCAAAGGCCAAGAAGAATAGAAAGTAGAGAAAGAAGATGGCATGGCCATGACAATGTACCACCTGTATTTTCTATTGTGAAGAAAAAATTGCCTAGCTGGCCACAGCCTCTGTGCCACTAGATCCACTGCCACCATTAAGTTGAGTCCTGATTCCCAGGCTGCTCCCTCCAATGATTAAGCATGGCAGAGGGACTAAGGAAGCCCATCTATCAAGAGGACCATGACTTTGGCTTAAAGACTCCACATCAGCTTGCCCAAGACTCTTCCTTCCCAATCTTCCTTCCTTTCCAGTTTTTAAAATTAAACAATCCATCTTCTCATTATTGAGTTATAAGAGTTCTTTATATATTCTGGATATAAGTCCTTGGTCCTATATATGCATGTGAATATTTTATCACAAGGCTTATTTATTCCCACTAACAGTGCACAAGGGTTTTCTTTTCTTCACATCCATGCCATCATCTGTTATCTCCTGTCTTTTTGATGATGGCTATTTTAACAGGCATGAGATGATATCTCAATGAATGCCAGTCTTTCTTAATTATGGTTCATTTTATATTAAGTTTTAAAATCAAGTAATGTGAGTCCTCCAACCTTGTTTTTTTCTTTCAAAATGATTTTGGCTCTTCTAGGTTTTTGCATTTCTATATGAGTTTTAGGAACAGGTTATCAATTCCTATAGTAAAGTTTATTAGGACTTTGGTTGGGATTGAGTCTATAGTTCAATTTGGGGAGAACTGATATATATATATGTTTCTGTCCCTGGTTCCTGGCACAGGGGTCCTAAAACCTCGTGATTTCCTAAGTGTTAAGAGCACAAGTAGCATCTTCTGTTGTAATATTTAGTCTTTGATCCTGGTTCCCGACAAAGAGCTCCTAAATCCTTTGGGATTCCCTGGGTGATAGGAATGTTTTTGTCCTAATGAGGTGACTCTTGGTGGGTTCCTAGATGGCTTCAGGATGTCTGCTGGTCACTAAAAAGATGTGGCCACAATTAGAAGCTTTGAGCTTTCATCTCCACTCCCCATTTTCTGAGAAAGAGGGAGGAGCTAGAGATTGAGCTAAGATCAATCATGTGTACACAATACAACCTCCACAAAAATCCAAAAAGTACAGGAGTTGGAGAGCTTCTAGGCTGGTGAACACAGGGAGGGTGGCACATCCCAACTCCATGGAGCAGAAGCTCCTACATTTGGGACACTTCCATACTTCCTCCCATGTGTCTCTTCATCTGGATGTTCATCTGTGTCTTTTATCATATTTTTTTTATTATATAATAAACTAGTAAACATAATAAGTGTTTCCCTGACTTCTGTGACCTGTTCTAGCAAATTATAAAATCTGAAAAGGAAGTCTTGGAAACCCTAATATACAGATATACTGTATATATACAGATATATACAGATATACTTTTGGTTGTTGATCAAAAGTATAAAAGACAACATGGGATCTACAATAGGTATCTGAAGTGGGATGGTCTTGTGGGACTGAACCCTTAACTTGTGGGATATAATGCTAACTTCAGGCAGACAGTGCTGAGTTGAGCTGTAAGAAACCCAGCTTGTGTTGGAGAGTTGGTGGGTGTAGGTTTGTTACCCACACTTCTACCCAACACTGTCAGAAGAGTTGTGAGTATGAGAGGAAAGGAGAAACAAGAAGTTTTATAGACAAGAAGTCTATAGTTCAGTCTGGGGAGAACTGACATCTTAACAATATTGAGTCTTCCAGTACATGAACATGGTATATCTCTCTATTTTGGATTGTAGGTTTAAACACAAGTTTTATTCCCGTGTTTCATATGTCTTTTTCAGGGGTTCCAATGGACCCTTCATTTTCTTTGTCTTCCATTTCAACCACTTTCTCTCTGAATCTTTTTACTTCTTTCTTTATTTCATTTTTGTTTTCTTGTTTTCTTGTTTTCCTTCCACTCCTCAATACTCTTTATTAAAACTTCATTTGAGGGGCACCTGGGTGGCACAGTTGGGTAAGCATCCGAGACCTCGACTCTTGGCTTAGGTCATGATCTCACAGTTAGTGGGTTCGAGCCCCACATTGGGCTCTGCGTTGATGGCATGGAGCCTGCCTGGGATTCTGTCTGTCCTCTCTCTCCGCCTCCTCTGCTTGGGTGCTCTCTCTCTTTCTCTCAAAATAAATAAATAAACTTAAAAAAACAAGAACAACTTCATTTGAGTCTATTCTCCATTGGGCACTTATAATGTAGCTTTCATTCCTAACATGAATATGCATTTTCTTTCCTGACTTCAATCTCTCTCTCTCTCTTTCTCTCTCCACCTATCACTTTGTCCATTTCTATTCTTGGATTTTGAATTTCTGATTTAAGGTCATTTTTCATATTTCCAAATGCTTGTTTGAGGGTATTAATTCTGTTTGGAATTTTGTGTTTTGTGGTTGCTTTGAGGGTGTTTTTTGGTAAAAATTTTCTCCAGCTGAGGTGTTTTATTCTAATTTCTAATTTTTTTCCTCCCCCTTGGAGTTGTTTTGTGTGGATTTATGATACTTCATTTCATTTCATGGATTTAGAGAAATTTGCCATTCCTAGTTCAAGATCACCCTCTTCTGTCAATGTAGTGAAGTACAGTTCCTTTAAGGGCTGCTTTTATTTTTAAGTTTGGAGGGTGCATATATATTTTTTAATGTTTATTTTTTTTTTGAGACAGAGAGAGAGACAGAGTGAGAGCACACACAAATGGGGTAGGGGCAGAGAGAGGGGGCAAAGAATCTGAAGCAGGCTCTGCGCCGACAGAAGAAAAGTCCAATGTGGGGCTTGAACTCATAAACTGTGAGATCATGACTTAAGCTAAAGTTGGAAGCTTAACTGACTGAGCTACCCAGGCACCCCAAGGGTGGATAATTTTTTAATGTTCTTTTCATTATTTACCTATTCCAATTTTATAATGTCCTATTCTGATTTTATTGATGTTACCTTATTTTATTTCTTTGAAGATTTCAGACAGATTCATTTCAAATTTCTTTTCAGATTCTTGTATCTCTGTCACCTCAGGGTGTAAATCTCTCCTTTGTGACTACTTTTCATTGCGCTAAGTGTGTTTTGAAACTTTTTCTGGAAAGCTCATATTGTGTAGGAATTTTCTCCCATACATCCCTCTTCTGTGAGGTAGTTTCTTAGCTGCCTTACCCTTGATCTCATGGGTTGACCAGAGTCAACCCAGGTCATATATTTGTAGTCCAGCTCAGAGCTCCCCATTTCTGGAGTGACAATTCTCCACAATTCACATGGTACAGACCAGAAGGAGACTCTGCTATGGACTCTGGCCCTGAGTAGGTAATGGTGTTTCTACTACAATTCTAGATGCATGGATGGAGCTATGTCATCCACTGTTCTTGAGTGGGAAGCCCAGCTCAGGTTCTTGTTACAGAAGGTGCATTCAGACTTTTCTTAGGATGTATGTAATTGTCTGGCTCCAGTCCCACCTTTGGTTCCTGTGACTTGACACTTTGCTGTTGTTTAAGTTTCCTCTCTGTTTTGAGCCACTGAGATTTTTCTCTTGTGTTTTGACAGTAGTGTATGAATATATATCTTAATATCTCATCTCTCATTCTTATGGATTTGGAGTACAGGAAAGAGGATTTTGAGTATATTTACTTTGAGAACTTTATCCAGAGGTTTTTATGCCTTTTCAAAAGTGAGAATGACAATATGTATCTAAACTAAAAAAAAAAAAAAAAGGATCCTTTGATCCAGTAATTCTGCTTCTGAAAATCTTACTTGAGGGGGTTATCCAAAAGGTAGGGAAAAAAAGCTTCATGCATGCACAAAGACATTTGGTTATTAAAATATGGATATATTATAAATATTTCTTAAGAACTCAGAAATATTTCATAAATATATTCATTCAATGTAATATTTTGCCAATACCAAAAATATTAATTTACAAAGAATGTGCATATAAAAATCTTTTTTATAATGCAAGAGAAGAAATTATTTTCAGCTATCTTTTGTTGTTTTATACAGGTGTACTTTAGAAAAAAAGCATAGAAAGATAGAAAGAAGAATGGAAAGAAACTACACCAAAATGATAAAAGTGATCATCTTTTGGTGACTTTTTATTTTATTTTCTGTATTTCCAAAATTTCATGTTATGTGTATAAATCATTTTTATAATAGAAAATGACCTAAATAAATATGTTGTCAAGAAGCCGAATGATAGAAGAATGAAATTTTAAGTAGGAATGCTTTCATGATTATAAAGAATGGATTTGCCATATAATAATTGATTATAAAACATGGTTCCGATGGCCACAAAGCAGAGGAAGCTTTGTGGTATGGGATTATTGGTTGTGATCAGATTGCTTTTCAGTAGCCCAAGTTGGAGATACAGAGCAAGGAGGTAGGACTAGGAGGGGACGACAGATGGCAAGAACCTACAGTTTGCAGGCAACTGGTCAGGATCCAGGCTCTGATGGGGGAAAGAACAACCAGGAGATGACTACTGTGGGAGCCAGTTGGCAGGAGGCATAATGGGAAGCCAACATTTATTGAAGGGTTCCTAAGTTTGGACCAGGCACTATTTGGACACTGAAAATAGAGATGACTAAGATGGACACAGTTTTTACCCTCATGAAACTGAGCTCATGGACAGTCAAATTTTGTTTGGGTAGTAAACATTTTAGGTTCATGAAGCCACAAAATCTGTGTCAGAACTACTCAGCTCTTCCACAGACAATAGTCAATGAAAAAGGAACCACAGACAATAGTCAATGAATGGCCATGGCTGAGTTCCAATAAAACTTAATTTACAAAAATAGATGGTAGCTGGATTTGGACAATGGGACATCATTTTGCCAACCCTGATTTGGGGGAAGACAGACAGCCAACAAATCAACATCAACATTAGATTGTGATCATTATCAGGAAGGAAATAAAGAGGGTGATGTGATAATAAATTACTAGGGTGTCCCACTTAATATGTTATCTTTCACTGGGTTGTGACATTCATACAGTAAAGCACACAAATTTCAAGATAATGTAGAATGTACTTAGCACCCCAGAACTGAGTTCCGAAGGATCAGAATGATTTGTCCAACCAAAGATCTGGTCAAGGAAAACGTTCCAGGCAGAAGGGAAAGCAAGAGCAAGATCCGGAGGCAAGAAAAGGCCTGGCATTTTCCAGGAACAGAAAAGGGTTCCACGTGGCTGAATAACAGTGGGTGAGTCATAGATGGAGTGAGATGTGTGGGTGGAGGAAAATCCTGCAGAACTTACAGGCCATAGTGAGCATTTTGTGTCTTATTCTCAACGTAATGAGACAGCAGTGGAGGGTTTTAAATCAAATAACATGATCTGATTGAAGTTTTAAGGTGATGTGTGAACCAATTTCTTGTCTTCTGTTTGGTCTTTTCCATAGTGGTGTTTGGTTAGGGCTGGAGCTGAGGTGGCATGAGTGGCATGAGTGAGAAACATCCATCAAACAAAGTCATTACCGTTGCTGAACCATAGGCATTGATTTTTTGTAAAACACTTTGTTGAAATGTTGCTGTGACAGGATTTATTGATACCTGCCACCTAACTGGTGGAGGCTTTAAGAGTTGTGCATTAATTGTAGACAAGGGACTGACAAAGTGCCAGCAGGGAGCTCAGAGGTGGGGTCAACTGGTACAGGTGCAGATCGGCAGGAACAACCAGCAGCTGCAAGAAAGATTAGTGAGGTCAGGGTGGAGGCCCCAGGTGAGGCTGGAGGGGGCGCCATAACACACGACCAACACCCTGGAAAAGACAGTGTGAGGTTGTAGGAACCAGAGAGGTCTGGTTTGATTGTGTGTGGCTTTGTTCGGATTTGATTGTTTGAAGGCTTTGTATAGGGAATAGAGAATATTCTATGATGATGAGGAGAGAGGAAAGCAAGAAGGAATGGAGTGTGGGTTAATAATTACAGAGAAAGTAACCATTTAGTGTTTAGATCCTCCCTCCCTTTTCTCCTTCTTTGCCTCTCTCCTTTCTTTGTTTTGTTTTTAAGTTTATTTATTTATTTATTTTGAGAGAGAGAAAGAAAGTGCATGCGCACCTATGCACACATGTGGGGGAGGGGCAAAGAGAGAGGGAGAGAGAATCCCAAGCAGGCTCTGCACTGTTCGCGCAGAGCCCGATGTGGGGCTCGAACTCACGAACCCTGAGATCATGACCTGAGCTGAAATAGATGCTTGTGGGACTGAGCCACCCAAGCGCCCCTCTCTCCTTTCTTTTTTAAATATATAGGGGATGAGAGAACAAGATGATATTTAATTAGTGGGTACCACCTTATTAGGGTTGCCATGGAACACAAACCTACTAAGATATTATTTGCTGTTTATCTGACATTGGAAATTAACTGTATTTGTATTTGTTAAATGTGGGCATTCTGTCCTTATGGCGTTGGTTTTTCCACTTCAGCCTCAGTAGGGGAATCTCTGGGAGGACAGCTGCCACCAGGAGGCAGCCGGGTGCTTTGTGGACTCTGGATGACGGCAGTCTCTGGGAGTGTACCTACGTTTCTATTCCATCCTTCCCCACCTCACCCCCAGCTCAGCCCTGACTTTCTACCGTTCACTCCTAATCTCGCTTTGTTAAAGTAGCTAAACTCTAGAAACGTTTAAAAACCCTTCCTAAATGTAAAAAGAATCCATAGTGTAACATACATCCTGCCTTCCTAGTTAATTGCAGTTATAAATTAATTCTTTCTTCCTTTAAAAACCTGAATTTAGCTTAAAAGTTCCTGCCACTCACTCATTGACCTGGGTGCCCCTCCCCTCCCCTCCCCGCATTCCCTCCTGCCCTCTATCTGTACTGGTTCTTTGCTCCCTTTCTCCCCACCCTTTCCTTCCTCTGCTTGTCACCATGGTTACATGGGGACCTGTTTCTGTGGTGCCCTCTTCCATAGCTTGCTTCTGAGGTAATTTCCCCAGTGAATTCCAGCTCCTCTCAATTATCTCTGCCCTCATCTTCCTCCAATGAAGAAAAAAATCAGGGAGAGAGAGAGATTGGAAATCCCAGCTGCTCAGATATCAAAATTCTATCTGTAACCAGGAGATTTTCTCCAGGTAATGTTACCTCTTTATTTGGTTTTCTTTTTTTGGGAGGAAAAGCCATTCTTGTCCCCATGCCTCTTACTCTGCTGTCATCCTAAATCCACATGTAACATTTAATTAATTAAGTGCCTTTTGGCCTTGAGGCTTATAATAACACCCAGCAATTGTTTTCTTCTTTAAATGCCTCCAATTCTGGAAGTTAAAAGTGTCCCTTCAGGACAGAAAAAAGGAACCAAACCAAGAACACTGGCTCTGTCATGTGGGGGAGGCCTCAGTGTATAAAGCATCAGCCTGGTCAGTCTAGGTCCCAGTGAGAGGTTTTGCAGGACAGCCTTGAACTGTGTCATGAGGTGGTAAAACTAAAGGTCCCCAGAAGAAGAAACTTTCCAAGAGAGATGGAGTGGAAAAGTCTCCAACAGTTTTCAAGCAGCAAAGATGATTCTAAAAAGCCCTAGGTACAATAACACAGAAGCAGAGATGAGAAACAGCAGAGTTTTGGTTAAGTATCTGGCTTTTGATTTGCTCGGTTTTTGGTACACTGAGATTCTGTGAGTTAGGTAATTTTCCATGCTCCTCATGAGCTACAGGATAACCTACTCAAATTATGCAAATGATCACTGCAAGGAAGAGGCAGAATTGTGTTAGTGTCTTCTATAATTCTATTGAAACTATGATTCGTAATGTCCATTCTCAAAGAAGACTTGCATCAAATGAACATGGTACAACAACATGTTTTTTAATGTCATGAAAGGCTGTAACCCACAGAAATACTTAGAATCCCCATGTCCTCACCCACCCACTCCCCTTCCACAGCTGCTTCTGGGCCTCTCTCTTCTAAAACACAGATTTGAACATCCTCCTTCAGCCTGCCCTGTGAGTTTCTTTATGTTATTTTTTCAATACGGCTTCATGAGAGTCCCCAAAACAGGACCCTGCTGGGAGGAGCGTGGGAAAGGAAGAAACAGAATAGAAAAAAAGCAGAACCTTCTTTAGCTCATAGGGCCAGGGGAAGGGCTGAAAATACATTGACATCAAGACTTTTACCTGATTAGACTTACATTTTTGATAACAAAGTTAGCCGTAATTTCCTTTAAGCATCTGAGCATCTACCCACACTCATTGGGACAGTCATCATAATAGCAATAATTCTTAGTGGTATGCCCTACTTGACCCTCCTCTACTCGTGAAGTTTAAGGAGTCTTGCTGTGTTCAAGAACAGTAAAATTCAACTATACTGAGTCATCTCTGGCTTAACCAAAGAAGAAAGGGAGGATGAAACAGGTCCTCTCTTTGTGTGTATTGCCCATTGCCCATACTCACTACCCTCTGATTAAGAACACTGACCTTCTGGAGAAGAAAACGGAGGGCAAGAGATCTACTGGGAAGATGAGAGCAAAGTGTTTATATGATGTGTCTTTGTTGTGGAGGTGGTGGACATTGGTGGCACAAGCAATGCAATGGTAAATCTGTTAGGGCATAGGGAAGGATGGTGGCTGTTTCAGGCTGAATTTAATGAATTGTTTATATCTTGATTGAGTCATTAGACATTTATGTTCTAGTCTTTAGCTCTGTGTGATTTAAATTGCTTTTCTGACTGTTCCTCTTGGGATGAGCAGCCTTTGGAAGATTAATTTTCCAGGAGACAGGCCAGTGGATTGATTTCAGAGAAAGAATATCATCAATGGGAAGGAAATCTCTTTCCCCAAACCTCCTTTCCCACTTTAGCTGTACCTTTTCTAGGGACTACCCTGTGTCGTCCTGGTCTCCTGGAGCACAGATGTTCACAGTAGTGGCCACAGGGTCACTGGAGCCACCTGCACAAGTAATCTGGTTCTGCTGCCCTCTGCTGGCCACAGTGGTCATGTTCTGCTTGTTAACCATTGGTCATGTCCCTCTCCCCCAGGAGGCTGCAATTCTTACCCTTCAACTCTTCTTCCTCCACAATTCACAGTAAGAACCAAACCGTCTTATTATTAAGGAAGGTGGCATGGGGCCAGGTTGCAGCTTCCACATAGAGTTTATCTAACATGTCTGAGTGAATGATTCTGGCACCCATCACAATGGATAATGGGTTATTTCTGGGAAAGGCCCTGAAATATGTGCAGGAAATGTCTGAGCTCATCAAATATGTCCTGACTCATTCAATTTGTTATCAACGGTGATATCTCTTGACCTTGTCCCTGCATATTATGATAGTTTCTATTTGGGGGCCTCTAAACACAAAGCCATTTTTTGTAGCATAATAATAGTTATTATTATTATGATTCATCTGCTATAGCATCCTTGAAGCAGTACCTGAGCACTGCAGAAATCTCAAATCTCAGCATCAGGTTGACCTTTTAAACTGAAAGTAAAGGGGAGAAGATTTGGAAGGATGCTGATGGAGGTGAAATCAGGCATCCTGGAGATAAAGGAGACTGGGTTTAGATAGCCTAATGTGCTGGGTTACCAGGAACCAGTATACCTGCCAGATTTTATAGTATATTGTAGACCTCCTCAGAATCTTGGGCTGGCCCCTCTGGCCCTTCTTAGCACACTAATGCAGTACTTCTGGGAGGATCCACCTACCATGTAACCTTTCTTCTTTGTCATGGAAGAACCTTTTGGCAGATGTGTGTATATAAAAGTGGTCTGCACTTTGCCCCTACACCAGTGTAAATATTATAAACATGACCATCTGGCTCATATCATTGATGACTACAGGGCATACTGGACTCAGATTAGGAGGACAAGACAGTAAAATCTTCATCAAACCAACAGTGGCATCTCCAAGAGATGGCTGAGGTGGGGTGGGGGGAGCTTAGGCCCTTTTAAGCTCCATTTTTGGGAAAACTTCCCTTTAAAAAAGTTATCCACGTATTGAATGCAAATAGTTCTTAAGAATTGGGAATGTGAAATGGATAGAATCGATTCAATGTGGTTCTGGACCAGGCTATGGAGCAGGTAAATAAGCTAAAAGAGAAGGGCAATAAGGCCCTGAGAGCTGACAATATTGATGATACATTATAGTGCTGCTCTAAAGCAATTAAGTTAGATCCCCAGAACCACATGCTCTATAGCAATTGCTCAGTGGCCTATGCCAGAAGGGTTATGAGGATGGTTATAAAACCATTGACTTAAAGCCTGATGGAGGCAAGGGCTATTCACGAAAAGCAGCAGCTCTTGAGTTCTTAAACCGATTTGAAGAAGCCAAGTGAACCTATGAAGAAGGTTGAGAACATGAAGCAAATAATCTCAGCTGAAAGAGGGCTTACAGAATATGGAGGCCCAGGTGGCAGAGAGGAGGTTCCATGAACCCTTTCAACATATCCAATCTGTATCAGAAGTTGGAGAGTGATCCCAGGACAAAGACAATGCTCACTGATCCTACCTACCAGGAAATGATAGAGCAGCTATGAAACAAGCCATCTGACCTGGGCATGAAACTGCAAGATCCCCAGGTCATGAAGACTCTCAGTGTCCTCCTGGGAGTTGATCGGGACAGTATGGATGAGGAGGAGGAAGGTGCAATACCTCCACCATTACCTCCTCCCAAAAAGGATACCAAGCCAGAGCCAATGGAAGAAGATCTTCCAGGGAATAAGAAGCAGGCACTGAAAGAGAAGGAGTTGGGGAATGAGTCCTACAAGAAGAAAGACTTTGATACAGCCTTGAAGCACTACGACAGAGCCAGGGACCTGGACCCCACCAACAGGACTTACATGACCAGTCAAGCATCTGTGTACTTCGAGAAGGGCAACTACAGTAAATGCCTAGAGCTTTGTGAGAAGGCCATCAAAGTGGAGTGAGAAAATCAAGAAGAATATCGACAGATTGCCAAAGCTTATGCTCGAGTTGGCAACGCCTACTTCAAAGAAGAAAAGTACAAGGATGCCACCCATTTCTATAACAAGTCTTTGGCAGAGCACTGAACCCCAGATGTGCTCAAGAAATGCCAACAGGCAGGAGTACTGGGGTGGCTCAGTCAGTTAAGCATCTGACTTGGGCTCAGGTCATGATCTCACGGTTTGTGAGTTCAAGCCCTGTGTTGTGCTCTGTGCTGACAGCTCAGAGCCTGGAGCCTGCTTCTGATTCTGTGTCTCCCTCTCTCTCTGCCCCTCCCTTGCTCGTACTCTGTCTCTCTCTCTCTCTCTCTCTCTCTCTCTCTCTCTCCCTCAAACATAAATAAACATAAAAAAAAAATGCCAACAAGCAGAGAAAGGAGCAAGGGTGACTGGCCTATAGAGGAGAAGAACAAAGGCAATGAATGTTTTCAGAAAGGGAGGATCCCCAGACTGTGAAGCATTATACAGAAGCCATCAAACGGAGCCCAAGGGATTCCAAATTGTACAGCAATCAAGCTGCCTGCTACACCAAACTCCTGGAGTCTCAGCTAGTGCTCAGGGACTGTGAGGAATGTGTCCAGCTAGAGCCAACCTCCATCAAGGGTTTCACAGGGAAAACATCTGCCCTAGAAGAGATGAAGCACTACAGGAAAACCGTGGATGTCTACCAGAAAGCCTTAGAACTGGATGCCAACTGTAAGGAGGCTGCGGACAGTTACCAACACCGTATGATGGCCCAGTACAACTGACACCACATGCCAGAGGTGCAGCAGATAATGAGTGACCCCACCATGCAGCTCATCCTGGAACAGATGCGGAAGGACCCCCAGGCACTCAGTGAGCACATAAAGAATCCTGTAACGCACAAAAGATCCGAGAACTGGTGAATCTGTGGGTCTGATCACAATTCAGTGATGATTTGCCCATCATCCCTTTCCTTTGCCCACATGTGAACAGAGGAGCTGGGGCCACAGTGAGCAGCACAGAGCAGAGGGGAGAATAGGGGAAGGTGAACAACTTCTATTTATATAGACCTATGTGGAAGGTAGAGAGACTCTCACTCACGTTACTCATATTGAGGCTGCCTCTGGGCCCTCCCAGCCCATGCATGGTTTCTCCTGTGGCCCTTGGGTTCCATGTTCCCTTCCCTACCCTCAGTCGCTGTCTTAGCTGCTCTCCCATAGTTGGTTATTTTTTATTTGGGACAGTTTGTATGTATGGGGAGGGGAGGGTGTTCTTCCAGACCTCAGGTCCCAACTATCTTCACATTGTTAACTCCACATGCCCTTCTCCAATAAAGCAAGCCAGCCAGGCATGGTTGTAAAATTTAAAAAAAAAAAAAAGGGTGGGGGGAAAATGAAAATAGTTTTTAAAAATCAGATAAAGAATTCCAAAACCAGTTGTAGCAGTCATGCATACTTTGCCATGGCTCTTTTCCCCTCTGATGTAGTAATGTCCCATTTGGTGCTATCTCATCAATGCATGCATCCGTGTATGCAGATTGTGATGACTTGGAACTGTGCTGTCAGTAATGTGAACAAGAAATAAGTCTTTATTGTTTTCAGCCAGTAGTATTCGAGTGCCACCAAAGTATGACCAAATAACCCACCTTATCCTGACTGATAACAATCAGTATAAGTACATCAATGTAAGTCAATCACTAGGGTTCTGATTGCAGAGAGACCTGGTTTGAACCCTGGTTCTGCTGTCTGTTAGCTACATGCCTTGGGCAGGCTTCTGTACCTCTCTGAACTTCCATTTTTTCTTAAGAAAATGCTGAGAATAATAACATTGGTGCAAGGTTGAATGGCTAAATACATATGAAATAGCATATGTTCTGCACATAGTAAGTGTTAAATAAATGGTAGCTATTATTATTGCCTTCAATCATTAACAATATTTTTAGCACAATTTTTTTTAAAGTTTATTTGTTTTGAGAGAGAGAGACTCAGAGCATGTGTGTGTGTGTGTGTGTGTGTGTGTGTGTGAGAGAGAGAGAGAGAGAGAGAGAGAGAGAGAGAGAATCCCAAGCTGACTCTGCATTGTCAGTGCAGAGTGTGATAGCCTATTTTTTTTTTAAGGTTTATTTATTTATTTTGAGAGAGAGAGAGCATATGCACATGCGCATGTGAGTAGTGTGCAGAGCTCAGCATCAGGCTTGACCCCACCAGCCATGAGATCATGACCTGAGCTGAAATCAAGAGTCCAACATTTAACTGACTAAGCCACCCAGGCACCTTCTAGCCTACTAATCATAAGTATGCAGGCCATGCAAAGACAGGAGGAATGTGTGTGAGCCAGCATAGTTATTAAAGTAGATGGAATACTGCCTTTTAGAAAATATAAAAAGGGGTAAGTTCTTCAAGCTCTGTGGTGAAAATATGTACACATATGACTATTTTGTGATGGGGAGGGGGTTATATTTGGTCTCTTAAAATAGTATCTTTGCTTGTTCACACTCCATTCACAGAACAAGCCCTCTTTACTAAAACTTAGCGAATTCTGTGCTAAAAATATTCCATTCCCATTTGGTGTAATGAAATGTCATATCCATTAAACACCAACATACCAAATGCTGCTTATAGACTCTTAAGCCAGCAAACCCAAGTCAACAGGAAATTGTGATCAACGTCAGCTTGTTCATACTATACATATTAACAGATTATTTTGGAGAATTATCTAAGGCTTAACTGTTATCTTACAGCTATCTTAGAATTAGAACTCATGTACTCCAACCAATTTTTAAAGAAAAGAAATTGTGACCCAGGGAGTGAAAGTGACTTCTCAAGGTCACAAAACTATAAAGGTGGTTGTATTGGGCCAAGATCTCCAAACTTACAAGCTATTCCCTACCCCCCATTATAACAGAAAGTTACAGATTTTTCAGAGCTGAAAGACCTTTAGTTTGACCTGACCCAGTTCCAATATCTTATAGAAAAAATGGAGGCCAAAGGAGACTCGGTGTCTTGGTTTCGGGAAATCTTTAAAGCTAGTACATTCTACAGCTTTTGGCCAACTTTTGTAACCACAGGCTTGGTGTTCCTGACATGCCACGGTCAGTTCAATGTGGTTATTTAGAGCAGGGGCCCAGTTAGTAGACTGGTGATGGGTTAGCAACATCACAATCACCTAAAGAATGTTTAAAAATTGGGGCACCTGGGTGGCGCAGTCGGTTAAGCGTCCGACTTCAGCCAGGTCACGATCTCGCGGCCCGTGAGTTCGAGCCCCGCGTCAGGCTCTGGGCTGGTGGCTCGGAGCCTGGAGCCTGTTTCCGATTCTGTGTCTCCCTCTCTCTCTGCCCCTCCCCCATTCATGCTCTGTCTCTCTCTGTCCCAAAAATAAATAAATGTTGAAAAAAAAAATTAAAAAAAAAAAAAAAGAATGTTTAAAAATAAAAATTCCTGGGGCGCCTGGGTGGCTCAGTCGGTTGAGTGTCCGACTTCAGCTCAGGTCACGATCTCACGATCCGTGAGTTCGAGCCCTGCGTCGGGCTTTGGGCTGATGGCCCGGAGCCTGGAGCCTGCTTCCGATTCTGTGTCTCCCTCTCTCTCTGCTCCTCCCCCGTTCATGCTCTGTCTCTCTCTGTCTCAAAAATAAATAACGTTAAAAAAAATTTTTTTTTAAAAAAATAAAAATTCCTAAGTCCTGTTCTTTGAAGATTCACTTTCAGTGGCTCTGAGGTGGGGTCCCAGGAACCTGTGTAGTTAGTTTGCTTTCTGGGTGATTCTGGGGGAAAACCAGGTCAGGGAACCGTTATTAACAAAAGTCAGTGTTTTATGTCATTCTCTTCTCTGCAGAGATTGATCTATGATAATTTCCAGCTAATGCCTAGTTACCTGTGGAAAAACTAAGTCAGGAAAAGTCCTGAGCAGTAGGGAGCCTCTAAGGTGTTAATCTTCAAGCCAACCTCAAGGTGATTAGAGTAAGGAGAGAGCTGCCCTTGCCAGGTGAAGATTGATCTGAAACGGAAGCACATCCAGGGGAACAAAAAGTGATCTAGGAATGCTTGATCTCATCTTCCAGGGATGGGTGGCCACTAAATCAGAATTGGCAGCCTGACTTCACTTGGGAAAACATCATTCTGAAACAGAGGATATCAGTTTAAATATTTTAAAACAGAATGTTTGCGAGAACACCATTTAAAAATGTATATAGAAATTGTTACAGTGAATCATCATGAATAATAGACAAAGATGGGAGATTATATTTTGTCAAGTTTTGCAAAATAAGAGCTGGAAGGACTCTTTGAAACCTTTTAGTGAAGGGATTCTAGAAACATCAAAGGGTGTAGCTTCTTCCCTGGGAACTCTGGCTCTCTAAACTCAGATTCTCGATAGAGACCACACCTCCTGCTGATGACTTTTGTTGTTTTGTCTGTTCAGCATCTTTTCTTTCTTTTTAATAGCATTACAGTTTTACTTTAGGGAATCACCCTTACCTCACTGTCATTGCACATGGTTCTCACCCATAGGTTCCAACAGTGGGCATATGACCCAAGCTTGGCCAATCAGAGCCTTCTATCCTTAGCCAAAACAATTGCTTCAGGAATGGGCATGGGCCAATGAGCCTCAGCCCCAAACTTTTGCTACAACTACTGGAAAAGGAACACTGTCTTTCAACTGGGTATGGCTACTGGCAAGATGTCAGTTGGAGCTGCTGATGGGTATCTCTCCGCCATGAAAGGAGAGACTGGCTTAGAAAGAAGTCAGCAATAGAGTCAGAGAAAAACAGATTTATGAAAGTATCACCTGAGTAACTGGTAATGTTTCTGAAGCTATATGTATTTTCATATTTAAACTAGTTTAGTTGGATTTCAGCAATTTATAACCAAAAGAACCCTGACCATTATTTCCCCTCAGGGATCGGAGCCTGGGTGGTGAAATGATGATTAATTAATTTGTCTAAGGTCATAGAACTAGTAAGTAGCCACAGTGAGATGCAAACGCGGATCTGCCTGAGTCTAAAACACATGTTGTTAATCACTATGTCTGCGGCTCTAAATAGAGGAATATTCTGGTCACCAAATAGGATAGATTTACAGGCAAAAGGCCAGAAAACGTGGGTCATGTTTCACTTCTCCTTTAGATACTGTAGAACTTACTGATGCCTCTTTTATTGTTTTTACATGCTACCTTTTAGAAACAAACTCCAGAGGCATGTGCATTGTTTAAAAGGAGGGAGAACTTCTTGCTCATTTTGTTTCCTTCATATCATTTTTCATAGCACTTTGCATATAGTAGCTGTTCAATAAATGTTTTCTATCAAATTGAGCTTGTTGTGTCCATGGGTATTAATACCAATCAGTAGTCCTAGGTTACTTGGAACATTCAAGGTTCTTGATTGGGGTGTCTATCTGCAGTTTACACAGTCCTGAATTTTTAATTTTTAATATGTATTTTGTCTTTAAGCACTTCATACATGCCATGATATCATTGATGGATACTATCCAAAATGAATCTTGACTTTCCTTCTTAACTGGCTATATGGGCAAGTTACTTAGGTTTTCTAAGACTAAGCTCTCTCATTTGTAAAACAATGCTATTATTACAGAATCCTAGAAGATGGAATGACAGTACAGATAAAGCATTTAATATAGTGCCTGGCTCAGGGGTACCTGGGTGGCTCAGTCGGTTAAGCGTCCGACTTCGGCTCAGGTCATGATCTCACGGTTCATGAGTTCAAGCCGTGCGTCAGGCTCTGTGCTGTCAGTTCAGATCCTGGAGCCTGCTTCAGATTCTGTGTCTCCCTCTCTCTCTGCCCCTCCCCCACTCATTCTCTGTCTCTCTCTGTCTCTCAGAAAATGAATAAACGTTAAAAAATTTTTTTTTAAATATAGTGCCTGGCTCATCGTAAGTACTCAATAAGTGCCACCTATTATTATAATGAAATTAAAATGTTAAAATATAAATCATAATACTGAATTAAAATGTTAAAATTCCTAAAGTTTTTTTAAGAACTGTTAAATATGTGTGGGTGGACAGCGTTAAGGGAATGAAGGACAAAGGACAGTTGTCCTGGGATCTGGCACTGTTGGAAGGACTAATTTCTGGGACACAGTTTTGCTGAGAATTATTGCTAAAAGCTTCAGCTGGGGAAGATGCTCCCTTTGAGGCATCTCTGAGTAGTGCTGACCATGGACGTGGATCCCTCTTGGGGATAAAAATTTCAAAGGGCATAGACTTTCTGAAAGTGTTAATATCAAGCCTTGTGTTCTTTGGGTCTCTATGGATTAATTAAATTAGTTCCAGTCCTTCATTTTTGTGGATCAGGTTTTAGGTAGATTTGCCTAAGGATTTACTCAGGAAATAAATTGTGTTTCTTTTACCTTCCAGACCACCCCAGTTACTCCTAGGAAAGTGGGCCTGTACATGTGTGTTCTTTTGGGGTAATCCATGGCCAGGATTATTTATTTATTTGTTTGTTTGTTTGTTTATTTAAATTTACATCTAAGTTAATTAGCATATAGTGCAATAATGATTTCAGGAATAGAATCCAGTGATTCATCCCCTACTATAACACCCAGTGCTCATCCCAGCAGGTGTCTTCTTTAATGCCCCTTGCCCATTTAGCCCATTCCGTCCATCCCCCACAACCCCTCCAGCAACCCTCAGTTTGCTCTCTATATTTAAGAGTCTCTTATGTTTTCCATGGCCAGGATTCTTTGTGAGACTGGGAATTTGCTGTAGGGGATGAGGCCGCTTCTCAGATATGCAAAACAGGGAGGCTGAAGCTGGTAGGCTTAAAGCTATTTCATTTCTACCAGCTTTATGGAGTTTCTACAAAGCAGGACTATTCCAGGGGCTAGAGGGCAGGATGGCATAGAAGAATCACAGATGCCTAAGACATAGTCCTGATCTGCAGGGCTGTGGAAACTGTGGAGAGATGTATAGATCAACAACCAACCATAATGTAAGGCAGGATGAATTATGAGCCTTGCTCATGGTAAAAGACATAGGCTGAGAAAGGAGAATCCACATCTAACTGGTTGGATGAGGACTAAGATGTCAAAAGGTAGAAGAGTTGGGAAATGCCATTGTTGGTAGTTGGGGTAGCATGGGCACAGAAGCAACTATGTGCTCAGATAAACAGGGAGTGGCAAATTGTGAGCATAAAGGGAGTGTGGGTGAAACAGAGGTGCAGGAGTAGGAGAAGCTGGCCAGATTTTGAACTCCACCTTTAGGACTTTATAGGAACCACTGTAGGTCTTCCTAGGCCTGCGGTGGTCCTGGGTGCACTATACCCATGACAGCAACCATGTTAAAATGCTTCTGTATCCAAGGCACTTGGGTAGCTCAGACAGTTAAGCTTCTGACTCTTGATTTTGGCTCAGGTCAAGTTCTCACGGTGATGAGATAAGCCCTGCATTGGGCTCTGAGCTGGGCCTAGAGCCTGCTTAAGATTCTCTCTCTCTCTCTCTCTCTCTCTCTCTCTCTCTCTCTCCCCCTCTGCCCCTCCCCAACTCTTGAGGGCATACTCTCTCTCAAAAAATAAAAAATAAAAAATAAAAATAAATGCCTCTATATCCCACACTAAAATCGACAAAGAACTGAGTTGAGAGAGTTTAGCTCTCATTGACTAGTTCAGATACCTACAGATGTGGTCCTAGGACCACATCTAGTGCCAGGCTGGGAAGAGTTTGGAATTAAATTGGGATGGATTGAGTACAGGACTTGAAAGGAAATGTTGAGGGGGCACCTGGGTGGCTGAGTCAGTTGAGCCTCTGACTTCGGCTCAGGTCATGATCTTGCAGTTCATGAGTTCAAGCCCTGCATCGGGCTCTGTGCTGACGGCTCAGAGCCTGGAGCCTGCTTTGGATTATGTGTCTCCTTCTCTCTGCCCCTTCCCTGCTCATGCTCTGTCTCTTTCTGTCTCTCAAAAATGAATAAACCTTAAAAAAAGTTTTTTTTAATAAAAAAGAAAGGAAATGTTGAGAATCTCTTACAGCAGTGTGACCACAATAATGAAGCATTTGATCATTTTTCTGGTAATTCATTTTTATTCTAATTTCCAAAAATGTTGGTCCGCAACACAATGGAAAGACATTGGCCTAAAATACACTGGAGATTTTTTAAATTTCCGTGGTTCAAATTTTTTAAACATTAAAATATTTTTTAAAAGTTGAGCAGGTCTGATCTAGCTGAAGTAATATTACCTTTTAAAGAAATTTGAGGCCGGAGATGACAGAGGAGTCAGTGGACTTGAAGATAGATGAATAGAAATCACACAGTTTGAATAGCAGAGGAAAAAGAGATGGGAATATCTAGTACTCCGCATTGTATTTACATTTCAGTAACTGTGCCTAAACATTCTGACTAAGGTGAAGATAATTGTGTGGCAAGTACAGAAACCCAGTCAAACTAATCTGGAACAAAGCCAAATGTGTGTGTGTGGTGATGGTGGAGGTAGGGTTGTTACTAGAAGGCTACTGAAGTACGTCAAGGAATTCAGGGGCAGGGAGTGCCATTGGATGTAATGAGGTATTTGCGGGAAATGGACAATCCCTAGGAATTGGGCTGCTTCCCTCTCGCACCCTCTCTCTCTCCCCCTCTTTCCCCTTGTGGTGGATGCTGTGTTGTGCTGCTCAGATCCTTATTCAGACATAAAAGACTTACTTTTCCAGCTGCTGGGAGGACTCCCAGAGACAGCCTCTGCTTCCTCCCCTCTTTGGGAATTGCTGTGGTTAAAACACAGCCTTTCTTTCTTTCAGCCCACATCCAATAACTAATCAACATGGAGGTGTAAAGACCTGGTGGGGCCCCTCGCTCCAACTTGGGACACCTGAGAGGGAGCGTCTTGGCTCCCTACAGTGCTACTTTTATTGGAACTGCACCACAGCACAGCTGCTCTCTGCCGAATTCTCCTTTCTTCTCCCTGCCGGGTGTCATCTCAAGGGTACTACCTGATAAATGTGTGTACGTTAGCTTCTCAGAGTCTGGTTCTCAGGCGACCTGACTTGAGACACCAGACCTCCCTCTCTCTTCTTTTTCTTACCTTTTCTCCCTCTCCTTTCTCTCTCTCCTAGCTCTTCCTCCCTCTCCCCCTCAGACTAGGTAGTTTCTCACCCCTTCTTCTCTCTGACCTTCTATGTCATTCTCTTCTCACTTTTCAGACCAGCTTCCTCCGCTCTTTTGCTGCCCTTATGGCTGCTCCAAAATGTGTCTTTAGCACCTCAGTGACTGTCCCTGCAGCATCTTTCACTGGTTCCCACCCAACCGCTCTTTACTAGGTTGAAGCACCCATCCTGCAGCAGCCATGGGTGTCAGTTTATATCAGCTTACATTTGCATACTTTTCTGAGAATTGTCCTTAGCCAATAGGGACTTTCATTGCTGGAGATGTCTGAGACGTTATGCCCCATACTTTTTGGTCAAAGACTATCAGATGGGGGGTTGGGGTATGAACGTCTGTCCTCCTTGCCTCAAGGCAGGACACACTGTGTGCTACAGTTCACACTCTGGAGTTCCCCGTGGTGGAGTCAGGCTGAAGCTAACTTCTCCTTAAAGGACATCTTTGTGTGGCATCTTCCCCTGCCCTAGTCTCACTCCCTTACAGGTATAGCATGAGAGCACTCTCCCAATAAATCCCTCTGCTTTGAGGGGACCTGATTTAAGATCATTTTACAATTCCAGTGCCTGTGGCTAATTGACCCAGCTTCTGCTGTCCTAATTCCAAATATCCAGGAGAGAGAACTAGATCAGTTCAGGCTGAGCCCAGCCCAGCATCCAGGTTGAACCCTGGATGAGGAGTTCACTTCAGGTCCAATCATCTATGGCTGGAGAGGGGGCAGAGTTATACAGTGTAAGGTAGATGAAGGGTACAGGTGAAAAGAGCAACTCTGAGAAAGGACTGGCCAATTGCAGTGAAAGTGGACCCTACCATGTGTCCTCCTCCTCAGTCTTTCTTGAATTTCTGTCAGCCTTCTCACTCCTCACCTCATCCCTGTCTGCAATCCCAGGTTCAGACTGGAGGGTGAGGTGTTGAAAGGTAGCACCATGTGACGAAGAAAGATCTGAATTGAGTGTCCAGAGGCCGGGATTGTAGCCTGCCTCACTTGGCTTGCTTCACAGCTCCGGGTCTCAGGTTTCAGGTAAATCTGAGAGTCGGTTTGCTAATAATGCTTCTATGAAAACAGAGAAGAATCGAGGTCTATCATCTCTGCATCCCTGAACTCAGCAGAGGGCCTGGCACAGTTAGAACACTGGCAATGTATTGAAAACAGGAGATAGACTTTAAAAACGAAACGACCGTGGGTTACATTAAGGTAATAAGGTAGAGCATGACCCCGAAGCACGCAACATTCCGGGTGTGGAGCCCATTAACTAGCACTTGGTAAGTGCTGACTTGTGCTGGGTCTGTGTTAAGTACTTAGTGTGCTGTTCTGATCACTGCTGCAGTATAAAAAAAAAATCACCCCAAAACTTAGATGTTCAAATAAACAATTTTATTATGCTCATAGATTCTGTGGGTGAGGAATTTGGATCCAGTACCATACGGATGGTTTGTCCCTTGTCTTAGCTGCTTGTCTGGGGCCTCAGCTGGGAAGACTGGATGGCTGGTGGTGACTTAACAGCTTGGGGCTTGAATCACCCAGAGGCATCCTCGCTCACAGGATGGTGGTTGATGTGGCTGTTAGGAGGGACCTCAGCCAGAGATGTTGATCAAAGCCTTGACTTTCTCAGAATGGTGGCCTCAGCCTAGTAGGATCCTGCAGGTGGCAGCTCAGGGCTCCAGAAACGATTGTCCCAGTTCACAAGACAGAAGCTTCCTTGTTTTTGTGATCTAGGCCCAAAATTCAAACTGCATCATTTCCACCACATTCTATTGATTACAAGCCTGCCCAGATTTAATGATAAGGGAATTAGGTACCACCTCTTGATGGGGTGAGGGCAAGGTTCTCACAGAACATGTAGGATGGGAAATTTTGTCACCATATTTGGAAAATTCAGTCCACCAAGTGCACATGATCTCATTTCATCCTTCCACTGTCCTTGCAGTAAGCATTATTATCCCTTTACAGATGAAGAAACTGAGACTCAGAGAACTTAAGTAACTTGCCTGTGGACAAAGCCAGCACATGGCAAGGCAGGACTTAAACGCAGTCTGTACCAAGTAGGTGTTCTTCAACAGTATATACACTACTTATAGAAAAAGGGAACTGAAAAAAATAAGACATTCAAAGGCCTGTCTCCCTGTGTACAGATCAGGAGTGGGTAAGACTTCTTGTCCCCCCATAATTCTAATGTCAGTTAATATCTTCCCCATGTGGCAAAGGAATCTGGTTCCTGTGCATAACGCCCCAAGGTGTCGCTTCCTGGAAAATGTGTAACTACTGTGTGTACCTTAGGTCCATTAAGTTTGCCAGATATGTGTTGGCAGTGGGGTTGATGTCTACCCCTCTCTGCTCCCCATTCATTTGGAAAAAGAGTGTGGGGAGCAATAAGTTGGGGGAAGCTCTTTCACACAGAATCATTTCAGAAACAGCTCCTCTGCCGTGATCCCCTTTTGAAACCATATCTCCCCTTTAACTTCAAACAAGGACCACTTCCTCTAGGAACTCATCTTTGATACTCCCATGATCTTTATAATCAGAATATTCAGATGATGATTGGCACTCAGGGCTTACTCTGTAGGTTTCTGTGTCCTAACCCTCCGGTTAGTCTAAGGCCCCAAAGGACAAGGACCATGCCCTATTCCTCCTCAATTCTCCTCCCCAGCACCACAGGAACAACACCCCGTTCTTAATAGGTAGTCAATAAATAGGACCGAATAGATCAAAGGGACTTACGAAGTTTATTATTGTATTATAACAGGAGGACACACATGCATCTTCGAAAGCAGTTTTTGAGAGCCTACCCTGTAACAGGCACTGTGCTAGGTGCTAACAAACCATGTGATCCAGGAGCAAGAATTTAGAAAATCAAATATGAGCCTCCTGGACACTCTGTGGCATGTCAGTAACATCCAAACTGATGTCTAGAAGTGAAGCATCCTTGATCAGATTAAGAGGCCATCATATTGGGTAAATTTGAGGCAAGTACTGTAAGGTTTACCAATCTATATCAGCTCTCAGATAATTCTAGAGTCAGACATTTAGAAAGTCCCTAAATAGGGTTTTTAAAATTCAGATTCTTGAGTTTGGTTTCTTCTATAGGTTCTTTGAATAATTTTTTTTTAGCTAGAGCTATCAGATAGGAAAGGATGGGTCTTACGATTCTTTATTTTAAATCAGTCCTCTTGTAATAAGCAAATTTCTCTACCCTGCTTTTAATTCATCGCTGTTTCACCACAAAATGTTCTTAAATGCCGTGACCTTTGGAAACACCCTTGAATGTTCCAAATCAGCTGATAAACCTGTTCATATATCTTGGGTAATCAATATCAGTGTTTCATCATCACTTACTATTCACACCCTAAGTTCTTGATGTAAATATAACCCTATTGTATAAAGCTATTTCCTCAGCATCCATCACCAAGAATAAAATAATTGTAAATAATTACCTTTGAGATATGAAAGAAAATGTAAACATTTTATTTGGCAGTTGTTTTGGAACACATGAATAAATAAATGGAAAAGTACATATTAATATTTCTTTTTGGAGTAACAGATACCATTAAACACTTATTTACACATCTTCACTGCAAAGAACAGTTACACAATTCAATTTTGTCTTATAAAAGGTAACTTCCCACACCACTGGACTGGACAGTTAAGGATGGAGATACTGGTAGTGCTTGGTTCTAGCAGTCTCAATGTTTGAAAGGCATTCATTTGCAAGTGTGATAAGAAGAGTCATCATGCATTGAGTTCATCCGGATCATGTACTGTAGAAAGTTTCTGATGGCAGCCACAGAATTTGGTGTGTCATGCGCTTAAGTCAACTATGACATGTTTGTAAATCTGTGTATTTCCCTTAAAACTGGAAGCAAAAAGAAAATTACGCTTATTAATGGACACATGCGTGAATGATCTCGGTGCCTGAACATTTAATTCCTGAAATTTCACAAATTTGGCTTTTTCTGCATCCCAGTTATACACTTGAGTAAAGGAATAATCACTTCCAAGAATTGCATATTGATAGTTATTTATCTGAAGAGGCTGGAACACCATGGATCCTCGTGATGGCATCCTCTGAATATCCTGAAATGAGGATCCTCCCCATTTCATTACTTTGGAATCACCAATGAATCTTGTCAAGCAAATGTACACGTCACCTTTCACTGAGAAGTGCTTAACAGCATATACATCCTCCATGTTAGGGATGTCAGTTTGGTTAGTGAATAATTGTGTTGCTTTGTTCCACTGATAAATTACAGGACGCTGGGAACTACTAGACAGGATTAAATGAGGCGTTCTGAGTGTCTGAGGTGTTCTGGCTATTTCTAGATATTCCACATCAGTGTCCCTGTACCACGCATGTAAGGATTGATGGGAGTAGAATCCATTTCCATTCCATTTATAAATGGTAGTAAAACCAGCTTTTGAACTGTCAGCAACAACAAAGTACCAGTTGTTTTCAATCTTGAATGTTTCAATGTCATTGGGTTTTCGGATTTTGAGAATTTCAATATCCTGGATTTTTATAAATTTATTTGCAAAACTGTCTCGCTTATAGATGTGAGAGCCGCCAAACAGCTGGGCCACAATAACATAGAGCTGAGTTTCAATGACTATAGGCTTGCACACTACAGTGGACGTGCCTGGGAAAAGACAAATGAGAGATTAGTTGGATGGCCATCCTCTTTTGCAGCATGTAAACATGCAGGCTGAGGCCATACAACTTCCACCAAAATCAGCCTGAAATAAGAGATTTCCTTGGTTGAACAGGCAAGGCCAATCTCTAAGACCCAATGGCAGCAGGATCCTGACGTTCTGTGCCCTTGTGCCTCATGAGGCCTTGTTACCAACACCTGAGTTGTCATGTCACATCCAACCTGCACTAGACATTCAGGACATATGGCTACAGCCTGAGTTTCCTCCTCTCACTTCTTACAGAAAGAAAGTATTGCTTTCCCTGACATATTATGAGTTATAGTAATTCTAGTGAAAACTGCCATTTATTGAGCACCAACTATGTGCTTTGCCAAATCATCTCATTAAAAATTCCCAACAATCTTAAGAGATAAATATTATTATTCTCCCTTTTGCAGATGAGCAGATTGAAGCTCAGAGAGGTTCAGTGCTGCTAAGAGAAGGCAAAGTTGGGATTCAAATCCAGGTCTACCAGAGTCTCTATGCTTTTAACCCAAGCTGGGAGGAGGTGAGCTATTCCAGGGCTTCCAACTTGGGCTAGGATCCCACAAGTTTCTAGATCATCCTACAAAGTCTTGAGCAGTGATCTGGGTAGCCCATGGTTCTAACTATAATTGGTTTGTTCTAATTGTGAATTGAATCTTGCTCTAAAAGTAACATAATTTTCCCCTAAGAAAGGAAAAAGATGACACTTGTAATTTTTCTGAAGTTTTGGTGGCAGGAGAGAAGAGACGAAAGAGGAATCTTTGAGAAAAATGGAAGAGGGGTACAGTCATGGGTGATACTCCTAACAGTTATTTTGGGAAATCTCAGAAAACAATATGGGATCAGTGGACCAGCTCAGTATCCTTTTGGTAAGAGTTTGATGAGAGTTTGATCAGTAAATTCTGGTTGACTAGAAGGAGCTTGGCTCTAAGAAATCCAAAGAGAGTGGGGCAAATCTGGGCCCACGCCTTTTCTAACTGCAACTTTAAAGGCTCTGAGGCAATAAATTCTGCATCAACTCTGTACTAATAGGTGAAATTATCCTATTTGTGACCTTTCAAGGGCTCAACTGATTGTATGACTTCAGGAAAATCACTTTACTTCTCTAAAATTCAGTTTTCTCTTCTATACAATGAGAGTTTGGACCAGATCAAGGATGTCCACTAGATTTCAACCACGTACCGTATCAACTGATTGATTGGAAAACTTCCTGGAAAATTATGTTGAGAAGTATTCTGTTGCCCTGTCTGCACTCTGTAAGCAAGAGCACCATGATTGATTAGCGATATCTGTCTGGGGTAAAGGAAGTCATAGTAACTGCATATTTGGCATATATTCATCATTCTAGATGAGATGATGGCCTCTGAAAGTCTGCAAATGTGTGATTCATTTCTCTTTCAAGTGTTCATCTTAAGATTCATCTGGAATAATGATAAATTATTCCGGGTAAGAAGAACCTGAACTAAACTGTACAAAGCTGCACAATATCCTATGGGAAAACTGAGGGGTTTTGGGGAGAAAGGGAAGCATGACCTTCCACCTTGAGAAAGAAGGAGGTTTCTGGGACAACTTCAGTTTGAAGAAGATTCCTTCATCTGGGCACCTCAGTCTCAAGCCAGCCCCAGACCTGTCTTGATCCTATGAGCGATGGGGCTTGTGGCCACCCACAAAATCTAATTATGACCCTTCCCACCCAAAAAGGTGGGAGAAGTTTATGGAAAAGTTTAAGATCTAAATACGTTAGAAGCTGAAGCTAAAGCTAACGGAAATATTTCAGAAGGGGCCCCATATTCTCACTTATTTAAAAATTGTAAAGTTGGTGAAATGAGAACAAAACTTAAGAGGGCACCTAAGTAAAAGTTTTCAGGGAAAAAAGGTGGTTTCCAACATCAAATTAAATGCATAAAACACTTTAAAGAGCCTGCCTTACTGCCAGACTTCTCAGGGTCTTAACTGTGTATTATGAATCTCTAAGAGGGAGATATAGCTCACAGATATATACCAAAAACCCTTTCTGTCACTAGGAGTACATTAACATTTTGTAGGTGTCATGTTTGTGCAACAAAGCTTGAGATTCAATGATCTAAAATAACATCCTTATTTTATAGTTAAGAAAAAGGGAGGGCCCAGTGAGGGTGAGTGGTTCACCCAGCTAGTTTGTGGCAGAACCTGGATTAAACCTCATGATTCCTAGTCCAATATTTTTCCTGGAAAAATAATCCACCTTTTATTGTGTGTTTACTAGGCTAGGTTCTGTGCTAAGTTCCTTGAATATGTGATCACATTATCTTATGATTGCATTATCTTAACAACAACCCTGTGAGTTGGGTATTATTATTACCATTTCCAAGTCAGGAAATTAAGGTTTAGGGAACAACCCCAAGTCACTTAGTAAATGGTACAGTTGGGGTTTAAATGACTCTAAGCCTGCCCAAAGCATCCCCCTATACCACTTGTCTTTTTCTGTTCCCCTTGGTTCAATGTGCTTAACTTTCTATTCAAAATACAATCAGGCTTTTCATACCTGTAATGTTGTCATAATTCCGGAAGGTCTTTTCTACATGGTCCCATTCAAGGAAAATGCACTTTCCAGTAAAAGGCTGAGCAATGACCACATACTCATCGTTCATATAAGAAAAAGTATCTATGGACAGTGATTGATAAGGCAGGTCTTGAGACTTTGCAAATTCTGCAAAAACAGGAAATGATGATGAATAACTGTGCTAATGCCTTGTTCCTTGGCTAGATCTCAAATGTCCATAAGAAATACATTTATTTAAGAGAAATAGTAAAATGATAATTTTACTTTGCTTTTAAACACACAAAGTTTTAATGCTTTATAGTATTTTAAAAATTAAATCGGTCAGTTGGTTTTTAAAGATATAAAAAATATCAATTCCTGCACACACATAAAATGTAGCCCTTATTTTAACTTTATGAGGTGGAATCATTTGGAATCCATTACCTGTAATGATGCAATCAAAATCCTTTGGGGAGAGACTATTGATTTTGCGTTTCTTGTATTCTGGGGGGCCTTCGCAGTAGATGTCTTCAACAGTTGCATTGGTGTGGCCTAGCCATTCCACCAGCCACTTCAGTTTACAGTCACAATTAAATGAATTCCCTCTCAGGTCCCTGAAAGACAAATTTCAGCTGATTTTGCTGTATGAGGGTCCTACCTCCAAAGGCATGACTTTACTTCAGTAATTAACACATGCAAAATGCCTTTACCTGGCTTTACATCGTGCCCCATAATCTACCTTAAACCTGATTGACAATTCACTTTGAGTTCAGAGAGTTCCCACAGTGCACCCTTCATTGCTACCCAGTCAATGGAACCTCAGAAGTTATTCCCTCTTGGATCAAAGGCAGCTCTGTCTAGAGCTGTGTGTCCATAGAAATATAGTGTGGACTCTATACATAATTTAAAATTTTCTATAAACACATCAAAAAGGTAACAGGAAATAGGTGAAATTAATTTTAACAATATATTTTATTTATTTTAAAATGATATTTTGCTTAGTATTTCACACAAAATATTATTATTTAGATGTGTAGTCAATACAAACATTATTAATGAGATAGTTTACATTTTTAAAAAATAGTAAGTCTTTGGAATATAGTGTGTTTTACACTTAGAGTATATCTCAATTTGGATGCTAAATTTTCATCAGAAGTGTGTGATATGGATTTAGATTTCATAAAATTTATAGCTGGAAACAATAGTTTCACACATCCAAGTTGTTCCAAACATAATTACATTTTCCAATAATTGAACTCATTTAAATTTAGTTTTTGGCTTAATTTTTAAAAAATTAAGTAAAATTTAGGGGCGCCTGGGTGGCTGTTGGTTAAGCGTCCGGCTTCAGCTCAGATCATGATTTCGCGGTTCGTGCGTTCTAGCCCTGCTTCAGGCTCTATGCTGACAGCTCAGAGCCTGGACCCTGCTTCAGATTTTGTGTCTCCTCTCTCTCTGCCCCTACCCCACTCACACTGTGTGTCTCTCTCCTTCAAAAATAAATAAACATTAAAAAAAATTTTTGTAATTAAGTAAAATTTAAAGTTTTGTTCCTCAGTTACTCTATGAATGCTGTTTGGTGACCACATGTGTGGCTACCATATTGGACAAGGCAGGTCTAGAGGATAGAATACAGTGCTTATTATATCATATTTAATTAAATCAAGGGAGCTATTTGCTTTTCTTCTTCCTCACAGATGTAATTCATTCTGATCCTACTCCATGGTCTACAAATTGAATTTTAATAGGAAATGAGTTCGACACAGCAGAGTTAACTCAGACATACAACAACTCATGTCTGTAATAAACTATACAGCATGGGTAGTTCAAATTTCCACATATGATCCCAACTCACCAAGTTTTCTGTTTATTTGCATTGCTTTTGTTTGGAAATTCCAGGTCCTTCCTAAAACCCTTCTTGGTCACACACAAAACCTAAGATAGGTATTGCCTAGTGTTCACACAGCACATGAGTAATTTTTAAATGTTGAAGCATTTAAAAATGCTTTTGGAGGGATACATTCAAGAAAACCAAGAAATCCACTAAAAGATAACTTGGCAAGGATCCTTGTACTTCTTAGATAATTCTTGATTTGGGCATCTCAGAGTAGGCCCAAGAGGCCAAATCCATTATGGGATTCCCATAGAGGTTGAGCCAATTTCAAGTGGGTTTTTTTTTGTTGTTGTTTGGTTTTTGGGTTTTTGTTTTGTTTTGTTTTGTTTTGTTTCTAGTGTGCAGTATTGGCTGACACCAGGATGGGCCAGAGGATGGTGCCCAAATAAGCTGTATCCCCAAGTCTGTCATAGCATATCATCTAACCTCTAAGACATTCCCAAGACTGACTTCATCTCCCAAGAATACTCTGACCCAGAATAATGAGTATCAGTTTTTCTGGGTGATTGTAAACCAGAATGGATAACTGTGGTCTGTCCGAGACTCTCTTGGAAGTGTCCTGATTCTGGCACTCTCTTGGAAATAAACCATCATTCAGGAATTGGGGTAATAGGCATTGAGGAGGGGCTGGGGAAATACCACAAGGAACAAAGAAAGTTTTTCATTAGCTTACTGATTTGAAGTTAAATACTAGGTTTAGGAGAAAATACTTGACTTAGATCTTTTGTCATTGGAGAAAATTTGTTTTGAATGTATATTCTACAGCAAAGTACCTGAATTGATAAGAAGAGATCATTTGGTTTCATATATTCTTTCATTTGTTCCTGTATCTATCTTATGACATTTAAATACCCTTCTAATGTCTGGAAAGTACTTAATGAAGCTAAATTGCTTTTGAGAGGATTAGGCGTATATTACTTGCTTTGCTTACAGCAAAATATACAAATTCCTTACAAAGATCTTTCACTCTGAAGCTTAAAAGTCAAAGTTTGAAAGCTCTTTTGTTTGAAAAAGGGTCAAAAATAATTAAGTTCATTCCCTTCCTGGGGCTTAAGCCAAATTCCTGGGGATTAAGCCTAGAGTTGTTGTTCAGTCTAACTAGAGAAAAGGCAAACTTGCCTCCCTTCCCCCACTTCCTGTTCCATTTCTCTGTTGATTGACCAACCCATGGGTGTAACCTTTCATCTGTACTCGGTCAGTTTCCCAGACTCCTTTATGTTTTTCCTTTGTAGCCCCATTTCCTGGAACTCATGTGAAAAAAGGCATCTTGAAACTTCACTCTGGGCCTCCTCTTCCCACACCCTCAAAGTCCTTTATCAGCACTACCTCCCAGAGGACACACACTTTGTCAAAGGAATGCCTGGGCACCATATATTCAGAATTTCCAGTGGGAAATACCATAGAAGGCTCCAACATTAGTTCAAGTAAATTTAAAATTTAAGCCAATTTAAAATTTAAATTTTAAAATTCTAACTTAATTTTAAAGCCAGTTACGAATTCTAATCCTCAATACCAGGCTTCTTTGTTAACAACTGCGAATTAATTAATAAGTGATTTCTTAGGTCCTCTTACACATTCGTTAAAGAATCCAGGCCTTTGAAAATATCTTTTGGGAGTGTCTGGAGATTGTTGTTTGCAAGGCTCCTGGAAGAAAAAAAAAAAAAGAGTGATGTAAACTATAGTCATAAACTAAATAAATGCATTTTATGATAAAACTTAATTATAAGTCCCTTTTATTCTTTCCCGACTACACTAAATTACTTGCAGTACCTTTTCTTCTCCTTCTTCTAAGATACTACTCAGTTTCCTACTATCGTATTTTCAATTCTTGGTCTCATTGCTTCAACACTTGCTCAGTGTTTATGGCACTTTATGTGTCATGGTAAAAAAAGAAACTAACAAACAACCCCCACAATGCCAGCAATAAAATGATACTGGGCATTGATCCTTCTATGTAGAATAGAATATGAGATTCATACTCTTGGACATTCAGTCTAGGGGATGTGTCCCAAATGATGACTAACTAAATGGTTGACAGTGCCCTTTTCCCCTCACACTCAGGCTGCCCCTCCTCCTGCCTCTCTCTTCCTCACGTGCTCTAGACAGCAACTGAATCCACAACTGATAGTGCCAATAGCTCTAGAGTTTGAGGACTCTGTCTAACTTACCTCTCTGCCAGCATATCCTTTCTTCTTTCCAAAGTATATACTCCCTTTTTACATACATTCATTCGACCTCAGGAAACAGCTTTCTCACAAATATCCATCCATCCTCTTTAATCATCTCCTCTTTCCTTTTCTTCCAGTTCTTGTCTTATTGTCACAGGAATTGTTTTTCTCTATTTGTTCTTTCATGAATCACTAGAATGGTTCTAATCAAAGCTAATGAGTAGAAAATAGTCCCGATACTATCAAGAAAAGAGAAATGTGTCCATACTACAGAAATGTGGACATAACAAGGAGTGAGCCTTGCATGATAGGAAGGAATATAGGTACTGGTAATTTTTTATTTTTAACCAGCATTGTATATATACATGTTATATACTTTTCTTATGATTGTTTTTATTCCACAAAACTATTAAAAACAATGTAAAAAATAAAAAAAAATTTAATTAAATGAAATAAAAAGAGCTTTGTGTTTGGCCTCCAAAGTCCTTGAAAATTCACTCAAATTCCATTTAAAACACACTAAAAACTCTTCTTGTCTTCCACCTGCTCTAATTACTATGAGATTTCTCAAGTGCAAACATTCAAGACTTTTAAAACCTATTTTTAAGTTAATTATGTTGTTTTCCTGAGTTTTAGAAATTATTACTAGATTGGAAAACTCTTTTCAATGGACCTTGGAACGTAAGAATGGGAACTGAATCAGAATGTTCCAGTCTCAATGACAGTCCATTATATAAAGAAGGGCACAGCTTTGGAGTCATTCTGAGCTTGGTTTGAATCTTGACTCCACTCTTTCCTGGCTGTGCGACTTTATAAATCTTCCTCAAGACTCAGTTTTTTCATTTTTAGGGGGAAGTTAATAATACCTCATGTCATAAGATTGTTAGAAAAAGTAAATGGGATAACTCAGGAAGGTCTACTCTCAACAAAGGGCAGCAGGGAGGTGGGGAGAGGAAACGAAGGAGAAGGGCTTCTGTGTGTACACTGCTCAGGAAACAACATTTAAAAAACTGAACACACGACAAAACTACCATGACTGTCCACCTATTTAGTATTAATAAAATGTTGCTAAAGAAGACTTTTCAAGAGAATGTCTCCATAATTCACCTTTCTGAATTCTCTTGAATGAAGAGATTTCCTAGTGTCTTGGACAAGTCCAGAGTCATTCCCGAGTTATGTGTCTCAATTTATTTTCTGGCACGATGTGTCTTTAAGTTCTCATGCTAACTCCTACATGGGTGAAACCAGCACAAACTACACCTGGCTGCAGGGCACAAGGTTGGAGGAGGCTGGATCATAGGACAGTGGACGTGAAATGAAGAAACAGACAAGTCCTGAATTACTACTGCCACTAGGGTTGCCCAGGAAGAGATACCCTGTTTGTATTGCTGCCCAAAGCAATTATTTTATTTTATTTCTTTTATTTTCTTTTATTTATTTTCTTTTATTATTTTATTTTATTTCAATTCAATTCATTTCATTTCATTCCATTTGATTCCATTCCATTCCATTCCATTTCATTTCCAAGTCAGTTCTTCTAAACAGTGAACAAATCTGGGAGTTCCACTTCCTGCCCAAAGGATGCATAGAGCTCTAGGCCTCACATACCCAAGGTGAAGGCAACCACAGAAGCAGCTGGTAAGACACAGACTTGGAGCTACAGGCTTCTGGGGTAGAGACACATCATTTTTCCATGACAAGATGGAGGACTTTTAATTCAACAGAGTTGGGGAATGGGGCTGATGAAGGCAGGTTGACCTGATGGGCTGTAGAATAAGGCTTTATGCCTCTTGAGGATTTCTTGTGACAGAGAGGCTCTCACTCTGGGGACCAGAGGGTGGGACAGCATAAGAGGTGCCAAAGGCAGAAGTGATGGATGGATTTACTGCACTCAATGTGACTCTTTCCACTGTTCCACTGCCAAAATTCAGTGAAATACTGACTCACAGTGGACCGTTTCTGAAGGAGATAGGATGGAGCTTCATGCCTAGGTTTGGTGACAGGGAGGCATGAGAAGTCTGCCTGGAATCCTAAAAGAGGCAGAAATAAGTGGAAGACTCAGAAATGAGAGGAAGGCTTCCAGATGCCAGAGGCCCAGGAATTGGAGTTCAGACAGCTTCCCTGAAGCCTTTGGGAGGCCTCAGTGACAGGGTTCACATTTGCATAAGAAGAAAGCTGCAAGAGGGAATGGAGCAGAGAATGTCTTAGGAAAGCAAAGCTGACAAAGCCTGGGAATTATTCTGCAAAACAAATGTAACCGGGCCCCGATATAAAGCAGCCAGTGCAGGCTGATGGGCACATGGTGAAGGATGCACAGGGCACACAGATCAGAAGAGTCTGCAAGGTGAAGAAGAGAAATATGAAATGCCTCCACACATTTCTTAGCTGGCCAGTTAAGAGTATTTTCCAATTTGCCAAGTAAAGAGAATTGGAATTATGTTGAGACCCACTGCACAACTGGGGAAAGATAGTTAATCTAGAATTATCTAGAGTAGAAAAGAATTGGAAACAACCTGCATGTCCATCAGTAAGGATTGTGTGTAGTTAACATGGAATATTTTGCAGGAGATTTTAAATTTTTTTTAACGTTTATTTATTTTTGAGACAGAGAGAGACAGAGCATGAACGGGGGAGGGGCAGAGAGAGAGGGAGACACAGAATCGGAAGCAGGCTCCAGGCTCTGAGCCATCAGCCCAGAGCCTGACACGGGGCTCGAACTCACGGACCGTGAGATCGTGACCTGAGCTGAAGTCGGAGGCTTAACCGACTGACTGAGCCACCCAGGCGCCCCTTGCAGGAGATTTTAAAATATGAGGTAGATCTCTATTATTTGACATGAGATTATGCCTAAAGGAAAACAAAAAGCAGGGAAATTGGAGAATAGTACGTAGAAGATAATCCCACTTGGGGAGGGAGGATATGTGTCTAACGATCCATAAAGGTCTGGAAAAAGATATAATCGTTTACACTTAGAATCTTTTACTTTTGCTATGTAAACATCTGGATTGTAAGAGTTTTTATCATCGAGCATGTATTGTTATTCTAAATTCTAAATTCAGAAGAAACAAAGGATAAAGTTGAGGTTTTAAAAAGACCCCATTGCTTAGTATATGTGTATGTAATGGTTCTGTCCAGTGAGGATTTAATCATTCTAAACCAATTATTTTACTTCATCTGTAAGTTCTGAAGTTACTGGGCTGGAGTGTGAATAACTGTCATGATCACATGATGTCAACTATTTCATGAGATAGGTTTCAGGATGGAGCTCCCATTTTTCTCACAAGATTCCCACATGGCTTCAGGCCCTCATCCTCTGAGGAAATTTAGGACTGCAGTCAGTCCAGACTTGGAGCTACACCTCTGGGTTCCTGGCACCAGCTGAAACTCAGCTTTGAGGAGGGCCTGGAGCTTCCAAAACCATCATGGGTGTCTGGGGCTTATGGGCAATTCTCTGAGAGACTTGGGAGGTGGGTGGGTGGGGGGGGGAGCTCCTGAGGGGTCTGGGCCAGGGCTGCTAAGAAGAAAAAGTAGCAAGTCCCTGATGCTCCGGGAAGCCTGCTCAGCATGTGGTTCTTAGGCAGAAAGGGTGACGATTTCATGCCTATTAGGTTACTGAAACAGCTAGAGATATTGAGATAGGGTTAGGGTTAGAGTTTTTAGACTTGATGTTAGGATCATTTGATTCTTCAGATTCCATCTCTACATTGAGTCTTGCTACTGGAGAGCAAAATGGAAAATCCAATCCATTAAATGTTCTCAGTTTCTCCTTTCCTTCCATCTTCCCCCTGTTTCACGAGTAACAGCTTCATATTATCATTCCCTTTTCCCTAATAGCTGCTCTGGTTGAAATATGATCTCTGTCTTTTGTAAAACTGGCTGTCACTTTCATACCCACATCAGTGTAGTAGTTTGGGTGCTGGCTTTGTCTCAAGTGGACGAGGGCTTCCATTTGAGCATCCTCACTGTCAGGAGTGTGCCTTTTACCAACTTAATTTAACCTCTCTCGATTTCTGTCTCTACATCTGCAAAACTAAGTAAAGAATACCAATTTCATTTATTGTGAAAATTAACACAAAAAACTACTAATATTTTTATAAACGCACTTTTGAAATAGATTCCAGGGAAAATTTCTGCATCTGCATGTGAATTTTTAAGCCTTATGTCAGATAATCAAGGCACAAAACTAATCTGTTTCTTGGTTGTTGTCAATGCCAGTGATACTTAATACCTAAGCACTTTTATTATTTTTTAAAAATTTAAGTTTATTTATTTATTTTGAGAGAGAGAGGGGCAGGGAGGGGCAGAGAGAGAGGGAGAGAGACACAGAGAGAATCCTAAGCAGGCTCCGTACTGTCAGCACACAGCCCGACATGGGGCTTGATCTCACAAACTGTGAGATTATGACCTGAGCCAAAATCAAAAGTCAGACACTAAATCAACTGAGCCACCCAGGTGCCCCAATATCTAAGCACTTTTAAATGCTCAATTCAGGAGGTTGAGATCATCTATTTTCTTTGCCTCTCTGAGTAGACAGAACTTTATGCCTTGGTATTTTTAAGTGTCTCATCTTTTACTGTTGTATATAAAACATACACATTTATTAGTGATAGATATGTCACTGGCATATATTTTTTCCTGATATACATATACACACATATATGCATATGCATATATATGTATACATACATATGTAATAACACATTATTATTTCTTCAAGAAAATTTGGAAAGTATAAAAATTCTATTTTTCAAGTGTAAAACAATAACCATCCTGCCAATTACTGTTAAGATTTTTGTCATATTTTGGGGTGCCTAGGTGGCTCAGTTGGTTAAGCGTATGACTTTGGCTCAGATCATGATCTCACAGTTCACGAGTTTGAGCCCTGCATCAGGCTCTGTGCTGATAGCTCAGAGCCTGGAGCCTGTTTCAGATTCTGTGTCTCCCTCTCTTTCTGCCCCTCTTCCGCTCGTCCTCTGTCTCTTTCTCTTTCTCAAAAATAAATAAAAACATTTAAAGAAAGATTTTGTCATATTTTCTTTTAGTCATTAATACAGCGTTCATCTCATGGTGATATTCACTTGGAAAGCAAGTGATTTCAGAGACACATGTTACTGTTCCTAAAGGTCTAGAGACCTTCTGTCTCCTTTCTGGTCCAGTGTGAGATGGCATGAAAGGGTGTGAGCTTGAACTGATGTGGGGGGCCTCCTTCTTCTTCAAAAATATGTTAGGTGGGTAAGGGTCAAATCATTGCTAGATTTTAAAACTAAATATGAGTATTATTAGGAATAAGAGGAAAACAAATTACAAGGCTGATGGAGAGAGAGGAAAGGAGTCAGAGGTGGCCCTAGAATTGTCAGGAAAAGACGTTCTGCATCGCATGACTGAAGGAAATCTGGGCAACTGACCAAGCCGACACTTTGCCTGCCTGCCCTCTTCATGGCTCCCTGGATTGGGCAGCAGAGTGGGATGGAAATGACATGGGCCAGGAATGGCATACTGGGTTTGAGCTCTGACTGTTTCCTTTTCTGCAAAGTGAATGATCACTTGGTCAGAATAATCTGCAAGTTCTCTTCTAGCTCTTAAATCACATTTTTATACTTTTCACCTGTGAAAGGCTATGGCTTCATCTTTAATAATTATGAAATGATATGAGGAGGGGCAATACTTTAAGCCACATTGTTAAGAGTCAATGAGTTTGGTCACAGGTTTTTATAGGGAGTAGGGGTGTACCGGAATGTCTGAGGTGGGGAGGAGCGTGTTGGGGATAGCACTGATCAGGAGAGGAGTGAAGACAAGGCAAGGAAAGGTTTGAGGATATATTTCATCAATGTTAATTTGTTCTAGGTTGATTCTGTAGTTAGTACTGGAAGGATGCTTTTCTTATCACTGTATTCCTAGTACCTGGTACAAAGTAAGCCCTTAGTAGATACTTAGATATGAATGAGACAGGCTGGAGTGGAGGAGTAGAAGGGCACCAATCTAGACAAAGAAGAGTAGAAGATGCTTCTCTTAGCCCCCTTATACCAAGACACTGAGTTAGGGAGAAAGTACAAAGCCCTGTGAACTGCCATTGCCATGCACCCCCACATCACATAGACCCACTGCTCACAAAGAGCCCTCCCTCCTCTTAACCTCACCCTCACTTAGCCTCACTCATTCCAAAGCAATGTGGAGGCTCTTTAAAGTGTGCCTTCAACTAAGCACCATTCTCTAGTCTTGGTTCAGAGTCTGCCTTAGAAATATTCTTTAAGACACCAGGAAATTACCCAACTGAAAGTCTAGTTACCTTGAAACTAGCTGAGTAGGGTCAAGCATTCCCAATGGCAGACTGTCTTTCTTTCCCAACAGAGGGGATGACCATTCCCTCCACTTTGGTGTCTTCCTGGTTTACCTGAGAAAACCTGTGATTATGACTATGGAACCTACTGGAAAGTCTTGTCTCTTAAGGCAGACCAGACTGTCTCAGACAGCACATTTGTTTCAGTGCCATTGGGCTCTGCTGCTAAGAAACATCACCCACAGCTATCTGGGGTGCTCCCAGCCTCCCTGCAGTGCAGATTCTCGTCTTGAGTTGCTGTCTGACTGAACTTGTAGTGCTTCAAGTGCAGTTATTTTCATTTCAAACAAAACATTTAAAGGGGATAAATACATTGCAGCATTTGGAATCTTGATCCAGAATGAATAGAAGTTAGGCAGTGAGTTTAATTTATCCCTACATAATGGTGCTGACTGCATACCAGACTCTGTGCTAAGCACTTTGCATAGATTAACTCACTTGATCTCATGATAACCTTAGGAGTTAGGTACTCCTAAGTATCTTATTGTTTCCTGTCGCTATTTTTACAGATTATTATCACTCCCATTTTACATATAAGAAATCTGAGGCACAGTGGAGTTAAGTGACCTCCTGATATTCCACAGTTGCTCAGGCTTTGAACCCAGGCAGTCTGGTGGCAGAGATCACCCTCAGCCACTGCATCGCACTGCCTCCTTGCATGTATGTCATTGTGAAGACATCCTGCCTGACTGATTGGGGACACATAGGCACCCTGAGTTTGAGGACTGCTGTATATACCTTTTGCACCCCTACAGTGCTGAGCAACCAGCAGGTGCCCCACAACACATACAGATCGATGACAATTTTCCCCAAATATTTTTATATATATATGCAAACAGACCTGCCTCTATTGGGCCTTAGTTACAAACACATATGTGATACCCAAGGAAATAATTATGAAAAAGGCTCATGGGTATTAACAGAAATACACAATGTTTACAGATTTCATCATCATTGGCCATAAAATATTTTTAATGCATTTTCCCCCTGATTTCAAGAGTAATGCACAGTCATTAGAAAAATTCAAACCTTGTTGAAATATATAAACTATTCAAACATTCAAGTTAAACATGTATAACATTGGGACAGTCACTCAAAATAAACTAATAGATAGTGTCCCAGGATTTGACTGGCCTTATAAGGACTGAAATGTATTCACCCTACTCTGAAAGCTAGCTTGAGGGGGAGTGTGTATATACAGTAACTTTTAAGTTGTCTATAAATCTCTCTTTAGAAGTTAAGTTTCCTGAGATAGATGTATAAGAAGGTAAGGTTAAGTGTGCTGCTTCCTTAGGAACTGACTGAATGTGTATATGCTCAGGTGGGGCAGAGTGGAAGCCAGCTGGACCTAAAAGTATATGTCTCATCCCAACTATTTGCATTTGGAGATGAAGAGCGAGGCTAGGGCTCCTGTCTTCAGGATCTTTTCCTTCTTTCCTGGTCATATTTGCTCCTCAGACCATGTCCTCTGGGAGGATCCAGGCAGCTCAATCAAAGCTTTCTGGTCCTGACATAATGGGAGGGCACGAGACGTCTTATTAAAGACCCCAGGAAACTTCTGCTTTTACTACTAGCTGGGGAGCAGCTTAAATGCAGGTGCACCTCCATGTTCTCATGTCACTGTGGGTAGTGCCACTGTCCTGTCTCTTTTGTAAGGTCACCGGGAGACTATAATGAGGTCAAGACCTGAAAAAACTTGGTAAACTCTTCCTCCAGTATGTGCAATTTAGAAGGTCAGGTGATCATTTCTCACTGATTCAGTGCTGGCTTTTGATTGGAAGACTTGGTCCGAGGTGGAGGAAATTGCACTTTGAAGCCTAAAATCTTAAAAAGGACACTAATGGCTCCAACAGATGCCAGATTTATTTATAGGTGGTAAATAATGGAAAATTAACTTGACGTGCTGAGCAGTCAGAGGGACATTTAGGCTTCAAATCTTCCCTACCCATCTCTCCTTGAAAGGAAAAAAAGGAAAGGAGAAAAGAAAAAAAGAAGAAAGGAAGTAAGGGAGGAAGGGAGGAGGGAGGGAAAGGAAGAAAGGAAGAAGGGAGGGAGGAAGGAAGGAGGGAAGGACGAAAGGAGGGAGGGAGGAAGGAAGGAAGGAAGGAAGGAAGGTAGGAAGGTAGGAAGGAAGGGAGAAAGGAGTACAGCTCAAAGAATGGCATAACTGGAAAGGAGAATATAACTTGGGGACAAAGGCACTCAGTGAGAAAATATTTGTTTGTCTAATTCCTCTTGCCAGGCTGAGCTTCTCCAGGTTGGAATTGGATCTTATTCATCTTTGTGTGACACTTTCTTAAAGACTATTTAGGATGAACCATATGGCGTTGCATTTTTGTAGATCAAAAACAGTCTAATATTGGCAATGCCATATGAGTCAATCTGAGTATTAGATAAAGATGCAAGAGACCTAAGGGTCATATTCATTTAGTCAACTTTAACCTGTTCCCTCATAACACCTTCCCACCTCTAGCACCTGGTCAGAGAGGTTCGTCTTTCCTTTCACCGTCTGACCCTTAAGATTCATGCCTCTGAATACTGACTTTAGTGTTCCCTTGAGCTTGAAAATGTCTAGATGTTAAGCACATGCTATACCAGTGTCCCCTTCTTATAATGGGCCTCATTATAACCCAAATTTCAATTCCCATTTCATTTGATGGACCTAACAGTCTGTAGTCAAACAAAATAGATGTTCTTCATTAGGGTGTTGTATAGATTTTTTTTCTTTTTCCCTTTGCTCCCCATCTCTAGCCTCTTTCCTTCCATTTTTTCTTCCCCTTCTTTCCTTCCTTTCTCTCCCTCTCTCCTTTCATTAACCCTTCCTTCCTTCCTTCCTTCCTTCCTTCCTTCCTTCCTTCCTTCCTCCTTTCTTTCCAGGTCAGGCAATCCTTTAGACTGAAGAGAAGATACACTTGAGTGAACCAAGGGGAATGGCAAGACTTATACTGCAAGTTCCCAGAAAGGATACCTGGATCTTACATCCTTCCTTTAGCCCTTCATGATGCTAAGCATCACACAGAAGCTATGTTGAATGGGATTTATGTGAATTAAGAAGCTCTCAAGTTGAGGTCAAGACTTTCATTTCTTCTTCCATAAATTTGTTTCTGTTATTTATCATTTTCTAAATAATGAGGTTTGGTGGTGTTTGGCTCTGTGATAAAATGGCATAACATTTATACCATGCACGATTATTTTTGCATCACATTATATCATTGACATGCAGAGCAGCCTAACAAACATTTTTTATTATAATTACTTTTTACAGGAGACTTGAAAGGTATAATGATTTGTGCATAATACATCTGGCCATCAGTTCCCCCTTCCTTGTTGCAAATCCAAACAGGAGTTGAAACAAGGCTTGGTGAGAAGAAGCATTAGGACCATGTGGACACACTAGAATGTGGCTCAAAAGGCAAGTATTTTTGTCTGTCTTGTTCTCTGCTATAGATCCTGGGGCTTAGAACAGAGCTGATAGTGAGGTATTGTGCGGGAACAGGTTAAAGTTGATGGAGTGGCATTTGGATCTCCTGGACTTTTGTCTCAACATTAATGAGACACATCTTAGGCACTTGAAAAATAGCCTTGAATGGATGAATAATCATTACAGTTCGACTACTGATGCTATAATCCCATAGCTATTCAGTTCACTAGTCACATATCACCTCTAGGTCTCTGTTTTCTCATTTCTAAAATGGGGATTATTTTACTTATCTGGCAGGATTGTTAAAAGGATTAAATGAAAATCCATGTAAAGCAAATTGACCAACATAATAGTGGGGACTTAATAAATGTTAGTGCTTTTTCTTCCCATGCCTTCTAGCTTTCTTAAAAATACATTTGTGTGTGTGTGTGTGTGTGTGTGTGTGTGTGTGTGTGTGTGTTTGTGTGTGTGTGTAGACGGTGGGGGAGGCTAGGACAAATAAGTTATTTTGTTCATGTTTTTCAAGCTTCCCAAACTCAGCACTATGCCATTTTAGGCTGGATATTTCTTTGTTGTGGGGGCTGTCCTGTGTATTGTACGGTGTTTAAGAGCATTGCTTCCCTCTACCCACTAGATGTCAGTTACAGCCCCCAGTTGTGACAATCAAACCTGTCTCTAGATATTGATGAATGTTCCCTAGGAGACAAAATTGTCTCCTGTTAAGAACAACAGTTGTACCTCTAGCCATCCATTGAATAATTAAACATTTAACTTATAAACAAGTTGTTCAGGTGCTGTGTAGACATTGCTGGTGGGTATAGCATATATTTAAATGTATATAAAGTCAGGATTTACACAGAAAAAGAAAAACAGCACATATCAAATTAAGCTATATAGTCGATCCATAATTATCCATGAAGTGAGTAATGAAGTAGATAATTAAAAAGTTATTTCAGTCACACAACTTCCCTGCATTAGATTATTTTCCTAATTATGGTTGGATTAGGCTAATCCTATTAATATTAATCAATTTCTTGGACACACACTGGCTGATGACAGGGAGATATGGCAAGTATGCATGGAGAGAAATCATTTGGGTTTCTTAAATTTTCATGGACTACCCATTAAGTGGGCGCTTTAGCCACAGATTATCAAACTGCATTGTCTATTAGTAAGCTTAAAAAGTAACAGCAACATTCATACTTACAGGTGAATTAAAGACTTTAGTCCCCGGAAAGTATGTCTTGAAATGGACTTGATGTTGTTGTTTTCTATGAATCTGCAATAAGTTATAATATTTGTTGTCAGACAGCTGTAGGAACCCAAGAGGACTTGTCCTGAATCATTATGTCAAAGAAAAGTTTTTTTTACTTACAAATACTCTAGATGTGGAAGACCAATAAAAGCATCATCACTGATCACATCAAAGGAGTTCGATGTGAATAATCTGCCCAGGAAAAAGTACACAATGAAAACAGTTAACCTGACAGATTGTCAATCTTTGCTGCTATTATGTCTTAAAGAAATGAATGGGAGTTGTGTATGGAAAAGTATCTAGGTGTCTGTCTTCCACAGTGTTGTTTATTTAGGTAATCTTTGAAGCTTTTTTTTTTTTACCCCAATTCTCTCTTCATCAGATACTCATAGAGTCTTCATGTCCCACTTCTCACAGTGATGGATGTCACATGCCCTGAGTAACATTTTTGAGATATAACTGGACAAGTATGACAGTCAAAGCAGCCAAAGCAACATTTTGCACATTTTTATGACAAAGACACTAACAGAATCTTTCCCTCTTGCTCTAGAAACTTCTGGAACATTCTGATCAGCTCACACAATGGTGCCTCAGGGTGTTAAGCCTGGAAGCCCTGGAAAAGTAGCTCCATCAAAGCCTAGTTTTGCTTTGATATCTCACAGTAGATAGGCCATCAACACTGGCTCAATGAACATCAACTAACATCCTTCTTAGATAATAGAACAGGCTGAAGATGGGAAACAGTGAGGCTTAGGAAAAGGTTTAGACCCATTTTATTACTAAATAGTTGGGAAAAAAACAGTTTCACTTGGGCACATTTATTTGCAATGTCAAAATCCACAAGAATTTGGTTTTGAAATTACTGATGAAAAGGAACATCAACCTGCAGTCCCAACATCCTGTTGAACAATTTGGAAAAGTTGCCAGCTTCTGAATGACAGACTTAAAAGAGGTGATTATAGGCCAAATAATACAAAGATGAGGTGTTTTTTTTTTTTTGAGTGAGTATTAATTTATGGAATTCATTAGATAAAGTGTTGATACAAGCTAAAAATAAAGTTTTAAATGTACTGGTGATGAATTTATAATGGGTTCAAGTGATGTTCCATCTACACATTAAGGCTCTTGTGTGGGGAACCTCTTATTCCACTTGTAACTATTATCCAAAATGTGATCATGGTCATGGACTAGACCAGGTGTTTGACATAATTTGATAATTCAAATCTCATACATCCCATTTAACTGCACTATGTAAAGTCCAATATTCTCTGTTAGGAATCTTTTTGACTTACTTTTGAAGTCTAAGGATTAAAAATAATTGGCACTAACTAGCTTGGTGATTTCACCTCTCTATACCTGTTAACTAAGGAGATTAATACTAAGAGATCTTACTTCCTGAACATTTTTGAAAATTTTGACATCTGGGATTGCTTTAGAATAATCAGGGGAGGGGAAAGCAGTGAGTTGGAGATGAATTGAGCATGACTGAGAATCTTTGAAGGTAAAACAGAGATACATGGAAGTGAAGTCTACTATTATGTCTACTTTTATATGGGAGGAAACATGAACCAAATAAATAAAACTAGATGCTCTGTTCCATTTCATCTTAAGCTATCAATCCTGGAGTGATGTTGGATTCTCTTTCTCTCCTCTTCCAACATCATAGCTTTATACTTAAGTCATTGACTAGGCTCTGAAAAGTCAACACTGATAAATAATGATACTTATTAGATGCTTGTAGTTATTACAACAAATTCAAAGGTTTATGATTCCAGTCATAACTCTGGCACTTGTCTCTTCTTACTTCACAGTTGTGAAAAACAAGATTGCTCAGCTTTGCTCCAAGTAACATCCAAAGCCTTCCTTATGTTCCAGAGCTTTGTTTCATTCTGAATAGGCAGTATCAGTGATGGACAGAATAGAATAAGGCAAAAATAGATACTGAGAAATACCTCCCATGCTCACTGCTTTGCAAACTGCCCCGTCGTTGGGGCAGCCACTTCAAAACTGTACACTCTAAGTCACCAGAAGAAAGAGCTTTCAGCACTAGTTCCCCTTATGTTGAAATTAGATGCAAAACAGAGCAGGAAATAGATATTAGTGGGCAGAACTTGCCCACGCATGTCAGGGAAATAAAACAGAGGATTCCCAGTAGAATTTGTATCTGCGTGTCCATTGCTTATCCCTAGCACCTGTAATACTGCCCATCCCACAGTGGACACTGAATAAATATTTGTTAAACAAAAGGAATTCAATTTACATTAACTTCTTGTCATTACTACATTACTAGATTGAATGTTCCTTAGAGCAGGGGCTTACCCTTATTTACTTTTGTGTCCCCAGCCCTGAGCACAGTTCCTGGTTAAATAATGCTTGTTGAACTGGATATTTCAAGGATTAAAATCTCTGGCTAAAACGGAAGCTACATGTAAAAATATGAATGAATCTCACAAACCTAAGTTGAGAGAAAGAAGCCAGAACATAATGAAAAAAAACCAAAACCAAACCAAAACAAAACAAAACAAAACAAAAACAAAAAAACCCCACAAACCCCAGCAAAACTCGCTATACTGCCAGAAATCGAGATAGTGGTTACCGTTGGAGATGGGTGGTAACTGGAAGGGAGCTCAAGGGGAGTCTTTGGGGTAATGATAGTGCTTAGTTTCTTGACCTGGATGCTGATTACAAAGATATTCACTTTATAAAAAACCACAGTGGTGTGGAAGCAGGAATGAATAGGTAGAGCACAGAGGAATTTTAGGGTTGTGAAAATACTCTGTATGGTACCAGAATGATGGGTACATATTATCATACATTTGTCAAAACCCTAGAATCTACAACATCAGAAGTGAGCCATTATGTAAACTAGGGACCCTGGGTATTAATGTAGTTTCATCAATTGTAACAAATGTCCCACTGTGGTGGGGGATGTTGGTAATGGGGGAGGGTATGCATGTCTGAGGGTAGGTAGTATATGGGAAATCTCTGTGCCTTCTCTTGAATTTTGCCGTGAACCTAAAACTTCTCTGAAAAACATTCTTAAAAAGTCATCGAGATAAACACTTAGTATATGTACACTTTTCATTATGTATATTACATTTCAATAAAAAAAAGTTTCTTAATAAAAACTAAAAAAAAATTACTCTGGTTAAGATAATAATGAGTATCTTAGTCTTTCAATTCTAAATTCAATTGTGGTTTTCTAAGGACAAGGATTCTGTAGACAAAGATGTATAAAATTATACATACATTACAAATATAGTTGAATAGGCTATCCATTTTATTATTCTATGTATACTTAAAAGACTAAAAATCATGTTCTATAAAGAGGGTGAAACTCTGATCCTTAATTTTTATGAATTTCTTGCAATATGTTTGATTTCAATATTATGATTTGCCATTGGGCCAGTTGTTAAAGAATCCCACAGTCCCTGTTAAAAGGAAACTGTGCTACTCCATACCATCTTCACACATGACAGACCTAGAGCAGACCAAGCAGAGCACAAACTCTGTCCCTTTCCACAGATTCCTAGGGCTAGGACTCATGTCTTTATCCAGAATAGCTGATCCTGGGGTCAGTCAGCCTCCCAAGGGCCAAATACCCTGGTTCAAAAGGCAAATTAGGCTAAAGATAAGTCCCTTCCTGGGTATTTGGAATCAGCAAACAGAGATGGAGCCAGCCAGCAGAGGAGCTGAAGGAGAAAGGACGCCTCAGGGTTGAGTTAGCTCCCTGGCAGGCAAAGTATGAGCCAGGCACACTTACGAGAGAGCAGAATGTGGAGGAGGACTTGCAAAGGGAAGGTTGTGTGAATGTTGAAGCAGGGGAGATGCCTGGGTCTGTGTTAGATCTTAAGCCACAGCTTCTTAATCTTGGTTGCACTTGGAAAGACCTGAGAAGCTTTAAAAATATGGTGGTAACTGGTTCTTACCCTGAGGGGTTCTAGTTAAATTCCACACTTGGGGTGTGGCCTGGTCATGAGGATGTTTAAAAGCTCCTTAGGTGACTCTTATATGCAGCCTGGGCTGCATATGGTCCGCTTCCCTTCCAGGTCACTTACACTACCCCCTCTTTACCTGTGGTGGCTGAGAGAGCAGTTCGCTCCTTATAGCAAGTCTAGGTGGAGCAGTGGCTCTGGGACATAGAGGTGCTGTGGATGGTCCTGTCCCCATAACTACATGTAGTAAGACTCTGCAATAATATGACTCAGATTTGACAACCATGCTCACAAAAGCAGCACCATAGAAGGGTTGGTGGGGACCAATGTACCATCTGAGTGAACTTGATACTCTGAGGCACAAATCAGAGATCTAGATCCCATAGGCTTGCCAAGCAGCCATCCTGTGGGTTGGTGTGGAGATAGTCTAGAATTTGCTCTTCACCTCTGGTCCTATGGGAACCTGTGAGGTCTCTGCCACTTCCTCTATTCTTAGGGAAGGAAAACATCAGGCATTTCCCCCTAGAGTTTTGGTAGAGGTGCACACAGGGATGTGTGTTGACCGATCTGACCTTGCCCCCAAAGGTAATGCACTTATATCTCTTAGTCATCACCCTCATGAATTCAGTAAGAAAGGGGACTGTAGGAGGAATGAGGAGGACTTTATTTCCTCTCTGCAACCAAGGGAGTGTATGTTTCCTTACAAGAAGGAGATTTAGGAAGACTGTACATACCAACTGTTAATTCCAGGCAGGCAATAGCTCATTCTTTAAATGATGGTTGTTGCCTTCATAATAGCCTATATTTCATAGATTCTTGCTGGATTATCTTATTTGGTCTTTGGAAAAACTCTGTGAAAGTGGTAGAGGAGATATTAATATCTGTTTGACAAGAGGAAACTGAGGATCAGAGGGCTGTGAAAAGCTTTGCTTAAGGTCATGAGGCCCAAGACTCCTTGTCCAGTGCCCTGGTATTGACACACCTGGTAGCCTGTCAGTATAGGGTCACATAATGACTTAATAGCTACATTCTGGCGGACAACCGTAACAACACTGTTCAGCTCATAGGGATTTAAGAAATACAATGAAACAATAATCCCCTTTTTAAAGGAACTAATTAATGTGAGTAGTCTCAAAGTGATATTAAAACCTTTTAAACCTGTATTTTTTTTTTCAAGTAAAGACTTTAAAACTTTTGAATGCAGTTTGGTGCATTCTGCTTATGAACACTATATGCTCATTGCAGAAATTCTGCAAAACACAGAAATGCTTAAAGGAAAAACGAAAGATTACATAATCATACTACCCAAAGATATTGATATGCATACATATGGTACATATTCTTTCTTTGCTTTTATTCTTAAAATGTTCTTTCCTACATAAAGATCAATGAACTATTACCTATATCTACCCCCTTAAAAATTTTTTTTTTAAACATTTGACTCCTTGATCCATTTGGGACTTACTTTTATGTATAATATGAGGTGAGATACTGCCTTGATTCTTTCCTAAATACTTACCCAAATTTACTCAAAACCTTTTATTGAATAATTAATGCTCTCTCCATTTGTGAGTGTTGCTTCCTTCAAAGTTCTGCTATTTTATTGGTTTCCCAAGAATCAAATGTTGGATTTATTTATTATTCCACTTGCTTTCTAATTTATTTTGTCTAATTATTATTTATTTTCTCTTGTTTCCTTAGGATATTTAGCTTAGTGCTCAATTCATATATGTTTATTCTTTCTGATTTAAAATGAAAATATTTAGAAATATGACTTTACTTCTGATAATCTTTTTTTAAATGAAATATATATTTTTTATTGATAACACATATCACATCACCATCAAGAATGCCGGACCTTGGAGAAGAGCACTTTATTTTTTTTTTCAATATATGAAGTTTATTGTCAAATTGGTTTCCATACAACACCCAGTGCTCATCCCAAAAGGTGCCCTCCTCAATACCCATCACCCACCCTCCCCTGCCTCCCACCCCCCGGTAATAATCTTTTCAAATTGCATATTTGATTTCCTCAAGCATTTAGAATAATATTCTTAAAATTCCCTATCAATGATAGTTTTTTTTAAAAAAGCTTTCATGATTTTATTGTTAATATCGCAGTGGGAACAGAGGATGGTATCTGAAAAGTATCTGCTAGCCTCAAGCTCCAGTTCCTCCCTCTGGTGCCTACATCCAACTGCTTAGATGGCAGGAGGGTGTGTGTGGGGGGGGTCGCATGTCTTCGCAAGCAATAAATTAACACCAAGGCCATAAAATTGTTAGGGGGTTCCTGGTTGAATTCAAAAGCTAGGACCAGAGCATTTAATTCAAAAGGAACAAAAAAGTGGGTGACAGGGTCAGCACGGAGCTCAGAGTCCTGAGGGAAACTGAGGTAACAACAGAGAAGTAAAGAAATGAGCAGAAGATCAGAGAATTAGGATCTAGCTACATTGGAAGAAGGTCAAGTTTCAGGCTGCCCAACGTCCAGCCTGGAGATGGAAGTCCGCAAGAGCAAAAGGACTGGGCGGACACATGTGTTGATGCCAAGACTAATGGGCCGCTGAAATGGTTTCCTGCCCTGGTTCCTCACCTCTCCAGGGACCGCAGGAGGAGCACACTGAAGAGGGAATCAGGAAGACTGGCTCTTAATTCCCAGAATTAACCATAAATACTCAGTGTGGCCTTGAGACTTCTCCTGGCTGTGTTGTCAAATGAGGGGGCAAGACAAGGTATTTTAGGTTGTTTCTAGCTTCAAATATATATGAATCTATGCTTGTAGCATTGTGGGCTTCATTCATGGAAGAGTAGGACTGGGCTCTGCATGGGGAGCTGCAGATAGCTGAATAGGAGGAGTAATCCTGCTCAGGAAATCTCCCCTAGTCTCCAACCAGACTGCTGATCTGGCCATGTGCCAGCATCCCCTGACTCTAATGATACCTACTACTTCAAATTCCCTCTAGTCACTTGTGATATCTCGATTACCATTAGAATTTTCATTCACACATGAGTGGCCTGCATTGTGTCTTCTAGGCCAGAGCAGATTCTTCTGGCTATTTGGGGCGGGGGGTGGGGGGGTGGTAGAGATGATTTAGGAGGGGTCTCCCATATAATGTCCCCTCAGTAAAGACTACTCTGCATGAAGAAGAAAAGAGTGAGCAGCCAGTACTTTCACTTGGAGATGGCATTAATCAGATATAGACTAGAGAATCTGGTTTCGAAGCTTGTAATTGTCACTTATTATGTACATGATACATAAAGTAGGTGAATCTGTTTCATCATCTGTCAAGATCAGAATTATGATAACAAAAAGACTTCCTGGAAGATTCTAAGAATTACATGAGAGAATGTACGTGAGCATGTCTCCAATGCTTCTGCCAGAGAATAATCAAAGAGCATAGACATAAAACATCAGATCTGGAAGAGCCGTTAGATATAGTGAAGAACCCTAGTTTTACTGCTAGGGAAACTGAGGTCTAGTGAGATCGTCACCTGTCCAAGAGAACTGTTATGGGCATCGTCCAAGGAATTAACCAGCCATGGGTAGTGTGTGTGACACAAAAACGCACAATTCCAGGCACATATGCAACATGTGTTATATATGCATATATAGGTAAACGAGAGATCAAGCCACACAGGCTATAAGCTGCTAGAAGATTTAAGGGCATAGCTGGAAAGCTTGCCAACTTGTTTAGAGCTCACTGCGCTTAAATGATTCAGCCCCTTCAGTTACTAATATTCTCCTTTATCTAAAAGAATAGGGCTGGTTGAATGATAATTAATGATAGGCTGATGATTCACTTTAGTTAAATGCATACATTCTAAGTGCATGTGCCATGTGAATAATTTACACTTGAATATTTAAAAATATGTTTTTAAGACAGGAAAGCATTAAAATGGGAAGCATCAAACATGAGCACATTATGTCACAGTTTTTTGGTTTTGGGGGTTTTTTGGTCTCTCATCCTTGCAAAACATTCTCAGTGCAATTCAGCTGACACTTAAGTAGACCACCACCTCTTCATCTGGATTGATAGGAAACAACCCTACTTTAGCTTCATGTAAATATGGTGGGAGGTGAGGGGCACTCCAGAGAGGTATGTAGTTTACGTCCTCCTTTTTTTTTTTTTTTAATGTTTATTTATTCTTGAGAGGGGGGAGAGGCACAGAGAGGGATACAGAGGATCCAAAGTGGGCACTGTGTTGACAGCAGAAAGTCCGATGCAGGGCTTGAACTCACGAACTGTGAGATCATGACCTGAGCAGAAGTTGGATACTTAACCAACTGAGCCACCCAGGTGCCCCCAATTCCTCTTTTTTAAGGTGAGAAAACAGGTCTCCATAAGTTAAGTGATTTACCTAAGGTCACATACATCTTTTATCAGTGGCAGGGCCAGGATTAGAATGTAGGTGTTAGAGTTGCAGGGATTCCCTTTGGAATATTCTTGGCATGCATACTAGCAAAGATTAGAGCATGGATCTACCTCATTGCTTTTATAGTCTATTACCTCTCATCCCAGGATAGTCAAACTTTTCCTTTCTAGGAGTTGGCATAACTAGTCAACAGCCCATCCTCCTGATGTGTGTAAATTCAGCGTGTATTGCCCTGGTCTTGAAGCACCAAGGAGAAGGGACTTAAATTTTAAGCCTATTCTGTGACAAGCCTCATCTTCAGCAGCTTGCCATCTATTAACTCATTTTAATCTTAAAATGAACACTTTAATTTAGGTTTTATATTCTCCTCTTAAAATATAAAGAAAAACCAAAGTGAGAGAGGTAAAGTAATTTGAAGCCTGTAACTGGCAGAGCTGGGATTCTGTGCTTAGACTGGTAATGGTCATAGGCAAGGCCACGCTTCCTCTTTTTAATCCCATCAGATCTGCCCACTTATCTGCTACAAATCTAGAACAGCCTTGCCCAGTTGTTCCCAGAGTATATTCCCTGAAATATGAGGCCTTTATAGGGTTGAGAGATTGTACATGAACAACAACAACAAAAATCCAAATAAGTCTGGGAAAAGTGAGTAAGTGAAGATAATTGAAGATAATCTTAATTACACTGATCTTTCTATCCTTAAACAGAGACTCTTCAAAAGGGAATGAAATATGCAATTTCCCAATTTTATTGATCATGGGACCCTTTTATCACTGAGCTTTATGTAAAACGAATATTCCACGGAACATACCCACAGAAATGTTGGATTAGCCATTTGGGAAATAGCTGTGATGGAACCTGCTCCAGACAAAAACGGTGAGAGTGTAGATTTAAGTTCAGGGGCATTTTTCCTTCAACATGCTGCAAGTGGTAATCTACTTCTTCAGGAAGATGGAGCACCCAATGGGAGGTGCCCAGAGAAGCTGTGTGTGCCAAGCTGCTTGACCAGGTGGACAGTGTGGCAGGGAGGCGTCCTCCCAGATCTCACACCCGATGAATCCACACTAACAAGATGGTCTGAGTTAGGCCTTCTATGGAGATAAATGGTTTCATGTATCCTCCAAGATGGAATTCTTTGTACCTGCCTAAGCACTGCTAGCAAGGCTTTCTAAAAGAGGGTGGGGTACAAATAATTAATCTAATAAATAATATGCATACCAAAGGCATAGATTCCCAATATCCTATGAGATGTTAAGAAAAGTGAAATGACATGAAATAATTCCAGAGGCTTTTCTAAGCCCAAGTGTCTTGTGAATAGTCAAGGTGGGGGTAAAATGTGCAGTTTCCCAAATTTATTTGAGCACAGACGCATTTCTTTCAGGACAGTTGTTCCACAGGACACGGGTTTAGAAAATGCTGGTCTAAGGCATAACTTTAAAGTGTATAAGTCATTTTTCATTTAATATTTTTTTCCTCTCTCTCTTTTTTTCAAGTAAGGAGACCAGAGCTTACACATACAAATGAGAGTTGAATCCTAGGGAAACGAGATGTTCTTGCCAGTAATGCTGCCACTCTTTCAAAGGGCTTTTGAAACTCCTTCTCATTAATTGTGTCCAGGAATCAGGACACATTCCCCTGAATACCCTCATTAATGGCAAAGGTTGACCCTTTGAGAGGGGGTTGGATTTTGGGAACAGAACTGTGCAAAGTCAAGCCCGGTGATTCGTGTTCAAGAGGAAGTAGACGAAAGTAATTAAAAGTGAGGACATGGATTTAAACTCCAGATGTGCCACTTAGGAAGGGTGAGACATTGAGGAGGTTACCAAAAACCCTTCTAGGACTCAGTGCTTCCTCTGTGGAATGGAGGTAATCATACCCCCTCATAGGGTTATTGTGATGATGCAGTTAAAAAGAGAGAGAGAGAGAGAGAGAGAGAGAGAGAGAGAGAGAGAGAGATTTATAAAGTGCTTAGCATCAGGCAATTCAAAAATGACAAACACCCCCTAAAAAGACTGCCTGGTTTTACTGCATGGCTTGTAAAGTGGCAGCAAAGACAATTCTCAGAGAAGGACCTAGAAATGCTTCACCATGGAAGCACAGAAGGGAGGAATCTATGACCTTCCACAGGAATTCGCTGCAACTCCAGAGTTATTTGTACATACAAATTCTTGTCTGTTTATTTTTTTTAAAGGCTCGTTGCTTTTTAATCACACCTGACACAGGCAAACACTTGCCATCTCGCCATGCAAACAGGCACAATTCCTTTCTAGTCCCTGCCCATGGGAGGGATAGTGAAATATTGTTTTATCATCAGCCACCATGAGAAATTGAGAACTACATTATTATTTTAATAATGATTCTATAATAGTCAATTCCATATTATGAAGCTCTTCCATTTAACAATCCAATTTACTGGTTTGTTAGAACTGATACAATAAATTTTGTCCATTTCTTTAACAAGACCACTTTCTATATTATAATTTAAAGTAACTCTATTTGTAGAATAGAACAGAATACAATAGAATTGTTTTAAGCCAGGAAGACGCCTTAGTTAATTGAATGTAAAGGTTTCAAAATGTCAACTTACATTTTATTTGGTGTTTATCCTTTAAAAAAAATCTGCTTCCATATTTTTGCCTTTTCCTGAAAATAAGGAAAATATGACCCCATGTTCATGTACCATATTCTCATCAGCAATAATCAGTTGGAGCAGAGGATGTCATTTTTAGGTAAGGCATGCCTTCTCTGGTTTACCCCAGTCACTACCAGGCCCTAAGGTCTTATACCCAGCTGATTCCTTAATTTATGCTACCACCCAACCCCCACTGGCATTTGAGTTTGAGAACCATAATTGGTCTATCTCTGGTATTCTCTACATATAAAATCTGAGGCCCATGGACATTTTGTGACCAACCCAAGTTCAGAAAGCCCATTAATGGCTGAACTGGATTTGAAACAAATGTCTTCTAGCGCAGACTTCTTTCTATCCTGTTACAGAACCACTCATCTGAATACTGGTCAGTGTTCATTATTTTGAACGAAATCATGTTTTACAAAATGTGGTGCATTTTTTTCATGAGGAGGAAGTGAGAACATTCTGCTTCCTCTCTGTCCCTGACCCCAAGAAAGGTAAATAGTTTATGTTTTCTGTCAGAAGTATCTGAAGGAAAGATTTCTTAGCAGGTTCTGATGGAGACCTACGCGTAGAACAACAAAATTTTGAATCTAGGATCCTAAGCAAACCCAGCCCATACAATTGGATGCTAATCTGATGTTGTGGTCAGTCAAATTAAAGTGATTTTCAGTGCTCGCTTCAGCCCCATATATACTAAAGTGATTTTCAAAAACTATAATAAAAGCTAACATTTAATATTGACTTACAGGCACAGTGCCAAGTACTTTATTTTTCTTGAATGAAATTTTTTTTGCTTTATTGCTTCATTTAATCTTTACTGTGATCCTGTGCAATCTATGATTAGTCCCCATTTTGCAGATGCAGATAATGAGGCTTGATAAAACTTGCCCCAACTCATAGAACTACTAAGCAACAGAGTGGAAACTGAACCCATGTTTATTTCACCATAAAACCTGTGTTCTTTGCTACTTGCCACATTGCCAGCTCTCCAGGGTTAGCCATTTGGATATCACAGCTGTCACCACAAAGCCCCTTCAATCATTCTGTAGCCTATATCTCAACAGTTGGCACAAGTCACCATCATCACCAATCAACTGGATATCATTTTGAACAAAATGAGAAAGCCAATCAAGACTGGCTTACAATAGGGGCACCCGGGTGGCTCAGTCAGTTGAGCATCCAACTTTGGCTCAGGTCCTGATCTCATGGGTCAGGTCATCTCATGGTTTGTGAGTTCATGTCCTGCATCAGGCTCTGTGCTGACAGCTCGGAGCCTGGAGCCTGCTTCTGATTCTGTGTCTCCCTCTCTCTCTGCCCCTCCCCTGCTCACATACTGTCTCTCTCTCTCTCTCTCTCTCTCTCTCTCTCTCTCTCTCTCTCTCAAAAATAAATAAACATTAAAAAAAAATTTTTTTTAATTTTTTTTTTCAACGTTTATTTATTTTTGGGACAGAGAGAGACAGAGCATGAACGGGGGAGGGGCAGAGAGAGAGGGAGACACAGAATCGGAAACAGGCTCCAGGCTCTGAGCCATCAGCCCAGAGCCTGACGCAGGGCTCGAACTCACGGACCGTGAGATCGTGACCTGGCTGAAGTCGGACGCTTAACCGACTGCGCCACCCAGGCGCCCCTCATCTTCATACTCTTTAAGCTTAAGCAACATTTCCCTTTGGATGTCTTGTTGGACAGGAGAATGGGGGAATTTTACCCTTCACAAGAGAGAAGCTAGTTGACCTCCAGAATCAATAGAGAACCTGGGAGAAATATTTGATTTCTTACATGTCAAAGGCCTAGTAGAAGTCCAAGTGGGACAGAAGAGACTCAGGCAGTGCATCTCAGGAAAGGCTTTGAAAGCTTTGCCTTTTATGCTCTGGTATACTGGAAATCTCTGGTGAAGTTTAACATCATAACACCATGCTTTTTTCCTTTCCTTTTTTTTTTTTAAAGTATAATTTATATGTACAAATAATACACCTGACACAGAAGAGAGGATTGGAACAGCCCAGGAGCAGGTGTGAAGAGACGGGGCGGGGGGGGGGGGGTGGGAAGCATAAAGAAAGTGAAGAGGCAGAGAACAGGGAGGACGGGGTCTCCAGGTAAACTTCTACTGGCCCTGGCCTCTCCTGGGGAAGAGGATGTGGCCGTGCCTCGCAGTCTGCCTTCCACTATTTTGTTCTGGTCTCAAAGGCAAGGTAGTTTCTTGACTAGACTCTCTGCCTGACCCACTCAAATTTAGTCTATATCTAGGTCTTCAGGAGGGAGGAGGGTAGAAGTCCTCCAGTAACCTGAACCTCAGAGCCAGGGGCTCCCCACATTGTGTTCTATCCCACACTTTCTAGGTCAACCTGGGTCCCTAGGACAGATTGGGGAGCTTCTCTTTGGCTTGAGAGAATATCACCCAACCATTACTCTCTTTGTAGGAACAGTCCTTGGTTCCTAGGGAAGGGGGACGATTCCCAACTTAAGATGCCAATATGCAGGAGGGAACTGACAGGGTGCCTGGGTGGCTCAGTTGGTTGAGCTTTGGCCTCAGCTCAGGTTATGATCTCGCAGTTTGTGAGTTCAAGCTCTGCGTTGGGCTCTGTGCTGACAGCTCAGAGCCTGGAGCCTGTTTCAGATTCTGTGTCTCCCTCTCTCTCCGCTCCTCCCCCGCTCGTGCTCTGTCTCTGTCTCTCTCAAAAATAAACATTAAAAAAATTTTTTTTAAAAAAGGAGGGAACTGAGTTGGTGAACAACACCTTTATTCTGAGGCTGAAGAAAATCTCTTCACTTTTTTTTCTTTTTTGGTTCAGTTCACTTTCTAGCTCTCCACACAATTAGCTCATGTGAAATCTGATAGGGTACACCAAACATGAAAAAGGATGTGACTATCTACTGATAGGAAAGCAAGAGTATTAAGCATAAAATCTGTGAAAATATGGATTGAATCCAACAAATAACATGCTTAGTCCAGACTTATAACATCTGGGCTCTTTTGTAGGACCTTGGCTATTGATAACCCTCCATGATGTCCAGAGACATGGGGCAGATACAAGCACAAAGAACTCTAGTAAGTGACAGGAAGAACGAGAGACATCTGTAAAATCTATAGAGCTTGAGAAAATAGAGGTCAGGGAATGAGGTACTTCAGTCTGGTATAAATGGAGCCAAGGGAGAGAGAATGTGTGTGTGTGTGTGTGTGTGTGTGTGTGTGTGTGGTGTCAATATTATGAGAGATGACCCTGGACCAATAGCCAAATTCTATTAATACCAATTCAGATGTTCAGTCTTTCTCTGTTTCTAGGGAAACATTAAACATTTCCAAGCACAAGTCTGACTTGATGAGATCTGTGTTTCAGGAAAGTAACACTAATGGCAGAGGGTTAAATAGGCATCCAGTGCACAAACTCCCACAGTGGCCTGAGGGGTGAATTGCAGCCTCATTCAGGGCCATGGCCCTGGGGTGAAGAAGAGGTGGCAGGATCTCATCCTGTTTGAGAGAGGACTTGTCTGGTTGGAAGTGGATAGTGAGGGATAAGGGGCTGGTAACTCCTAAGTTTCTTGCTTGAATAATTGAAAGGATGAAATACACTTTCAGAGAAAACATTGGTTGTACAGGGTCAGCTTGCAGTCACGACAATTAATTAATTAAAAAGCTCAAAATCAGATCTATGGGTCCTTAGGCAAGTTGTAGACAGAACAACCTAGTTAGCTGGCTAAAATTTTTACTTCTTGGTCTATTGTGGGGGGGAGGGGCATCAGCTGGGCATAAACCAAAACAGGCTCATACACAGCCAGCAAATAATTCCTCTAAAAGCCCTCTTAGCTTTTAGGTCTGGCTTGAGTACTCATCAAAGAGTGCTACATATGGGGTGCCCGGGTGGCTCAGTCGTTAAGCACCCAGCCAGGTCACGATCTCATGGCTGGTGAGTTTGAGCCCAGTGTCAGGCTCTGTGCTGACAGCTCAGAGCCTGGTGCCTGCTTCGGATTCTGTCTCTCTCTCTGCCCCTCCCCTGCTTGTGCTCTGTCTCTCTCTCTCTCCCTCTCTTTCTCAAAAACAAATAATCATTAAAAAAAAATAAAAAAAGAGAGTGGTACATTTTTCTTAATCTTGTAACCTAAGGATGAAAGGGGGCTGATCACTGCAAAGAAGAGATAGGCCATGGATATATTTTCCCAGACAAAGAATATTTTGAAGGATTAAATGATAAAACCTTAATAAGGATGGACTTATTATTTACCTTGTTCACGGTATTTGCTTTTTCCTTATTTAGTTTTTTTTACTTCTTATGGACTATGTACTTGTGTGCTGATTGTGGATTAAGAAAAGAAATAGTGATTTTTTTGATATCTTCTCCCCCACAAGGATCAATTCTATTGCTTCAAACAAGATCAAATCTCATTGGAATAAATAGAATTTTTTTCTGACCACACTGAATTCTTATATATATAGCATGACACTAAAATCAACCCTGTAATTTATTCCCTGCATATAGCACTCTCGTAAGAATTGGAGGGATTTAGTTTATTAAACATTTTATAAATGAATGGAAATGTGGCCACATTTTATACTCTTCAGTTAGAATTTTACTTCTGGAATGAGCCTTTATCATTGGGGATTTCAGTCTATAATTGAGAAGAACAGGGCTTTAATGTGTGAAAACACATTTCTGTAAATTGCATTCACTCCAAGCACTGTTCTCCACCGCTGAAATCAAACCCAAGTGAATAATCATTCTCCTTGGTTATGCTTCGTGACTGGCCCTATGGAAAACATGAATGAAATTGCATTTTCTTAGGCAAAGTTTTGTTATTGTTGCTGCTTAAAACCGTAAATAAGACATTTTTAAAATGTTTTGTACAACTAATTTGATGATTTTCTTTCTTTTTTTTTTTGTGTGTGTGATAATTCTATTCTTTCTCTCCTCTCTACAGAGTCTGGGCTCTTGCTGCTCTTGCTCTCCAATGCACACTGCCAGCCATGGCCTACCAGGATCTTTTCCCCCAAAACACGGTATGCAACTTAAGGAGGCACTGCGTCCGTTTCCCTCACTACCCGGAGCTGACATTTCAAAAAGTACTTCTCATCATGCTTCTGCAGAAGGTCTGAAAAAGCCATAACAAAATTATCAGATTGTTAGCGTGGATGATGGGAATGGGTCATTTCTTTTCCCTTTTCAAAAACAGAGCAAGAAACCAACTGTGTTTGTGTGTCAATCAAGCAGAACTGAGTCTGAAGTTTGCATCTTCACAGGATATGACAGGTCAGTCCACAGTCACAAATGCTTTAGAATTCATTGCAAAACACAAGCAATGGCTGGTGTGATCCAGGCCTCGTTTGATGGCAAAAGTCATGCAAAGGCAAATTCAGGCCCCTTTGTCTTCATGTTCCACGGGGAGTTGGCAGCCCACATGGGTTTTTCAGGGCACTGGATGGCCCTACCCCATAGGAGAACTCTTCCTGTCTGTGAACCTAGTCCCATCAATGTTATGATTATGGCACAATTCGTATTTGGAGCCTTAGAATTTATTTCCTCCTCAGTGAAAATCAGCCTATTAGACCCTTTCCTGAGGAGCAGGAAGCAGAGAACATTGGGCAGGAAGAATAGGGAGCAAAATCTTTAGGAAACAGGGTCCTGAGATCAGAGACAAACTTTGACACCTGACATTTTTGCATAAGCTCTGCCCTGGCACAAATCTGCCATGTTGAGGTTAGCCAATGTGAGTTAAGTAAGGACATACCGGGCAAGAATCACTCGCCCTTTTGTTATTTCTGAAACCTGAACTGCTTTTAGAAATAAGGGCTGGAATGTTCCATAGGAACTCAGAGCATGGGACACAGGGGCATGGCACACACTCGGTGTGGGCTATTTAAAAACCAGTTCCTTGGCTTCCCTCTGTGATTCTAAATACGTGGAATCACATTACCCCGCAGCAGCCGGTAACTATTCCTATAACACTGTCCGGCATCTGTGCCTGTGAGGCTGGTCCTCCACCAAAAACAAAGTAGGGGCGTTCTGACTGATGGGGTTGCTCTATCCAGGTTTTCTGTGTCACAGCTAATGTCTATTTAGTGTTGGAATATTAGTATGTGTTGACCGACCCTTCTTGAGTTTTAAGGACTGATCTATTTAACTATCCTGGGGGTAAGGAGGTGCCTCAGCTCATCAAAAGGATGCTTTTTAAATGAGCCATTTATTTATTTAACAAGTGGACAACAGAAGCACAATGTATCGCGTTTTCAGATACAACCAATTCTTACGCTATAGAAGGATTCCAGCACTGGAGACTTTGCCTCTTCATGTGCTCTTTGCCTGACTCTTTTTTGGGTCTGTTTGATGTGTAAACACTTCCTCTAATCACACCACTAGCCATCAATCAGGTAAATCCCTTAAGAATATCCTACTCAATTGTGTATCACTCAAAGACATTAGCTGGTAGAAAGACATTAGCCAACATTGTTACATAATGTCATAACACCTGATCGGGGTTGTGAATCAATGACATAGACAAACCAGTTTTGGGATTTCATATAGATAAAGCAATATATTAACAGATTTAACCGAGTTTTTTTTTTTTTAGCTTTATAGCTTTATGTAAAAAATTAAACCTCCACCTTTTGTAAAATGTGTAAACAATTTTTCATACCTGATGCCAAGCATTTTATCTACTTAAATCTTGATTATCTCTGGTAACACTCCTTCAATGCATTATCACCTCCATTTTACAGATGAGGAGACTGAGGCTCAGAGAGATTTAGTCATTTGCACAAGATTCCATGTCTAGTTTCTAACGAATAGTGGGGTTAGATTTACACAGGTCTCTCCAATTTCAAATCATGCTGTTTGTCTCTCTCTCTATAACTTAAAACAGCCAAGATGGCCAATTAAGGCAAGAAAACAAAAAACAAGCAAGCAAAAAACTTGGGTCCTGAATCATGCAGTTCAGATAGCCAAAACTCAGTTGACTGACAATTGGCTAAATTTCCTCCTGGACCCATGTCACTACAACTCTAATCTGTTGCCTGATACCTGAGTACCAGGGGACCTCTTGACCCTCATGTGGTCCTGCTCTAAGGACTAGCACTCCAATGGCCCCAACATTACACGTCCGAACAAATTATACATGTGATATTGTGCCTGCGGAGAAATCTGATTTCTTAGTCGAATATTGTTTTTTGACTGTTTCGAGACATAGACTGAATATGTGGTTCCCTCGTGGCTAACTCAAAACATACAGCAAAGACTAATCCTTTGCACTATCCTATATTAATATTTTCCTTCCCTCCTTGTAAGTTATAAATTACAGGAGATTAGAAAACAATCTCACGAGAGTTAATATATTAAGGAGTTACCTCGAAGGAACCCGGATTTGTTTTTCCCCACATGGTAAATCATACAGGGTAGCAGCCAGCCCCAGATCCCTGGGAGACAACATCTTGAGCGCATATGTTACGCAGGGTTCTGTATGGACTAATTCAAAAACTCCAGGGCGAAATAAGCAAAGTTCCCAAGTCAAAAATGAAAGTAAAATAGTGGCATGGAATTGGGATCATTGTTGCAAACATTCCAACAACTTCATAAATAGCCATGAAAGTAGACAGCATTACAGGTTAGCAAATGTACCCTTGCAAGAAACAACCTGCACTGCCCATGTCAAGTCGCAAACAAACCCAGCTACCTCTTACTTTACTGATATTCTTTTTCTTTCCAGAAACACAGTCACATTTGACAAAATTAATACTGAGATCGCTTTACTAGAGGGCTTATCCAAATATATGCTATATTAAAAATAGTCATGATATAAATATTTCTCACAAGAGCTGCAGCGATGGTGTGAATAAAAAACTCCCTTCTGAGATTTCAGTAAAACCAGATCTCACAAAGGATCTGAAAGAAAACAAACAAAAAACAAACAGACACACAGACACAAAGAGACACACACACACAGAACAAACCTTATGTTAATCCGGTTTAGCAAAACAGTCACTATTTTGACACTATTTTATGAAGTACGATACTGTTCCTTCCCAGATGAAGTAGGAGAGATGAATCGGCTACAGGTTTCCCACAATAATGTTCAGGGGTTGGGGGGTCTCTAAGCAGGTTCCATAGCAGCTAATAAAAATCAAAATTTCTAAATGCAGCAAAATGTTAGCATTGTCAAATGGCCAAGCACGCAAGAGGAATTTCTCTCTCCATGCCCTCCTACCGATACATACAGAAAGCCCCAAATACATCGGCTGGAATTTTTAAATCGTAAATTAGATATCAAAATGCTTACGGGCCTTACAATGAGATAACATCAGGAGGAACGGTGCGTGGAATGGATCTGGCATTCTCACATAAAGCATTATCTTTGGTACAAGTACACACGGCAGGGCATTTTGGCTTCGCTGGTTTCTTCCCCTCAGTCAGCAAAAGCGCAGATAAGAGACATAGGAAATAAGCGATTCTTTTCAGGGGGATGCAGGCATTTCCCATCCTTTGGCTTCTCTCTGATTCCATGCAGTCGAAAAAATATCCCCAAACATGAACAGGGCTTCTGGAATTCAGCTGGTGATTGTCTTGCTCTGAGACCAGGTCACACAGGAGTCCACCCTTTTCCTTTGCCTCTCTGTATCTCTGCTTTTCAAACCGGGGACCTGCAGCTGATTCGTGAGCTGCTCTTCGCTCCAGCAATGCGCTGCTCCGGGAAGAGACCTGTGAGGTGCTGTGTGATGGGAGGGACCCAACGGCTGGAGGAGAGAGCCGACTTGCATCACCACGAGAACACTGAGCACAGACCAGCCTTCAAAGGCAAAGTGAAGTGATGTAACAGAAAATAAACAGCGTTCCGCTTGCACGGGGAGGCTCTTTAATTGTTACCAAAAATAGGATGGCTTTCTGTCTTATTAGTGGGTGGGTGGGTGGGAGCAGTCATCTTGTATCAGATCTCGGCAGTCTCAGAAACCTCTGGGAATTTGCTTTGCATGTAGCAAACCAAAAACTCGCTTTGGAGCCAGCCCTGGCTGGAAAAATGAAGTTAAATGAAACTCTCTCCCTCTGCAGCATTTTTGCTGAATCCACCTGACTGATGCCATCGTTGAAAGACAAATGAGAACACATGGAGAATGTGACTTTCAGGGAATGAATGTGAGTAAATACTTTCCTGACACTTATCAACAGTTATGAATTATTGGTTATCATAATACCTCCCTCCCCCCCATATGTAAGCCATCCTCTCCTTCCCCAATGAGGTGTGGAGATGGCAGTGTGGACTGCCTCTGTGCATAATCCACTTTCCTCATTTCTCACTCCCCCTGTGTTAGTAGTGGAACCAGAAGCCTGAAAGAGCTCCCTGCCAGCAGGAGGCAGCCAACTTTGGCTTCTCAGGGCCCTGAAAAGATCCTGGTTTAGCCCAGGAGGCTCAGACAGGGTGGAGGAAGCACTGGACTAAGAGCCGGAGACCTGGTGTTGAGGTCCCAGTTCTGCCACAAACTAGCTATTATCCCTGCATCTGTTCCCCTGCCTGTGAAATGAGGATGGTCGCCAAGGTGTTCCATAAATATTGTGAACATTAAATCAAAACGGTAGGCTACGTTACTGTCACATTTGATGGAAAAGAGAATGTACCCTTGGAATAGGAAATTAATTTAAAGAAGAAAAAAAAAAAAAACCCCAACAGTCCTTGACATTGGGATAGGGCGGTATAGTCCAAGAGGGTGGGAAGACACTTAGCTTGGAGGACACGTTGGAAAATAAACTGTGGGTCCTCTTACCATGCTGAAGTCGGCTATCCCTAGAGCTGGCACAGCTGGCCAGGGGATGTCAGTCTGCAATCCTTTCTCCTGCTCAGCTTCTTAGCGGAGAAATGTTCTTAGGAACATTTGAGCAAAGGTGTGATTATGACATAAACTCAACCTCTATGGGAGCTTGATGCATTGTCAGTTTACCCAGCCCCCCTTTCCCTCGCATCACATGCTCATGCCTATCACTTGTTTAATCTCTATAAACTCTGGAGGCGGGAGGAGGGGGGGGGAGGGGGGAGGGGGGGTGGAGCAGCAAAGGCATGTTCATTCTTGTAGCTGATTTCTGTCTGTTTACCCAGAAGACCGTAAGCTTCATGAAGGGAGGCACCCTGCAGTGAACCCAGTGCCTGGACAGCGTTGTGCACGCAGTGTGCAAAAAGTAAGCCTTCTAGAGCCACAACGGAGCAGAGAAGCTATTCATGGTCAGGACATGCTCATCCAAAGAAATGTCACATCACATCTCAGAGTTACAATAGAGGGATCTGATCTCATCAAGGGAGTCTGGGGACAGTTCCCTGAAGAAGTAATGATTAAACTGAGTTCCCAGGTAAGGGGGAATGAAAGAGAGAGTGGGAGCATTCTAGGTAGGGCAAACAGACACAAGGGCCTGGCCTCCCCCAAGGGAGCAGTGGACACCCCTCCAGTGTTTTAGGAGTGATTTAATCTGGTTTGTGCTTCAAAAGGACCAGTAGATTATTATCATTCAGCCAGTTTTTGAGGGTATATAAATATGTTGCATTTTTACAGAAAAGGAAAAAAAAAACCCTCAATCCAAGATAAGTAATGATTTTAGAATAGATTCTACTAATGTTTCACTGTCAAAGTCTCTGTAGGGAGGGAGGGAGGGAGGGAGGGAGGGAGTATATGAGAGTGTTTTTAGACTGTGACCCACGGGCAAGCCCTACTTGAAATGGTAAAAGTGTCACTTAAAAGTTGGCTGCAAGCCAGATTTTTGTAAATTGCATCCTGCTTCAAGTGCACAGTGGAAATTTGCTCCATAAAAATAATTATGTGGTAAAAATTTTATAGAGGATTGTTTTTATTCTTACCACCCATCCCCTAACTTATCTGACTTGTAAATGATGCATTTTGTAATTATAAAATAAAGACCCAGAGAACTTTCAGGAACCTTGGGGTTCTCAGATTCGATCTCCAAAATGTTATAGATGAGGAAACTGAGTTACTGAGAGGTCATTCGGACGGTTAGGAGCAGAGCCACCACTCTGTATGGGGTGACACCATCACAGATACCTGGTTAAACTGATCGATGCGGTTAAACAGGGTCATTCGCTCCCTGTGTTTCCCCGTCAAATGTATCAAATTATCAAGATTGCTTGATCAGACCTTGGCTTTGTACTCTTTAGACATGGTCAAAGAAAGTGTGAGCAGTCTTTTATTTTTGACTTGAGTAAGCCAGAAGGGCAAATGGATGAGGGAAAGAAATCATATCCATAACTTCACTTTGCCGCTATATGTATCTGGTGGCTAAGTTTGTCAGCTCAAGTGGAAAAAGGACCATGGGGAGGGGAGTGGGGACTCTAAGGACAAATTACAATGGGCATTCTGAAAAGACAGTAACTTTTTCTTTTTCTATGGCATTTAAAGTCCAGACTTGAATTCCCTATTCAATGAAAACACCCACTAACCCACTAAGATCAGGCAAAATGTTAACCCTGTCATGTAGATTGCAATTGCCTTTTAGGAAAGACAAAGTCCTGACTGAAGGATTGGATCTGAGGAGGGGGCTAGGGAGAGCAGTTTACCATGTTGAAGTCTTAGGGGGCCTGGCAAGGGGGCTCTTATTGCTGATGACACTTCCCCCTTCTCCAGGAAGCCCTGGTTGGGCTCAGAGAGTTGTGGGAATCAGGAGGATGGAGGCTTAGGAGTTTCCACAAACTCAGACACCTTTAGATAAGGTTTGATAAGCCACCTGTGGATTGCGGTGGGGACCCTGGGAGATTGGCCTAGAAAGGATGAAAGCAGAGCTGGCAGGAGGCCCAGGGGGTCTGGGAGGCCAGGCTGAGGAAGGCTCGATGCCAGGCCCAGCCTGGAGGAGTAGCTGAGTGGGTCCAGGGCTGGCTCTGCGTTTTGCCAGCCGTGTGACTACAGGCTACAATTTAAGCTTTCTAAGCTATAGTTTTCTCCTCTGTAAAATGAGGATAATAATAATATACATCACACAGAATTGTTGGCAGAATTAAATCCAGTAATGTATCCAAAGTGTTTAGTATGGGATACATGGGAAAGATTTGTCATCATCATCATCGTTGCTGCAACAGGACTTGAACTCTGAACATGTGACTCCTGATACCTGGGAAGCAAAGCTCTCAAATAAAAATGGGTTTATCTTAAGTCTGTATTCACTCTAGGAAGCAGGCACTTCTGGGCAGGATGACAGACTGTGGCCTTGCCAAGAGTCTATTTGCATAAAGCAACCAAGGATCCTCCTGGGAAAGAAAGAACTCACCAATTTGGGTGAGACTACGACATCGAAACTCAGTCCAAGGACAAGGTCCAGAGCTGGAGAAAAAGAAGGTGCTTCTAAATACGGGACAAAGATTGTTTTCAGCCTCCTGCCCTTGAACGTGTGTAAGTTAGAAGGGGTAAGAGGAATCTGCTTGGGATCCCTGTCACAGAGGGGGTTCTCTCTAGTTTAGTGGGCATCGCGGCATTGCAGGTGGGTGCTGTGAGGAACTGCAGACAGCGCTGTGGCACTGGAGATACAAGACCAACAGCGTCCCCATGCAAGTGCATAACTCAGGTATCACCAAAGTCACCAGGCTTTCCACCAGGAGCAGCTCAACACTAGTGACCCAGCAGCAGTGACAGCCCCACAGAGGAGTTGGCGGATGATCCCAGCAGGAGCCAGAGCACAGGAGAAGGGAAATGAGGATCTGGTGTGTGTTTGGGAGCATGTGTGTGACTTTCCCTGGGCATCCTCAGAAACTGGACAGGGGCTTTGTGGGGGAGCTGGAGATTCTGGGAGAGCTGATGAAAGCAGAGTGAGAGAGGAACAGCCTGTGCTGGTTCTGATTCCAGCTCTCCCATCCGGCTGGTGTGGCCTAGGAAACACGCATTATGCAAGTAAACAAATCATTATTATGAGCCTTGAAAGATGCAGCTTGGCCCTGCCTCCTTTTACAAACACTCACACATGCAAATGGTGTCAGTTCGTGCGCGCGCACGGTTGTGATGTAAAATGTTTCTTACAGTCTATGACCAAAAAGAAAAAAGAAAAAAGAAAAAGAAAGAAAGAAAGAAAATGAAAATGCTTCATTAGAGAGTGCGTAAGATCTTCACCGCCCCAGGAGTCTGTGAAATGTCAATCTCAATTTCAATAAATTCCACTTACCGATTGAGGGCAGTAAATAGACCAGTTAGAATGCCATTTCTGTTATTCACTAGCTGTGTGACCTTGGGCAAGTTGCTTAGCTTCTCTGTGCCTCACTTTCTACGTTGATAAAGTAGCAAGAATACCATCTTTGCATTGTTGATATTAAGATTAGTGACAATGCACATGGAAGGCATGTCACAAAGAAGGCATTCAGCTACTGATAGTTCTGCCAGAAAGTAGATGAGAAGTAGGCAAGGGCAGTGAGCAGAGGACCAGATTTTGAAGATTGCTTAGAAGGAGTGTGTCACTTAGGACTCTTTGGAGAAAGTGTCAGACATTGACTCTGCCAACCTTAGCATAAAAGGCCCTTATTGCCATGGTGATAGAGTGACTGGCAGAATCCAGGGAAGGGCTGTCCAAGCAGACTTCAGAATGGAGAAACTTGAGGGAGCTTCGGAATCTAGGTAGAAGGAGGTAAGGGACAAGGTCCTCAGGTGCATGCACTCTAACCAGTTCTTATCCCCATGTTCCTCCCTGAAGGAGAGAGCCCGGTGGGCTGATCTGGGGTCAGGTACCCACCCACTTGCCACAGGAAAGCAGGACACATGGGCAGCAACCCCACCCCCACCAAGAGTGGACACAGTGGCAGGGGGGTGGCACCCCAAACGAAACTTTGGTACTACTACCAGGAGCAGAGAGGATGGCTGCTGGGTAGGCAAAACCCAGGAATACTCACTACGGATGGGATGTGTGCCAGTATCTGTCTGCTAATATCATTTCCCTTGGCCCCAGCTTATCACCCCAGCCGAACTCATGATTTTTAAGAGAATGACCAGAGGACAATTCAGACAAACAGGGATAATTTCTCAAAAGACAGCTAAACTCTTGTGTCCTGACTGTGGAATTGGGGCATTTTCGATTCCTGCAGTCCATCTTTGGACAAACGGGGAGATGGAAGGCAAGAATAATGAAAGCTGACACTTAACAGAATGCATATTGTGTGCCATCTGCTGTTCAAAGCCCTTTATGTATATTAATTCATTTAATCCTCATAACAATCCAATGGGTTAGATCTTTATTAGTGTTGTTATTTCTGTTGTTATTTCCTCTCTACTTACAGATAAGGAAACTTAGGGCCAGGAGGTGAAGTAGCTTGCCCCGGGTCCTGCAGCTGGTGAGGAGTGGCACTGGGATCTGACTCTGATACCCACGATGTTAGCCACTATCAGGTGCTGCGTCCCCAAAGGATCAGTGGGATGTGAGACACTGGGTGCTGCTTTGGAGGCCCATAGTGCCTCACTGGCTAGGTGCTTCTCCTGGACTACAGTTCCCAGCATGCAATTGGGCTATCACATTAACCCCTTCTTCACCAAAAGTTCCTCACTGTCTTCGGTAAAAAAAAAAAAAAAAAAAAAAAAATTAATGGCAAATGTGGCAAAATCTGGTCTCCCTAAAGGATAATTATGCAATTGAGGCATGAATGCAGATGTAAGTGGGAATGACAGAGGAGAGGGTAAAATTCTAGTTTAAAATATACTCTTCATTTTTTTTTAATGTTCAAAGGAAGACACTGAAAATTACTGTGGGAAGGATCGTTTTTTAACTGAGAAATGTGTACTGTGACAATATCAATAAGGGTATTTTAAAGCACCCATTCTCAAACTTTGTTGCACTTTGCAATCACTTGGAGAATTTTTTTTTAATGTTTATTTATTTATTTTCAGAGAGAGAGAGAGAGAGAGTGAGAGTGTAAATAGGGGAGGGGCAGAGAGAGAAGGAAAGAGAATACCACGCAGACTCCACATGGTCAATGCAGAGCCCAACACGGGGCTCGATCCCACGGATCACAAGATCATGACCTGAGCCCAAATCAAGAGTCAGATGCTCAACCAAATGAGCCACACAGGCACCTCTACTTTGAGAATTCTTTTTTTTTTTTTTAATGTTTATTTACTTTTGAGAGAGACAGAGACAGAATGCGAGTGGGTTAGGGGCAGAGAGAGAGGGAGACACAGAATCTGAAGCAGGCTCCAGGCTCTGAGCTGTCAGCACAGAGCCCGATGCAGGGCTCAAACTCACAAACCATGAGATCATGACCAGAGCCGAAGTTGGACGCTCAACCCACTGAGCCACCCAGGTGCCCCATTCACTTTGAGAATTCTTAAAAATACTTAATGCTGGGGTCACATCCCTAGAGGTTCTTATTTAATTGGTCTGGTGTATGACCTGGACATTGAGACTTTTAAAGATCACATGAAATTCTAAAGTGCAGCAAAATTTGAGAACCTTGGTTTTGAAGATGGGAAATATTCAGGTGGGGTCATAAAGATAAATCAACATGTGACCAGCTCAAGGAAACTTGTAAGATAAAAGACAGGGAGACAGAATAGGCTCTCAAGCAGTGGTTTTTAATCCTGGCTGCATATTAGGATCATCTGGGAAATGTTTAAAAAAAAAATACAGGTGCCTGGGCCTTACCCCAGACTAACTGAATTAAAATCTCTGGGGATGTATTCTGGTTCCCGGGACTGTGGTTCTTAAAGTGTTCCCAGACCAGCAGCATTGGTATCACCTGAGAACTTATTAGAGATACAGATTCTCAGGCCCCACCCCAGACAAATGGAAACAGAAACTCTGGGGTGGGGCCCAGCAATTTGTGTTTTCACAAAGCTTCCAAGTGATTCCGATTCACTCTTAAGTTTTGATAACCACTGCCCTAGGATGCAGGCCCATGGAGACAGGAATCTGGTCTGACATTTTACCGATGATCCTAACACAATGTTAGGCACAGAGAATGTGCTTTGCTTTCCATAGTCTGTTACATTAATGGCCCTCAATGAACCAGGCCTCCCAGTATTCATGCCCTTGTGCCCTCTCCTCTGGGAGCAGGACTGTCCAACAAAATCTGCAGAAGTGACACAATCGATGCCAGTTCCTGGCCAGAGTCTTAAGAACTGGCAGCTTCTGCTTTTGCACTTTTAGGAGTGCTGAGGTGCCATGTAAGTCAGGCTCCTTGTGAAGAGGTCACGTAGAGTTAGAAACCCTGAGTCTCCATAGAGAAGGAGATCCAGCCACTCCAGCATCTAGGCTGAGTTCAGCTCCCAACGGATCTGCCAGATGAATGCAGCCACAAGAGTGACTGCTGGCAAGGCCAATGGAAGAAACTCCCAGTTGAGCCTACACCAGATCAAAGAGCTGTCAGCAAATCAAATGATTTTAAGCTAGTAAGTTTTGGGTGGTTTGTTAATGCAGCAACATGAAAAATGAAACAATACTTAAGAAATACCTGTTGAATTAACGGTGAAAGTGCTACAGGGACATGGAGCTAGAACACAGCCTCTCGCTTTTGTCAAAGGGGGAAAAACAGGAGTTAGATAGAAAGCAGGGACATAACTAGCCAGTTGGTGAAAAGGATGGCTAAGGAGGGAATTCTGAGCAGAAGTCATTAACACTGCACCCACAGCCCAGACAGCAAAGCCTGCAGGGCCTAGCCAAGAGCAGAAGAATCAAAGGTACTCAGGAGCCTGAGTGGCTCAGTCAGTTAAGCATCCAACTCTTGATAATGGCTCAGGTCATGATCTAATGGTGGGGAGATAGAGCTCTGTGTCAGGCTCCTCGCTGGACACAGAGCCTGCTTGAGATTCTCTCTCTCTCCCTCTCTCTCTGTCCCTCCTCTGCTAGCATGCACTCTCTCTCAAAATAAGTAAATAAACTTAAAAAAGAAAAGGTGCTAACTCTTGCTACCACACTGAATACTGATTATATAGTATAATATATATATGCCACCTACTGTCTGTGGGATCATGGTTAAATCATGCAACCTCTCTCTGTCTCAGTATCTTTGTGTGAAATGAGATTAATGTTGCTTCACAGGCTTTTGCCAATGGCTGGATGAAATCGTGTCTATGAAAGCATTTCAACTCTAGTCTTTCACAAGTGTGAGGGTCTATTATGCTTCTCTAGTCATGTTTACTAAGTTGAATTCTACCCTTCCTCCCCACCTGGCTTTTTCTATTATGGCATATAGATAAAACATCTCTCCAATATTAATGCCCAGCAACAAATATTACATATTTAAAGTTACATATAACTTATATAATATTCTATATAACTGTATTATATATATTTGAATTATATATTAATTCTTCTCAACAGATTTGCATTAATACTATTATTACCCCATCTTACAGATAAGGAAATGTAAGATCAAATGGGTTAAGTCATTTGCCCAAAGTCATGCAGCTACTATTAAATGGAACTCAACCCATATTTGTCTAATTCTGAAATTCAAGTTTTTAAGCACACAGTAGGGCCAAACTATTCAGGAAAACTGAATAGTGACCCTGTGGGTACTCAAAGAAGAGTAACCATCTGCCATTGGTTGTAAATAAAATGTGCTATGTTAGCACATGAATGCATCTCCCATTTTAGGATAGAAGTCCATGGAAAAATAGATCTCATATTATAGCTGAAGTTGACAGGTTACATCTATTCGGTAAAACAAAGGAAACCAGTAGTTAATCTTAGGGCCAGCAATCTGTGATGAAGAGTAGTCAGAATTTAGGCATTTTGAGAAACTTAAACTAAACTTTTTAGTCCCGGAAGTGAGTTTCCTAAGCAGTCAGTTGCTTAAGAAAAAACAAGCCCAGATACAAGCCATGCCAGAAGAGCTTCTTTGGCCTCTAAGTCTCCAAAATTATACAAAAAGGGTGGGTCGTTTTTTGTTGTTGTGTTGTTCTTGTTTTTTGAACTACTTCTTTTAAAATTCTTCTGACAGAAGCTCCAGTGTCTTCTGTAGGAAGTATCTTAAAATCACCTTTGTCAATACCAATGCTACATTGGTGTGTCAGAACCAAGGATAAGAGAGGGAGGGTCAGTGGGTTCCTAAGGTGCTTGGAACTGTTTACTGCCCCCTTTCAATTGCTCTTCATTTATTAGTTCAATGTATACTTCTGAATATTATGCACAAGGTGTTGGGGAATGCAACGACATACAAGTCTCTGTTCTCAGCAAATCGAATGATTACCCAGACTGTAAGATGGTAGACAGCTCATTCTCCATTCTTATTCTCTCTCTGCTTCTTTGAGAGGCAGCAATAGTATTGTAGAAACTGATAGATCTGAGTTCAAATTCTGACATTGCCACCTACTGGCTGTGGGATCATGGTTAAGTCATGCAACCTCTCTCTGTCTCAGTATCTTTGTGTGAAATGAGATTAACGTTGACTTCACAGGCTTTTGCCACTGGCTGGATTAAATTGTGTCTATGACAGCATTTCATCAACTCTAGTCTTTTACAAGTGTGAGAGGTCATTATGCTGTTCTAGTCATGTTTACCCTTCCTCCCCAACTGGCTCTTATCTCTGAATCTTTTATCATTTTATTTCCCTTTATTGGAAGGGTAGCCAAGATTTGTTTGAATCAGGTCTGGTAAAACAGGCAAGCATGGAAATGACTACCATGAAGAAAGAGTTGCTATACTCACAGAAGTTGCTGTACCAACCTTGGAGTGTAAAGTAGGAGGTGTGGCACACTATGTAGGGAGGCTACATGGGGAAGCACTGGGGTCAGTCAGGAGGCAGAAGGAGTGAAGGAAAATGTAGACAAGAGCCTTTATTGTGCTAGTTTGAATAATCTCAGTGGGCTTTGGGACATAGGAGCTCTCCCTGATTATCGGGTACCTGTTTCTGGGATGATTAGGGCAGGTGGATAGTGGCTCAGAGTAAGAGAGCCCAATAGAGGAGATGGTTGGGGAGATGGATTCTGCATTAGTTGGTTTGCAGATGAAAGATATTCTTACAGATGTGTCGTTTACTACCTCTAGGAATTGGTTAACCTTGCAGGGGCAGTCCTTCCAGGGTCAGGAAGTCCCCAGATGTCAAACCATCAGAATATAGAAGATAAAAAGACATACTTACTGTACCCTTCCAATGGCTCCTCAATAGGAAGCAACTGACTGAACTCTAAGGGATCTGAGAACACTGTGGAAGCCTGGGGAAGCTATTAGGAGTGGTGATCTGCAAGGAAGGGAGTAGGAGGGTCAGTGAATCCAGTAGGATTTTCGCCCTGGCCCTATTCAGTTTACCAAGATTCCAAACCCATCACAGAGTGAAGCCCGGGTGAATGGGATGAAAGGCAGCAAGTTGTACTGCTTAAAAAAATCTTCCTTGAAGGTGCGATCTGCAGTTTTATTTATCTTTCTATTCCCTTGATTGATCATTACCTAAGAGAAACCGCTAAAATGGGCTTGTAAAGGAGAAAATGTAGTTTAGATGTGTGGGCTTGTACTTACTTTTTGCTCTTAAAAAAATGAACTCAGTTTTGTTTAATTTTTATTACCACAGTTAAGTATGCCAAGTTTATACATTTTCATAACTGTCTTCAATGTTGAGTAGAAACTGAATTAGGCATGGACTGGAGACCATTGCTTGCAGCCCCAAAGAAAGAGACCCCCTGACTCATGCTGGTGGCAGAAACCGGCCCTGCTTTCTTTCCTTGGTTAAATTTTCAGGGGAGGAAAGTTGACATAATTGATGAGGAAGAAGAAAATGATGGTGGTGGTGATGTTGCTGACAAATAACACTGGCACCTGTTTATAATGTGCCAGGCACTGTTGTAGGTGCCTTGGAACTATTGCCCAATGAGGAAACTGAGGCACAGAGGCTAGGCAGCTCACCCACATACAATAAGAAGTCCATCTGGCTTAAAACTGAGACATTCCACACTCTTGATCACTCCACAGCACTGTTGCTGTGAAGCTGTGAAGCACTTCTTGCTTCAGCATGGTTTCCTGGAACAAGGGTTGTCTCACTGTACTCACAAGAGCAGGCAGGGACTGTGGGAGTGCAGAACCCCTGTGAGGTGATGGGTATTCAGCCCCTGTGCTCCTCCGGGTGTGTACCCGGGGCTGATCCTGGCAAAAGATGTGGCATTTGGGAAGTTTGTCTCTAAGCCGTGGTAGAAAGAGAAGAGGCCAGGATCTGGTTCTGTCTGGGATGAGCTGTATGACCTTGTGCATAGCTCTTGACATCCTGGCTCTGGTTTTCAAAGGAAGTGCTTGGTCTGGATGATCTCTAAGGATCCCGTACGTATGAACTGCCTCTGTCAGAAACCCTTCTGGAGGGAAGATTATCAGAAAGGCAGGGAGAGCGTTGAGCAGCTTCTTGCATGGATAGTAGTAAGTTACTCCTAGCTATTTGGTGCCCTGAGGAGTGAAAACATTGGCCTAGTTGCCTCTTGCTTCACCCTGGCTGCAACTGTTGGACGGGAGATGCCAACATCCTGAAACTCTTGGAACCTCCACACACAACGAAGAATTGTCCTGCCCCAAAGCTCCTAGCGTTCCCACTGAGAAGGAATAAAAGGAGTTCTCATAGTGGGAACATAAAAAACTTCTTTGTGCATTTTTCTGAACATTAATCAATAATCCATTAACTCAGGGACACTGAATGCTCTACATACAGAGTCCAAAACAAACTGACAGATACCCTCTGGCAAGAACTGAGGAGAGGCTGTGTGGCCTTGGACAGGCATTTCGTTTCCTCATTTCCTCAGGACTCAGTTTCTCCATCTTTCTAGCACTGACATTCTATAACTTCCAAATTTCTCTCCTCAGGCAGGAGCAATACCTTGTCAAAACAGGGGCTTGAAAAGACTTTGTTTTCCTCACTTTATGTCTGGCAGATGCATATCCTTCAGTTAACCAAAATGCACATGGCGAAGTTTAAATCAAAATACAAAAGCATTCTTTATGGACTATATTGACTGTAGCTAACAATGCCATATTGCATATTTGATCTTGTTCTCGTCACAAGAAACAAAAAATTTTTTGTAGCTCTATATGGTGATGGATGTTAACTAGATTTATTGTGGTGATCATTTTGCAAAACTACATACAAAGATCTCATCATTATGTTGAATACCAGAAGTTAATGTAATATAGGTCAACTGTACCTCAATTCAAAATAAAAGTATACAGAAGCTAATGATCCAAGAATATTTTTGATAAACTAGGATGTTAGCTATTTAGCATTTTCTCTAGAAATATATTGGAATTTTTCAGAGCCAAACACCAAAAACAGGGGAAGGGCATCATGGTAGGCTGCTCTTGCTACCAGCTAGACTTGCATAGCGAAAAAAACAGAAGATTGTTAGTGAATATAATGAGCATGATTCTAAGTCATGGGCAAGGTGAATGTAACTGAGCCAGAAATATGATTTGGGGTGGTACTAAGGGAAAACACTGCCTCTAGGGAGGACTTATTTATTGAAATATTAAGTTGAAAATATGATTATTCTCTCTTCTTCTCCTTCTTCTTTTTCTCCTCTTTTTCTCCTTCTTCTTCTTCATGCCTGAATCACTGCCACAAAAGTTATTAGACATTTTTTTTCTTAAAAGAGACACTTCTCTACCTTTTCAAGGAGGCCATTAAGTGTTTTTTTTTGTCTGATGATTTTGGTTTAAGATTCTGAAATTAAAAGAGAAACATACAACCAGACTGCTCAGGCTTTGGAAACTTGAACTTCGTGATGTTGGATTTCAAGCTTGTTGCTTTTGCCTTATCTGTTTAGAAAGGTCCTGTTTTGTTTGGCTTTGAATTCTCATTCTGGAAGAATTATGAGCTTTCCGTTGCTGCCCGTGACTTATGGCCTGTGTTACACCCATTAAGTTTGCATAGGAATGATGATACAAGAAGCTTGGAATTTAACCCCAGAAAATGGCAAGGGAATGGTTATGACCATAGGATTAGTGCCCTGCTGGTCTGGGGCAGGGAGGAGCATCAGCAGCAGGAAAGCATCAGGCTCCTGCACCAGCCCCTCTCCTGGCCACATGTGCGTCACTGTCTGTACTGTTTCTGAGGTGGACTGAGGAAGATAGAAGAGCCAATACTTGCTGGGCCAGCTGATCATCTTACCTGCCCTGCATACAAGGCATTGTCATCCTCACCCTGCAGAAGAGGAAGCACAGCTCACAGAGGCTAAGTGACTTGCCCAGGGCCACATAGTTTGGCTTCAAACTGACTTCTGTCTATTTCCAAAATGTTTATCATGTGATTCCCTAGTTTTGATGTATATGAAATTATGGGCAGTTCTGGAGGCCTTGTCTATGCGAGGCAAGTGTTGTGTAGGATGTCTGTAGAGTATATGGCATTCGAGGCATGGACACGACTGAGGATGATTCAGCCCTGGCTCGGGAGGCTCTCTGGGGACACGTAGGGGAAGCCTTGGGTCATCCCAAACCAGTAGTGTGGTCTAGTGTGGTGGTTAAGGCTTCACTCCTGGCTCTGCCATTTACCAGCTGAGTAACCTTGGGAAAATTTTGGAACTTTCTTATCCTTTTCTCATCTGTAAAATGGAGATACCAGTACTCCTGTCACAGGATTGCTATGAAGAGGAAATGAGATACTGTAAGAAGGTGCTTAGCACATAGCAAACTATTATTATTCTGACGTCTCCCGCTATCCCAGGTACCCTTATGAGAGCATCCCTCCTGAACCTGTCAGAATGACTGAAGGGAAAAACCAGGCCTGACCCAGGGAGGAGAACAGAGTGGAAAGGCTGCCTTCCCAACACAGACTATACCCTCAAGCCCAGACCTCTGTTACAGTGCCCTCATTCTAGTCTGAGGGTAAATCACAGAACCTTGAAGAAACACAATCCAGAGGTGGCATTTCCTTCCATCCTCAGCCTGAAGAGCAGCCAGATTTCAGAAGGGCTCTCAAATGACAGCATCAGCACCCTGAGATGATTGTTAAGGTCTTTCCAGGAAAACAACACTTTCCCTTTTGTCATTTTTCGGGCCCAACACTGAAGTGAGTTGTGACGGACACAAGCCTTGCTTAAGTGGAGCGCCCGTCGGCTGACATTTGACTATAATCGTGCCACTCAGATTAGATTGCTGGATTGTTTTTTGGTTTTGTTTTTTTTTTTCCTCTAAACAAATGAATCTCATTTCTTACTCAGCATGTTGTCTAAGTTCACTCATTCAACACATGTGTGCTAAGTGTGTTTTCCATGTGAGGCACAGCACAGCACTGGACATTCAGCACAGGGCAAGCTCCATAGAGCTGCTACCTTTGAGCATCATGTAGTCTAGAGGAGGACACGAGAATTAAACAAGAGGAAGCACAGTGTGGGAGAAGGCTGTGTCAGGGGGCAATCAGGTTGGCGGAGCAGCGATAGCAGCACCGAGTCCTGACTAAAGTGTCAGGAAAGTTTAAACTAAACCTGAAAGGCCCCATCTCTATTTCAGCCCACGCTGGCAGCTTCCTCAAGGTCCCCAGGTTCCCTGTGGATGTCAGATGGCTCAGTAGTAGAGAGTATCCCACTGTAGTCCTTCTGCTCCCAAAGATCTGGGAAATGTCTTCTCTCCTTTGCCTCTGAATCCTCCCCCAAATGGCGAAGGCTTCTGAGAAATGGTTTCTAGGGTAAACCAGGGAACATTGAATATAATGTGAAACAAGAAACAAAAAGTACAAGAAGAAAAAGGTTTTATGCCTCTGTAGGGAAGGAAAAACTTTCTCCTCTACTTTCTTATGTTCTGTACCTGAGTCCTGCAAATTAAACTGATGAAAGGCAGATTGACAAGAGATTTTTCAAAACAGGATTTAATTACACACTTGTGCACAAGAGTTCACAAACAGATGTGACTTAAGGAGGTGTAAGAATTTGGGACTTGTATGTCATCTTAACAAAGGGTGATACTGTTGGGGGAGAAAGGGGAGACAAAGGAAGAGGGGCTTGGGGCTTCTGGAATGTGGGTAAATTATGAGAAGGGTCTAGGAAATGTATGGTAAATAAGACTTGGTTTAGTAAGGTTTGTTATGCAGATAAGTTTCTCTCAGGTGATAAGAATTGTCTCAGTAGTTCTTTTCCTGGTACTGGAGAGAAAGACATGCTCACAAATGAAAATTTACATTACATTTACAAAGGGAAATGTGTGTTTTGCTTTTAGACAAGAAGTGAAAGGGCAAAGGCTAAATGCTTTCAGCTCAAAACAAACCTTATTTCAAAATGGCATTTTTTGGGTGACATACTCTTATCCCTTTCACTGGGCCCTGTGTGAGTATAGAGCATTGTGCTAACAACTATTTATAAATAAACAGTTATTGCTATATCATTTATTTCTGTTTGTAAATAAAGTTATTGTTATATCATTTATTTCTCATTACAACTCTCTGAGGTAGGTGTTGTTATGCCCATTTTTCAAGTAAGGAAACAGGCTAGAGAGGTGAAATAAATAGGTTGTAGAGCGAGCCAACAGCAGAGCTAGGATTTGAGTCCAGGAAAATGATAAAATTAATTGATCCTTTTTTAGTAAAGACAAATTTTTGCAGGAGTGAAGGTGGGAAACACCATTGTTCCTCAAAAGGGGCATTTAAAAAGAATCAAGAAATGGATCCTTGGCAGGAATTGTAAATCCTCCAACACCTTGTGGTGCTGGCCAAGGAGGATCTCGATGAACATGAACTGAGTAAAGCAGAGGGAAGACAGGGAGATGAGAGTAAGAGAACGAGGGAAGCCCCTCAATTAGTATCTCCCAATGCATCAGGACCCACCCAGGCTCTTCTCTCGCCAATCCCAGTCACAGGCCAGCTGCCCACACCCTCTTCTCTTGCATTGTCCTGCTCCCAGGAATTTGGAGAGCTTGGTGGCTGGTTTCCATCACTCTCTCTGGCCCCCAAAATCCTGATTCTCAGAGCACTCGATAAATACAGTACTTTAAAGCATTAGCTTTAAACATCAGTGTTCAAGAAGCACAATAATCTACCAGCAGCAGCAGAAGTCGATTCCCTCCACAGGCAGAGTAAACCTGAAGTTGGCTTTCATCCTTTATTGGTTGCCTTCTCTCCTTCTCTCCTTGCCATACACTGACAGGTCCCTTCATCCTGGGTTTGCTGTTTTATCTCACTGTGTCAGCCAGTAGGAAGTTATCTGATGGGATACAGTGTATGAGTGACACTAAGTGGTTCCTCCAAGGCCATTTGTATCAGAATAGGGGACAGATGCTTTAACCCAGTGGCTTTTAGACTGTACTTCTTGGGCTTTGCATCTACTTCCCTGAGCTTTCCCTCTCCCTGTCTCTCATTCCCATAAATACACTTTGACCAGAACCACTCCACTTATACACTAAGATTCGGGTGAGATTTCATTTGAATGAGAAATTCCTTAGGAGATGCACCGAACCCAAAGAAGCGAAGCTTTAATAATGTCAGAGGCAGTTGTGGTGGGGTCGAAAGAACTCTGAAGCCACTGAGCATATGAAGTGTCCCCTTTCTGCCCTTTACCAGCTGTGTGATCTTGTGCAAATCTCTTGATTTTGTGGAGCCTTGGGGTCCATACTTATACCCCTAACTTGCAGGAGAATTGGGAGCATTAAAGAGATCGTGCAAAGTGACATGTTTGTGAAAGGTTGTTATGAACCACTGGTCAGGCATTGCTGATGCAATGGAGGAGATGTCTGGGGGCCACAGGAGGAACCCCTGGAGCTCCTCAAATCATGCTAAGTGGCCACCTAGTCACACAACTATTGATTTAGTACCCTGAATTCCTTGAAGTTGTCAGAATTCCTTTTGCCACCCATCTGGTTCTCCAGTTTCTAATCACAATCTGGAAGTTTTGTGAAAACTCAGCAGGAACAGTTTTTATGGACTGTTTTCTCCAGTTGAGCAGATTGTGCTGCTTCTCCAGGTTAGCCCTCAAACTAATTGAACTCTCAGCCCAGTAGCCTTCATACGGAAAGGCAGGGAAAGCAGAACAGAGCGGTGATGAATGGTGCCAATTGGACTGCCTCATGCCTCTGACTCATTTCAGAACCATTATCATGTCAACAGAAGCATCTCCTCTATCCTCATAGTTTTTGCAAGGAAATGCTATTAGTAAAGCGAAGTCCAGAAAGAAGTATTGCATTGACATTTGATCAGGCTTAAAGACAGAGCAGAAATAGACCTCCAGATATGCCTTGGTCCCTGGCTCAAAGGGAAGAAATAGCATTAGAAAAATGGGAAGGGAAAGTCTACGTACCTAAAGTAGGGTAAATATCACATAATAACAAATAGCTATTACTTACTAAACATTTGCTATGTTCTTGACATTATGCTTGACGTTATGCTTGTGAATAAGTTAACTTGTTTGATCTAGGACTGCTGTATAAGTCAGGGTAAGCTAGCCATAACAAACATTCCCTGAAGTTCAGTGACTTAACATATGCGGATTGACTGCTTATTCATATCCCACCCTCCCCAGGACCTTGGACTCCTCCACTGGACTCTGCCTCCCACCAGCAGACGAAAGGAGAGGGAGAGAGTGCACATGGGGAGGTTCTCAAGCAAGGTTTCTTCAAGACTAGGCCTGGATGTGGCATGTAGCCCTTCTGCCCACATTCCATTGGTCAGAATTCAATCACATGTTCCTTTAGCAGAAGAAAGGGAGATAAGATTTGGTGAATACATAATATCTGCCAGAGTAACCATTGTACCCTTTCTCAAAGATTCTTTAAGACTCCCTTGTTTAATAGCCTCTGCTGTGATATGGCTGCAGGGACATCTACCATATTTTAGACTTGGAGACAGCGAATTAAACTCTACACCACTACCTCCATGTCCCACTGAACAGTGGTGGCCCCAGTATGTCACCTGATGCCTCATTTCCCTATTCGGTGTTCCGGGCATATAGAACCGTGAATATCCCCATAAACTTACCCTGTTCTCCAGGCCTTCCCACTCGTTGCTCCGTAAGCCCAGTTGGGTCTAGAATCACTGGTGTGGGGTCTAGACATTGGGAATTTATTTTAAAGCTCCCTAGGTAGTTCTACTTTACAGCCAGGGAAGAGGACCAATGAAAGGATTGGTCTAAGCCAATCATGGCTAATCACACTCTCTTTGGCCAGATCAACAAATGAATATACTCCTTACCAATCTAGATTGGTAGGATTTTGAGGAGTCCACTCTCATGACCAGGATTATTTCTCTGATTGTCCTAGACTGACTCGGATATCTTTTCAAGGGTCCTTAACACTTTTAACCTATTTCTATCATAGAGCTAATTAGTCCATGTTATGCGATAGACTGACATGGGCAATGTTACCCCAAATGTTGGGAAGACTGTGTAATCCCAATATGCTGTTGTAGTTCTTTATGGCCTCCCTGGAACCACCACTGATTTTCAGGATGCTGAAATGATGGCGGTAGGTTCTAGTTTTTGCCCCAAGTCTAAAATGTGGTACAAATAGCACCTTTTAAGGTATCTTTGCATTCCAAGGAAAGAATGAATGCTTCTTTAAATCTTGACACTTCTCTATTCTACCCACCCTTGCAATTGAAGAGCCCCAAAATGGCCCTTCCTTTCTATGACATCTCCTACCTCCCTACCCTTGTATGAATTCTGTGTCCAGACAAATGAAGGTTCCTTGAGGCCGAGACCACCCAGCTCCTCACCAAGGAGAAGGCCCAGACTCCCCGTGGGCAGCCCCTGTGAGGTGCAGGTGCCTAGGCAGCCCGCTGCCATGGCACAATCATGTACATAGGACTCACAGATTGCAAACCTAGCTACCAAACTGGCACCCACTATGATGAACACGTAGAGGAAAGAGATGACAGTGTGAATGGAAAATGCTACTGTGAATTCTGGCCAGGTACAGTGCCTTCATCAAGCCATCAGTTATGACAGTGGGGGACTTCCCTGAGGAAGACTATGGGCTGGATGAGGTGTGCTGCCCCAAAAAAGGCATCCCCCTGCTCCAGCTCCTAACTTGTGCACTTCTTGCCCCTCCCTGTGTGTGCCCATGGCCCTCTTCCCTGACTTCATTTTTATTTTATTCACCTTGCCCTTGCAAAATGCCATTGCATTTTGAGAGCTGTGCATTAAATTTGCTAGAAACCTGAGGGAAAACAAAAAACAAAAAAAACCGACTCTGTCTTTGGAGATACTGTTTGCTTTCCTAGTATGCCTTTCTCCTCTTTTCCTTTCTATCCTTGATGGTCTGCTCAGCTGTTACCTTCTTGAACTCAGACTCAGGGTTTCCAGGCTCTGCAGGGGAAAGACTGGTCAAGACAGCTGGACCTGCTGATCTGGCCACCCAGGTACCATGGACATGTCTTAGGGACAAACTGGCTGTGTGTGTGTGTGTATGTGTGTGTATGTATGTATGTATGTATGTATGTATGTGTAAACCAGCAAGTGATATAACACTGCAATCACTGACTTGTTTGGTGCAGATGTTCCAAGGGTGGGCATTGTCCCAGAGAGAGAGAGACACCATCTCCCCACTGTCCCTAAAAATCTCTCAGGATTGTCAATGGCTGTCTGTCTTGGTAGTGAAGACCACTATATCTTAAAAAAAAAAAAAAAAAAAAAAAAAAAGGCTCATTCTATACAACCTCCTTTCTTTTGCACCAATGTAAATCTGTTCCAACAGCAGATGGCAGAGCCCTTTAGTAGAATGACCAGACTTTCTGTTTTCTTCTTCAGTGAGGCAATATTAGCTAATTAACAATTAATAGGTTGACCACTTTGGACTCTGTACTCCTGGAGCTCTTGCTCTTAGTGATGGGATGAGCACACCAGTAAGACTAGGATGGACCCTTGACCAAGAGTAAGACTTTGGAATCATTATGTTTTTCCTTTATTAAAGTATAATTGCCATATGGCATTGTATTAGTTTCAGGTGCACAATATAATGATTCACTATTTGTGCACATTGGGAAATGAATACCATAGTCAGACTAGTTCCATCCGTCAACATGCGGAGCTACGAAATTGTTATGGTCTGAGCCCTAACACAAATGTGGCCTCATTCTGAACCAAAGGCAGAGGAAACAAGAGTACCAATACATTGCTGAAATAAAGCACCTTTAATTTGAGACCGTATTTTCTTCCTCACATCTCTGATGTGCTGAACTCATTGAATGAATGTGCCCTGAGGGATTGTTAAGCGCTGGGTACTCCTGCCACCTCTGGGTCCTCCTGGCAGATCCCTGCCCTCAAGGAGCTGCTTGCTTGCAGCTGGAAGTTCTTGTTCCATTCTCAGAATCGCTCTTTTGTGGGTGTCTGGCTATGTTAGAGGGACTTCAAAAGCAGCTTTAACGTTTCCCCCCTGGAGAGCAGAGCACTAGTAATCAGTATGGGAAGAAAGGAATGGACACTTTGGTATCCATGAACTGAAGGGTTAATGTCTTGGTTTCTCCATGTGAAAAGTAGTCAGCTTCCTGATTCCATACTGTTGAGGGTGACCTTTTTTCTCTCTTGGAAACGATTTAATGCGGAGCATCTATTGGTGGGCTGCAAGTACGAAGAATTCTCAGGATCATGTGTTTAATTTCCCCTTGAAATCAATTCACATTTATTAAGTGTTTTTTTATATACGAGGCACGGAGTAAGGTGCTTCATATACATTATCTCATTTAGTCTCCCGTAAGCCTCCCAATCTCCTGCGAGTGAGACATCATTAGCCAGCTTTTACAGAGAAGATAAAAGGGGAAGGAGGAAATGGTAGCTCAGGGCTCTGAAAGGTGCTAATTCACTTCCAGGGGATGAATATGCTTGCTGTCTAGTTTCTATTCGATGGATTTCAATAAGCATGTTTAATATTAATACCTGCCTCTCATTTGCATACTCTTTTCAACTTTTCAAAGAACTGTCATCTCTTTCATATGTTGTTTGATGCTCTTGCTAGCTCTGCCCTGATAACAGTCTAGAACTACTTGATGGCGTCTCTTTTCAAGCCTGAATCTCTGCAGAGAAACTTGCTTTTGAAGCCAATAGAAACCTTGCTCCCAGAAACCAAATCCACATCTTCATTTGCAGGGTCTCCCTGGGGTGGCATAGTGTGCTGCTTTGTACAAGCAGCATACGTGAGCACTCATACTGGAGCTGATTGCTATGGTTACATCTGCCCCCAACATTCTAAAAAACTCTAGATTTTAGAAATTTAAGTGCCTTTACTACCCTGCCTTTGTCTGGTTCTTCCTGCCACTCGGTTTGCCCCAGTTAATGATAGCCAAAGCAAATAGAAAGAAAGAAAAAGAAGAGAAAAGCACATTTGTGTGCTTGTGCACTGAGGTGCATTTATTCTCAAAAAACCCAGAAACCAGCCTAAATGAAGCCGGGAGGGGATGACGGGAGATGAAACACAAAGCAGGTGCTTGCTTAATTGCTGCAGCTGGTGTCAAGCGTTTGGCATAATTTTTCTCCTCGTTTTGTTGGCACTGGTGCTCATTTAACTTTTTAGCTGAAGCATTGGAGAAGAGTCTAGGAACCCACTCTGTTCTTAGTTTTACAGAAAAGCAAGCAAAGCAGTTTTCTGAAGTAAACACAATCCTGAGGACTTTTATTTTATTTTATTTTATTTTGGCTTCAAAACAACTCATTGATTATAGAAAGGGAAATTGGCTTTAATGCAGTTTGACATCTTATTTGATCCTGCCCAATTTGCCATGGGTCAAATTTTTCATTCGTGTCCAAAGACTTGATTCAACTGTTCGGACCCATCTGTACGATATGGATTTCAGAACTTTATGTGTGAGCCCAATGCTTCCTAAGGTGTTTTCTCTGGAAAAACGAGTTGTTAAACTCTCCAGTTAATGTGGCATATTCATTTTGCTGTTTGACTTTTCTTCTTTCCATGGTGAAGGGACATGTCACAAAAATATTGGCTGCAAGTTTTTTATACACTGTTATTCCACAAATGTTTATAAAGCATAAACGCCATGCCCAAACCCTTTGAAGAATAAACAGTGTGCCAAAAACAGTACAAAGAATCATGAGGCATGCAAAGATAAGGTCTTTTCCTTTCAGCAGATTGGGTCACAGAAGGAAAGGGAAATAAGGACAAGGAATAACATAACGCAGTTCCGAGGGAAGTAACAGTCACATGCCAAAGAAAAGCACATGTAGACCAGTTCTTTTTTGTTTTTAAGTTTATTTATTTATTTATTTATTTATTTATTTATTTATTTATTTATTTTGAGAGAGAGAGCATGAGGGGGAGAGAGACAGAGAGAGAGAATCCCAAGCAGGCTCTGCACTGTCAGAGTCGAGCCCCATGCAGGGCACAAACCCACAAACTGTGAGATCGTGACCTGAGCGGAAACCAAGAGTCAGACCCCTATCCGACGGAACCACCCAGGCGCCTCTGGACCGGTTACTTCTGATGGCAGGTCTAACTTAAAGGAAGAAATTCTTCATTTTTCTCTTCCTTGAAGCAATTCAACTTAAAGAATGCTATTCAATTACTGCATTTAAGGTGATATTTGGATTTCTACACATTTACCATAACTTTTTCCACCTTCTATTGATTTTAATCTGTATATATACGATGCGTATTTGTATATTTTATGTATAAATACATAATTACATTTTACATAAATGTATTTATATTACATACCATCTGTCTATATGATTAGTACAGTTTTGAACTGAAAAGTTTTTTTTTTCTTTTGGAACTTTATTTCTGGTTGCATTTCAGGGATGGGGAAAGACAAGTGGTCGTTCAGAGGGGGCTTTAAGAGACCTGGGTTCAGTCTTGTTTTCTCCTCCGCCACTCAAGTTCTAGGTCCCTGAGGGATTAGCCTGGAAGCTTGACCTTTCAGTCCTCATGTTAGCATGATGCCTCCTGTGGTCCTGGACAAAGCCAGCGGCTGTGCATGGAGCGAAGGAAACTGGAAACTCGAGGGAGCATCAGAGGTGCCAGAAGTGGAAGTGGGAAAGGAAGTGCGGGATTTGGGGGAGACGTTCCAGTGCCTCTCTGCTCTGTCAGCTTCCGCCTTAAGTACGACAGTATTTGTAGAAGGCCACGAGGTCAGGGCCACTTGCAGTTTGTGGTGTGGGTGATTCCTTGTAACTACCAGTGGGTATAGCCCTGGCTCTGGAAGGTGTGGAGCATGGCATAGCAAAAAGTCTCTGAAAGATCTACAGGGTAGCTAACGTCTGTGCTGAGTGGTGTCCACAAAGCCTTGAAGGCAAATAAAATGAGTTCTGAGGAACGGACAGAAGGAAATTGGGGAAAGTGTGGAGAGAGGAATGCCATGGCTCTCTGTGGTTCTTTCTTAATTTGACAGCCAGCAATCTGTCCAGGCTGTAACTAAACACATGCCTAGAGGTAACTGCTGATCCCTCAGTGATCTCCTTGCTTCAGACTCTTCCTGCCCAGGTCACTCGTCACTGCCTTTCCTCAGACGCTCCACTCCCCATGTGCCTTCCTAAGCCATGATTTATCATGTGTCCCTGTTACCTGTCACATCTCGTCTCAACTTTTTAGCTCAGGGTTTGGTATTTTAGCTCAGGAAGCATGGTATTAAAATAGGAGCCTAGCTTTTGCCTCAGCCTTTGCAGCTCTCAAGCTGTCTGACTCTGGACATGTTGTTCAACTTCCCTTGCCTTCATTTACCTTATCTATAAAATGACTGGGGACTGAGGTCTCCAAATATAAATGATTTCCTAGAACTGCTCGTTCAACATGACCGCCCTGGTCTCACACATTTTCCAGGAGTTCCGAGATTCAGATATGCTGGCCTGCACTCCCAATAGAATCTATACTCAGCTATCCCCCATCACTTCTCAGCCTTTTGGCTAAGATCAAGTGTAAAAATGTCATCCCCGTCCTATTATTCTCTGTAACATTCCTCTACTACAGACAAGTGGGTGGCCTCAAGGACTCTGAAGCAACTTAAATGATTCCATCCTATCTGCTCTGGCTCTGAGTCACTGCTACTGAGGGAAAGCAGCTCCTGGTCCCTGCACCACCCCATGACTGTCAACTCCCAGATTAAAGCCCATCTTATCCAGAGGCCCTCTCTGACTAGTCATACCAATGGCCCAGCTTCTATGGTGGCAAGTTTAATAGCTCTATCTTTGGATCCAGTGGCCTTTGGCAATCTATGTTAAAATTCCAATCATCCCTGCCCGCCCCGCAAAGTGCTTTTTTAAAAAACGTAATTGTCATTGTATATGGGTACCGTAGTCGGTTTTCCCCCCCCCCTTTGTATCATAGATATTTTCTCTCATTTTCTCATAATCTGCACAAGGTGTTAATAAATGCCTTGGGGCTCTGTCAACCCTTCCCCTAATGTTGGGCAATTAAGTGTTTCGTTTTCCCATATTATAAATATGTTGCTTTTGAATATTTTGAATTATTTTTTTAGTCACCTCAGATGTGTTGTTGTTGTAGGACAGAAATGTTCTTACCTGCGTATAGCATCTTGTGGTTTGGAAACCCTTGCATATATCTTATCGAATCTTTAGCACCCTCCTATGATAGTTGTCCCAGCCTCCTTCCCTGCTCCTTCAGCTTCCGCTTGTGCCCTCTGCCACCTCCATACTCAGCGGATGGCTTGCACAGGGCACTACATAACTTTGTCTCAAAGATCTCTACCTCTTCAACTCTTGCCTAAGCCAGTGGTTCTCAAGCTTCAGGTACATTGGAATTGCCTGGAGGGCTTGTTAAGGCAAAGATTGCCCCATCCTCCAGAATTTCTGATATAGTAGGTCTGTGACGGAGCAGGAAAACTACATTTCTAACCAGTTCCTGGTGGGACTGATGCTGCTGGACCAGGGTTCACACTTGCTAAACTCCTGTTATAATTCTTTCTTTTTTTTTTTTTTCAACGTTTTTTTTTATTTATTTTTGGGACAGAGAGAGACAGAGCATGAACGGGGGAGGGGCAGAGAGAGAGGGAGACACAGAATCGGAAACAGGCTTCAGGCTCTGAGCCATCAGTCCAGAGCCCGACGCGGGGCTCGAACTCACGGACCGCGAGATCGTGACCTGGCTGAAGTCGGACGTTTAACCGACTGCGCCACCCAGGCGCCCCATATAATTCTTTCTTCTGATGTCAGAGGAAATGGTATAGCTTCTCTAACTAGTACCCACCCAACTACCCATCCTCTGAACCTCCTTCTAATCTTCTCTGAGACTGGGCTCTTCTTCTTGTTTTCTTCTAGTGCCTCCTATATTTGTGCCATTGAACTGTCCTTACCTCATCCGTCAAGCACCCTCCCATCACCACTCTTCCAATAGTAACCTTTCTCTCACCAACATCACCCAGTTCTGACTACCAAGCCAACTGTCTTTCCTTCTGCTGCACATTTATCCGAACTTGAACCTGATCTTCACCTACTACTTCTACTTCTTATCCATGTATTTGCTTTCTAAGTACCAGAAATTTCCCAGGGCACCTGGGTTGCTCAGTTGGTTAAGTGTCTGACTTCGGCTTGGGTCATGATCTCGCAGCTCATGTGTTCAAGCCCTGGGGACTATGTGCTGACAGCTCAGAGCCTGGAGCCTGCTTTGGATTCTGTGTTTCCATCTCTTTCTGCCCCTCCCCCACTCACGCTCTGTCTCTGTCTCTCTCAAAAATAAATAAATATTTAAAAAATTAAAAAAATTAAAAGTACCAGAAATTTCCCAAGCTGCTCTGTTGAGACTATCTGGAAAATTGAAAATCACCCTTCTTCCCAAATATAGCGGCCTTTCTTTATTAGGTACCCATAGCAGTTGATATTCATTGAATTCCAACGGCATTCCAGGCATTGTGCTAAGCACTGAAATATGTAAGCTATATATATAAATATAATCTCATTGTGAAGATCATCCTCAGATCTACCCTATGAAGCTGGTATTATTTTACAGATTAAAAATACTAGGCTCTGAGGGGTGCTCTGAGAGGTGCTCAGTTGGTAAGCATCCGACTTCAGCTTAGGTCATGATCTCACGGTTCGTGAGTTCAAGCCCCGCATCAGGCTCTGTGCTGACAGCTCAGAGCCTGGAGCCTGCTTCAGATTCTGTGTCTCCCTCTCTCTCTGCTCCTCCCCCACTCACACTCTGTCTGTCTCTCAAAAATAAATAAACATTAAAAAATAAAAAAAAAAATACTAGGCTCTGAGAAGTTCAACAACTTGCCTAACAGCTTAAGGGAAGAAACCAGAATCCAACCCAGTTCTGATTGATTCCACATCCCATGTATTACATATTACTCCAGAACATGCATCAGAATCCCCGTGCACCTGTTAAAATGCCAATTCCAGGTTCTAGTGCCAGAGGTTCCAAACAAGGTGTGGCTGAGACCTTAGGAATCTGAATTCTTAATCAAGCCCCAAATGATTCTGATATGAGTGTTCCCAGAACCACATACATTTTGAGAAACAGTCCCTCTGTATTGACATAATTGGCCACTTCCTTTCTTTAAACATTTCCTTTGGTTGCTATGATACAACATTTTTTTCTGGTTCTCTGGGCTCTCTGAGTGTGTTGTTCTCCATCTCCTTCTTCCTCTCCTGCCCGGATCAGTGGCCCCAGATTCTGCCCTCCGCCTTCTCCTCCCTCTGCTGTCTGTCCCCATGAGCCCATCCACCTGCAGCACTCCAACTCAGGCAGATGGTTCCCCACCCAGCCATTCTGGTGCCAACATCCTGGTGAGAGTCATGGAGCAGCATGAAATGATTTTGGAACAGCAATGAACTATTTGCCAGGCTCTGGATAAAACTGTGAGGCAGATGATACGTCGATTTGGGTGCCCCATCACCCCACATCACCCTTGGGTCTTTCCTCTTGCCCCTAAGGGCCCTGTGCTTTGCAGGTTTGTAATCCAATCAGTTCAGCAAAAAGCCGATCATGTTACACAGTCACACTAACGTGTTAATTCTGCTGCCTATTTGCATTTTTAAAGTCTTTTATCTTTTTATGTGGGTTCAACCGTTGTTCACAAGTGGAAGACATTTCAGGCTTCACTTAGCAGATGGGGGTAGTTCAGAGGGAAACTGGGTCAGAGGAGGAAGGAGGGCAAGCTGGTTTGGGAGGGACCCTTCTCTTTGGCATTTTTGGAAGCTTAGACTCAAAGGCAGCCAGTAACACCATTGGCTGGGGTGGTGGTGGGGGGTGGGGTGGGGCAGGACTTGGCCTTTCTTGCCTCCTGAACACCCGGGCAGGGATAAGCAATAACTGAGCTGCTTGCAGGCCCATCCCTAGAAGCACAGAGGGTGAAGACAGACTGTAGCGTTGGCTGCTCTGCTGGCTTCCTGCCACCGTCCACACTCGGAGTAGCTGCTCGTCTTCATCTGTCAAGTCTCAGCTTAAATGTTCTCTTCAGAGCGGCCGCCCTGACCGCCCTACTTACCCAGGCCCCTCTTGGTGATTCTGTGTTGGCAGCTATTTTCCTTCATTGCATTTATCAGTTTGTAATTATTTTATTTGTTTATTTACTATTCTTCCTGTTCCCATTTGGACAGTAAGGCTCGAAAGGACTGAGATCAGTCTGCTTGATCCCCACTGTGCTCATAGCATAATGCCGGCTCAGAGTAGATATTAAGTATTTGTAGCAGGAATGGCTGGATAGCTGCACCTTCCCCACCTGACACCCAGTGAGTAGTCCCTGAGCTCCAATAACTGTCCCCAGTAGCCGTCCCAGGGCTGAAAGACTCGAGGCAAGCTGAGAGCCGCTGGTTCAACATACTGGTGAGATAGTGGTGATAGGGGTGCTCTGAGAGTGGCATCAGGAAAAATTATGAAAGACTTTGAAATAGGCATTAAAAAGTTACTAGCTGCCCTGTCTAGCACCCTATTGAATTACTGGGACTTTCATCGTCTTTGAACTCTTTTAAAACTATTTAGGTTGTATAAAACGGATAGCAATACAAATGATTTTTGTCACTAGAGATGCGAATGAATTTTGTCTGGTGGAAGTGCAACTGATTATTGCCCTTGGATATTGACCAGTTTTGCATCTATTCATAAGTTCATTTTAGCTTTCCTGATTGCCTTTATGCATGGATTCTTTGAATTCTTCTTTGAACTGATGGTAAATTCTTGCTGGTTGCCTCATAAAATAGGTAAATAAAATCTCTGATATGTGTTTTTATATTTGTACGAGAGTCATGATTTTGGCTTTTTAGAAAATTATCTTTTTAAATTGGACTTGTCAAAATCACCTTTTGTGGATTAAAGGATACCATCAAGAAAGCAAAAAGACAGTGTATAAAATGGGAGAAAATATGTGTGAATCATACACCTGATAAGAAATTAATATCTGGGGGTGCCTGGGTGGCTCAGTCAGTTAAGCATCTGACTCTTGATTTCGGCTCAGGTCATGATCCCATGGTTTGTGGGATTGAGCTCTGCCTCAGACTCTGTGCTGACAGTATAGAAGCTACTTGGGATTCTTTCTCCCTCTCTCCCTGCCCCTCCCCATCTCACACATGCATGCACACTTGTCTCTCTCTCTCTCTCAAAATAAATAAATAACCATTGGAAAAAAAGTCATTAATATCTGGAATCTATAGAAACTAAAACTCAACAACAGAAAAAACTAAACAACCCAATTCAAAAGTAGGCAAAGGACTTGAATAGACAGTTCTCCAAAGAAGATATAAAAATGCCCAATATGCACATGAAAAGGTGCTCAATATCATTAGTCATTAGAGAAATAAAATCAAAACTATAATGAGCTACCACTTCATGCCCACTAGGATGGCCATCATAATAATTTTCTAAAATAACATGTATTGATGAGGATGTGGAGGAGGTAGGAATGTAAAATGGTTGCTGCTATGGAAAACAGTTTGGTGGTTTCTCAAAAGGTTAAACATAAAACTCCCTTATGACCCAGCAATTCTACTTCTCTATGTATATCAAAAGAATTGAAAGCAGGGACTTGAATAGGTATTCGTACACCAATGTTCATGCCATCCTTATTCACAATAGCCAAAAGGTCTAAACAATCCAAATATTGGTCAACAGATGAATGAATGAACAAAATGTAATATATATGCAATGAGTATTATGCAGCCATTAAAAGTATATAAACTGGGCCACATCAGCAAATAGATGGACCTCTGAGCATGGCAGTGTCTGATATTGCAGGTAGTGAAGAACACCCAGGCTTAGCCTTGCAGAACACCAGGAGCCTGAGAAGGCATAGACTCTGGGGAAGAGGGAAAACAGAGTGTGGTGTTGCAGAAGCCAAGGCAGACTAGCGACCTTACCCTTGACATCTAATAACTAACTCACTGTCCAGTGACTGGGGACCACATTGGCCACGGTCTAATTCTTGTCATGTAAGAGGGCATCATCACCCAGTAGAGTAATACGTCTGGTCATAAAGAGAACCTTGTCAGTCACACACTTTATTTTCAGAAATTATGCTAAACAGTATAGCCTGCATAAGGTCATTGTCTAATAGAAAACAAATCAGGACGTAGTTAGGAGAGACTTTTTTTTTTATTCAAAGATTATTACAAAGGAGGAAAGGGACTATTGCAACAGAGAGAACCTGCAAGTGTCTCAGAGGTCAGGGTAAATAAATGTCTTTTTTTGAAAGGCATGAACAAGTCTGGAAAGAACTGAGTGTGGGGAAATGGAGTGAAAGGCTGGCATGATCAGATGGTAGATCAGAGACGATTTTATGCTAAAAGGCCAGTCCGTTCTCAGGAGGGGCTCAATGCTGGCTCATGCTGCAGGTGGGCCAAAGTTCAGGGACTTGGAAAAAGGAAAGAAGCTTAACCAAAGTTTGGTTAACAAGCATTGAGTTCTAACTGATCAGTGGAGTAAGCAGTTCAGCTCATCATTTCTGAGGCAAAGAATGGGAATTTGGAAGGTCTGGGTGTAACTTTGTCATAGGTTAAACAGGGGTCATTGGAGGCTTATCTAAGTCATATGGGAAAGAGTCATTCTTTGCAGTAAACTGTTTTCCAGAACACAAAAATGAGGGGATTCCTGGGGCACCTGGGTGGCTCAGTCAATTAAGCATCCAACTCTTGATTTGAGTTCAGGTCATGATCGCAGGTCAGGAGATAGAGCTCCACATGGGACTCCATGCTCAGCCTGGAGCCTGCTTAAGACTCTCTCTTCCTCTCCCTCTGCTCCTCCCTGACTCTCCTTCTCTCTCTCTCTCTCTCTCTCTCTCTCTCTCTCTCTCTCAAAAAAACAAACAAACAAACCAAAAACAAAAATGAGGGGTTCCTTTAATCATCACTATTTTCTAGGAGCAAAGAGCTCAGGTAAAATTCAACATTGTCAGCATGCTCTGGGATGTGACTTCCATCTTCCCAATCTGAGGGTCACACTGATCCTCTCAGCCAGCATAGATATTCCTGCTCAGAAATTTAGGGACCACCCTTTGCTGTGGCCCAAGCTGGAACCCCTTCAAGCCCCCTTTCCTGAGTGTTTAGTTAAGGCTTTTGATTCCTCCCTTGAAAGAGTCCTCCTGCTTGACATGCCAGGAACACATCTTATCCCCAAGACTTACCTCCAAGATAGCCTCATAACCTTTTCTTCCAGACCACTGGCTCCAAAATGCCGTTCTGAGGATAATGGACCACTCCTTGGAAATTTGCTTCCTATGGGCTGAATGCAGTTCACAGAAGTGTTTTGCTCCAAGTGATGTTTTGCTTTGATTTTCAAACTTGAATTCGATGCCAATATTAAAAATCCGAATATTGAATCTAAAAATCCAGATTTCCAACTTCTCAAGAAAAATGGGGTGCTCTAGCAATTCTGGCCTGCATCTCTATTGTATGTTTCCTACAGTATTTAACAGAATTCCTGACAATAAACTGTGCCATTGAAAAAGTTCTATTTATGGATCCAAATATTACTTTGGGTGCTGTTGCTTTTTTTAAAGCCCTAGTCAGGAGAAGCATGAGCTCTCCACTTCCTGTTTACCATTGCTCCTCTGAACCTATTCAGTCGTTTATATTATTGTGTATGTTTAAGTGTTTCCATTTCCTACCACCAGTGATCACTTTCAGTACCAGGACACCCAGTCAAAGAGGTTTTACTTCCAGAGAATATGTTAATTAAGGCATCATTTTGGAAAATTTCTTACTATTTACATATGATTGCCTGCCCACATAATAATGCTGACATGTATCCTTAACCATCCGGTAGACCTACTTCACTGGACATTTCACTTGATATACTAACATGCTGTCTACATGATCAACTTGTGTCCATACACTGAAATCATACGATTTGATCAACTCGTACTTAGTTCTTGCTTACACCTTATGAAGAGAAAGAGGCTGTTGGGGGTCACTGGTGAATGTGGGAGGGTCTAGGAGGACATACTTCCCCTTCTTTTGGATGCAAAGTTAGTCCGATTTGTAGATAGAGTTAAACCTGCGGTTCAAGCATTTGGAACATAAACATCAAGTCCTCCGTCTCCTAAGCATTTCCAGTCTTCCTATTCTTAGGACTAGAGGCCCCTCCCTGGCGCTTCCACAGCCTTTTGGGTCTATTCCTATCACTGCCCACAGCGCTGTACTCTAATGATCTGTTTCTGTGTCTGTGCCTCATGGAGAGCTTGAGCCTTGATGGGGGAATTATGTATTTTCCGTGATTATAGGTCCCAGGCCTAGCCAGCTGTTGAGGCAGAATGCAGAGATACAACACCCATCCACCTTCATTATTATAGTGAGTCTCTCCACTTCACACGTTCCTGAGTGAGGCATGAAATCTTTATACCCATAGATATTATATGACAAAAAATAAGTGCACCAGTTTTCCGGTGACGTTTAGTGTTCCTGGTGTCTGCTTCTCATCTCGTCTGATCTGGTGTCTCCCTATCTGTTAATCACAAGCCTCCTTATCCACGACTGCCTCAGGGAGGGGTTTTATAGACATCCTGTCTCTGTTCTTGCCTCCTGGGAGCAGGCCTCAAAATGACAATCAATTCATCTGGTAATTGATATATTGCTCAGTCTCTCCGCTTCACTTCCATCCAACCACAGTGTTCATGCTCTGGCAGTTTCCTTCGGGCATTTACACGAGCAAGTGACCGACCTTTGACCAGCTTGCAAAAGATACCTATTGGACTGTGTCTCTGTTCATGGACTGAGCTCTACTTAGGGAGGCTGTACAGCTGCCTTCTGCCAGATCCTGACTTAGAAATGTACGGTAAATACAGGCTGACCTTGCCAAGGGATCTAGGCCTGGGTTCTTTCAGTCCTTTGGGTACTGACTAGAGTCTTTCTCAGCACTTACAAAGCTCCCCCTCCATGATCCACCCCTCTCCCCCAGTTGCTCCCATCTCAGTGCCTAGGAAATCTGTCTTTGACTATCTAGCATTTATATGACATGATTTCTGGGACCCCAGGAAATCCCACCTATCTGCTCCCCAACCTGTTCTATTGTGCCTGACATTGCTTTGATCACCAATGTTTGCATTTACCCATTGGAGTCAACGTTTTTAAAAACCTCTGGGAGTAGTTAAATTTTTTAAATGTAAACTTTTTATTGAAGTATAACATTCATACAGAAAGGTACACAAACCATAGGTGTAAATGAACCACTATGGTTCAAGAATGCAAGGATCAAGAAACAGAATATTGCTGTCTCCCCAGAAGCCCTCCCCACCATGGCCTTGTGCCCCCTTCACCTCCCCTTCACCCACCAGGGAAACCATTATCCTGACTCATAAACAGATTACTTTTGCTTTTGTTCTTTATATAAAGATTGTGTTCTATGTATTCTTTTTGCACAGACTGATGAGGGACACAAAGGCGAAAGAAATGTGCCTTAAATTAAATCTCCTTACAGCTTTGCAGCCCACTGATAGACACCTGAAACAGAAAGCATGACCTTGCTCAAGGAACTCCTGGTTGTCTTACTGCCTTAATGTTTATGTTTTGTTAAAAACTAAAAGTAACCTTACCTGAACAGCAGCTAGCCCCTCAAGGTCCTGAAAGCCTTGCTTCCAAAATTCCTTAGAAACTTACTTTATCTCTATCTCCCCTCCCTCGACCAACTTAAATATATATAATCAGTCACTCCTCACAACCCCAGTGCAGCTCTTTCTGCCCATGGGTTCTGTCCCCATGCTTTAATAAGATCACCTTTTTGCACCAAAAAGTCTCAAGAATTCTTTCTTAGCCATTTTCTCGCAAACCCCACTTCAAATTTCATCATATACAATGTTTCTTCTGCTCAGCATTATATTTATGAGATCCACCTAAGCTGTTGTGTATAGTTGTAGTTTATTCACTTGTATTGTTCTGTAGTCTTCCATTGTGGGAATAAACTATAACTTATTGAACTGTTCCATTGCTGAGGGACATTTGGGTTGCTTCCAGTTTTTTCCTTATAAACAGCACTGTTATTTATAACTAGTGTCTTCTAGTTCAGGTCTTTCAATGAACATATGTACACTTTTCTGTTGAAAATACGCTGAGGAATGGAATATATGAGACATAGGATATATTCATCAGCACTAGATCTGTCTTTTCTGTTTAGCCATTCTGGTGGATGTGTAATGGTGTACCTCCTGTTCTTAATTCCCATTTCTCTGATAACTGGTAAAGATGAGCACTTTGTTTGATATGCATTGGCCATTTGGGTATCCGATTTTGTTAATTGTTCAAGTCTTTTTGCTAAATTTTCTATTAGCTTTCTGGCTTTTACTTAACGATTTTTTTTTTAATTTTTTTTCAACATTTTTTATTTATTTTTGGGACAGAGAGAGACAGAGCATGAACGGGGGAGGGGCAGAGAGAGAGGGAGACACAGAATCGGAAACAGGCTCCAGGCTCCGAGCCATCAGCCCAGAGCCTGACGCGGGGCTCGAACTCCTGGACCGCGAGATCGTGACCTGGCTGAAGTCGGACGCTTAACCGACTGCACCACCCAGGCGCCCCTGCTTAACGATTTTTAAAGTTCTTCATATAACCTGATAATTTGTTGACCGTGCATACTGCAATATTTTTTCCCACCCCATGAATCAACTTTTCATTTTAATCATCTTTTAAATGCACAGAAACCTTTGTTTTATTTATTATTAATTGGTTGATTAATTAATTAATTAATTAATTTAAAGTTTATGTATTTTGAGAGAGAGAAAGCACGTGTATGCGTGCAGGGGAGGGGCAGAGAGAGGGAGAAAGAATCCCAAGCAGGCCCTGGGCTGAGTACAGAGCCCCACATGGGGTTTCAATCCCAGGACAGGGAGATCATGACCTGAGCTGATATCAAGAGTCAGACGCTTAACCAACTGAGCCAATCAGGTGCCCCTATTTATTTATTTAGTTTTAAAGATTTATTAAGTAATCTCTATACTCAATGTGGAGCCCGAACCCACAACCCTGAAATTAAGAGTTGCTCACTCCACTGACTGAGCCAGGCAGGCATCCCTAAACAGAAGTCTTTAATTAATTTATTTTTTCCTTAATGGTTAGCCCCTTGTGCGTCCTGTCTAGGAAATTTTTTTCTGCCCTAAGGAAGATATGAAATATCATGAAGTTGTTTTCCTGTTTTCTCTGAAACTGATTTTTTTTTTGCCATATTATTCGATTGACCCATTACTACTTATTGAAGAGTCCATACTTAAAACTATGCCATTAATCATGGGATTATATATGTGTGGGTTTGTTTCTGGGCTATCTTCAAGAAGCAGTTAAATGTTAAGCTTATTCTCGAGAAAGAATGCTTGTAATCTGATTGTTTCCCCAAGTAGCATTTATTATGTACTCATTGTGAATTAGACATGATGCTAAGCATGTAGCTGCCTCATTTCATTTTAAACCTCATTAACCCCCTAGGAGATAGCTGCTATTTTAATCTCCATTTTGTAGATGAAGAAATTAAGACTCAGAGATTAAATAATTTGCCCAAGATCTCCCAGCTAGTAAGTGGAAGAAAATCTGGCTGACTCTGAAATGTGGCTCTTTACTACGAGCAGCGTAGAGCGGGGAGGGTAGGCAATAAGAGTATGTATGTTGAGAGTGAAGGGTGATGGTAACGGGGAGGCGTGACACCAACTTCCCTCACTCCACCACATACTTATCATAGTATTTTGTTGCTTTGTTTGACTTACATGGCACTGGTGCACATTTAGATGTTCACATTCATTGAAATAACACATTTTATAGATTAGGAACCATAGGTTTATGCCATTTACTATGTACTTGGCATATGATAGAGTATATTGTTCTTTAAGGATTTTCAACGTTTATTTATTTTTGGGACAGAGAGAGACAAAGCATGAACGGGGGAGGGGCAGAGAGAGAGGGAGACACAGAATCCGAAACAGGCTCCAGGCTCTGAGCCATCAGCCCAGAGCCCGACGCGGGGCTCGAACTCACGGACCGCGAGATCGTGACCTGGCTGAAGTCGGATGCCTAACCGACTGCGCCACCCAGGCGCCCCTGTTCTTTAAGGGTTTTATTTGTTAAGTAATCTCTACACCCAATGTGGGACTCAAGTCACAACCCTGAGATCAAGAGTTACATGCTCTACTGACTGAGCCAGCCAGGCGCCCCCATAGAATATACTGTTGTCATTACACTATGTATTCTTTTTTGATTAGTAGTCAACCTTTGAGAGGAAGGAGTGACTTTTACATATTTGTAACCCTGTAACTAGAATAGTGCTCTGCCCAGAGCAAACAGTTAATAAATATTTGTGTTTTTAGAGTTGTTGAGCTGTGATTGCAAACTTGAGATTTTCTGTTCAGGGAGGTTTTCTATCCTGTATAAATTGTATTTAGTTCAGATCATGTGTTCTATCCCTAACATATATTTCCTATTTTTTCTCTTTCAATAGCTGTTGCCTCAAAGGGAAAAATGCAAATCTTTGACGGAATGGTCTGGAAGCAACAGATCTGAAATTCTTAAAATGTTAGAACCAGGAGCTACTTCCCACACAATGAATGAGTTAAAAAGAGAGAGAAACTGACAGAGAAAGACACAGAGACACAGAGAAAATTGAGTCTTGTGGAGAGACAAGCACTCCAAGTTCTAGACCTTCACCAGGTCTGTGGCTTTAAGTTCTGTGCTTTTATTTCTCAGGTGCAAAATGGGGCTTATTTTAAGAATAAAATAAAGCAACAGACAAAATGTACAAAAACATACCAAGAATAGTTGAAAAATGCTATTAAATGTCAAATACTGTGGGCGGGGGGTGGGGGGGGGGCACCTGGGTGGCTCAGTCGGCTGAGCCTCTGACTTTTGGTTTTGGCTCAGGTCATGATCTCAAGGTTCATTAGCTTGAGCCCTGCATGGGGCTCTGCGCTGAGAGCACAGAGCCTGCTTGGGATCTCTCTCCCTCTCTTTTTGCCCCTCCCCTGTTTTCTTTCTCTCTTTCTCTCTCTGTCTCTCTCATAATGAACAAACATTAAAAATTAAAATAAATGTCAAATATCGGTAGAAAGTGGGGCGCCTGGGTGGCACAGTCGGTTAAGCGTCCGACTTCAGCCAGGTCACGATCTCGCGGTCCGTGAGTTCGAGCCCCGCGTCAGGCTCTGGGCTGATGGCTCGGAGCCTGAAGCCTGTTTCCGATTCTGTGTCTCCCTCTCTCTCTGCCCCTCCCCCGTTCATGCTCTGTCTCTCTCTGTCCCAAAAATAAATAAACAAACAAACAAAAAAATATCGGTAGAAAGTAAATTGAATATAAGGTACAGGTGTGCTTGGTTTTAATAATAAAAGAACTAAATATAGATTTTAGATATTTACTAAAAAAGGAACTGCTTGACAAAGTAACTCAATATAGTATAATGTTAAATTGTGAGGCTACCTATTGCTTTACATTTTTTGAATAAATGTTTTTATTGCGGTATAATCTGTATTTTGAGATAATCGAATTTACAGTAATTTAACTTACAGATTTTTGAGATCACATTCACTGCATTGAGTAAAAAAAGATCTACAATTTACTCTCAGGAATAGAAGGGGGCCTTGAATATCATTATCTTCTGTTTAGTGCAAAAGATGTAAAAATGATATGTATGTTAAGTGCCAAGGTTTTCTCTAAAATGGGCCCGCTGTAAAAGTCAGTGGCGTGCCAGTTCGATTCAACAAATATTTAATTAGAGCTTGTGATTTCCAAGGAACTGTGTTGGGTGCTAAGAGGAAGCAAAGATGAAAAGCATCAATCAGTTAGCTGGAGGGAGACAAGACGTGAACCCAGTAACTGGTCTGCAAAGCAGAATGGGGCATCATAACGTAGAAAAGGTAAAACACAGGGAGAACCTGGTGGAGCTCAAATAATTTAAATTTTCCTGCCTACGTTTTTGTCTTTTTCTTCTTTTGAAAAGGAAATATTTTAGATTCCTTTTCACGTGTGCCAGGTGGTTGCGGAGAATCTGCGACCCTGTGAAATCTCCCCTATTCCCTGTTCTTCCTTTGCTCCCATATTCCATGAGCTCCTCTGCCGCCAGTACTGGAATGGCATGTATTGTGTGGGTGGTGAAACGATGGAAAGTTATTTTTGTTTTAATTATGAGAACTGTTTTATGGAGGGAGGAGGAGAGGCAGATCGGAGACAGACGCTTCAGCGGGGATGCTCCGAGGAGGCGTTACTAAGGTTACTAGAAAGAGGACGGCAGGGGATATACAGGCAGGATTTTTTTCTAAAACAAAATATTTTCAAACGGGCGTGGGCGTAGTGCGAGCAGTACCACACGACATTAAAAGCTGCGCTCGCGAGGGGAAGGAGGCCGAGGAAAAAAACTAACGGTTCCGACTGTAGAAAGTAGATAGCCTTTGCCTACTCTCCCGGCCCTGGTTGCCGCTGCCTTTGTTTCCCGGGGCTGTTCTGGCTGTAGCACGAGGTCGGCGCGCCCGAGGACGGTGTCATTTAAGTGTGACACGCGGCCGAGCCGGACCGGAAGTGGCGCCCAATCGGGACCCGTAGAAAGAGGCGGGGAGCGGGCGGCGGCGGCCTTCGCTGAGGGGAGGCTGCGCGGCGGGGGCGAACCGGACTGGCCCTGCAGCGGCTCGCTCAGGCCGTGCGTAGTCGCTGCAGCCACCGGGAGAGGGGAAGCGACTCCCGCGGGCGTACTTGGCAGAGCAGGGAGGAGCGAAGGGGTGTGTGATAAGGGCCTTGAGTGTATTTGGGGCTGGCTAGAAGGACCTCCAGAATTGTTCCTCATATGCTACTCGTTGATTATCTTTTGGTGTTTTTTTTGGTTCTAGAGAACACCCGGCGTCTGCCGTCTCGAATTTCTCTCGGCTCTTGTCATTTGATTCGTTACCCGAAGTGAGTGAGAGCTTTTCAGTGCAACCACTGATTTGAGATGAGTATGGGATGGATGAAGCCGCCAGAGGGAGGAAAATGGGAGAGGGGGAGCAACGGTAGGAGGCGGTGTCGCGGGCTGTGGGGTCAAGATGACATTAGACTCTGTTCTAAAACTCTTTATATGCTGTACCACATTTAACGTACAGTCCTATGAGATAGGAGACCGGCGCTCTTATTAGCCTCGTTTCATAGAAGGGGGAAAGAGGGAACTGAGGCTCAGAGAGGTTAAGGAACATGCAGAACAAGAGACATGAAAAGTTCAGAGCCAGGATTTGCACTCTGGTAGGTTGATGCCAGAAATACATCTCTAAGCTCCACACAATAGTTGACCCTCATCAAGATGTTTGGAAAATGAGGACATAAAGGGCGAGAAGTTGCTGAGATGTGGTAAGACAGCTGAAGCAAGGAGTTGACATGATAAAGGGTGGGAGATCCAGGTGATGACAGATGTTAAGGGAGGATAGAGTTGGAACTGTGGCCTTCTAACCTTTACCTCCAACCTTGGCTAGCACCTTCCTCTTTAGAATTTTGTGGGACAGAGAAGAGAGGTTTTCACTCACACACCTAAGTTTGAAAATGGAATCATAAAAATTCACAAATATGTAAGATTTAAGGTTTACATGATGTAGACACCTTATTTAGCAGATGAAGCCCAAAGAGAGAAAGTAATTTATTCAAGGTAGCCAGGACTAGAAAGGTATCTTGTCTTAGGTCCAGTGCAGTAAAGTTTAGGGAGTTCTTTCCTTTTTGTCCTGCTGCACTTGTAATAGTGAATATTAAAGTTTAAAAATTTCGATATATCATTTGACCTGGACTAATTCCTTGTAGCCATATGAATTGAGTATGACCTCAAAAGTCAAATAATCCACTGATTCCCCATTAACGTGTGTTCCAAATTCAGTGTAATGCTGAAACCAGAGGCTTCTTCAAGTACAACTGAGTGACAATTGAGATCTTCCTGGATTTCTAAGAATTTCAGTTAAAAAATGAATTGGAACAAAATAAAGTTTACTAGACCAAAGGGCAAGGTTGTTTACTTTGAAGGAACTAGGAAATCTCAACATATGTTGTAAAAAGGCAAGTTTTAATGAATTGATAGTGTACTCTTCACAAATAGAGTAAGTCTAATGGAATATAATAATCAGTGGTAGCATATTCCGTAAAGGCAAATTGGAGTAGTTGAAATCGTGGGCTTAAGAGTCAAGTAGATCAGCTTAGCCACTTATTTGCTCTGTGACTGATTTACTTAACTTTGTCTTTGATTTCTTCATCTGTAAAGTGGAGATCATAGTTCCTAATTTATGGAATTAGAAGCAGTGTTTGGTAAGGACCTACCATAATGTCTGGAACAAAGTTGGTGATAAATACACTGAATCAAAGGTGAAGCATCGCTGAATCTTGTGTGCAGTCACATGGCAGGTTCTATAAAAAGAACCTCGTTTTCAGTGAAGAGGTCAAAGAGTAGCTTCCCTGGTTGGCTTAATAGTAATTAAGGTGGAAAATGTTGATTGATTCATTTTCTGAAGGGTAAGTCTGTTACTTCAAAGTGAATGAAAATTTTAGTTGGCTGGTGAACAGTGATATACCCACCATGATCCTTTACAGTTACTACAGCTTTTAAAGATAACTTATTTTTGAACTGTTTCCTGAACTATGAGCAATTTAGGTTCTAGGTAACTGACTTTATACTTCTTTACAGATGCATGGTCATGGGGGCTATGACTCTGATTTTAGTGATGATGAACACTGTGGTGAATCTAACAAAAGGAAAAAAAGGTAAGTAATTTTTTATTGATCTGTGTTTCAGATCCTTTCCAGGTTGAGATGACGTATAAATAATACTGAAAGTTTCTGGATTATGTTTACATGTGAAGACAACAATGCTCTACTCAATGAATTTTTGTTCATTAAACTATAATGAATTGACTCGAGAATTTGAGAACAGTTATGTGAAAAATAAGAAAATGATGTTTATGCTGTGAAGAGATTTATGGAAGTGGAGGTGGGGGAAAAAGGAGACCAAACAAAACTTAGATTTCTCTGTTGCATCTATTTTTCATGCAACTGTTAAGGTCTTTTTACTTGTGAATGTCATAGCTAAGTACGGGCTTAGTTGGAGGTCCCTTTGCAAGTACTTGACCTCAAAATGAAGTTCATGTGGAGGGTGAGACTGTGCAGTTTTATGGTTTTGTGAATGAGCAGACTAAGTGTTTAAATGAAGGAGCTCATGGAAGTTTTTATTGAATTGGAAGGGACAAGAACTGTCAGCAAATAAAGCCTATGCTTTATGAGGACTCTGCATCCGGTGATATTGCTGTGTTTAGGTGCATTGTTTTCAGCTTTCAGTGGTTAGAAATTGATTTCAGCTGTTAACTTAGAAGTGATTGACTGATCTATATTAACCAAACTTATAAAAGTTGTTTTACTATTTCACACCGAGAGCAATATGTAAGGCATAGTGAATGGAACCGAACATTTTTGTTGGGTTCAGTATTCATGGGTGACCAAACGAATAGAAATGATTATAACAAATTATGTTGTATGGTTCTTTATGTTTTAAAGATTTTTCACTTAAAAGTATTACTTTGTAAGTATAGAACTTGAGCAAATCTAGCTGAATAGTCTGTACTCTTCAGTTATATCTATCTTTATAACTAGGGCTGATCATCTATAGTCTATTATATCATTTATAATCAACCCTTATTCTTTTTTATATTATTGGTTACCAAAAGCATCAGTATCTCTACAAACAGGAAAATTGTGGCGCAAAGAGATTAAGTAGCTTAATCTCATTTAAGATTAAGATGGTGAAAAAAAAAAAGATAGTGAATGACAGAGCCCAAATTTGGATCCACGAATGTAGGTGGTCTAACATCAGAACCCATGCATTTGTTTGTTTCACCTTCTCCATTTTCTAAGTATTAAATAAAGTTAAGATATTAATTAAGTGATTTAAGGAGACCTAAAATGTCTCATTAAAGATCAGTGAGTCATTTTTAAGTTTAGACTTGAAATTTTAAAACATGTTCCAATTAGGAAAATAAAAAGAAACAAGAAACACCCTTTAAGAAAAATGAACTCTTTTAATAATTTTTCTTCTTCATAAACCAGGACAGTTGAAGATGATGTACTGCTCAAAAAGCCATTTCAGAAAGAAAAACATGGAAAGGTGGCCCATAAACAAGTTGCCGCAGAATTGCTGGATAGGTGTGTACTTCAGTGTAAATGTCCTTTTTTGTTTTAAGATGTTTTTGTAAACTCAGGGACTTGGGGGATTTAATTGTATTAATTAGAATATAGAAATTTGAATTTGCTTAAAATTTGTCTTAACAGGGAAGAAGCAAAAAATAGAAGGTTTCATCTGATAGCTATGGATGCTGTATCCTTTTTATACTTCTAGATTTTTATAACAAATAGAATATTTTTAAATCTACTTTTCTATTTCATAAAATCTTGTGAAGTCAGATAGACCTATATTATGTTTTTAAAGGTAAATGTTTATTGATGTGCAATCTTGTCATTTATACTTTTGAGTACAGTTCTCTTTTATTGATACATAAGAAAGATTTAGAGACAAAAATAATAAGACGTATTAGTAATGATCTATAAATAAGTTTATAAAATAGTCCATGAACTTGCAAATATTTTTCCAACCTGTTTTTGTCTGGCTCTCAAAATTTCTCATTTTAATACTGTTCTTATCTTTAATCTCATTTTGACTCTTATTCTCTTACTACCTGGTTCTTGGCTATGGAAGTTCTTTATGTGTCTAAAGGTAGATCTGTCTGTGGACTGTCCTCAGGCCTGTAGTTGCTTCAACTCTTAGGCATGACTTGGGGCTGTCTTTAAGCTCTTTCTTGCTTCCCTATTATAGTCATGTCTCACCTCAACTTTTTGGTAAGACTGTGGCTTATTACACTAACTGCTACCACTATCCATCCATACTACTGTTTGGAATATTGGGAGAATGAAAGAGAGGTCAAGCAAGACCTGAAGTATTTCTGGATGTTTATTACTACGGGCAGGATTAAGAGGAGACCATGGCAATTAGGTACATCCCCTATCTATTGACGTCTCTTTCATTTTGTTATCATTCCTAATCCTTTTCTATAAGTTATAGAAATCCTCTTATCACCGATTTATTTATTCCTCTTATCTTCTAATCCAATATCTCACCTTTCCCATGGATTTATTCTCATCTGCCACTTGTTCCTTTAACATTTCGGCATCTATTATGCCTTCGGTGACACCACTCTTTTGGGGGTATTGGGGCATCTAGTTACAGCCTGGTAAGAGTGAAAGTGTAGGTCCCTTTTCTGGCATTGGTGGAGGTAGGGCCACAGTTATTTCTAGAATTTTTGGCTGGAGTAGAGTAAGCGTTGTCTAAAGCTATCTGTCTTGTTAGGCTTCCTCTCTCTTGGTTATTCAGAGAGAACAGGCTTTTGTTGGGACTTTCCTTGTCTGTGCTTGTTGACATTTCCAGGTTGCCAGCTTCTTCACTTCCAATTCTGAGTTCATGAGGCAAAAAGAAAACCTGGGGAACTTACCGCCATGTCAAACCATGGGTCTTGAACTCCCTAGCTATTAATGGATTCTCCTCCTCACTTTTAGGGTCTTTTTATATTTGTTTTAGATATAATTTCCAAGGTTTTTAGTTGTTCTTAATGAGAAAAATAGGGAGAAGTACAACTTTGCTCCATCTTCCTGGAAGCAAAGTCCCACTCAGCATCTGTTTTTATAAATAAAGTTTTATTGGCACATACCTGTGTTCTTTCATTGAGGTGCTATCTGTGCCTATTTTCATGCTAAAATGGCAGAGCCAAACAGTTGTGACAAAGACACGTTTACAGGTGACAAAGAGACCATTTACAGAAAAAATTTGAAATAGACCAAAAGCTGGAAAACCCAAATCTCTGGATGTCTGGATTTTCTCTTTTTTCTTTTCTGGAAGGTTAACTGCTTTATTGCCAGTATCATATTCTGATTCAATATTCTATCAGAACACATTGTAATGAATTAGGTCATTATTTATCTTTGATATAATAGGATGTAGTCAGACAGTATTATGAATGAGGTTAATTTTATTTGCATATTCAGCTCTGGAGAAAATACCTTTGAGCTTTTTAAAACAAGTAAAACGGTCATATATCTTGTTATATTGTGTTAAAAATAAACATGGCTGAATTCTTTAAATATTAAAATAAATATAAAAAAATAACATTGTTTTTGAAAGCTTAATGTTAGGATTTAATATTACAAAAGTTGTATCTTCTATTTTAGAGGCTTTGTCATTACTGGAATAACTAGATCTTATAGTGATAAGAGTTAAATTGTATTCCATATCTTTAATTTTGGACACTATAATTTATTTTTCATAGTATTGTTAAAATAAATATTGATGTGAGGCTGTATGTATTTCAGCAATAGGAACAAGAAGTTTTCCTTCTTCCCAGTTGGAGATAATATTTTATCACAAGAGTAGTATATGCTTGAAAAATGTTCAAAACAATATAAACAGTATTCAGTAGAAAGTCCTTCTATGCTACAGTGTTGACTCAACAGTTTAATATTTACCCTTTCAGATATTTTTAATTCATAAACATACATAGTATGTATTTACATATTTAAAAAACTAAGTAGATTCATACTGTTTGTCTCTACTTACTAGTATGTCATGGACACAGAACAACTCCTGAACAAATAAAATCCTTAATTTTTTGCATTTCAGTATCAAAGGCATACAAAGTTTGTAAATGACTATATTTTGTACTATGGTGGCAAAAAAGAAGACTTCAAACGATTGGGGTAAGTGTCATGAGGTTTACATAGAATGGGAGGAAGATATGGATGTCTTTAAAGACCCACAGCTACTGTGTCTTCTGATTCTGCTCTCCATTCCAGTTTCCTCATCATATCCTGAAATGGAGAGGCTATCCGTAACTTTGGGCTAAGTAGCTCATCATGAAGCCCATTATCTGGCAATAGGCCTCAGGTAGCCTGCAGAGCCAGATCTGCCTCAAGCAGTAACAGGATATGTGAGGAATACTCCGATGCCTGATTATGCAGTAATTTTTTTTTTTTTTTGGTAAGGATTTTTGAGATCATTAACTTTTTAGACCTCAGTGTTTGGGATTGCTTTTTAAAAGGTAGCGCAAACAGGAAAAGAAACAAAAACAAAAAGCAACTCCTCCCTGTAGTTGAGGCTCTTCTATCAGAGCCTCTTCATGGTGTGTGTTTTCTTTCTCTGACTTAATAATTTTCTGAGTTTGATAAAGCGCTAAAAAACTTTGTATTATCTCATCTACCTCAAATTTATCTCCCCTCTCACTTTAGTCTGTATTCCCCAACAATCCCTTGTTCTGCCCCCAAACTGTTAACACATTTTTTTTTAAGTTTATTTATTTATTTATTTTGAGAGAGGGAGTGGGGGAGGAGCAGAGAGAGAAAGGAGAGAAAGAATGCCAAGCAGGCTCTGCACTGTCAGCACAGAGCCTAACACAGGGCTCAGTCTCACGAACGTGAGATCATGATCTGAGCCAAAATCAAGAATTGAATGCTTAACTGACTGAGCCACCCAGACACCCCCAAACTGTTAGCATCTTAAAAATATCATCCCCTCTCTTCTGTTCTGCCGTTACTCAGTCTTTCTAGGAAGCTGTAGTAAAATGAGGTATGGAAAACTCTTCCATTTTTTAAATTTGATCTCTGTGGCATGGTGTTACTGATGTTTTAGATTCTAAAACTTACTTTCACTCATTTTTCCTTATCCAATTAGTGTTTATTTAGATTTCTCAAACTATCTTTGGTAATTTAGCACCATTTGTATAATTGAAACCAGTACTAGAGACGGATAAATGCCTTATTCATTTAACTTGTTTGTGTAGCAGCCCTCTTTATCAGTGTCTTTTGAAAAAACTGAAATCATTTTTATAAGTTTATGTACATATATACATATTCACACATAAAACTATCTTTATCTTCATGTATTTATACTCAGCTATTAAAAAATCTCACAGAACTGTTTAACCTCCTAAATTTGACAAATTTTGTGTTTATATTAAATTGAAATAGTTTTATTTTCCAGGGAAAATGACAAGACAGACATGGATGTTATACGAGAAAATCATAGATTCCTATGGAATGAGGAGGATGAAATGGACATGAATTGGTAATTTTTGCCATCCAACACATAATACATAAACTGCTTTAGTCCTGTCTCTCCTGCTTGCTTCCTGTTTTCTTACCCTGTCACCTGTCCAGGTCATTCAGCCCCTGCGTGGAGGAGTTCTGAGTGGAAGACATAAAAACATGCCTTGGAGTAGTATTATGTTTGGTTTGGTTCTTTTGGTAATTTTTAGCAGTTTTTACTGACTTGTCATTGCTTGACTTTGCCTTGAAAATATAGTTTATTACATTTTTAGTGTATCGTTTGTTGTTCCATAATGTGCTTATTTTTAAAATATCTTGGGAAAAAGTAATACCTGAAATGCAAACATAACAAAAGACAAAAAGTGAGGAGTAAGGCTCCCCTTCTCTGACTGGCAGCCTTGCAGTTGCCCTCCCTGAGAGAGCCACTATAAACAGTTAATATTCAGGTATTCTATGCACATGTAAGGAATAGGCCTCTTTTAAAACATTAATATTTATATCATATGTGTTATTTATTGACATTGCTTCCAAGTAGTAAACTGTGGTTGAATTTCTAAATGCAAAAGATTTATATATTTTTTATGGATCTAGGGAGAAGAAACTTGCAAAGAAATACTATGATAAATTATTCAAGGAATACTGCATAGCAGATCTCAGTAGATACAAAGAAAATAAGGTATGCCTTCCAAGTATTTATAGAAGGTTCTTATTTAAGTACAGTATTATTACTATCATTATTATTGTTATTATCATGCCCCACATTATTCTTTTAAAGGTGCTAATTCAAGTCTAGGTTGAATTAGTCCTGCATCTATGAAGAGTCATTTGGACCGTTTAACCTCTACAGCTATGAAATTTACAAAGGGTCTCTTAGTCAAGGGTCTCTTAGTCAAGCTTTGTGAACTGAGGCATGAATAGTCTAAGATTAAACACAAGTGGCTACTGGATCCTGTTTCATCCTGACTCTGGCCTAGAGCCTCTACTGATTATAATGAATGATTTGACACTGCAGAATGATGTCTTGTCTCACAGATGATGTTTGAAATTGATAGACTTTTTTTTTTCAAATAAATTACCATCTGTAAAGAGGCAGATGCACATCTTCTTTTATATAAATGTCTATTCTAGTAGAATTAAATCTTACCAGTGCTAATTAGTAATGGCAGATTTCTGTTCTCACTGCATCTTACTCTAGTTGATATTAAAGTGATTTTTATTCCTATCTCAAATTTCACATTTGTAACTAGAGAAGGTGACCCAGGAACAGATGATATCAGTTTGAAATGGGTTGGTGGGGGGTGGGGGGAAGGGAATGTTGCATAAATCTGTATGTTTTGGCTAGTGTGCATTTGTATTAAGAAAGATAATCTATTTAAAAAGTTGTTTTAGATTTATTTATTATACGAATTTCTTTTTCATTTAAATAATTAAATCTCAGAATCATGATTGGTTTAATTTTTTTTTT
>NW_024412404.1:34220616-34308307 GCF_014898765.1 Herpailurus yagouaroundi | reverse complement strand
TTTTTTTTTTTTTTTTAATTTTTTTTTCAACGTTTATTTATTTTTGGTACAGAGAGAGACAGAGCATGAACGGGGTAGGGGCAGAGAGAGAGGGAGACACAGAATCAGAAACAGGCTCCAGGCTCTGAGCCATCAGCCCAGAGCCTGACGCGGGGCTCGAACTCAGGGACTGCGAGATCGTGACCTGGCTGAAGTCGGACGCTTAACCGACTGCGCCACCCAGGCGCCCCGCTTCACAGTATTCTTATAGCTAATAGTATCTGTTTTTACAAACCCTTGGTTTTTTTTTACAAACCCTGTTTACAAACCCATGCATGTCATATATCCCAAAGATTTCCCCAGTTTCTTAGGAACTAGCTCTCCTGTCTGTACTAGTTATTGATCACATTAAATCCAAAAGGCATCACAGCAATTGGAGTTACTCAACTGCAAGTTGAGTATGAAATATAAATCTTTCTAAAAGCACATAATAAAGCAGCTTTTTCAATGCTGACTCATCTGTTGATTGTTTTTCAGTATTTATTAAGGACTGGGCAAGGTGTTGGGGATTAAAATGTGACTGCCCTTCAAAAAAACCTAATTGAGGGGAGAAAGTGTACATAAATCAATGTTAAATATTTGTATTCTCCATTTAAAAAACACAGTATATTACTAGAAATCATGCTTGAAAGAGGATAATCTTGAAATAAATTATATTTTCCTATTAGAACATGATGAGTAGTTAGATATGAGGGTAAATCCAAGTAAGAAATCAGAAATAGGAAATCTGGAGGGAGACAGATGTGTTGTTTTTTTTTAAAGACTTCATTTTTTAGGGGCAGTTTTAAGTTTACAGCAAAATAAAGGGGGAAGGTACAGAGATTTCCCATATACTCCTCACCCCATACACAGGGGGATCTTTTCTAGGAGGAAAGATGACTTTTTTTGGCATACCACATTTGAGGTTCTGGAAAATGTTAAAAGAGTAGTGCCTTTGATTTCCTTACTAGGATGCATTTTCTTATAGTTTTATTTATACAAAGACAGTGTTTTATTGATTTTTAAAAAATCAGCTCCTAGCTCAGTGCCTAATATATATAATAGATGGGGCATTTTTAGTGAACTCCAGCTTTTGTCCCACACACCTATTCCCTTCCTTATTACTTCTTCCCTTTCATCATTGAGAATTTGGTTGGATCATTGCATCAGGATTAGATTCAGCTGGAAGGACTGAAGCACTCCTACATAACACTGGCTTAAATGAGATAGAAGTTTATTTTTCTCCTACATAGGAATCCAAGTGGATGGTCACAGACTTTGTGTTTTCAGGAAGTTAGGATCTGTCTGTCTTATTACTTGCATATGTGATCTCTTTATGCTAGCGGGTAGAGTAAGAGGCAGTGGCTCAGCACCAAATCCTTAATAACTAACTAACTAGTAGGACATACTGTATTTGTTACATTTTTTATCCCCCTATAAGATTGTAACCTTCCTGATGACAGACAGTGTTTTTAAAAAATTTTTTTTAAATGTTTGTTTACTTTTGAGGCAGAGACAGAGTGTGAGTTAGGGAGGGGCAAAGAGAGAGGGAGACAAAGAGTCCGAAGCAGGCTCCAGGCTCTGAGCCATCAGCACAGAGCCCAATGAGGGGCTTGAACTTACAAACCGTGAGGTCATGACCTGAGCCGAAGTCGGACACTGAACCGACCGAGCCACCCAGGCACCCCTGACAGACATTTTAATAATCATTTTATATCTTCAGCAGAGTTCCAGGCCCAGTAAGTAGTTGCTTAATAATTATTGAATAGATTGGGACACCTGGGTGGCTCAGTCGGTTAAGCGTCCAACTTCAGCTCAGGTCATGATCTCACGGTTTGTGAGTTCAAGCCCCATGTCAGGCTCTATGCTGTCAGCTCAGAGCATGGAGCCTGCTTCGGATTGTGTGTCTCCTTCTCTCTCTGCCCCTCCCCCACTTGTGCTCTGTCTTTCTCTGTCTCTCAAAAATAAATAAATGTAAAAAAAAAAAAATTTTTTTTTAAAATAATTATTGAATAGATTAATGAATGGAAGAAAAAGTTGGGAAACTTATTTTCATTTGACTGTGCTTCAGTGGACATCCTAACATATATGTTTTATGACAAGCAATCCTCACATACATGTATGGACTTAAGAGTAGAATTAAACAGACTTATTTTGAATGCTTTATTTTTTTCCTAGACTGGAGAGATTTTTTTTTGGGGGGGGATTTTAATGAGAATATTTTCAAATATTTTGAGCTCTCATTTGCATTTAAAATACAAAATTGCCTGATTCAAGTAATAGGTGATTAAAAAAAATAGGCAAAGTTAAACAGGCATTGAACACTTCATCTGAATTATCTTAATACAACAACCTATAATATTGGGGTTTTTATTCATACAAAGGAAATAGACTGAGAAGTTAAGAAACTTTCCAAGGTCACAGAGCTAGTTAGTGAATGGTAGAGCTTACATTGGGTCTGTATGATTCTAGAGCTGAGCTTTTAACCATTACAGTAAACTGAATAGAAAACTAAATAATTTACTATAATTTCAGGAAATTAACATGTGAATATGAAAGATCTTAAAAAGGCAGTGGAGAAAAAACATTTTTTAGCTAAAATACAAAGGTATATTTAGGAATCTGGAGGGAAGTTTAATACCTTTCCACTTTAGGGTCCAGAGGGTCCCATTTCTCTTTCTTGTTCATTACTTTGCCATTGCAGTGAGGAAAGAGCCATTCATGAATGAATGGTTGTGGTTGTGTTCTAATAAAACTTTATATGTAAAACAGGCAGCAGGCCTGTGAGCCATAGTTGCTAACCCTTGGGGTAGTATGTACCAGGTACTATTCTAAGTACTTTATGTGTACTATTCCTATTTAAACCTCTTAAACCAAAGAAGAAAGAACTGTGTTATCTCTGCATTACATATGAGGAAACTGAGGCACAAGAATATTTAATACCTTGTCCAGTTATAACCTGTTAAGTGGTGGGGCTAAGACCTAAAACCTGGATAATTCAACTCTTTTGCACTATAGTATATTGCTTCTTTACTGTACTATAATCTTTTTTTTCTGTCAATGTCATAAAATAATATATATATTTTTTATTAAAGGAGGCATCTTGTGGCCTAGCACCTGTACCTTTTAATAAGTAGTTTAAAAGTAAAGATTGTTCAGGGGGCACCTGGATGGCTTAGTTGATTAAGCATCCGGCTTCTGCTCGGGTCATGATCTTGCAGTCTGAGTTCGAGCCCCGCATCGGGCTCTGTGCTGACAGCTTAGAGCCTGGAGCCTGCTTCAAATTCTGTGTCTCCCTGTCTCTCTGCTCCTCCCCAGCTCATGCTCTCTCTCCTTCAAAAACAAATAAAAACATTAAAAAAAATTTTTTTTAAAGTAAAGATTGTTCCTTAGCATTGTTCAAATATATCTTTAAATAACTGGAATCCTATATGGAGAAAAAAAAGCTATCATGTTTAAAATTAAGTTTGCTTTTTTTTAACTCTTTATTTTAATCACTTGTTGCTCATTACAAGTGCACTCCCCATCATATGTTTCATCTACCCACCCCCACCTCCCTGCTGGTAACCATCAGTTCTCTATAGTTAAGAGTCTCTTGGTTTCTCTCTCTTTCTCACTTTCTCTCACTCTTTCTCTCTTCCCTTTATCTGTTTTGTTTCTTAAATTCCACATGAGTGAAATCATATGGTATTTGTCTTTCTCTGACTGACTTATTTCACTTAGCATAGTAGTCTCTAGCTCCATCCATATCATTGCAAATGGCAAGACTCCATTCTTTTTTATGGATGAATAATATTCTATTGTGTGTGTGTGTGTGTGTATGCGTGTGTGTGTGTGTGTGTGTGTGTGTGTGTGTATTTTTATATAACACATCTTCTTTATCCATTCATCAATCTATGGACACTTGAGCTGCTTCCATATTTTGGCTGTTGTAAATAGTGTTGCATAGGGGTGCATGTATCCCTTTGAATTAGTGTTTTTGTATCTTTGGGTAAATACCGAGTAGTGTTATTGCTGGATCTTAAGGCTGTTCTATCTTTAACTTTCTGAGGAACCTCCATACTGTTTTTCAGAGTGGCTGCACCAGTTTGCATTCCCACCAACAGTGCAGGAGGGTTCCTTTTTCTCTACATCCTTGCCAACCCTTGTTGTTTCTTATGGTTTTTTATTTTAGCTATATTGATAAGTGCGAGGTAATAGCTCATTGTAGTTTTGATTTGCATTTCCCTGATGATAAGTGATGATGAACATCTTTTCATATGTCTGTTGGCCATCTGTATGTCTTCTTTGGAAAAATATCTGTTCATGTCTTTTGCCCATTTTTAATTGAATTATTTGTTTTTGGAGTGTGGAGTTGTATAAGTTCTTTGTTTTTTGGACTAACCCTTTATTAGATCTGTCATTTGCAGATATCTTCCCCATTCCACAGATTGCCTTTTAGTTTTGTTGATTGTTTCCTTCACTATGGAGAAACTTTTTATTCTGATGTACTCCCAATAGTTTTTGCTTTTGTTTCCTTTGCCTCAAGGGACCTATCAAGAAAAAGTTGTTGTAGCCAATGCCAGAGAAATTATTCCCATTGCTGTTTTCTAGGATTTGTATGGTTTCAGGTCTCACATGTAAGTCTTTAATCCATTTTGAATTTATTCTTGTGTATGGTATAGGAAGTAGTCCAGTTTAATTCTTTTGCTTGTTGCTGTCCAGTTTTCCCAGTACCATTCATTTGTTGAAGAGATTGACTTTTTCCCATTGGGTATTCTTTCCCACTTTGTCAGAGATTAATTGACCTTACAATTGTGGGGTTATTTCTGGATTTTCTATTCTGTTCCATTGATCTATGTGTCTGTTTTTGTGCCAGTACCATAATGTTTTGACTACTACAGCTTTGTAATGTAACTTGAAGTCCAGAGTTGTGATGCCTCCAGGTTTGCTTTTCTTTTTCAAGATTGCTTTGGCTACTCATGGTCTTTGTGGTTCCATACAAATTTTAGTGTTATTTGTTCTAGTTCTGTGAAAAATGTTGTTGGTATTTTGATAGACATTGCCTTCAGTGTGTAGATTGCTTTGGGTAGTACAGACATTTTGACAATATTTTTTCTTCCAGTCCGTGAGTGTGGGATGTCTTTCCACTTCTTTGTGTCCTCTTCAGTTTCTTTCATCAGTGTTTTACGGTTTATGGAGTACAGGTCTTTCACCTGTGTCTATTTGGTTGGGTTTGTTCCTAGGTATCTTATTATTTTTGGTGCAATTGTAAATAAGATAGTTTCTTAATTTCTCTTTCTACTGCTTCATTATTGGTGTACAGAAATACAACAGATTTCTGTACGTTGATTTTGTACTCTGCAACTTTACTGAATTTGTTTATCAGTTCTGGCAGTTCTTTGGTGGAGTCTTTCAGTTTTCTATATGTAGTATCGTGTCATCTGTAAATAGTGAAAGTTTTAATTTTTTTCTTACTGATTTGGGTGCCTTTTATTTCTTTCTGTTGTCTGCGGTACTATGTTGAATAAAAGTAGTGAGAGTGAACACTCTTGTCTTATTCCTGACCTTAGTTAGGGGAAAGGCTCTCAGTTTTTCCCCACTGAGAATGATGTTAGCTTTGGGTTTTTCATATATGGCCCTTACTGTGTTGAGATATGTTCCCTCTAAACCTACTATTTTTGAGGGTTTTTTATCATGAACGGATGTTATACTTTGTCAAATGCTTTTTCTGCATCTATTGAAATGATCATATAGTTCTTATCCTTTCTCTTATTGATGTGATACATCATGTTGTTTGATTTGCAAATATTGAACCACTATTGACACCCAGGAATAAATCCCACTTGATTGTAGTGAATGATTTTTTAAAATGTATTGTTGGATTTGTTTTGGTAGTATTTTTGTTGAGTATTTTTGCATCAGTGTTCATGAGAGATGTTGGCCTGTAGTTTTCTTTTTTTGGTGGTGTCTTTATCTGGTTTTGGTATCAGGGTAATGCTGACCTTATAGGGTGAATTTGAAAGTGTTCCTTTTTGTATTCTATGCAATAGTTTGAGAAGAGTAGGTATTAACTCTTCTTTAAATGTTTGGTAAAATTCACCTGTGAAGCCATCTGGTCCTGGACTTCTGTTTGTTTGGAGTTTTTTTGATTACTGAATCAATTTCTTTGCTGGTTATCAGTCTGTTCAAATTTTCTATTTCCTTCAGCTTCAGTTTTGGTAATTTATATGTTTCTGGGAATTTATTCATTTTTTCTAGGTTGCCTAGTTTGTTGGCATATAGTTTTTCATCATTATTTGTATTTCTGTGGTGTTGGTTGTTATTTCTCTTCTCTCATTTGTGATTTTATTGATTTGGGTCCTTTCTCTCAGTTTGGCTGGAGATTTATTAATTTTATTGATTTTTTTCCCAAGAACCTGCTCCTGGTTTCATTGATCTGTTCTATTATTTTTTTAGTTTCTATATCATTTCTGCTCTAATCCTATTATTTCCTTCTTCTGCTAGTTTTATGTTTTATTTGTTATTTTTCTAGCTCCTTTAGGTACAAGGTTAGGTTATTTATTTGAGATTTTTCTTGCTTCTTGAAGTAGGCCTGTATTGCTATAATCTTCCCCCTTCGAACCGCTTTTGCTGCATCACAAAGGTTTTATTTATTTTATTTTTAAATGTTTATTTATTTATTTTGAGAAAGAGCAAGCAAGCAAGGGAGGTGCAGAGAGAGGGGGAGAGAGAGAATCCCAAGCAGGCTCGAACCCACCAACAGTGAGATCATGATCTGAGCTGAAACCAAGAGTAGGACAATTAGCTGACTGAGCCACCCAGGTGCCCCATTTTGTTTTTTTTATAAAGGTTTTTAAACTGTTGTGTTTTTATTTCATTTGTTTCCATATACTTTTTTCATTACTTCTTTTATTTCCTGGTTGGCTCATTCATTGTTTAGTAGCATGTTATTTAACTTCCATGTATTTGTGGTCTTTCCAGAATTTTTCTGGTGGTTCACATCTAGTTTCATAGCATTATGGTCAGAAAAGATACATGGTATATGACTTTGATCTTCATGAATTTATTGAAGCTTGTTTTGTGGCGTAATACATGATCTATCCTGGAGAATGTTACACATGCACTTGAAAAGAATATGTTCTGCTATTTTAGGATGCAGTGTTCTGAATATATCTGAAGATTTATCTGTTAAATCCGTCTGTTCCAATGTGTCATTTGAAGCCATTGTTTCCTTACTTATTTTCTGTTTAGATGATCTGTCCATTGATGTAAGTGGGGTATTAAAGTCCCCTACTGTTACTTATTACTGTATTATTATTGATTAGTTCCTTTATGTTTGTTATTAACTGTTTTATGTATTTGAGTGCTTTCATGTTGGGTGCATAAATATTTACAATTGTCATATCTTCTTCTTGGATTGTCCTCTTTATTCATATATAGTGTCCTTCTTTGTTGTTACAGTCTTTGTTTAAAATTTTTTTTTTTTAATGTTTATTTTTGAGAGAGACAGAGACAGAATGAGAGTGGGTTAGGGGCAGAGAGAGAGGGAGACACAGAATCCAAAGCAGGCTGCAGGCTCCAGGCTCCGAGCTGTCAGCATAGAGCCTGATGTGGGGCTCGAACTGAGGAGCTGTGAGATCATGACCTGAGCTGAAGTCGGACACTCAACTGACTGAGCCACCCAGTGCCCCAACAGTCTTTGTTTTAAAGTCTGTTTCTTCTGATATAAGTATTGCTACTCCGGCTTTCTTTTGACATCATTTGCATGATAAATGTTTCTCCATCCTCTCACCTCTCACATCCTCTCACATCCTCAAAGCATGTGTCTTTAGGTCTAAAATAGTCTCTTGTAGGCAACATATAGATGGGTCTTGATTTTCTATTCATTCTGTCACCCTATGTCTTTTGATTGGAGTATTTAGTTCATTTACATTCAGTGTAATTATTGATAGATATGTATTTATTGCTATTTTATTACTCATTTTGTGGTTGTTTCTTTTGTCTGATCCTTTCTCATCTTTCATAAATGGTTTGCTGGTTTTCTTTAGTGGGATAGTTGGATTTCTTTCTCTTTATTCTTTGCATATTTAATGGTAGTTTCATTTGTGGTTACCATTAGCTTTATGTATAACATCTTTTATATATTGCAGTCTCTAGTAAGTTCATGGTTTAAGTTTGAATCCATTTTTCACTCCTCTTCTCCCTATGTTTTAGGTATATAGTGTCATATTTTACATAGTTCTTTAAGCCTTCAGGTTGATTTCTGGGGTATTTAGGATAATTGATAGTTATCTAGTAGTATTCATTGGACAAGGTGAGCCTAAGGTCCTCCTATTCCCCTGCCATCTTCCCCTCCTGGTGAATTAGATTTGCTTCTTATGTTGGTAAATATCATTATTTCAGTTACTGGCTCTGTGTTTAGATGTACATACAATTTAAATAATGTTTAAATTTATCCTAACATAAATGTAATTTTTTTCTCATTAGTTTGGATTTAGGTGGCGAGTAGAAAAAGAAGTAATTTCAGGAAAAGGTAATTCCTTTTTGAAATTTTACTTTTTAATAGGATGAGGTTATTTTGTTATACTATTGAATTGAAGTCATTTGGTAAGATTATTCCTGATTTATACAATAAATGCTTATCTATAAAAGTAAAATTACAGACCATGTATTTGTGATACATTAGCAAATGTCAAAATATAATGCTTTAAAGATTTTTCCCTCTAGAATTTTTGCTTTTAGAACATTTGATAAGAGTATAAGTAGAAAATGTTTATTTTTTACAAAACTTTTAAAGTTTATTTATTTTGAGAGATAGAGTGCTTGAGCAGGAAAGAGGCAGAGAGGTGGGGGGGGGGGGAGAGAGAGAAAGAGAGAGAGAGAGAGAGAGAGGGAGAGAGAGAATGCCAAGCAGACTCCACACTGTTAGTGCTGTGTCCAATGTGGGGCTCGAACCCATGAACCGTGAGATCGTGACCTGAATTCACATCAAGAGTTGGACACTTAACTGAGCCACCCAGGCACCCCAAAAACGTTTAAAGAGTTAAAGGAAACTAGTAAAGGATGAATACTTGAGTTTTTATTAACTTTTGGAAGAATGATTTGGTATTATTGTATTTCAGTCTAATCACATTTTGAAATTTCACTTTCAACCTAATGGAATTTTTGGATAGGCTAGTTCTTATTTTGGGATATCATTGAGATTGAGACCAAATATTTAGTCTTACAGCAAAAGATCAAACATTTGGGAGGCCGTTATTAAATGCTTTTTTAATGCATTGTTGTAATCTACTCATAAGTCTCTGAAAAATTAATATCTTTATCCTATTTCATGCTGTAAAGTTACCTCTTTTTTGATAATTGCATTTCAAACTGTTAATGCTTCTGAAAACTGCATAGGAGCATTTAGGAAATCATTTTAAACTAATAACTTAAAAACTTTAAAAATAAAGGTTGCATTTTAGAATGATTAAACTTTGACGCCATCCCTGTGGATCATTTCCATCTTCCATAAATTCAATGTCTGTGTGAAGTGTAAAACTGGATATGCAATAAAACAAAATTAAAGAGTAGGACTTTTTTTTTCTTTAGATAAAGGATCAGTCCTGAAGATACTCTAAAGGAGAAGGAAAAAGAATAAGTTTAAAGCTATTTTTAACTTTTCTTAGTATTACATTTTAGTTTATGTTTTTACCTAAACAATGAGAAATTTTGAAATGTTTCACAGTTTTAAAATTTTGTACTTTTATTAAGTGGAATTTTCACGTGATGGTAAGTAATGCTACTTTTAAAAAATTAAAGGGCATTCTCTAAACTAATATAAGTGAAAAAAGGATTGGTTGGTGAGAGAAAGCTATTGCTATGATTTAGAATTATAATTTGGTTGCCATTTTAACAATAGAGCCATTACTAAACATGCATACATTTCATAATGTTTTCACTTGGAATGAGTGAAAAATGCCAATTTAGAAAAGTTACAGGTTCTTTGGACTGATAATTTTCAAAATCCATTTTGATAATTTCTTTTTAATGAAAAGTTTAGATTTGTTCCTGTTGGTGCAGATTATTGAGATATAAATTACTTTTTTACTGTACAAATAAAAGGTTCATTCTGTGAAAGGAAATAGTAGTTGGGTAGTTCCTTTCATTTTTTCCTCTTGGATTGTCAGTATCAGTCCTGTTATGCAGAATGTTTTCATACACAGCAGATATGATGTGTTGATTTTAGAGTCAAGTAACTGTAAAACATAGAACATTATTATTCTACTTAGTCATTTCATCTCAGAGTGCTACCATCTAAAACGTGCTTTAAATGCCATTTTATGCTGGTACTTAAAATAGATGGCATAATGTTAGAATTTTAATCAAGTTAAAAATTATTATTAAATATTAAAAGGGATTCGCCAACATATAAATACATGTATTATGGAAAATATATTTATTCTTTTAGGGTATTATTGAGGATACTCTTTTAGTACTTCCATTTTCCAAAGTAGAAGATTCCCTAACAGGGAGTTAGTAAAACTCTGATCTAAACAGTTTATCTGTTGAGCAAGAATTCTGTGACTGATTTTTTTTAAATACTTTCTTTAGCTCTTTGATTTAATACTTATGTACACATTTGTTGAGCATACTATAGTTATTACACTCAGTTATTTTTTAATGCTGACTTGCTAGAACTAGAATATATGTATGTTAAATTTCAGGAGTAATTCCAAATTGATATTAATATTCCAGATTAAAATTGTTTCCAACTATCGTAGCTAATATTCCTTTCTTTTTCACAGGCCAGTTTTTCTGTGGAAATAAATGTTGTGAAGAAAAAGAAGATTTGAAGAGTTGGGAAGTTAATTTTGGTTACATTGAACATGGTGAAAAGAGAAATGCACTTGTTAAATTAAGTAAGTTGATTTTAGGTGTTATATAATTGCTTTCTTCAAAGTTTATCTAATTGCTTAGATTTAAAAATATATAGGCTAATTTAAGGTTTAATTAAAAAATTTTAATGTGTCTTTCTGGAAGTGCTCTTTTTTCTGAGAGCTTCCCAAAGTGATAGATAACTTTTGAGGCTAAAATTTTTATGTGGTCACCATTATGGTGACATTTGGGTGAAACAGTTCTTTTTTTTTTTAATTTTTTTTTTAAACGTTTATTTATTTTTGAGACAGAGAGAGACAGAGCATGAATAGGGGAAGGGCAGAGAGAGAGGGAGACACAGAATCTGAAACAGGCTCCAGGCTCTGAGCTGTCAGCACAGAGCCCGACACGGGGCTCAAACTCACAGACCTCGAGATCATGACCTGAGCCGATGTCAGACGCTTAACCGACTGAGCCACCCAGGCGCCCCTGGGTGAAACAGTTCTAATGACAGATGTAAACCGATAATTTGTAAAGTTAAGACCTCTTCCCATTAACATGAGTATGTCACCAGTGCACAATGAGATGCAGAGTATCAGAAAAGTCAGCATAAAATCTCATGTTACCTAGTAGCCATATTGTTATGGTGTGGACAATAAATACACTCTCTTTGTGTCAATAAGGAAAAAGATTTAGGTGGGCATAACTGTTTGTGACATCAGTCTTAAAATCTTGAGGTTATACCCCAGAATACAGCAACCTCTTGTAATATGCATGTTTTAGAATCTTTCTTTCTTTCTTTTTCTTTCTTTCTTTCTTTCTTTCTTTCTTTCTTTCTTTCTTTCTTTCTCTTTCTTTCTCCCTTTTTCTTTTTTTCTTTTCTTTTCTTTTCTTTTCTCTTTTCTTTTCTTTTCTTTTCTTTTCTTTTCTTTTCTTTTCTTTTCTTTTCTTTCTTTCTCACTAAGCTACTCTTCTGTGTCAGCTTCTTCTCCTGTCATGTTAATTACCTTACCTAAGTAAACTCCTGGCAGTTTTCTACCCACTCCATATAGAAGTCAAGAATTTCCTCATGTGCTACTTAATGCTCACCAGTGCAGAAGTCCCTCCTGGAAGTACTCATGGGGACAATTCAGCTGGTGTGAACTGAAATTAAGGCAAAAGAAGAGCCCACAACTGGAACTTTTTGAAATGCTCTTTTCTATTTGAAAACTCTTAGAGCACTTCAGACCAAGTGACTATACCCACACTATTGTTATTAGATACTTTTGATGTGAGACACACATTAATGCTGTGTATGAAACAGAGTTTGCTTTTAGAATAAATTGACAGTAGTTTTTTTAAAGCAATGTTAGAATATTTTCAATTTCTCAAGCATTCTAATACCATTTTTACTGTGCATAGGCATTTTTTGAAGTGGAGAGAATCAGATTTTTTTTTCAGAGTTTTGTTTCCCCTCTTATAGTAAAGGGATATAAGGAAGAATGAGAATGTATGATATTAAAAGTAGAGTAGCACTACAGTTATTCAAATTCAGCCTTTCAGTGGTGTCACTTTTTTATTTTTATTTTTTAGGATTATGCCAAGAATGTTCCTTTAAATTAAATTTTCATCACAGGTAATATTATCTTTTGAAATGCTGTTGTTATTGTTTAGTAGTCTTGTATAGTCACTTACCTGCACTCAGTGTCAAAATGTAGATTTAAGTGGTTGATGGTTTAATTAATTGATTGTGTAGAATGTCTGGGATAGACTGTATACATATACCAGGGAACTGGAAGTTTGCCATGCCTTACTCTAGCCAAGCAGTTTTAAATATGAAGGCCTGTGCAGGGTGATAGATATTAGAATTTTTAGTTTGGAGTCAGTGTTCAGATGCCATAATATTCTTGGAACTGTATTATAAAGCAGGTCTTCATAAAGTGATTTCATATGTCTCATTTAAACAGTGTTTTATTTGGAGTTTGTCATTCTTACAAGGGATTATATTCCTCTGTTCTCATTTCAAATGTCAAAATCAGGCTCCTGTTGAGTGAGCTAGAATGTGCCTGTCATATTCAGTGGGGGAGGAGTATCCATGTTCTGCAGTATGCAGTGTATATATAAATAAGATCATGGGCTTGGAAATCAGACTCCTGTGTATTTCTCTCAGCTTCTCCACTTACTAGTTGTCTGTTTTAGGCAAGGTACTTAAGCTCTGGGGGGCACCTGGGTGGCTCAGTTAAGCATTAAGCCTCCGGAATTGATTTTGGCTCATGTCATGATCTTATGGTTTATGAGATTGCACTAACAGTGCAGAGCCTGCTTGGGATTCTCTCTCTCTTGCTTCCCCTTCCTCTCCTCCTCCCCTCTTTCAAAATAAATAAATAAGCATTAGAAAAAAAGGTACTTAACCTCTGTAAGACTCAATTTTATCAACTCTAAAAATGAGGATGCTAAGGATACACTAGTGAAAGTGCATGTAAAGTGCTTGACATGGTGCCTGGCATATGGTAGGTCAAGCATAGAGGGGTCCCTGATATTGAGGATGTTCAGACAAAATTGGTGACCTGCCATTATTGTGATGATCACATTTCAGGGCCTGAATAAGGCCCTGAATAAGTTAAAAGTTTAACAATGAGATTCTGCAACTTTATAAAATATATATGTCAGTATATTAAAAAAATTTTTTGACGTTTATTTATTTTTGAGAGACAGAGCACGAGCAGGGGAGGGTCAGAGAGAGAGGGAGACACAGAATCCAAAGCAGGCTCCAGGCTCTGAGCTGTCAGCACAGAGCCCAATGCGGGGCTCAAACCCATGAACCATGAGATCACGACCTAGGCTAAAGTTGGACGCTTAACCGAATGATCCATCCAGGTGCCCCAGTAGATTAAATTTTAAATCATCTATGCTATGAATGTGCTGTATCTAGTATTTTAGTTGTTAAAAATAAATATTAAATAATTAATAATTTTTAAATTATTCAAATTAGTAGAATTTCTTAGATTACTTAAATAGCCTAACCTTTATTTCCCCTCTCCATCAGTGATACCAGAGGGTTTTTTTTTACCTTGACTTTCGAGCTTCATTTCAAAATTGAAATGATTCTTATGAAAGGCAGAAAGTGATGATTGCCTTAAAAAGTATTATAGCATTTGGTAGAAGTACCTTAATTTGGAAGGTCTGATGAGTAAATTTCTTGAAACTAATCCCCTGTTGTCTCTTCATTCTCCTTCTCGGTCCTAATTTCAGCATTATCACCTTTTCCTATCTAGTGTTTCCTTTCTTAACCAGTTAAAATCAATTGCTTGCCAGCCATGGTACCAACAGCCTTGTAAACATGGCCTAGAAGAGATAAAGCTACAGCAGTAAAAGGACAAATGGTCTAAAGTAGACATTTGAGTTAAAGTAAGCCCCTCCATCCTCATTCCTTTATGCCTTTACTGTATTCCTTTTCTCTTAGCAGAAGAATTTTCTATTTACAGATGATTTGGAACTGTTAGAGTGTTTCTTCTTGTTTTGTGTGTTTTTTCAAAGTATAGGTAGATAGGAATTATGTGGAGGGAAATGACATTTGTTTTTCTAATTTAAAAAATGGCTAAATGATAGGAAACAAGTAGGAAATGAGGAAACTATGATTTATATTTACTAAGGTTTGTATACAGAACTTACAAAAAATAATTTGTCTTAGAGTTTTAGGCTTCCTTCAAAATTGTCTCAATTAATATACTAGCCTGAAATATTTACAGACTCATTTAAGGGTTCCTTATGTAAATTACATTGTAAAAATATGTACTTTAACTGATTTGACTGTTTTGCTCATTGGTTCTTATTTTTCATAAAGGTCAGTTGAAAAAGTTAACTTTAGTTTTATATTGTTCAACATAAAGGAGAAAAGAAGTCAAGTCAAAAAAAAGAAAGGATAAATCCAAAAAAGATCATGAAGAGTCATCACATAAAAAATCCAGATCATCTTCTGTAGAAGAGACGTCTCAGAAAAAAGCAAAAGGTAAAAGGGAATTCAAATATAATACCTACTCACATTTTTAAACATGAAATGTAATCTGCTGTATGTATCAAATGTAGAATTTAATTGGTGAATGTATTTAGATTTCTGTTTTATAGTGGATGAAAGGAAACTGGTTGGGGAATTTAGATAGGAATTTATAGTAATTTACAGGAGTTTCAAAAACAAGTATGGTTTTAATTCATTTTGGGCAGACAGTAATAATGTTGCAAATAGCATTCTCCTTCCTGACTTTGTCTCTTAGACACCTGTTACCTTGGGCAAGTTCCTGAGCTTTTTGAGTTTTACTTTCCTCATGTAAGTAGGGACGATGTGAATAACGGGCTTCTGTGCTGTTTGAGCTTATTGTGGAGAATCAAATAAGAATGTGAGAGGCACTTTGAACATTGTAAAACAGTACATAATCTATAAGTCAGTATAAAATTATTATGACACTGTGATTTCAATTACCTTGGCCTGTGTGATTTTCTTACTAGCTTATGAGCTTCTTGAAATCATAGAGCTTGATATATATGTGTCCTCAGAACCTAGCATGGTGCTGTTCACATACACTTAGTAAATAATTGTTAAATTCAAATCCATCAATCACTTACTTCTTCCTCAGTAGTCCTTAGGCTCTCTAAGCCTTAATTTCTTCATGTGTAAAATTGTCATGATGGTAGTACCTAGATTATAGGATTGTTCAGAAGTTCAAATGAGATAATGCATATAAGCTGTTAGCACAGTGCTTGGTGCATAGTTAGCTATTATGAAGGTTATTGCTAGTTTATTTTTCAGTCCATAATAGAGTAAATTGGCTATAACTTAGAGTGAATTGAACTTAAATTATGTGGTTAATGGAAGATTACATTAGATTCAGCCAAATGTTAACATAATACTTGGACAGGAGAGGGCTCCCTTGCTCCAGCTATGAAGATTATTAATAGGTTTCATTCTTACATGTATTTTTTTTCTCGTGAATCATAACATATTCAAGCGTATACTATCACCAACTTACAGAGTTGGTGAAATTGATAGATGGTGAGAAGAAAATACTGTTCTGGGGTTTATTGAGAAATGGTATTTGAAGCAGAATTCCTTTTTGTGTCTATCTCAGTCATTTCCAAACTCCAAAATAAATGTTAATAAATGTGAAAATCCTGTTTGTGTTTAAAAAATTGTTTTAAAAATATTTAATGTATCATACTTGAGTTTTGTTAAATTCATTATTATAGTATATAATATTGTATTCACATCATAGTATAATACTATGTTAATCACTATGTATTCCAAATTAAAGAAGAACTAATCCCTACCTTGTAAAAACTTGTTTAGTACATTCAAAGCAGACAGTCAGATAGCTGGATACTCAGGATCAGGTATGGGGTTGGAACGCTCGGATTACACATAGATATGCGTGTGATCTTCCTTACAGATGTTTTTCCTGTAGTGTTCCATGTTTTAGTAGATGACATCTCTGTCAGCCTAAAAACTAGTATCATATCTGGAACTTATCCTTGATGCCTTCTTTCTTCTCATTATTTATGTTTAATTTGTTACCAGATCCTGTCAGTTTTACCCCAAGAGTGTATATTTCTCAAGTTCTCTCTACTCTAGTTCAAACCACCATGTTTTCTCATCTAGACCACTGCTGTATTATCCTCACTAGCTCTGCCACTATCTTGCCATCCCTCCTGCCCTCCCCTTAATCCATTCTCCATAAAGCAGTGATTTCCTATTTTTCTTAGGATATAATCAAAACCTGCATAAAACCCAGAGGCTTTATATGATCCAGCATACAAAACTTGTGGTTCTCACCATGCTTCACCTCACTTTCATACTCCACTTTCACAGCCTTTCAGTTTCTAGACAATGCCAAACTTCTTTCCATTGAGAGGCTACATAGATGCTGCTTCCTCTCTTTCTAACCCCTCCCCCCACCACCAGATGCCATCCTAACTCATCCTCCAGGTCTAAGCTTAAATGTCACTTCCTTAGGGATCCTTTCCTGATTCCATCCCTGACCATGAATTTAAATTAATACTTCTAATTATAATACCATCAACATTATAGACCTGGAACTTTTCTCATTACATATATGACAGCGCAGAAGGCAAGGGTTCTGTCTGCTGTGTTCATTGCTGTATCCCAGCACCCCACTAGCACATGTAAGGTGTAAGAAAGAAAGAATGAGAAAATGAAAGACTTTGAAGATTGTTTCGGGACAACTTCAGGGAAAGAGAACCAAGGCAGAGTAGAATTGAGAGATGTGTTTCGTATTTAGTCTTTATTCAGAGCCCCTGATAGCATAAAATATAGTTACTGTTTTTCAACTTCTGTGGCATAGAGCAGAAAATTACAGCATTTTAGCAAACTTAGGAAAACCATGTGGAACTCTGCAATATCTTTGTATCTGGGATCATCTGGAACTAGCTTGATTTTTATGTGATACTTTATAGCCAGACCACCTTAATTTGGCCCAAACTTGCATAATAATAAATGCTTAATATCTCAGCCTCATTTTGAACTGTTGACAAAACTTCAAAACAATCTACTTTCTTGATTTTCTTCCTGTCTTTCTGGCCTTTCCTCCACCTCTTGATTATAGGTCCTCCTCAGTCATACCCTTAGGTGTTGGGGTTGCCTAGGGCTCTTACATGATTTATCTTCTTTCTCTATGTTCTCCCTTTGTGGTCCCATTGATTCCCGTAGTGTCAGATTACTATCATACAAAATGTTAAGTAAGTGGATAGATGGATGGATAATTGGATAGCTAGATGGTTGAGTCAATGGATAGAGAAAAAAATCTAAAAGAGATCCATAGCTTGACTTTGAGGACCAGTCTGCTTTGGCAGGTCTGAGCAGAACACGGTACTTAGGTAGAGTGTCTTGGCAGAAAGTTGAAGATATTACCCCTCCCCCACTACCAGTCAATCCCTAAGCTCACTTTCTTGGGAAGGCCTTTCCTGGCACCCTTCACCCCACTCCTCCAAGCAAGGTTAGGTCCCTATTAAACATTTCAGTAGCACCATGCACTTCTCCTTTGGACATACATATCACCCTTGGAATAATGTGTTTTCTGTTAAGGAAGGGGCCATGTAACTTATTTAATTCTTTATCCAATTTCTAAGCACAGTGCTTTCTCCATATACTAGGTGTTCAATAAATGTTAGGGGAGTGAGTGAATCGGTGAAACAGTTCTCAACATTGAAGGGAACATCAGAGATCCCAGCCCTGGGATCATGAGCAAAAAGATACTCTGTGGTTTTCTTTTCAAAATATGGTCCTTTGGTATTGTCATCTCTTGGGAGCATGTTAGAAATGCAGTCTCGGACCCTTCCTGATCTCCTGAATTACAAGTACACTTAAGTTCCGGGATGATTCATAGCCGCCATAAAGTTTGAGATGTACTGCTCTATATCAGGTACTTGTTCTGCTTTTACTTTGACACCTTCAGGGAAGAACTGCCCAAAATATTCTTTTACATTTCAGTTAGTTGTAATTGTTAGCAGATTTCTCCTTAACTAATTTAGCCCAAACCTACAATTTCTTACCTTTGGTTCCAGTTATGTCCTTAGGCCTCCAAAGTAAGCTAACCTCTTTTTGTACCTATAGACATTTGGAACCTGGTACTGTGTTCCTCATATGACAGAGAAGAATCATTTCATTTGTCACCAGCTTAGCTATATTTTTATTTGCTTTCTGATAAGTAGGAAATAGGAGTGAAGAAACAATAACCTAAAAAAGAAAAGAAAAGAAACAATAACCTGAAGTGGTTACCACAGTCCAGGCCTTGGCTTCCTGTGGAGTCTTTACCCTGTGGTTGTGACACCCTCTTCATTGGGCCTGAAAGGGGCTATTTATGCATCAGCTTTGGCTTATGAGATCTTTGATCCAAGGAGGTTAGAGGGATTGTTGCTCTCCATCTGTTATCTGTCATTTTCTGATTTATCAGTCTTCAGAATTATTTCCCCTCTGGTCTTACTGCAAAAGATTCTATAGAGTTATGATTTTTAAAAATTGTGCTAGTAGATTTTTAGTACTTTTTGCTTTCTGTTTCCCTCACTGGATGACTATTGTAGAAATGAAAATGTTTGTTTTATGTAGTAATATTTTGTGTGAATTTTAGTTACTAAGAATTCTCATCTGTATATGAAAAAGTATTGTGAAAAATGAGTATTTGTAAACTGCTTTCAAATGTTGAACATCTCTATTGATAAAATATGATTATGTTGCAGCTAATCTGCGAGGGTTTTTTTTTTTTTTGAAACATAATTTTATTTTTTTTTTTTTTTTTTTTTAAAGGTTTTTATTATTTTTTTAAGCTTTGTGCTGTGTATTTCAGGCATAAAATACCTCTACCTAAAAGACTCTAACATTTTAGTTAGAGAGATAAGTCTGAGAAACATGAAAGATTAGAAGACAGTAAGGTGCTTTTCTGTAAGAGTTTAAAGTAAACCAGGCTCTTGGGAAGAATTCTGGTCACAGGTATAACTGTTACACTGTTGCAGAATGATTTTTTTTTTAAATTGTTTTTTTTCAACGTTTATTCATTTTGGGACAGAGAGAGACAGAGCATGAACGGGGGAGGGACAGAGAGAGAGGGAGACACAGAATCGGAAACAGGCTCCAGGCTCCGAGCCATCAGCCCAGAGCCTGACGCGGGGCTCGAACTCCCGGACCGCGAGATAGTGACCTGGCTGAAGTCGGACGCTTAACTGACTGCGCCACCCAGGCGCCCCGCAGAATGATTTTTAACAAAGCAATGCTGTTTTCTTTTCAGGGCATTCATCCTCAAAGAAATCAGAAAATTCTGTGAACAGTAAGTATTTAGCATTTCTTTATTTAACACAAATATATAGATTCAAGTGATTTGCAGTTTGGGTTTCCCATCAGTTGTGACTTGCTCATATGTATATTATTTTTTGGTTTTGTACTATGTGAGAAAAATCATAGAAGAAGTGCTAGAAGTGTATGATTTTTCCCCCAGTTTTAAACATTTTAAAGTTTCTTATTTTAAAATGGAAGACCATAAAATTTTGTTCAGTAAATATAATGGATACACACTTTGATTTCACAGCATGGAATATGAAGGAAGAAAAACAGATGAGGTTGGAATGGAAAAAGAATTGGGAAAGTAGATTAAGACTTAAGAAATGTCACTTATAGGGGCACCTGGGTGGCTCAGTCAGTTAAGCGTTCCACTTTGGTTCAGGTCATGATCTCACGGTTCGTGAATTCAAGCCCTGCGTCAGGCTCTGTGCTGACAGCTCAGAACCTGGAGCCTGCTTCGGGTTCTGTGTCTCCCTCTCTCTCTGCCCCTTTCCCTCTCATGCTCTCTCTCTCTCAAAAATAAACAAACATTAAAAAAAAAAGTCACTTACATTGTACGAGACTGAATTATCTCCGTTATCTTGTGGTTTTGACTGATCAAGTGAAATGTGTGGTTTGTGTATGGAAAGTAGAATTTGGCAGCTGGTTACTACTGATTCGTTTTTTAATAAGTACAGTGGTTTTCACCAAATTGTATCAAACCAGATTGGATTTCATTGAATATTTGCCACAAATTTTATTGTTCTTTCCCCACAACATTCCAAAAAACATTCAAATGACTTACAGATATATATACAATAAAATAAGATTTTTTTTTAAAATTTATATATGAAATTTATTGTCAAATTGGTTTCCATACAACACTCAGTGCTCATCCCAAAAGGTGCCCTCCTCAATACCCATCACCCACCCTCTCCTCCCTCCCACCCCCCATCAACCCTCAGTTTGCTCTCAGTTCTCAACAGTCTCTTATGCTTTGGCTCTCTCCCACTCTAACCTCTTTTTTTTTTTTTCCTTCCCCTCCCCCATGGGTTCCTGTTAAGTTTCTCAGGATCCACATAAGAGTGAAACCATATGGTATCTGTCTTTCTCTGTATGGCTTATTTCACTTAGCATCACACTCTCCAGTTCCATCCACGTTGCTACAAAAGGCCATATTTCATTTTTTCTCATTGCCACGTAGTATTCCATAGTGTATATAAACCACAATTTCTTTATCCATTCATCAGTTGATGGACATTTAGGCTCTTTCCATAATTTGGCTATTGTTGAGAGTGCTGCTATGAACATTGGGGTACAAGTGCCCCTATGCATCAGTACTTCTGTGTCCCTTGGATAAATTCCTAGCAGTGCTATTGCTGGGTCATAGGGTAGGTCTATTTTTAATTTTCTGAGGAACCTCCACACTGCTTTCCAGAGCAGCTGCACCAATTTGCATTCCCACCAACAGTGCAAGAGGGTTCCCGTTTCTCCACATCCTCCCCAGCATCTATAGTCTCCTGATTTGTTCATTTTGGCCACTCTGACTGGCGTGAGGTGATATCTGAGTGTGGTTTTGATTTGTATCTCCCTGATAAGGAGCGACGCTGAACATCTTTTCATGTGCCTGTTGGCCATCCGGATGTCTTCTTTAGAGAAGTGTCTATTCATGTTTTCTGCCCATTTCTTCACTGGGTTATTTGCTTTTCGGGTGTGGAGTTTGGTGAGCTCTTTATAGATTTTGGATACTAGCCCTTTGTCCGATATGTCATTTGCAAATATCTTTTCCCATTCCGTTGGTTGCCTTTTAGTTTTGTTGGTTGTTTCCTTTGCTGTGCAGAAGCTTTTTATCTTCATAAGGTCCCAGTAATTCACTTTTGCTTTTAATTCCCTTGCCTTTGGGGATGTGTCGAGTAAGAGATTGCTACGGCTGAGGTCAGAGAGGTCTTTTCCTGCTTTCTCCTCTAAGGTTTTGATGGTTTCCTGTCTCACATTCAGGTCCTTTATCCATTTTGAGTTTATTTTTGTGAATGGTGTGAGAAAGTGGTCTAGTTTCAACCTTCTGCATGTTGCTGTCCAGTTCTCCCAGCACCATTTGTTAAAGAGACTGTCTTTTTTCCATTGGATGTTCTTTCCTGCTTTGTCAAAGATGAGTTGGCCATACGTTTGTGGGTCTAGTTCTGGGGTTTCTATTCTATTTCATTGGTCTATGTGTCTGTTTTTGTGCCATAAAATAAGATTTTTAAAAGTGAAATCAGAATAATGGAAAAACAAGATAGAATAGCAAAATAAAGCTAGACACATGTTTACCAAAAAGCCCTGCATAATTGCAAAGGTAGATCACACATTTGTCACTCTTCTTCCATACAACCAAACCAAATAAGGAAGCCACCAGTAGAATGATTAATTGTACCCATATAATCACACACAGTGTGTTCATCTTTTTCTAGGCTGAGTTCTGAGAGTGAGTAGACTCTCCTGTAGATTCATAAAAGGGGCGTCCATCTGTGATGTAACAAACAGTAGACTTGCATCTCAGTAGTAATATTGTCAAATTTTTAAAAAGACATTGCAGTAGGGTTAGTGTAGTTCAATAGCATATCTAATTCATTTAGGCCTATTTTATAGAAATTCAGAAATTTGAGATTTGTAGGCTTAGAAATTTTTAAACTTAAGAGTTAAGTTTTTTCTGATTTAAAGTAATACATATTACTGTGACAAAATCAGTAAAAGTAATTACTCCAAATCCCGCCTTTCAAATAGAAATATTACTAGTATTTTAATTCTTTTTTTTTTTTAAGTTTATTTCTTTATTTTTGAGAGAGAGAGAGAGTGAGCAGCAGAGGGGCAGAGAGGGAGAGAGAGAATTCCAGGTGGGGCTCCACGCTCTCCATGCAGAACCTGACACGGGGCTCGAACTCACAAACTGTGAGATGATGACCTGAGCAGAAATCAAGACTCAGATGCTTGAGTCTTGGCAGGCTGAGCCACCCAGGCACCCCTTAATATAATTCTGAAGGAGAATTTTTAAGTGGCCAGTAATCAGAAATTTTGCACTGGGAAAAATAGAAGAGTTTTAAGATATTTACTGTTTAAACATTTAATGGAGAGGGAAGTGTCAGTGGAGGCATTCCTCTAGTTTAGGAATACAACATACATCTTATAAATTAGTTTGCTGATACCTGTTTTGTTTTCAGCATATTTGAAGTGTCCTAAAGCACTGATCTTTGTTTCTACCCACATAAATCCTCATTGATGTGTAGCCCCTTTTCCTAAATTAGGTATAGTAACAGTTTCTAGAACGTAGCCAGGCTTGATACTGAAAGACTTCTGCTATCTGGGGAGGAAGTAGTGTGTATATATCTATATTTATATATCTATATATCTATATCTATATTTATGTATACATATACATGTATATGTCTATATATAGAGATATATAGATATATGTCCCATATATCTATATCTCTATATATAGATATATATAGATTTATACACACACACACATATGTATATATACACACACACACACTATCTTTCATTTTCACTTGGATAATGTTTAGTTACTTTTACTGCTATTTAATATATGGATTATTAAAACCAAATCCATGAAGAAAAACCCAATTTCTGTGGGGAAAAAGAATTTTAACTTGCATTTGTTGATTATTTATTCTGTCAGCCACAATGGCAAGTGGTTTAGTTGTGTTACCTCATTTAATCTTAATAATGGGCATATAATAGCCCATTTTGCAGACAGAAGAACCAAGACCCAGAGATTTTACATAAATTGCCTAAGATCTAGTTGTTGTTTAATAGCAGATCTGGGATTAAACCCAGACTTATAACTCTACAAAGTCTACGCCCTTTTACCTGTATCATCAATAACTATTCATCAGTGAATCAAATGTAAGTCCACTCTTTATACCCCAATTTTGGCAGATACATTCCACAAATCTATATTAAATGATTTGATCTGTGTCTCAGTTCTATCTGTAAAATGGATATAAAGAAACTTAACTTTGTTTTTTTATTATCAGAGCCAAATGAGACAATATACATGTAAAGCATGTGTCCAACACAAAGTTAACTTCTTGATAACCTATAGCTATTATTGTTGTTCAGGAAAAGAAAGAAAACCAGACATTAAACAGATTCTGTGTTTTGTTCTCTAGAATCGATCAAATCAAAAGTTAAGTCTATAAAAGTTTGACCTATCCATTATGTTATCATAAGTGGAGACTTGCCACTTCTTCAGTAAGCCCAAGTTATTTAGTTATCATAATATCTAGAAGAACCAAGATGACAGATCTGTTTTCATTATTCAGACATATAGGGAAAATTGTATGCAGTTTGTACCACATTCTAAAAGGAACATTGCAAACCAAGAGATTTTCGCATTGAGAGAACTTGAAATTGTCATAGGAAGAAGGTTGAAGGAACTATACATGTTTAGTTTGGAGAAAAGTGAAGGGTTGGGAGAGAAGGGATAAGGAGTTAGACATGGAAACTGTAGATGTTTGTAAAACTGCTTTTGTGTAGACTTACTTTTGGTGAGTATTTGGCAGAACTAGAGTCTATGGATAAAAATTGCCCAGAGACAGATTTTTGCCTTAATTTAAGGAAAAACTTCTCAATTAGAAATATCTGAAGAAAGCAATGGGGGAATGGGCTGCTTCAGGAAGTAGTGAGGTGTTTAAGCATAGATTGGACAGCCACTTGTTTGGGGAGATACTGCAATAAGAGATTGGATCATTGGATAACACCTAGATTAAAGACCTCTAAGATCCCATACAGAGAGTCAGTGATTTATATTTTGATACTCACTTGGTAATAACGGCTGCGTAGATTTGACACTGATACAAGAGTACCATTTTGTATTGCCTGTTCTCTTGTTATTTCCTTAGCAGTGCCCCTTCCACCTCGGGCAGGCTGTATCAGTTACCATAGGAATGGTTTCTAGTTACTGCCACTCTCAGGGAACTAGAATATTATAGATTCACAGGGTTGCACTTAAAGGTCATATAGTCCAGTCTTCTGGATTTGATTCTCTAATAATATTTGGTCACTTTTTTAGCTTGTGATCTTTCAAAGAAAGTTATTTTATAATACTCTAAACTGATTTGCTCTTTTAGCAAAAAACTGGATTGTCTGGTATCATAAAACTGGTATAGGAAAGCTGGCCTATGGGAAGTACTCGACAGGGAAATTAGCTGCCCATTTTCAAAGTCCTTGTAGGTTTTGTTCTCTGACAACATTAACAGGGTAACACTGTAGTGTTAACTGTTAGGCCTGACTGGTTTTTCTGTGCTTTCTTTATCTCATGTTAGTGAGTTTTCATAAAAATAAAAAATAAGAGTAGAAGACTTTTATTCTCTTTTCTCTCATATTTGGTTTGGGACACTGGCAGTTTCAGTGCTGGTTGTAATTGAGTGGGAATCTTGTTCCCAAGGCTTTATAATTTTGTCATCTTTATTGTCTTTGTATGTAGATCATTAAAAGTACAACCCCTTTCCTCCCCCCCCTTTTTTTTTTTTTTACCATTTTTGTCAGAATTTGTGCCAGAATAGATTTCAGTTAGAACCGAAGTTCAGATATACATATTGATTCATGGATCAAAGTCCAGCAGGTAAAAGGCTAAAACCACTGTGGCAAATCAATGCTGTTTTATTTTTGTGTGTTAACTAAGGGACATTCTGTATTGACAGGCCAAATTTGTGTCAGTTCATTTTAAGACCAACTTATTGGAGAGGAACTATTTGTTTGCTATTAAAATTACTTTACGACATATACTTTTATTGTATTTTTCAGTATTTGATAATTTTTAGTTCACCAATATAGGGGGATTTACAAGAAACATGTCTATTTTGTTATATTTTAAAAATAGAGTATATTCATTGTTTTGATTGATTTTTAAGGCAATACATGATCACTGTTTAAAATATAAAATATTTGGGGAGCACCTGGGTGGCTCAGTCGGTTAAGCGTCCGACTCCAGCTCGGGTCTTGATCTCACAGCTCGTGGGTTCAAGCCCTGTGTTGGGCTCTGTGCTGACAGCTCGGAGCCTGGAGCCTGCTTCCGATTCTGTGTCTCCCTCTCTCTCTGCCCCTGCCCTGTTCATGCTCTGACATTCTGTCTCCCTCAAAAATAAATAAACATTTAAAAAAAATTTTTTTTAATATAAAATATTCGGAAATGCTTAAAGTAGAAAGTATCCCAGGCCCACAGGTAATGTAATGACTGTTAAGTTTCGTTGGACCTTACAAACTTACAGTATATGTAACTACAAATTGGATTATACCATGCATGCTTTCTGTAACTTTTAAGAAACTTGATATAGCACAGATGTTTTTCCATGGTCATACATATAGATATGCTAACGTTTTTTTTAAAAGTTGTATAGTATTAATTTAACCAATCCTTAATCCCTAACTGGTGAGGATATAGGTTGTTTTCTTTTGTTGTTATAATGAACATCTTTGTACATGTATCTCAGGTGCTTATTTATTCTAAGTAAATAGTTAAATTCTTAAAAGCAGCATTGCTGGTCAAAGTGTATGTACATTTTAAACTGATCTATATTGCTAGATTTTCCTCAAGAAAAAGGTTTATAGAAATTTTACTCCAGCAATGTATTAGTATGCTTGTTTCTTTGAAACAGCTTCTTCTAATTAATCAGCATTAATTTTTAAGAGTGTCTGACAATACTTTTTCATAATTTAACTAACTTGTCCTACACACTAGTTCAATTCTTCAGGTCATGATCCTAATGTAAATAAACTCTCTACAAAATTCTTAACCTGCGTGTCCTTTGTATGCTGATAGAAAGAAGAAACTAAAGCGAAGACAATTATATTTCAAGAGATCATTCCTTTATAAGAGTTAATATTGGAATCACTACTTTAACTCAGTGTAACTTAGGGAAATTTCCCTTGAGACTTTCCTTGGTCTTTTTGCTGAGACTCTGGTATATCTCAGCTTATTTATTTATTTTTAAAAAGAATGTTTTTGGTCTGGAAGAGTGAATTACATATTCAGAGCCACAAACGTTGAAGCTACATTGCAGTTAACTCTGAAGTTAATTAATTGCATTGGTGGGTAGTTCAAAACATGTTTTAAATAAAACACATTTTAAAAATCTCTTTTAAATGAACAGGAAATTCTGATGAAGATGAAGGTACTTCAGAATCTGAACTTTGGAAGGGCCCCCTACCAGAGACAGATGAAAAATCACAGTGAGTCCTGATATTAACAGATAATGCATACCCTTTACATCAGTTAGGAAGCTGCAGCCACAGCCATTCTTGATAACAATTAATGAAAAAGCTCAGCATCATGAATGTCTGTTTAATTCCAAGGACTCTCTAGTCTGGTAAGATCAGAGTTTAATTCTAGTCATTGCTTATGGCCATAGACAGCTAACTCGTCCAGCTTCCTCTCTGTCAGTAAATTTTTCTTCAGCTCACCTTGACAGATGGCCCTCTGGTCTTTGCTTAGAATCCATCAGAGAAGGGTTGTTTACTAGTTCCAGAGCAGCCTATTCATGGTATTCTGATTATCATAAACCTGTACAGGGGAGCTCCTTGAAGATACGGATGGGTAAATTTCCAACAGCCACCTTAGTGCCCAAAGACAGATAATTCAGTGTGTACGTTGTTATCTGCTTTGGGTTGGAAGAGCTATCTGGGTATGGGCTGGGATGTTACCAGCTCTTGTCATATACTGGGAAGTTCAGCACCAGAGCTTTCTCTCCTAAAAGAGGGTAAAATAATACCTACTGCATAGAATTTATTGTGAAGATTTAATGAAATAAAGAATGTAAAGCACTTTGTGCCATACCTACAAATCTAAGCGCTCAATGAATTTTAATCCCATTTTGTTAGTCTTTAGGCATGTTGGTTCTTAATGGAAAAACAATGAACGAATCATTATTCACTAATTTAAGCTGATTACAAAACATCTTGCCAATTATGATATGTTCCCAGTGTAATAGAATTCAAGTGTATTGGAAAGAGTTTTTGTTAAATAAGATTACTTTTATTCTGTGACCTTAACTTTTTTTTCCAGCCAAATAAACAATTCCTACATGTAAAAGTTATTGCTATAAATAAAATATTGCTATCCTAGTCAAACTATTGACTAAACTTTCAACCGTGTAACTTCCCTTTGAAGTGCTTTATAGCTGAAAGTGATTAGACTAGGTCTTAGGATCAGCTCACCTTTTTAGGCAATGAAGATACTTGAGTAAATCCTAAGAAGGCTTTCATAATCCAGAACTCTTTGTGACCTCATAAATACTTGACATTGATCAAGTACTCAACATCTAAGTCTAACAGAGATTCAGCTAATTTCCCATATTTAAGTTTTGACTACAATTTGTAAATTTTTACTGCATTTTGCTGTCATGCTGGGGAAAAAGGGACAACAGCGATGGGGAGTGCCAAATTGCAGATAATTCTTAAATCAACGTTAGCTGATTCTGTTTTTTTTTTTTTTTTTTTTATTAATTCGAACATGGTGTAATAGCTTTTTGCATTCACAAGTATTTAAAATCAAATGATGAAGGCCCATTGTGAATCCCTGATCTAGAAGAACTTTTCTGAAGAGACTGGTAGACTGGTGACTTTCCAGTTTGATTGCCTGTCTCAGAAAGAAAAAAGCAGATGTGTATACATTTAATCCTCATAGCACCTCTGTGAGGAAATATAATATCCTCTATTGCACAGATAAGGAGACTGAGCCCAGAGAAGTTAAGTAACCTGCTGTTACTAGCTAGTAAGTGACCGAACTGGAGCTTAAATACCATCTGACTTGAAAACCTGTACATTTTCCTTCATCACTCTGGTTCCAAACATTAATTTTGTACTTGACAGTTTTCATAGTATTTTAACAATTTAATATCTCCTTTCAGACTTCAATTCTTTGTGTTAGACATGATTTTTACAGCTACAAATATATATTGACTATTCTCAGAGCAATAAAAACCTATAGCCTAAGCAGATTTTTCCCATTCCTAGGAGCAAGGCATGTATTTTGCTGAAAATAGTTTTCTTTTTCATTCATTTCTTGATCAGACTATAATTTGAAATGAGAATGAACAGAGAAACTATAAAGTCAACCAAAAAAGTAAAGAGAAGCAATAACATTTTATAAAGTATGCACTTTAAAGTAAAATCTTAGGTAATAAATACATTTAGGGGGAGGTGGCTACATATGAAACACTTTATATTTAATCAGTCTGGGTATAATTATGATTATTCAAAAAGTTAAGAATTATTTGATGGCTGAATCATGAAATACATTGATATATAGAAGAATCAGCAAATTACATTGAGTGAAAATATTTTATTTTCATTAAATTTTATGTCATTTATTTCATTTTATTTTCATTATTTCACCTAATAATTTCTTTTCTGTTGGTTTTAATCAATATGTATACTTTTTCTTTTAAATAGAGAAGAGGAATTTGATGACTATTTTCAAGATTTATTTCTGTGAGATGGAAGAGAGAAGCCTACGTTCCTTAATGTGAAAGTGCACTTTGAAACTCTCCACAACAATGTCATCTACAGGTTGCAGCTTGAGTGGTTTATCTTTGGAAATAAAAATCCAACTACTGTCAGGATGTCAGCTGCTTTGAAAGTTTTTCAGTTCCGTTGGAGACATGTTTCCCTTTCCCTTCTGTGTCTTTTCAATTGCTTATATACAGCCGCTCCGCCCACAGCTCCTCAAGGGTGAAGCTAGTACACTGTACAGAGAGTCTGTTGTTCCTGTAATTTGTAGTTTTTGTTGTTTTACTCATTCATATTTATCTTCCCTTGCCTCAGTTAGTTTAAATTATTAGAATTATTGGTATCTCACAAAAAATTATAAAATAGAGTAAGTATGTCTCTCCAGCTTCTATTTATTTACTTTCCTTTCATCCACTGGCACCCTCTTTTTAAGCACCTGCTTTCCCATCACCACCTGTTTCTAGCTGCCTTTTTTTTTGCTTACCTTTCTCTTGCTTTCTTCTCCCCTATACTACTTAAGGGAGTTTGTTATAATCAAAGTTGACTTCCCAGTGTGTGAGCAGTTTATTATAAAGTAAGTTAATACTATTGGGGGAGGGGGGCAAATGAGGTCCCAGAAGTCAAACCAGTAGATTAGGTTAAAAGTTGACTCGGGGCACCTGGGTGGCGCAGTCGGTTAAGCATCTGACTTCGGCTCAGGTCATGATCTCGCGGTCCGTGAGTTCCAGCCCCGCATCGGGCTCTGGGCAGATGGCTCAGAGCCTGGAGCCTGCTTCCGATTCTGTGTCTCCCTCTCTCTCTGCCCCTCTCCCATTCATGCTCTGTCTCTCTCTGTCTCGAAAATAAAATAAACGTTAAAAAAAAAAAAATTAAAAATAAATAAATAAATAAAAGTTGACTCTCCAACAGAGCAATTCTCCAGTAAGATAATTGAGCTGAGTAATAGTAGGTGCTAGAACTTGTCCCAGATATAGTCATGCAAATATGGGTGTACTTCCATGCCAAGATATATTATAAAATGTAAATCTTACTTTGAGGATCATACCCCTCAGTCACTGGATGTGCTTTAGGAGATCTAAGCACTCCTAGAATCTGTGTAAACTTCTGTGATTGTGTGTATTTTGGGGGGAAAAGGGTCTATAGTTTTCATCAAATTTTCACATGGATGTGTTGATATTTTTAAAAAAAGGTTTTAACCCATTTTTATAGAGCAAGAGCCAAAAGATGGAGGAGAAGATGCATGATTTGGTGAAGAGAGAGGACCTGTAGAAAGTGATCTAATAGCATGTCAATTATTTTGTTGAAGATACACCTTTTTTTTTTTTAAGTTTATTTATTTATTTAGAGAGAGCGTGAACCGGGGAGGGACAGGGAGAGAGGAAGAACAGGAATCCCAAGCAGGCTCTGCGCAATCAGCACAGCCTGACATGGGGCTTGGGGCTCAATCCCATGAACCTTGAGATCATGACCTGAGCGAGATCAAGAGTCAGATGCTTAATTAGAGCCTCCCAGGTGCCTTGAAGATATACTATTTTAAATGACATTTAAACATGGAATGATTGGTATTCAATTGCAGAATAAGTAGTTTAGTATCTTTTTTTTTTTTTTTAACATTTTTGAGAGAGCTTGAGTGAGGGAGGGTGGGAGGGGGGGGGGGCACAGAATCTGAAGCAGGCTCCAGGCTCTGAGCTGTCAGCACAGAGCCCAACATGGGGCTCGAACCCACGAACCATGAGATCATGACCTGAGCCAAAGTTGGACGCTGAACAGTCTGAGCAGCCCAGGTGTCCCTAGTGCCTTATTTTTAAATGGTTATCATCAGAGATTTTCCTTTTATTAAACAGTTCTTATTCATTGTATTTGTCAGACTTCTATATGTGAGGCATTATGCTGGATATTGCTACAAAGGAACTATCTACAAAATAATTATGCAGTCATTTCTAAACTATCAAAAAACGGTAAATCAGTATTGGTTTAGTAATATTGAATATTGTTTTCATACCCCCTCTTAAAGAAACTGTGTTTTTTTAATATCTCACTACTTATAGTGAATAAAAAGGAACCTTGATTCCTGAGGAAAAAGTGTTGAAATGTTCAGCAGCAAACTGAAATTAGGAAATATGTAGCTAAAACATTTTTATGATAAAAATATATTCATAGTTTGGCGATCATCAGAAAATAAAATTCCTATAAAATTAAATGATGACTAGAAAAACTAAAGACTTTTTAAAAATAGATCCACATATTTGGTATTGCAAGTGTGGTTTATGGACATGAGGTTCATTTGTAAATTCAGATCATTACATATAATCACAATACTTAATCTGTTCATACATAATGGAAGTCATATTTTTAAGGTGTCTTTGAAAAGGCCTCAAGATGATGAGTTTAAAGATTAATTCTCGGGGCGCCTGGGTGGCGCAGTCGGTTAAGCGTCCGACTTCAGCCAGGTCACGATCTCGCGCTCCGTGAGTTCGAGCCCCGCATCGGGTTCTGGGCTGATGGTTCAGAGCCTGGACCCTGTTTCTGATTCTGTGTCTCCCTCTCTCTCTGCCCCTCCCCCGTTCATGCTCTGGCTCTCTCTGTCCCCAAAAAATAAATAAACGTTAAAAAAAAAAAAAAAAATTAAAGATTAATTCTCCAGCAGACCTGTCTCACATTTGGCTCTAGTGCAGTCAGTTTTCAGTGGACCACTGGTTTGGGATATGAAGTTATGCTTTCTTCTACTAGCTCTTAAGCAAAGTTCCTATTTTTGCAGACCTTCAATGGCGGCACATCTTTGCTCCTCAGTTTGCTTTCTAGTGAATAAGGAGGGGAAGTTGTTTGAGCTGATATTTTGTTGTCAAAAATTACATAAAGGAAGAGTTTCTTAGGCAGTTTCTAAAATAATCATAAAAGTGGACTTTGAAAATTATTGTAAGTAATGGAAATCAGGTATACGTGTATTACCTACTCAAGGTGATGAGTTTAATAGACAACACTCATTTGGGTGTATATATTCAATGAGTTTTTTACCCTCTAAATATATTTTTTTAACTTTTGGGCACTCCTCATTTATACCTGTTTGTTATGACATTTATTCAAAATATTATTCATTCATATTTACTGAGCACCTACCTTGTACCAGGCACTACTCTAGGTGCCAGGATAGACTTAGGAACAAAACAGACAAAAATAGACAAAAATCTTTTCCTCTCACAGACCTCACATTTTAGTGTGAGAGTAGCAATCCTAGGATTCTAAATCTTAAAATTTTTTAAATTGTCCTTAGTTTCTCTTGAGAAACCAATATTTAGAATGCCTAGTACATAGCTATAGTAATCATTTTTTAAAAATAATCTCTGTTGAAGATTGTCACAGACTGTTATAACTGTCTCTGTTACAGATTTGCCAAAAGTGGGTGTGATGTTCACCTTTCCATTGTCAAGGATAAAAAGTGGAAATAGATGATAAGCATTTCAGATAGAATAACATTTGATGTCCTTTTATTTTCTAAATAGTATTTACAGGCATTATAAATTCTATACTGTATTTACTCTTACCTTAAGACACGTTGATGAGAGATTTTTAATTTAGGAAGGAATTTGAGGTATGAATTACAATTATTAATGTTATGGGCTGAATTATGTGGGGGCGCCCGCCCCCCCCGCATTCATGTTGAAATTCAAACCGCCAGTACCTCAGAATGTGATTCTATTTGGAGACAGGGTATTTAAAGAGGTAATTAAGGTAAATGGAGATCATATGAATGGGCCCTAATCCAATACGACTGTGTCCTTATAAAAAGGAGATTAGGATGCAGACACACAAGATGGAAGACTTTGTGAGGATACAGGGAGAAGATGACCATCTACAAGCCAAGTGGGGAGAGGCCTCACAAGAAACCAATCCTGCCAACACCTTGGTTTTGGACTTGGAGCCTCCAGAACTGTGAGAAATTTCTGTTCGAGCCACTCAGTCTGGTATTTTGTTACGGTAGCCCTAGCAAATGAATACTATTAATAAGGACCTTTAAAAAAAGAATTGGTGACTGGTTTCAGGATTGTATATTTTTAATTTAAAGCAAATTGGCACCAAAAATGCACTTGTTTTCGTCTTGTATTTTCCACTTCTGTTGAACTTTATTTTACCCTCGGGGTTTCATGCTAGCAATAGGTTTTCTTTTGGTGGTCACAAGGGTAGTTTATCTGAAGATCCTTTTACTCTCTTAGTTCGTGGTTTGCTGAATGAAATTCGCAGAAGTTCTTTTGCATGTTTTCTGTTTTTCTTCAGAAGTAGAAACAATATTTGAAATTTAGACCAGTTGGATTATATTACAACATTAGACATGTTTTGGACTTTTTGTCATCACTGCCACCTCCTGAATCTTCTGTGGCTAGCAAAAAGAAAAACAGTAGTATTGGGAATCAGTGGACCCAGAGTATTTTTCTTCTAACCCTCTCATGACCAACTTAATAGCCTAATTAATAGTTTTAGCTTATAACAAGTACCAGTGGTTTGATCATTTAAAAACTTGAAATCACATTCAGGGTTGGTCCTTTTGAAAAAGAGAATCTAATAAATGATTAACCAATTAACATCTGGTTCTCAAGGAAACCACTGATCTGCACAATCTGGGAGTCTAAGTTGTTACTTTGTGCCAGGTACTAATGTTGCCTGAGAGTACAAAATTATGTTCTTGGGTCACAGAGACTTCTCAGGGTAGCAGGAAAAAAAATTCAAAAGGAATTTTTATGCAAATAAAGTATAATAGATCCATATCCAATATACTGAATACTAAAAGAAAATGTCGGGAGACACTTAACCTGATATCCTGTTCATCATAAAATTGAGATAAGGATTAAATTTACTTGTACTAGGAAATACCTTTGCTTTTCACTTGGATAGTAAAATTTACCACTTCTGTTACCTTTTTGAAGTGCAAATCAAATCTTACTCTTTTCCCATTTAAATCCTTTTAATGATTCCCCCTTGCTCCTGTAGAGGACAAATCCTCAAGCAAGGCCTTTAAGGCCACACTTTCCTGCAGAACTGTCTTACCAGTTCCCCAGACTCCAGTTACACCCGTTTAAGTTCTACAATTGCATCAGGCTTATTTCCACCTCAAGGCCTCTGTTGTCACTTCCTCCCCAACCCCACCTCCTTTCTTTGCTTAGCCAAAGCCTGCTGTCTTCAGAATTTAGCTTAAGCATCCTTCTTCTGGAAAGACTTCCCATGTGGTAGTTATAGATAGATAATCAATTGTTCACTTATTGGTTTAATGTCTAGCTCCCCTACCAGGTGGTAAGCTCTGTGAGATAAGGACCCCAACTTTCCCCAGGCCCTGCCTAACACGGGGCCTTATACAGAGCAGATGCCCAATAAATACAGTGCTGAATGGATATCCAGAAGTCATAAACTCCTACTTTTATTGTGTTGAAGGACCTCCTTAACCTTTTAAGCAAAATATTTTCTCCCTCTATGAATTTTTAAAAATACCACTAAACACAGTAGAATCATCTAAAAGGTATGTTGTATCTTTTGTTTTACAAGGCTCTTCCAGACAGATGATTTCTTTGCTAAACAGAATTTCTTACAAAATCTTTTGAGTGCTGTCAAGACAGAATACAAAATCATGATGTTAGCATTCCAATTTCAAGATGACATTTGAGTCATGTGATAAACTCATAGTTGATCCCAAGCATCTTAACAGTGGTTTCCTGAAGATACTGTTAAACCGAACAGAGTGACTTTAGGAGTAGAAACTTCATTGGGAAAAACAGCACAATATGGGAACATTCGAGGCATAGTCTCAAGTCACCCCATTCAGCTGTCTAGCTTTACTTCCATGTAGGGCTTCCTTAAGTCTGGAAGGGAGGCTGGAGATAAATCTTCTCATTACATACACAAGAATTTTGAGCTCAGAGAGGTGAAGCAAATTGCCCAAAGCCTTATAGCTAATGCATAACGTTAGGACTAAAGTTGTTTTTCTCACCTAACCCTGATCCCACTGGTTCCATGACTCTTGTATTTCTAAAAACTCAGTATTCTGTGGATGTACCCAGGAGCCACCTACTAGAGTGGATAAAGAAGCCTAGCCCCAATCCCTACTTCAACTGGACCAGTCAATTCCTCCTGGAATTATTCATAAGATCTTGTTTTGGGGGAGGAAAAATCTCTCAAAAGCACTAATCAATTTATTATAATTACTGGGAAAGCAAGTCTCCTGTTTGCATTTACTTTTTATGGTTTTGTCAGTTGAAATTAAGCTCAGCCTGACTTCTGGCTACTTTACAATGAGCAAAAACAGATACCATCTAGGGGTGCCTGGGTGGCTCAGTTGGTTGAGAGTCCGACTTCGGCTCAGGTCATGATCTCACAGTTTGTGGGTTCAAGTCCCGTGTCGGGCTCTGTGCTGACAGCTCAGAGCCTGGAGCCTGCTTTGGATTCTGTGTCTCCCTCTCTCTGCCCCTCCCCTGCTTGCCCTCTGTCTCTCTCTCTCTCTCTCTCTCAAAACAAACATTAAAAAAAAAAAAACAAAAAAAAACCAGATTCCATCTAACCTTTTGCAGCCATGTTTCCTTCTTCCTGCTTTTTTGTCTCCTCTTCAATTACCTTCATCTTTGCATCATATTCGTCAGCTAGGGATTTCCATTCTACTCTGTTGTTCTGAAGACCAGTCAGCATTGGTGTGATTTCTTTGTGAAACCGTGAGAACTCCTAGCGAGAATTTCAGGTCAGAAACATAGTCATAGTTGATTCTCAGTACTTTTCATATGCAGAAAAGTAACTGTAAGGAATTATTACAGTGCTCAGAGCTGCTAGGATGAGCCTAACTCAGGGCCTTGGGAACAGGAAAGACAGGTGCTGTTTTCTAAGTACGTCTGGGTCTGTTCAGTGTGCTCACTTCTAAATTCTCTTAGTTTTTATTCCACCCCTGAATGAGAGATTAGGATAATTCCTCAAGCTACTTTGGAGAAACAAGGACACCACTAATGGCTTTCCATGTGGGAGACTCAATTTTGGTAACAGTTTGAAAGAAAAACCCTAGTCCAGCTGATTATACATTTTACTCAATTCGTTTACTTACCTTGTATACAAAAGTACAAACAAAATCAATAAATCCAACTTGAAGTTTGGGTAGTTCGTCTTTTTTGTTTCTGTCCATCATAGGCTAGAAAGAGAAGTACATTCTTTAAGGATAGTTTTCTAAGACTCAGGGAACAAAAGAGACTGATTTGTATCAATAATTTGTAATAAGTAGTGTGTTTCTATGTCAAAGTCTTTACAATAGGCTGTTGCTGCAGCACAGTCCTCTCCAGATCTCCTTGTTCCCAAAATTCATTTGCAACCAGAAGTGCCACCTGCAAGTAAGAGTAAGACTCGGTTCATGAAAGTGACTTATTAGTAGAGAATTTGCATTTTATCAGTGTGAGTGACATTTCAGGATAGCGTTTATATTAATGCCTGAGGTGTTGTCACACCATATGCTCTTTGGTATTAAAAAGATGTCATCTACAGATTATATTGAAATGGCAAAGGGGAATTCCTCTTCGTGCGTCAGTGTTCTAGGCCCATTCTTGGAGTACCTGTCTCCTATTTGCTATTGCCACCACTTCTCAACAATAGAAAGGGGAGATGGGAGAATGTTTAATTCCATTACATTTTGCTTCAAGCTCTAAAGCTTCCCATGCCCTCCTTTTGTCCTGCTTCTCTCTTAGCATCTAGCATGTGTGTGCACATCCACGCACACACGCGCACACAGATTAGAACACAGCTTTACTTGACTACAGTGTGAGGACATTTGAGGGAAATTTTATATATCTTTAAAAAACCCAGTATCTATCAAGTTCAATGATTATCCACTAGCTGCCTTACATTGACATGAACCCAGCTTGCCAGGAAGAATAAGATGTGACCACCTTCTTTAAGATGCTCACAGTCTAGTAGAGACAGTTCTGTGAACTATGTGGGGAAGTGCTGTGGATCAAGAAGGGAGTAAAGAGGAGGGGAAGACAATCTGCTGAGAGAAAACTGAACATGCAGAGCTTAGAGTGTGAGGCAGTGAAGGGGAGAGAATGACAGGAAATAATGTGGTGACTGTGAGTTAAGGACAGGTGGTGACAGGCCATGTAAGCTTTGCTAGAAAGTTTGATTCTCTAGACCAGTGATGCTTATTCCTGGAGGGGTAGGGTTCCTCCAGAATGCGCTAGTGGCCCGGGCAGGTGGGGGCCAAGAGAGATTTAAGCGAAAGTAACTTTGTTTTTTCTTTTATATAAAGCGCTCTTTGAACAACTATTGGTGGGAGGTGGGGGTGGGGGGTGGACTGAAAGCTTGAAAATCTCTGGCAAGGGGGAATTTAGAAGGCTTTGAAGCATGGGAGTGGCTGAGCAGAACTCTGTAAATAATCCCAGCAGCCACTCAGAGGAAGGCTGGGCGGTTCGGGATGAGGAAGGATCACTCAGGAGGATCCCTGCCACCACAGAGCTGATGGAAGAGGGTGGAAGTCTGACCTGAGGCTGTGGCAAGAGTGACAGGCAGGAATGGGGGAGATGAACTTCAAGCAAGGCCCCAGGTTTCTGGCCGGGGTGACTGTGCAGATAAAGAATAAAGGAGAAAGAGCAGGCACGTCAGGATGGAGGAGCACCAGTGTATGGTTCGGGATTTGATGGTTCCAATGATTCTGTCTTTACTAATACAACCCACATTTATAATTGGACCCAGTGAATTCTGGCCTTTCTTCTGCTTAGGGTTTTCCCTAGATGTCACTGAGGGAAAAAGAAACTTCTTTCATCCAGTTAATAAGAAATAAGTAGTAAATTAGTGGCTCCTGACTCCCACTCCCCAAGGTTGGCAAAGAACTTCCAGGGAGGGCACCCTTAAACATGAACTTATTACAGATGGTGCCTTGTGATAATTGACAGCACAGTGAAGAAGAGGTTGTGGGAGCAAACCACCCCTGCTAGGGGAAACCACTGATGACTCATCTTTGCCCTGTGCTGATTGATTCTACTAAAAACTCAGACATTCCCTGAATAATTTTATATAGTTCTTGCAGCTTGTTCAGTGATAAGGAATTCTTTGCAGAAAGTATTTCTTTCTAAGGTCCCTTCTCTTTGCCTTGTTCTGGGCAGAGACCAAATGACCTATCGTGTTATTGACATCTGTGAGCTCTTGAAAGCTATTTGCCTTTCTTCATTAACAGAAATCCAACAGGGAACATTTTATTTTTGTCTTAACTTCTCAAGTTTCTTTTTTCTTTTCAAATTATAAACTGATGGTTTGTTCCAGGGTAATGAAATATAGTTGTATACAAAATATATAGTCATATAATTGCTACCTATAATAAAATTCCGAGATTGCCAGAATCTTCACATTCACCCTTACATGGGACCTAGACTGCATCTGAGAATGTGACAGAAAAGTAAACGTAACTGTACTCGCCTGACTTTGTACCTCCCAGGGTTTGGTTATAGCTGACAGATCACATGCAGTCATCATCATTGCCCTTAGAAGAAAACAAAAGTTGTTAAAATAGAAAGACATAAAAAATAAGGTGTTTTTTGTTTTGTTTTGTTTTGTGTGTGTGTGTTTGTTTTTTGTTTTTTGCCAAAAGAGGAATAAAATTATGACTACTCACATTATAACCTCTTTTTTGGTTGGATCAATGGTTACATATTTGACGGCCTCTTCCTCGGTTTCCATTTTTTCACAGGCATCAACAATTTTTTGAAACATGGTTCTCTTCCTAAAAAAGATACAGCTGTGCAACGATTATAGCATATAAGACCAGAGATTTTAAAAAGTATCTTTAATATGTGCTTCTCAGAGTTAAAGTTCCCACTTTGCATCAGATGTTTACATAGTGGATCTAAAGGGTCTGGGAATAAGAGACTAAATGGCTGCTAACCGTTGGCACAGAAAGGGTTTAAGACAGGAAAACCACCAGCCACAGAAAGGGAAAAAATTGGTAAGTTTGAATACATTAAAACTAAAAGATACATGTGACAAAAGAGATCATAACATAAACATAAAGGCCACAGGCTGTGATGAGACGTAATGCATAAAAGCAACAAAAAAATCAGAACCTAAAATACATGAAAAGATACTCAACTTCACTGGTAAACAAGAAAATACAAATTTGAACATCAATAAGAAGCCATCTCACTGTCAAATTAACAAGATAAATAAGTGTGTGCAGATCAAAAGTAGTCCAGAGAAGAGGTAACAGGAACTCTTGCACACCGCTGGTGGGAGTTTAAACTACTCAGGAGTGCAGTTTTGCAATACAGTATAAAACTTAAGATTTGCAAATCTTGTCGCAATCCCACTTCTAGGTACGCACTTCAGAGAAACTCTCACGTGTACAAGGACATACGGTGTGGTATTGTCAACAATAACGAAAAGTAGGAAATGATCTAAATGTCCATGAATAGAAGAACGGCTAAACTAATTATGGCATGTTCATAAAGCTGAATATACAGTTCAAATGAATGAACTGGATCTTCATTTACCACCAAGGTAAATCTTTAAAACATATTGCATGAAAAAGCAAGTTGCGGGAAAGTATGTACAAGATGAAACCGTTTATGGAAAATTTTAAAACGCACGTGACAATACCATATGAAAACGTGGATGGAAAGGACAGATACACAGCATCAGGATGATGATGACTGTGAGGGGAAAGGGAGGGGTTTTTCATGGTAGAGTGGGTTCGGATGCCTCGATTGCATTTTTTTTTTTTTTTTAAAAAAAAAAAAGACCTCAGGTGTGGCAAAATCTTAGCATTTGTTGAATCTGGGTCATGGATATTTGGATATCAATTATGTTCTTTCAAGTATCTGTCTTCATCTTTGAACTATTAAATAGTTTTTTAATTAAGAAGGATCAGAGAGGCACAATTTGATACTACCCATCTAAGTCATTAAATAGTTGGATATTATAACTAGTTCACCTTGTCCTAATCCATTTTGCCAAGCAACTCTATAGTTCACTGACAGAATGGGCAGAAGCTCGGAGTATCTGGTCTCCTTGGTCATTTCTGTAGTGCTCTGCTGTACACAACTCAGAATCACGTGAGTTTGGTTAACGTGCATCCGTATGATCAAGGTTTTTTAGCTCCGAGTCTCCAGCAGAATCAAATGTCTGAGCCTGCAACTCTAAATACCGGACTCTGGACCATGATGACGCCACCAGACCAAAATGCTCCTCAAAGGCTTTGCTGCGTCACCCTACTGGCACCAACTTCACCGTGCATTCCTCAAACTTCTTCGATAACAAACCACTCAACAGCAGGGATTAGTTTTTTTAAAGATGTTTTCAGATGTCTAGTAAACTCACTATCAGTACCTTGAAGGTATTCTACTGCTGTTCCAAAAGGAAAATGAATAACTGTGTGTGTGAATACATGCCTTTTGACTTGAATGCAGTGGATCATTTATGTGAGGCAGAAACACATAGTGTAGGGGCGTCCTGTACTTACTTGAAGTATAAAGCCAGGTCAGTTGCTATTATTGCAACTTCAAACAAATGAATAACTGTTTCAAACTGGCGTTTATTTAGGTTCTGGAAGATGTTTAAACTCTGTAAGATAAAAATTCACAATAAAGTGCAATCGTTAATTTGTCTTGGTTCAACAAATAAGCCAAACTATGTTTAACAAAATAAAGATTATTGGCACAGAGAGATGAAAAACTAGGTCTTTCTCTCATGTTTTTTGTTTTCAGCTTTCTCTTGGATTAAATTACCACTCTACTTTGAGTAAAGTAATTTAAACTATAAAAGTAGATACTATTAGCAAATATTCATATAAGCAGTGTATAAGTTTGGGGAGTAAATAAAAGTGTTTTCTCCCAGGGTCACTTAAAAATATAACAGTAGACTTAAATTTTGCTTGTATTAACTGAGGAGATTTATTTTTTTTTTAATTTTTTTTTCAACGTTTTTATTTATTTTTGGGACAGAGAGAGACAGGGCATGAACGGGGGAGGGGCAGAGAGAGAGGGAGACACAGAATCAGAAACAGGCTCCAGGCTCTGAGCCATCAGCCCAGAGCCCGACGCAGGGCTCGAACTCACGGACCGTGAGATCGTGACCTGGCTGAAGTCGGACGCTTAACTGACTGCGCCACCCAGGCGCCCATCTGAGGAGATTTAATAAAGAATATGTGGTACATCCAGTTGTTAGACATGCTGAATTATCCACCGGATAATTTTTGAGTAATCACAGAAGTTGCTGGATGACTTCAGAAACTATAAATTATACTAGTACTCATGTATATATGGGAAAAGATAATGAAATCTCTCAAGTTGTTCTTAAAATGTTTTCTTGCAATTATATTTTACAAACAAACAAGTGAGTTTCCCAGTAATAATCTCTTCACATATGGATCAGCTTAATAGTGTGATAGAAAATGAGAGTAAATTTGGCAGTGTGTGCGTGTATATATATATATATGTGTATGTATATATATATGTATATGTATATGTGTATATATGTATATGTGTGTGTGTGTGTATATACATATAATGTTTTTTATTTATTTTTGAGAGACAGAGCAAGAGTGGGGGGAGGGGCAGAAAGAGAGAGAGAGACACAGAATCCGAAGCAGGCTCCAGGCTCTGAGCTGTCAGCCCAGAGCCTCACGTGGGGCTCAAACCCACAAACCGTGAGATCATGACCTGAGCCAAAGTCGAACACTTAGCTGAGTCACCCAGGGCACCCCTTGGCAGTGGTTTTTAAAAGGTTTCATATTCCAATATGTATCCTTTTGATGATTACATTATTTTAAGCAACAAACTACACCGAATAACCACTGATAATATGGAAGCCTAGTTAATAGCAGTGTAATAATATGTATTATTTGAAAAAGGTCTCATATTCCAAATAAATCACTTTAGGCATACAGGCCAAAGGACAGATGTATAGTAGTTTTGCCACATGAAGTTGATAGTCATGAAATACATACATATACCCGAATTGCATTCTTGTCTTTTTTTCCTCACTCATTTTGACAGTCATCTAAAAACATGGACAAGTCTCCAAACTGAAAACCTGTCTTAATTCTATACTCTTTTTATTTTCTTTTTTTCTTTCATATCTAAGGATCATAAAAGAAGAGCTTCTACGTGGTTTTTTTCTTTTTTAAGTTCATTTATTTTGAGAGAGCACGAGCGCACGAGCATGGGAGGGGCAGAGAGAGCTGGAGAGAGAGAGAATCCCAAGCAGGCTCCTCACAGTCAGCACAGGCCTGACACGGGGTGGGGGGGCTTGATCCCATGAACCGTGAGATCATGACCTAAGCCAAAATCAAGACCTGGACACTTAAGTGACCGAGCTACCCAGAGGCCCCTAAGTGATTTCTTTTTAACCTATAGATACAGATTCATATTAAAAATCGTGCTCTGATTTATATTAGTTGGTAGAAAGCTCTTGACCAAATTTGTGGCCCATCTCTTATCCCTTTCACTGTACACATTTTGGGCCTTTACTATGGCCTCATCTTAGTTTTATTTTTCCAGTAACCCTATTTTATTTTTTATTTTTTAACCTGATATGTATTTTCGAAAGCTCCAATAAAACCTTTTGGGAACAAATTGAGTAACATACACACATATACACATGCTTTTTTTTTTGTTTTTTTTAAGTAAGCTAAGGCAGAGCCAGTGATCAGAGCAGGAAAGATGATCAACACCAAGACATCAGATGACGTTACTAAAATATGAAGAATTAAGTATCAGATGAGAATCTATGCAGAAAAAACAAGTCACATGTAAGGCAAAAAGATTGGCCATATATACCTCTTCAGGGCAACACTTCAATGCCAAAAGACAGTGAAGCAACGTCCTCCAATTTCTGAGAATAAGTGTGACACAAGACTATATGTCCAGTCAAACTGATCTTCAAAAACAAATGTAACAAACAGGTATTCTTTTTTAAGCATGTACTTAGATTAGCCTCTCTTAGAAAAACTACCATTTGACAAAAGTCTATCCCATCAAGAGGTGAGTGAAAATAAGATACACAGGAATGGAGAAACCATAATAAAAGGATTGATTGTAAGTATTGGGCCCATTTAAATATAGAATTACGAATAAACAATTGTGTTAGAGCTAGAGAATATTATGCTAAGCGAAATAAGTCAGTCAGAGAAAGACAAATACCATATGATCTCATTCATATGCGGAATTTAAGAAACAAAACACATGAGCAAAGGGGAAAGAGAGAGGGAGAAAGAGACAAACCAAGAAACAGAGTCTTAACTACAGAGAACAAACTGATGGTTAACAGAAGGGATGTGGGCTGGGGGACGGATTAAATATGTAATGGGGATTAAGGAGTGCACATGTGATGAGCACTTGGTGATGTATGGAAGTGATGAATCACTGTATTGTAAACCTGAAACATATAACACTGTGAACTAACTGGAACTTAAATAAAAACTAAAAAAAAAAAAAAGGTTAGGGGTGCCTAGGTGGCTTAGTCGGTTAAGTGTCTGACTTCAGCTCAGGTCATGATCTCACACAGTTCATGGGTTTGAGCCCCATCTTAGGCTCTGTGCTGACAGCTCAGAGCCTGGAGCCTGCTTCAGATTCTGTGTCTCCCTCTCTTTTTGCCCCTCCCCCTGCTCACAACATCTCTCTCTCTTTCTCAGAAAATAAACATTAAAAAAATTTTTTTAAAGGATAAACAACTCTGGAAATTATTGAGCAACATATGAATTTATAAATATATAATGGTAAAAAATACTAATGATAATAAGTACCTTATAAAATGGAGGTGAAGATGTTGGAAGCAGCATTTTAATTGTTTCATGTTTCATAGCAGTGAGTTAGTAGACAATATAAAGTTAATACATATAGTCTAAAAATATCAAACATCTAAATGCTGAGCTATGGTTTTTCACAATTTTTCATAAGTCCTCTGTTGTTCATTTTAGAGGGTTCTTTAAGAACTAGTATCTCTTGGGGCGCCTGGATGGCTCAGTTGAGCATCTGACTTTGGCTCAGGTCATGATCTCATGGTTCGTGAGTTTGACCCCTGCGTTGGGCTCTGTGCTGACAGCTCAGATCCAGGAGCCTGCTTCAGATTCTGTGGTCTCCTCTCTTTCCTCCCCTCCCCCACTCAGGCTCTGTCTCTCTCTCAAAAATGAATAAACATTTTTTAAAAATCTTTAAAAAAAACCCACTAATATTTCTTGTGATAAAGACACAGTATCTAAAGTTCTGCAATCACATTTCTAAAATGTTTCTTCCATTAAATTTAAATAGAATTACACAAAAATAAATGGAAAACTACTCAACAATGAAAAGGATTGAATCGCTGGTGTATACAATACTAATCTCAATTATTACTTTGCATGAAAGAAGACAGCACAAAAGAGTACCTGTATAATTGTGTCTATATAAAATCTACAAAATCTAAACTATAGTGACTAAAAGCATTTCAATGGTTGCCTAGGGCTGGGAGCAGAGAGAGGCCTGCACTGCAAATGGGCATGAGGAGTGGTTTGGGGTCATAGGAATATTTTATGTCTTGATTGTGGTAGTGGTGTCCTAAGTATATAAAATTGTATAAACTCATGTAATTGTACACACTGAAAGGATGCAGTTTATTGTACATGTATCATACTTCAATAAAGCTGATTTTAAAAACATAACTCTGGGGGTGCCTGCGTGGCTCAGTCAGTTGAGTGCCTGACTTCGGTTCAGGTCATGATCTCACCATTGGACCCCCAAGTCGGGCTCTGTGCTGACAACTCAGAGCCTGGAGCTGCTTCAGGTTCTGGGTCTCCCTCTTTCTCTGCCCCTCCCCTGCTCTCTCTCTCTCTCTCTCTCTCTGACTCTAAAATAAAGAAACATTTAAAAAAAATAACTCTCTGGGGCACCTGGGTGGTTCAGTCAGTTAAGAGTCCAACTTCGGCTCGGGTCATGATCTCACAGTTTGTGAGTTCGAGTCCTGCATCAGGCTCTGTGCTGACAGCTCAGAGGCTGGAGCCTGCTTTGAGTTCTGTTTCTCTCTCTCTCTCTCTGTCCCTCCCTTGCTCATTCTCTGTCTCCCTGTCTCTCTCTCAAATATAAACATTAAAATTTTTTTTAAAATAAAAACCATAACTCTGACTTTAAAAAAAAGCTTGAATACTATGATCCCATCTTTCTAAAATTGTTTCTCTCCATCCTGCCTGCAAACCTTCACAGGGTGGCTGATTACAGTTCATTAGGTGTTAATGAAATAGCTATTTTTGAGTTATAGAATTTGAAATGAATTTTTTATATTTATTTTTAAATTTTTCCCTGTCATTGAGATTTAATAGCGAGCAAGTGTAATTTTTACAACCAGTATTATTAATTTTGAAAACATAGAAACGTATAACATTCTATTTGTTTTCCTGAGGATTGTGCTGAAAACCTGAGGTAGGGACAGGTGCACCACCACAAGAGAAGGGACCATGTCCCAACTCATTCTGGTGGGGCCCCCACTTGCTCAGCTGGTTTCACTAGCTCACAGAGAGTCTATGTTCTCTCCTACTATTACAACAGCAGTAAACATATAAATTCCCAGTAGTACATCCAAATAGGTAGGAATGACTCCAATTCATCCTGATTAGAGCTTCCTGGTGAGGTGAGGCAGGAGAACATATAGGCTATTCTAGTCTTCAGTGTGGTACCTGTGACACCCGTGGAGGAGACTGCTAATGTGTTCATGACTCACTGTGACCATACACTGGATATTTCATTGCTTCTTCACTCCTTTTATAAGATGGGGTTGGTATGAAAAAGCATAAAGAGGATTATCACAAACTCTGTCAAGTGTTTGGAATAATAACAGGGGTCTGTTATTTATGCTGAGCCATTTGTGTTGTCATTTCTACAATACATTGTAGCATTAAGATGTATGCTCTTTCTAATCTGACTAGCGAGCTTTCCATCTATTCCCTCAGGTGAAAGGGTTGACTGCTGTCTGCTTTGGAATGCTGGTGGTTCTTAACCCTCAGAACGGTGAATCCCAATCTACTGGGATATAATGACATTTTAAGGCAAAGCTTCATAATATACAACACAAAATACCAAAATTGTTATCTAAATCATGAGGATTTCCCTTATTTAAATGCTTTTAATGCAAATATTTTCTTTATACAAAAAAAGTAAATAAAAGAGCAACATTGTTTCCCAAAGTGTAAAAAGAACATTTGATGGCTAAAAAAATTTTTTTTTTTTTTTTTTTTTTTTTTAGCGTTCCATTTGCCTGCTCATAAAAATCTCTGTGATTGCATTGCCTGGTGACTCTATTTACAGGCCTTCTAAGTCTGCAATTAGTAGGTTGGATAGCATGGTAGACAAGTCCTTGCCAAGGTGGTATGGATTACCGAGATGCAGTATGCCTTTTGAGAAAGAATAATAAGCCTTTATACAGCCATCAAAACCAGTTCAGACTCCAGAGTAAATAACATTTAAAAAATTAGGATGGAAAGCCACAAGTCCATTATAAACCCTTAAATCCCAGAAAGGAAAAACATATGAGTACGAGTACCACCCAAACATTTGTTTGAACTCACGACACTGAGGTCAAGACCTGAGCTGAGATCAAGAGTCGGACACTTAACAGACTGAGCCCCCAGGCGCTCCTTGGCTGAAGTTTTTAAATATATTTTGCTTTAGTAGGTAAATGTAAAATTAAATAATAAATTATATTTGACAGTACCTGTTTACGATGTCACATAATCAGTGACACCACTGATTATGGAAAGTGGAGAAAATTCTTACTCAAAAATGTAAGATTGTCCCAACCAGTAAGAAAAAGACTCATAAAAAATTAAATAATAGCAATTTACTCTTATCTTCCCAAATTACTTTCAATTCCACTCCTTTTAATTTTCATAGAACAGATATTACCATCATTTTTATGTTATAAACCCTACTGCAGGGAGAGGCTCTGGCTATCCACCAGAATTATTAGCAGTCTTATTAAAATGCAGATTCCCGGGCCAGAATCCCTGAGAACCCCATCAGTAAGTGTGAAATGAAGCCCAGGGTCTGTTTTTAACAGCCTGAGTACACTTGCCTGGTGAATTCTGATGCACTTGTCCGGGTCCCTCTCTCTGGGCGTGGCATCAATCACAGGTGATAACAACACTCAAGTATTGGGGCGCCTGGGTGGTGCAGTCGGTTAAGTGTCCAACTCTTGATTTCAGCTCAAGTCATGATCTCACAGTTTGTGAGATCCAGCCCCATGTCGGGCTCTGCCCTGTCAGCTCAGAGCCTGCTTGGGATTCTCTCTCTCTCTCTCTCTCTCTCTCTCTGCCCCTCCCTCGCTCTCACGCGCTCTCTCTCTCTCTCAAAAATAAATAAATAAACTTTAAAAACAAACAAAATACAGTCAAGTACATTTTTTTCTTTTTCCGACTTTTGGCCTGATCTCTCTGCCTTACAAGTTTCCCCACTTGGCTTCTCATTACTTGGGGAAATGTAGTGTTATCTCTGAATTTAGACATATTTCTGTATGTTCCTTCCCTGAGACTTTAATAAAATATTATCACAGAAACAGAAAAGCTCCACTCCCAGAGGGCTTATTTCTCCTGAGCATGTGTGATTCTAAACAAGGTCTCTGCTGTGACAAAATTGTTCCCCTCCATCTAATAAAGCCTCATTTAATTAGTTTTGGTTTGGAACTTTCTCAAGAGATTTTTTTTTTTTAAGTCTCACTAGATTATATCCACAACTTTTCCACAAGCCTATATACCCCTTAAGTAAAAGTGTTAAAAGGAAGAATGATTGCTACCTTTGGAATGTTCGTAGTACCTGACGTGTGCAAATCCAAGTGAATTCAAGACCACGCCCAAGCCACTTCCAGCCCAAAGCTGTCGGTGACCCCGCCCCTCTGCTCTCCTATGCCACGCCCACTCCTGAATGTGGCCTCTCCCTGTCTCTCTGATGCCAGTTGTCTGTCCCTGTCTTGTATCCTGATTTCATGCTTGCCTCCACTACCAAAGCTTGCCTTCCTCAAAGATACGGACAATTCCTCACAGTGCGTGCCCCATGAATAAGAAAATCACTGGCTACCTAGCCTCGTTTCCCCTTTCCATGGATATACACGTTAGGGTGCACAGAGCCCTCTCACGTCCACCGTAAGCTTTTGCTTCTCTCTCCACAGACCCGCTGAGATTTTGCGACTTTCTATGCCTCGTTTCTATCTCAGCTCCTTCTAACTTGGTTGCTCAAAAACTGTTGCAAAATAGCTATTTCTAGCAATTGACCTCAAAGAGAGTACAGACTGCCAACTGCCACGACTCAAGGCCATCCTCTTTCTAAGCATCTTCCGTGGGTTGGTGCTTTGATCCAGAGCTTCTGGCTGCCCCTGGGAAAGCCTCACGTACCTCATCCTGCAGTAGAGTCTTACTGTACTCCAGGTGGTGCCTCTCCAGAATGGAAGATCCATGAAGCTTTGCTAATGGAGATGTGGATCTAGGAGGAAGAGGATATACCATAATTTTAAAGACTACACATATGCCCATAGAGAATAGAGTCTTTACCCTCTGAGGATGTTTTCCATTTCTCCTTTCTCCCTGTCCTCTAATGGCTGTGAAATGGTCGAAAGTAACATATTGGAATAGATTTTTTAGGCTTAGAACACGAGAATACACTCTTAACAAATTCTTTAAAAAACGTAATTTGTTGAATGCATAAAATGACTGAATTATTTAAATTAGGAAGTTTGGTTCATCCACTGCATCTTTCAGTTTAAAATCTTTAGGTTCCCTGGAGCTTATGGTAGTGGCCTATGACTTCCAGAACATGTAACAAGTCTGTTGAAGCCCCATCGACCATTTGCATGGAAAATGTTTATTAAGAATTTCCAGGAACCAAAATAAAAATGATTGTAAAGCAGTCATTTCTTTCCTCCTCAAAGACAGGGACACAGAGTTTAAGTTAAAGTTCCCATTTGTTTTTTGTTTTGTTTTGTTTTTGAGACAGAGAGAGAGAAAGAGGGAGAGCTGGGGAGGGGCCGAGAGAGGGGGACAGAGGATCCCAAGCTGGCTCCTCACAGACTGCAGTGGGTCCAATGCAGGGCTCGAACTCACGAACCATGAGATCGTGACCCCAGCCAAAGTCTGATGCTCAACTGACTGTGCCCCTTGAAGTTCCCACTTGTTAATGATTAGGTCACAGCTTTATATAAGTGGGGACCTCAGTCTTTGGTGCCTTGTCTTTCTTCAAGTCTTCCTGTTTAAGGAATGGGAAGCACCTGAAGATAAAAAGGTAGAAAGAGGAAGTGATGGGGAGAGGCTAAGGTCAAAGGCCTACATAGATAATGTGAAGACTTTGCTATAGAAATACAGGGCGAATAAATAATTTGAAGGGAGGAAGAAATCAGAAATACGGGTGGGAGCCTTAGTAGAGAAGTTTCATCTTATTTCAGCAAGAACAGAACTTTAGGGAGTAGAGGAGACAGTAACAGGTCACGAACAAGTCTGGTAAACCAAATGCTCCAGTTAGGGAACAATCAGACTATGCCTGAGCAATATTATAATTGATCACAATTTTAGCACATACTTGCATACATACTCTGTGTCAGCACTGGAGATTAAAAAAAAAAAAATCAAAGCTTGAATCCAGTCAGAAAAGAGTAGTATCTTTAATTCCTTTATTTTTATTTATTTATTTATTTTTTAATGTTTATTTATTTTTGAGACAGAGAGAGACAGAGCAGGAATGGGGGAGGGGCAGAGAGAGAGGGAGACACAGAATCGGAAACAGGCTCCAGGCTCTGAGCCATCAGCCCAGAGCCTGACGCGGGGCTCGAACTCACAGACCGCGAGATCGTGACCTGGCTGAAGTTGGACGCTTAACCGACTGCGCCACCCAGGCGCCCCTAATTCCTTTAGTTTTAAAAATATCAGTCAAAAAAGGTTTCTGGGAGTTAGAGATACACCCAGTCTCAAAATAACACCTCACAGATTACTTAATACAAAGGAGAAAATGTACCTTTACATAAAGAGATCTCCTGGATATCACCCATAAATAATTTAACTAAACCTCATAAATAATGGGACAAATTGCTCTCATGGGCCTCCTGAAGAGCTGAGAAGGGCACAACATCATCAATGTAGAGTTCCTGCCAAAAATGTTTACTCTGGGCGTAAACTGAGCCTGGGTGGCTCAGTTGGTTAAGCGTGTGACTCTCAATTTTGGCTCAGGTCATGATCTTGCGGTCCGTGAGTTCGAGCCCCACGTCGGGCTCTGTGCCGACAGCTTGGAGCCTGGAGCCTACTTTGGATTCTGTCTCCCTATCTCTCTGCACCTCCCCTGTTCACGCTCTGTCTCTCCCTCTCTCTCAAAAATAAATAAACATTTAAAAATTTTTAAAAAATAAAGCAAATTTCAGAGAAGTTATTAAAAGTTTCAATGGGATATTGAGGGGAAAAAATGTTTAAATCACACCATCCGTCAATAATTCTCTGTATTTTGGATGTCTGGCAACAGTAAGCTTCAAGTATGGAAAATAGCCAGTGTAGACTGTGATACTATCCAGGCACTCAGGGAGAAAATAACCAAAGGAGAGAAACTCAAGCAACAGAGATTATGGTATGGCTTGACTATTGAACCTATCAGTTTCCCTGGAACATTCCCCCAGAATGATTTTTGAAAATTAGAACTCCAGCAAGGGGCAGTGTTGGTAAAGAAGCACTAAGGGGTTCTTTTACGGTAGACTAGTAACATCCCAATTTCCTGAAGAAATTTGAGGATTGTAGTACGGGGGGACACCACTTTCAGTATCTCCTGGAGAATTCTGAGGTAGCGGAGGAGACGATTAAAGACTGGATCCAAGTAAATTTTACCTTAAAATGTAAGAAGTAGAAAATGGCACAATCTGTAGATGACAGAACAGGAAGATTGACCTTTATCTCTGAAACAGTTTAAACTGTTTTGGAGTTTGTGAGCGCTTACAGAATAATCACAAGGAGATTCCAGAGGTTTACAAGGAGAAAATGATGCCAAGTTGATGTTATGGCACCTTCTGTGACAGGGCTGGTGGGAGCGGAAAGCCAGGACCTCATGTGTCTGGATTTCAGCCAGGTAATTGACAGGACACCTCAAGATATCTTCGGTACAAGCCAGAACAGCTGGGCTCAATGAGCGTACTTAATTGGCTGTCTTCAACCCTGGGGGTACGTTTCCAGCCCTGGGCCCCGAAACAAGACCCTTGCTCTTGTCCTGATGCATAACATTATCAGAGACTTGAATGAATATTGATGGAAATCATGAATAACTTTCCAATGACAGAAAACTGGAAAAAAACAGATAATCCACTGGCTGACAGAGCGTGACAAATGAAGACTTCAAATAAGAGTGGAATAAAGAATCAAATTAAGAAGATGAAATTTCATGAAGATTAAATATAAACCACTTCAGGTCCTATCTGGATTACTGTGTTAAATTCCAAGACCTGCATTTAAAGAATGACATAAAAACACCAGACAGGATTCACAGAAGAATAACAAATAAAATTACATGTGTGGAAACTGTTATATACGAAATGATTCAAGTAACCTGCTGCGTTCAACCAGGAAAGGCTGGGGGAAGTGATAAGTCTCCTTAATATGAAGGAATGACCTGTGGTTGAGAAATTACATATATTCTAGCAGCTCCAGAGACCTGAACCAGGACAAACAGATGTTCTCGGGAGACCGATTTCAGTTCAGTATCATGAAAAACGTCCAACCGTTAGAATCATCTACAAATAGGACTGTCTGCCCCGTGGGCCATTATGGGAAAAAAACCATATGTGGACTCAAGGAAATGGGGCAGGAGGCAGTAGAGAGGAGAGGTCTGCGTTAAATGGGGGATGAGATAAATTCTAAAATTCTTTGTATTTTTGTCCCAATAACATCCTGTATTTCTTCAGGAACAGGATGGGGGAGAGTAAAAAGGCAGAAAGACAAGAGGGGTGAGAAACTAAACAAGGAAAGGGGGTAAAATGAAGAAAGAAATCAGTAAGCTTAGAAATGAGGGAAGCAGAAAACAAACTGGCTAGCAAAGTGAAGTGAACACAGGAGCACAAGAGAACTGGAGGGAATAATAGAAATGTGAAAATGGCCAGGTTTTTAGGGCATTGTCAGAGGGTAGGCTAGGGCTGGGGGATAAGGCTGGAAACCAGAACCAAGAGGGCCAGACGTGTTGGAGACAAGAAATCAGACCAAGGGCACAAGGAAGTGGACTCCAGCCGGGAAGTGGAGTCATCTCTGTCCCTGCTGCTTCAAGTCACCCTAGGCAGTGACCTGATTTGTAGCCATCAATGTGAGAATAATAATACCGTTTTATTCAACCTTGTAGTGAACTGCTTTTGCCAATGTAATGTCTCCATGTCTTTGTGGGCTCCTGAGCGGCCTCCAGAACAATAAGGATGTGAAGAGACTCATCGAGCATCACTACTGAAGGACAGTGAGCAGAAAGACCGTGTTTGATCACAACGGTGCAGCGGAGCTACCAGAACCAGGAGCACATCTGTGCTCAGGTGCCTGCGGTGGGGAAACCCGTGCACGGGTCCCAGGCCTTCCACGGCCACATATTCCTGCTGTCCGGTCTACGGAGAGAAATGCTGGGAGAAGTTCAGCGTGCCCCCCCCCCCCCAGCTGACAGCCAGGGGGACCCGCACAGACTCTGAATGCCGGACCAGAGCAGAGACCTCAAATGTGGCTGCATCCTTCCTGCAAACTGGAGGCCAGACACCACATCCAATGTGGCTGCTTCCTTTCATGTAAGGCAAATTGGACTTCACCTTTTGGAGCTTGTTTCTTCATCAGTAAAAGGTGGAGTGCAGCAAAGATTAAATGAGATGATGAGTGTCAAGTTCTTAGCCTGGGTCAGGTCACGATAGGGGCTATAAATGTGAGCTCCTTTGGAGCTGAATTGGCTAATGCACCAGTGATCCGAGGAGAGGAAGGGGACCCGGCGACTGTCAGGAGACTTGTGTGCGAGGTGCGGAATAGCCAACGTGGGCCCGAGTCTCTCGGGAGGAAGACATCCCTTGCCCGAAACCAGAGTGCCATTCCTCTTTTCAAGGCAAAGCCCCATAGGTGAGAAGTCACTGCTCACGATGTGCTTTTCACTCATTGAACACATTTTTCTTAAGCACCTACTATGTAGTTTCGTCTACATGTAATTTCATTTGATTCCCACAAGTCTTTGCGGGTAGATATTGTGCCCATTCTACCGTTAAGAAATTGAGTCTCAAATAGACGAAGGGATGTGCCCCAAGCTGCCTCAACCAGGAAGTGGTTGGACCCCACAAGCCCAGACTCCAAAGCTTGTTGTCTCTAGAATACCTAGTGCCTCCGGTAGCTAGTGTGTCAGAGGTGAGGATACAGTATCTAAGGCACACAGGGCATCCTAAAAGCCATTATCAAGGAGCAAGGCTGGCCATGGGCATTGCTGATGAATTTTGAAGGGTGTCAGTGACATAATAATAATACTTACTACTCATTTACTGCCAAGAGGCTACCATGATATTCATTTGTTCATTTCATCTTTACAACGACCTTACCTATTAGGTACCATTATTATAACTCTTATTTTCCAGGCGAGGAAGTCGAGGCTTACAAAGTTTAAATGACTTGTGAACCCAAATCTGTCTGAGCTGAGAACCTGCACCCTTACTGTTTGCACGTTGTCGGGGCAGGAGAATAAGGTGCAAACCAGCTGAAGGAGAGCTGGGGAGCAGCAGAGGAGCCAGGGGAAGGGAGGGGAGTAAGCCCAGGAAGAAACACCCCCTGGCTTAAGCTGGGGGCTACACAGGTGTATACAAGTGTAAGCCCAAGGCCTGTGCACTTTCATATACGAATCTGATACTCTGGCTAATCAAGTTGAAGAAAGGAGGAGTGAAGGCATTTACAGGTAGGGCAGGGCATGCCTGGAAGTGGAAACCCAAGGGCAAGGGGGCTGCAGGGCTGCAAGCTTCCCGGGAGAAAGCAGACATTATCATGAGGCTGAAGCTCAGAAGGAACAGAACATGGCCCTGAGAGTCCTAAATGTGATGAAGAGTTGCTGACAGGGCCAAGGGACAGAGACAAGTTCTCTTCTCACCCGAGGTGCCTTCAAACATCATCAGTATATCACTTACTTCATCTGATACAAATTATTGGTGCCTCTGTGGTCAATGTCATGGCAGAAAGCAGCAGCGAGCATGGCAAAGGCTTCAAGATCCGTATAGTATTTCTTTAGTCTACCTGTCTAAAAGAATATATATATATACATTTACTTAGATAAATACACCTCCGAACAAGTGCAGTGAAGCCTGCCTGCAAAGGAGAAGACGGCCTGTCGTGTTTTGAGACCAAGTTGGCTTAATTTCTTGCATATTGCAGCTTCTTCTGGGCAATTACAAAACCCAGCAGGTAACCGAATTTTCCTTTAAAGAGGTAAGTATGTGAATGTCAAGGTGATAATCCAGCCCCATGCCCAGGGATACCCATGTTCCCTGGCATCATCCACAGGGAAGTTTGGGATTTACAGGATTGTGTCCACGAATTCCAAAATTACTGACCTAAAATGGTGGACCGTATCCATTTCTCATCATGCCTAAGAGGGAAATGTGTGGGTTGACAATTATTTACAGCTCTCTGCACCTACCATCAGCAAGGTAAACATGGTCTGCCCCACGTTGAACCCGTGCCTCCAGTTGTGGTAAGTGATGGACCGGTACCCTTTTCTCACGGTGTACATCCACCTGGTAAGAACCTGTCACCCAAAGAAGACAACACCATTCAGACTTTGGAATAGAATTCTAAAGGTTACAAGGTCTGTGACAATCTTATCTAAAAAGATAGGTTGGTCTTGTTGACAGGGTTTAAGCTGATATATTTACAAAGTTAATAATAATTGAAAATCCTAACTGAAGTTAATCTTTTGAACCACGGGACACATTAGCGAGTACAGCAACAGAATCACACAGTATTTTAAATTAAATGCGATCTGACCTCTACGGGTACTTTGAATTTCTCCACCACGTTTATTTCAAAGAAGAGTCGCAGCCCACACCTAATCAACTCGTGCTCTGTGATGGGGAAGTCACTGAAGCGGAATTCGTACAGGTCCACCGTCTGTGGGTCTGGCAAGTCCTCTTTCTGTTGGGACAAGGACAGATGGTTTCAGGTTACATGCATCTTCTTTCCCTTTGGTCTCACACATCCAGCCCTGGGCGTAAAACAAAATTACCACGAAAGGATACCGCACGCAACCCCACTGAGCCTCAGTGGGACCGGCTCTGGGGGATGCGGTTTACGTGTGTTATTATCCTCACAACAAACCTGCACAATTATCCCCATTTCCAGATGGTGACACTGAGACTCAGCTATATTAAGAAACTTTCTGAGTGCTGGAATTCAATTCCAAATCCATCTCCAATGGCTGTTTTCTTTCTTTGCTGCTAAATGAAATGTTTAGTTGCAGCAGCCTTACCCGTTTTCAGTACTCGACTTTATTTTCCTATTCAAGAAATGTTTAGTAAATAGTATGCGATCACTTAATTCATTTCTATTGTATTCTTTTTTTTTTTTTTTAGTTTTTATTTTACATATATTTATTTTTGAGAGACAGAGTGTGAGCAGGGGAGGGGCAGAGAGAGAGGGAGACACAGAATCAGAAGCAGGCTCCAGACTTCTAGCTGTCAGCACAGAGCCCGATGCAGGGCTTGAACCCACGAACCGTGAGATCGTGACCTGAGCCGAAGTCGGACGCTTAACCGACTGAGCCACTCAGGCGCCCCTTTTTCTATCGTACTCTTTACATGCTCAATAGACTGTGGGCACCACAGTGTGGGAGCACACGTGTCTTATTTGCTGCGGTAGCCCAGAGTTGGCAGGGCCTGTCCCAGACAGGTGCTTGGGACATGTCTGTGGACTGAATGAACAAATGCTCTGTGGTGCTCTGGTACACCTGCAGACACCTCACTTACCCCCACACCTTGTTAGGATTTAGGACTGTAGATAGGTTAGAGAGTGAACTCAGCACATGAGTATTGACATGGCTGAGGAAACAAAATTATGGATCTTGCCCTTAAAGAACGCGGTCTATTGAAATGGTTATACAGTACAGATCATTGAAAGGTGAGAGCTTAGAATACTCACAGAGCATAACATCCAGGGCCCAGGGCTGGGGGAGAAATTGAAGGCAGGTTGGAAGTGGGATTGAAGAAGGAGAGATTCAGGAAGGATGTGAGTTCAGATGATTTGTTGGAAGGCAGGGAGGAGGAAATCCCAGGGGAGGAGAGAAAGCGCCAGGAGGGAGAAGTTAGCAAGAGCTATGTGGGTCCACGTACAGGAGCAATTCAGTGCATTGGGTATTTACTGAGCCCGTGCTGAGTCCTGTGCACTGTGCTAAGGCCATGTCCCTCAGCAAGTTTAAGGTCTCCCAGGGGATAGTTCACGCTCTACTTTATACAGATTTCAATACCAAATGGTATATGGTTGTTTTAAGTAAAATTATGGATTTTCATCCCCTAACCCCTGAGTCGGAGTTGACTTCTCACACCCTTGTCCTTCTCTCTGTTCCCCAGGTCTCCCAGTGACCTCCTCTGGTCCCTTCTCATCAGTCTACTCTTGGACTGGTCACTTTAGGCAGAGATTTTTTTTTTTTCTTTTTCCCTGAAAAGCAATGGTTTGGAGCCAGGAGACTAGTGTTCAGTTCTGGGTTCAGATTAGCTACATTTCCCAGACTGAACTAGCCTGCGAAATGGGAACAATAACGGTAACATTGTTGTCTTCATTGTCTAGCAATGCCAATTTCATCTGCAAGTGCCACAGAGAATTAACGAGGATTCAATTCACACAACTTTTCTCTATTTCTCACAGGACCCTGCTATGGCCTTGGCTACTCCTTCTTGTCATTTTCTTTCTCTCTCCAAACCTTCCCGGCTTCCTTGCCCATGTGAGTTCTTCTGTTTCTTTCATTCATTTATTGTTTATTCATTCAACAAACACTTATTGGTTCCTATGTGTGTTGTAGCCATTATGGATGAATAAAGTAGACATTATCATTGCTCCTGAAACATGCATTCTCACGGAGAGGCAGACAATAAGCACATCTTTTAAAAATCACACCCCAGTTCATGGGCTGGGGTGGGGAAAACTCCATGCCACACAGACTCCCCACTAGAGGCTGTCTCAGTCCTACGGTTTGCAGAGTGAAGATAAAATGTGAAAGTGCTTTTTAATGCTTTCAGGCTCAGTCACACTAAAGTGTAAATGTGCATTTTAGCAGGAAACGAAGGAAGAGGTTCGCGGAAGAATGACTCCCAGATCCCATTTGCAGTAACAGGCAATCCAGTAAGATAGTAGTTTAGTACAAAGATGATAGGTTTTGAAGAACAGCCATTTAAAACTCTGTGACACAGAGGGTTTGTAAGAACAAAGGCTTTTGGTTAGTTCGCTAAGTGGGAATTCTGGGCACCCCAAGGCCAGTTTTCACCTCCCTGAGGAATCACACAGTTAAGCTGCTACCCCAACTCGGCCATGAAATGGCTCTGATGGCCACCTGGGTCGAGGCTGGTTTGCTCCGTCTGTTCCCAGAAGGGTCCCCCTGGGCCCCTGAGCGGGCCACTTCACGGGGTACCAGGCGGTCATGCTGCCCCGCCTTCCCGCTGGGCCTCAGGGCTCCTCCCCTGTGCTCCCTGGGGCTCTGCTACACCAGCTGGCCTGGGGTTCTCTAAGACAATGTGCTCGCTTGTGTCTCCAGGCCCCGTTCTGTACCGTCTTGCTTCCCCTTCTCACCTCCAGCCACCCCCAAAACCCTTATCTGCAACTCCTGCTTTCCCATCAAGCCTCATTGCCACGGCTATTGTCTCATATTCCACCACCATCTGTGAGCAGAATCAGGCCCTTGGCCTCCCCGGGGCCGTTGGTGCCCACAGTCTATGAACTCGTCCATCTGGGGCAGTGTCACTGTTTGTATTTTATCTCCCCAGTAAATGGGGCCTCTTGAACCAGATAAGACCAGACCACACTACCTTTTGTCCTCAGGATGCAGCGCAGCTCCTTGTATTATAGTATCTCTCGATAACTACTGCATGAATGAGAAAAAACTGAATTAAGGATGAGTGGCGAAGGTCCTTCTTTGGGAAATCCTCTCCAGATCTACGGTGTGGCGATCGCAAGCTGCAGGGCCTCCTGATTTGTCTTGGAAAGGAGGGAAGGTAGGGGGATTTCTTTCCTCATCAGCGCACCCCTACCCCAGTCCTCCTCATAAAACAAAACTGCAGTTGGCATCCTGACACTGTAGAAATTAATGGACGAAGGTCCTTACATTGAAGAAGCAACAAAATGGGCAAAGAACCAGTAGCTTTACAAGGAAATGGACTGTTTTGAATGTAAAATCTGCTCCAGGCTTGTCCCAAATCATTACTGCATAAAACTGAGGAACTCAAAACACAATCAAATATTGCCGAGTTCTCCAAAAGTCATGCGTTTCCCCTTGCCATGATTGCATCTTCACTGCAAACATTCTTGCTGTGTAACTAATTAATCGGCTATAAGGTAATTTTTGCCATAAAAATAAAATCACAAAAAAAATGAGAGGGACATTCACTAAAAAGGATGTAACATAAAACATGTAACATTATGTAACATCTTTATGTAACATAAAAAAATGAATAACACAATAAAAGAGACCTTATTGTAAAATTTTTTTAAAAATTTGAATATATTTAGAATGTATAGCGTAGATTCATGGCAGTACTGTGTCAATAACTGATTTCATTCTGTGGATTGAACCTCAGTGCTTGTCTTCAAAGTCTTTCATTTAGAGTATTACACTCTTTTTTTTTTTTTCTTGTTGATTTGTCTCCTCCTTTGGCATCACACTTTCTTTCTTTCACTAGAATTTCTTCCTTTGTTAAGAGAGGCATCAGTTTCCAAATACTAGCTTGCATATTTGCAACAGAGCTCTGTATTGTGCTGTGAAAGCCTTCTACACCGTTGTTTGCTCCTGGCAGATTGTCCCGCGTCTGCTGATAGACGTTCCTAAGTTCTATGGGGAATGTGGAGGAAATGCTAAGGTTGTAATGCGTTTGTAACTGAGCTTTGGCCATTATGACTGGCATGTTACCGTTGTCTAGTACAGCCTGGTGCGCAGTCTGGTTTCACATTCTACTCCACACTTCCAGTGAGGTTTATCACTGTATTTTCTATCAAGTCCGTATACGGAGTTGTCATCACCCCCTACTTTAAGACCACCCTGTGTACTTGTCACAGCATAGACCACTATGAGGGCTAGCTGAGGTTCATACAGACCATTATGAGGGCTAGCTAAGGTTTATATAGACAATTGTGAGGGTTAGCTGAGGTTTACATAATATAAAGACGAGAGTTTTACTGATAACTAGCTTCAGTAGATTAACTCTGCTGAAGGCAGTCAATTCAGCAATGAAGAAAGCAAACCAAACTGTCAAAAGACTTCTTTTTTACAGAAAAACTGCCTTACAGATCACTTAGTTATGTGGCAAAAATATTTGCCACGAAATGGTTGTGGCAAAGATGTCTACAGCAAAGAAGTTTCGGGCAAAACTACGTAGAACCAAATATAGGATTAATAACAGGAAGAGAAGTTATTTCAACCATTTCAACTGGTGGCAACAAGAGGAAAGAACCACATTCCTCCCAGTTCCAGAAAACAGAAGCGAGTGCTGGCAGAGGACAATTGTGCCTTGAAGGGTCTTTGTTCTACTGTAATTCTGTCATGTCTTCCGGGGTGACCACAGTGTCATCCAAAACTATCAAAATAAACGAGGCCATGACATGCCTAGAATCTGTGCCTGCGTTCCTTTACGCAGAAGCCTAGTTTTTGATTCTCTATTATCTTTATGGATTGGACTGTAGGGGGCACAAGGAGGAAAAAAATGCAGAGAACTAAAAGGTCACTCTTTATAAGAAATCTCTTTTCTTTTTAGCCTTTAAAGGTGACAGAGAAGAGGAAACTCTTACATGAGAAATGAGAACATGTATCCTAATATATTTTATTTAAGCGGCGTTAAGGATAGAAGTAAAACACTTACCAAAATTGTGACAAGTTGTTTTTCTTCACAGTCTTCAATTGCATCTATATTTAACTTCTCTTTAATTTTCTAAAATGTAAAAGCAATTGAAGTGTGAAATTCCCATAAAGTAAATTTCTATCTGACTCCTCTACTCTTAAAATCAGTTTAAATGTATTTAAAATATGCTGTAATGAGTTCTTTGCAAAGATGTATTCTAGGTACAAAAAAGACCTATAGCATTGATTATGAAGAATTTTCTCCAAAAAAAATAATGTAATGAATTTTTTTTATTTCCTGAAAATGTAACAGTGGCTGTCAGAGAGAGAGAAGGGGAGACAGAGAGAGAGAGAGAGAGAAGTGGTTTATTTATATGTAGGCAAGAAAGAGAGAAAAATGAGTGGCTTATATTTGTTTTTCTATTAGTTTATGGAAATTTCTCTTCATCCTCCTCAGGTTTTCTCATTTTTAACATCTCAACTGTCAAATAAAATTTCTCTTAATCCTCAAGCAACTCAGCAAAACCAAGACCAGAAAAAACAAAAGCCACCCCAAGAAAACTACACCTACACACACACTCTGAAAACCAGGGAAATAAAAGGAATAGAGATAGGGGATGTGTGATATTTTCCCTTCATTTGGTGGTGATTAGAACACTGTTAATAAATATCTATCTACTTGCTTCCCCATCGTCCATGATATTGGTCTTGGCCACATTTGGCCAATGAGAATTTTAGTGAATGTGCCATGAGGGAAGACTTGAAATGAGCTTGCACAGTTTGGCTTGCTCTCTTGCACCTATGACCTCACCATAAGAAGAGCATTTATCAAGTGGCTTCTGGGCAAGAAGGATGAGGTATGCATAGAGCAAACCAAACTCACAGCTTAGAGCCAAGCCCAACTAGAAATCAGTTGAAGACTAGTCAACCCACCAATGCATGAGTGAAAAAATAGATGTTTAATGTTGTATACCACTGAGATGTTATGGTTGTTATACATGGCAATGCATATGGCAATAACTGACTGATACACTTCCCTTCCTGGAAATATTTTTTCCTTGCTAACGTACTTGGATCTAGATGTCACTCCTCCAGCTCCTACAGACCCAGGAGTTGAGTTGTTGTTGTTGTTGTTTAAGCAAAGTGCTATTCCAACCAAGCAGCCAAGAAGTCCAATAAGGCTCTGTGTCCACTGGGCCACCCAGGTCCGCAGCCCCCACCCCACCCCCCACCAATCTCCTTGTCTCCTCCTCCTTAGCCTAGGACTAAACCTATTCTCATTTGTCAGACCTCTAAGTAATTAGGCGAATTCCAGGAGCTGTGCTTAGATGCCACCTAATGTCCACAGGACTGAATTTCCCACTTACCAGAATAGACTTGACTTCATCAGGAGTAGCTTTGGTCTGGCTCATGAGCATTTCCTGAGCTATATCCTTTCTGTTTTCTAGCTTATTCATTTTATCATAGGTGTCAGTATTTAAAAGAGACCATCCAAGAAATTGTGTGAGAGTCTGAAATGGATAAAATGTGATTCAATTCTCTAAAACTGAAAAACTGATTTGGAGGCAACCATCTACATTCTTTCCTCTCAATCAATCTCCCTTCTACCATCAACAATTCAGCTTCGTATTTCAATCTAAGAACAAAAACGTACTAATAATCAGCCCCAGACAATGAAATTGGCTAATCCCTTGCTTTTCAAAGTGCACCAGGCACCGTGAATATTTTATTAGAGCAAAAGAATTACAATATCCAGTAGAATAAAGCACAGCCTGAAACTCAGCGGACTGAGGGTGACAGCAAGAAACGTAAGGAATAGAAGGGGTGGGGAAAGGAGATGGAAAATTTCTGTCCAGTTGCCTAATATTGTAAAGAATTTTGATTAAGCCAAAGTTCAATCTCTGGAAGAAAATGTTGCAGTTTACAGAAGCCAGGAAACAGAAATGACACAATAACCCCATATTGACCGCAAACATATGTGACTCATGCCTTAATGGCCCTTCAAAAATATCACTCCAGAATAACAAATAATTGCGCCACCTCTATTGTTTCATGAATTTCATTTGTCTCCATTAGTTTATCATTGCACTTACCTCAGTAATGTGTTCATCATATTCATCAAAAGGTTTTCCATCTTTCCTGTTGTAAAATGTAGCTACTCCCACAATATCTTCTTTCTTGTTGACAATAGGCAGGGATAAGACATTTTTAATGACCCAGCCAGTTTCATCTACAGGTCCTTTCTACAAACAGGAAGGACATTTAGATTATTTTCTTAACTTTTAATTTTGAAATACCTATAGATTCACAGGATGTTGCAAAAGAAATGTATAGGGAAGCCGTAGGTACCCTTCACCCAGTTTCCCCAGAGGTAACAGCTTGTGTAACTGTAGTGCACCATCAAATCCAGGAAATAGATACTGATACAATCCATGGATCTCAGTCAGATTTCACTAGGTTTATGTGTACTTATTGTGTGTGTGTGCATGCGTGTGTGTATTTCTATGCAAGCTCATCACATGTGTACACATGTGCTCCCACCACTAGGATCAAGATAGAGGACTAATGGAGCATCACAGGCTTCCCTGAACTACTACCCTGTCGTAGCTACCTTCCCCCAACTCTGGTTATCTTTAAGGAAGAATAATCTAATCTCTATGTGAGCTGCACAATTCCTACACTAGGTCAGAAATTAGCTGGGACTATAGAGCCATAAAAGTGTTCTAGGCCATTTGATGCAGTGTACTGGAACCAAGTGTCTACACTGTAACAACCCTAACGGCTTCTCTTCTGCCCACCGCTATAAGGATCGGAAGCCTCAGTGTTCCCCATTCACTTTTTCTGTCCCCCAACAGCTGCTTAACTAATTCCTTATATTAAATTCTCTCTGTTGAAATACCTAGTGTGGTTTCTGTGTTCCTGACGGATCCATCAAAACCGTCTTTTGTGTTCCCCTGTGATGTGCCAGGACCTGGGCTAGTTGCTGGGGCTACTAACCACAGGCCCTAATCTCAGGTTGATAACATTCTAGTGGGGGGATACAGACACAGAAGTTTAGGAGCATTTCTCAAAGTGTGGCGTAAGGTCAACGTGCAAGACTTTTTTTCTTTTTTTTCAAGCTTGTGTCATAATTTGAGGATGTGCATCTTAAATAAGCTCCCCGGTAGCTCTTCTGCTTCCTTCAGCACAGTGAGCCGTCCCCAGAGGCCCAGGCTGGCCTGCCTCTCCTGTGAAGCTTTCTCTCACCTTTTCCACCCATACAGAACTTTTCTTTTTCAGAATTCTAACAGCACTTTTAGCCTGGAGCACACAAAGTAGCAGTTTAGATGATTTCCAAATGCTTCGGAGTTGTTGATTTTTGTCTGTGAGGCTATTTCCTAATCCTGTGGAAGAGCATTTCCTACACTGTTGGCTTCCATGTAAGTGAGGGGCCGGTGTTGGGCATATGACAGGTGCTCAATAAACAACTGCTTATTAGTTGGCGAGCTCGTCTTTATATTTGGAATGAAAAGCAGAGAAACCAAGCCTCAACTTATTGTGTCCTGACATTCAAAGCTTTGGGGAAAAAGATTTGAGTGGTTCTCAAAATCTTTATCCTCGGAGCCATGCATGGCTGCCCCCAAATATCAGAGCAGAGTCCGGGCTCTCCCGGGCCAGCTCCCCCACCTCCCTGTTCCTACAAGGATTGCTTAGGGTCAGACACTTTAGAAAGTGCTTGCCCCCTTGCTCCTTCCTGTGTACTCTTCCCCGGCACCCGACTGCCATAAATGTAGGGGTCAGGGCCAGCACAGCAGGGTCACAGTGAGGCTTTGGCTGCAAGGAGGGAGGAACAGGAGCAAACGCGCCATATGGTGTTTGTGTGTTTTCCACATCAGTGAGCAGAGGGACGAACAAGGAGATCCGAGGGAAACCTTCCGGGAAACAAAGCAGGCGCCCGTAGGTTTCCCCAGGCCCGGCTTGCGTCTGCTGCTGCTCGCACACCCCTCTCGCCCGAGGAGGAAGCCTGTCCAGCAGGCATAGCTGGGGCTCTGTGTGTGTGTGTGTCTGTGTGACAGACAGGAAGACACTGGTGGCTCTCTATTCCTGACCGGAACTAGGGCTCTAAGTGGATGTTTGTGACAATAGGGACACAGAACACGGACCAGAAGGCAGAAAGGGAGGGGCCGCAGAGATAGATGCGAGTTTCTCCCCAGCAGTCACGTGGGGAGGGGGTGGCAGAGGGGACAGGTAGGGAGGAGGATCCCAGGATGCTGCAGGAGGAAAGATAAAACCAAGAGTCTGACAGCAGGAGAGGCCCCCGAGGACCCAATAAATAGTTTTTCTTTTCTAATAAGCTGCAGGGAAGGGCCTGGGAAAACCAAAAAGGGCTGAATCCAGGTGGTAGACCTTGTGCAGCTGATCACTCCTGCGAAGAACACTTAGTGAGCACCTATGATGTGCCAGGCGCTGTTTGAAGCACTGAGTGACCAGGAGTGGGAGGGCATGGAGAAGGGGCAGGGTCCCCCCGCTTCCCTGCCCAGTGCTGGGGTGATAAACACCCTGTCTCCTCTCATCCCCCTGCACCTCCCACCTCTTCTCCCTTCCCTGAAGAATCTGCTACTTGGTTGGTGACCCTGGTCCCTCCAGGGTGAATGGGACGTAAGCCTTGTGCGTGCCTCCCGGCCACCTGAGCACAAGGCAGACCCTGAGGATGGGGGAGGGGGCAGCAGTGATAGGAGGCCTGGCGGAGGGCAGAGTTACCTGAAAGGTGAAGTACTCATCTGCGGGGGCGTTCAGCATGTTACATATCTGTAAAGCAAGAGGACATGAAAGTCCTGAAACATCGTGCGGAGGGGGGACCACCAACCCACAGAGCAGTGTAAGAAAGGATGCATTTGAGGCGAGGGTTTCTTCTGTGGCTCTCCATGGTTTGCAGGCAAATTATTCACACTGAGCCACGGCTGGGCCAAATTTGCTAACAACACATTGAGGTTCTCTTCTGCTAATTAAGTCACTGTGTGACATTTAGCACAATCTCTGCTTCTGCCTACTCTTCCCAGCCTCTAAGGATTCTTCTTCCAAATTCAAAACTTTGAGCTGTTCAGACCAAGGAGTGGAGGAAGCTGAGGAGAAGGTCATTCTGCTGGGGCAGGGATGACAGAGATTCTGGGAAGGTTCTATTTCCTTCCTTCCTCCCTCCTTCCCTCCTTCCCTCCCTTTCTCCCTCCCTGGCCCAAGGTCAAGGATTTGCCAAGGGATTTGCCCAGGGCAGGACCGAGTCAAGGCACCCAGGGCTCTTGAGTCATAGAGTGCACCACGATATTACAGCAGCCCCCACCCTGCCCCGCCCAGGAATGCATTGTTCTGGCTGGGTCTGCTGAAATGTTTGAAATCATCCTCTAGGCTAGTGGTTCCCAGCCAGGGTGGTGTAGAGCATCTGATGGGTAGAGGGCAGTGATGCTGCTGAACATCGTACAGTGCACGGGATAGTTCCCCACAAGGAATTGTCTGGCCCCAAATGTCAATAATGTCAAATTGGAGAAAATCCTGTGCTAGACACAAAATATGTTTTTAGTAAGTCCTGTCTCTTGTAAGTGCATATGATAGGGTGATACCTTTGGGAGTGAAAGGGAGGACTATTGATAACTCAAGCACAACAGGTGTGTGTGGAAGCTGGCCCAGGCAAACTGGATGTATGTTCACCCTAATCATAATTAAGAGTCCCAGGAAATGGCTCAAGCTCAATTCTCTGGAAATCACTTTGGGAATGCCAATTTGCCTAATGAGCAATTTTGTGAGAAATACCTTAAACTAGATTTACAACAGTTTGCCGCCAGTCTTGGGCTCTCAGAGAGCAGGGATGGGGCCCAGGGAAGAAGCTCCGATGTGGAAGGCAGCAGTGAAGCATGTGCAGTGGGTCTGTGATAGAACCAAAACCTGGCGGAAAATCCTCCCCTGCTTTGGGAATCAATCCCTTGGCACGTTGGTAATATGGCAAGTTGATGACTTGGCAAATTAACCATTCAATGAACTGGCTTTTGACACAATCGTTTACTCCAAGCTGATTTTTGGGGAAACCCTGTTTCCCTAGAAAACTGCCTAGGTGGCCTGCAAGGAAACAAAGGATGGGGGTCAATGGTCGAGCAATCTGGTTATGTACAGACGCTGAAAAGTTGTGGTATCTGTGGACTCAGGAATGAATTGGAATGTTTTCGTCATTACTACTAAGTCAGGAGTAACATTTAAAAAACACTCCAATTATTTTGGAGTGATTTTGAAAACATGGTATTTGTTAGTGTAAAGTGCTGTTTATTCCTAAAAGAAATAAAATTGTTTTTTCTCTTCGTTTTCTTTTCTTCCCCTCTGGCATGTCTCTACCTAGAAAAAGGGATCATGTCACCTGTTTGAGGCCACCTGGTCCTGTACCCAGTGACCCCAGGGTTTAGGCCTCCTGGAAACCCCAAAGCAAAGCACCCTGACATAAGAACATCCTGCAGTCACATCTGGCATTTTCCTTACTCTGCTACTGTTCCAAACCCAGCAACTTTCACACTAAGCAGAGATAAATTTGTGACAGTGAAAGAAAACAGGAGCTAACCTAGGTTTTGTTTCTCCTTCCCTCTGACCCTCGAGTGACTCTATTAGTCACTATAATTCACATGCCCATTTACTAAATAATGAAGATGAATGAACACTGCTCAAAACACAAGGACAACGCTAAAGTGAAATCAAATATGCAAATATGCAAGTAAGTGCTATAAATACATTACAGAAACTTGGATTCATCACGGGGAAGATAGGAAAATGCCAACACTAAGAAATGTTGGAAGCATTGAACTCTCGCAGGGAGGGATCTTGGTGCCAAAAGATGACACAGATGGTGGAGAAGCCCAACAAGGGAGAGAAATCAGCCACGAGAAGGAAGGAAAGCATGGCTGAGGCAGAGTGGGAAAAATACGGTGACTCTGGTTCTCTGGCCTGGAGACCTTTGGGACCTACCAGAGACCTCTTGCTTGTTGTCTGCCTATATCTTGACCTCTCTTAGCCAGACCTGGCCTGCTATCTGTCCATCCCATCCCATCCCACCCCACGAGATAGACCGGGGCAAAGATCTTCACTTACTTTATCAACCCACTACATTTTGCATTGCAATCAGTGGCAAAGTTCCCCATTTATTCATTTTTCTCTCTTGTCAGTAATTTCCCATGCTTCACAAGTCTTGACCAAGGTAACTGTACTTGAGATCAAATTAAACCTAACATGAATCATGGTCACAGACTTCTAAAGGATGTCTGAAATTTGCATGGCTAACAGAATAAGAAGTTGGGGGAATGGATGAATCTTTCTTACAACAACTAAATATTTTTGTGTAATCTGGAAGTCTCCAGTCAACCTACTTTCAACTGCCAAGATGCCTCTCCCCCACGTCCTGTGTGGGCATCTCACATGTGTGTGCATTTTACTTTCATAACTGCTCCCACCCCTTAGTTGATAAGGGCTTCATCCAGTATTATTCAAGGTTTAAATGTGTTCGATAACTTACAAATCCATTTTCGGCAACATAGGTCGGCAACCCACTAACGAGAGTCCAGTGGTCTGCAGGAGGTGTCCTTGAGGAAGATTAGAAGAAAGAAAATCATTGTCATACAGAGAAGAAATGCACTGTGCGCGAAAACAAAATGGCAACTTCCTGGCTGCTGAGGACAGTACTCACGGGATCACTTTGATCTCTTCTTTTCCATGTAAAATGTAATCGATGATTTTATAAAAGATGACTTCCTAAGAGGAAAGAGATTATGAGAGTGATCTCATTTCCCAAAGAAAACACTTCTCATAGGCGAGCTTATACTTTAAAACTCATTTAAATGGTACCTTACATTCTAACCACATTGCTCTGCATAACTACCACCAAATTACTCATGTCCTGATTACAAGCTTGCAACACAACTAGAAAATACTATTGGCTATTTACCTACATGAACAAGCCTGTTAAGCTAAATTTTAAAAGTTGAGTTTATCCAAACAGCTTTCACGGGAATCTTGTTTTACTTTTAGCTGATCCCTTTCTACTGTCCAGAAATACCTGACTACTAACTTCAGTGGAACAAACCATGTAATTTCTCAACCTCAGTCAATGTTTTCTCTTCCCCACTGTATAATGAACATTTCCCACCTTCCAAGCTGGAAGGGACTTGAGAACGAATCTCTCTACTTCTTTGGGCAGATGAAAACCCCAAGGCCTGGACACATTCTATCCCAGTACTTTCACTTTCCTGTGTGTTTGGGAACACGGTGGTGAGACATCGTTCCTGCCCTCTGAAGCTTGTGTCAAGGGGGACACAACTATCTGACCGTTGCCTGGAGTCTCGAGTCCAGCAGGTGTGAAGGAGGGCCTGGGCATAGTGCCCTTAAAAAGCTGGGCAGGTGGCTCTGATGTGTCCCTCCCTATTGAGATCTATTGATTCGCTAAGCCTGGCTTTACAGAAAAGGAAATTGAGAGGTTAAACCATGAGTTAAGGCAAGGAGCACCTAGCTGGCTAGGGAAGACCTGGGACTTGAACCTCAAACTCCTTGTCCAGTGTTCTTTCTACTACTCTGAGGTCCCCCAGAAACTTACAGGACTAGAATCCAGGGCTTCTCAGGCCAGCGCTCTCCTGTCCTCCCTACTGGTTTTGGCACCCTGTACCATGCACACATATCACTGAGGAAGACGTTTGCACTTACTCTGCCATCTGGTGTCTTTGGACCTTTATAAGGCTCGACTTCTCCAAGTTTGATTGGCCACTCATCATAGAATTCCTGGAAGCAATTATATTTAAACATATTAAACAAACTGTTCCACGACCTACTATATCTTCTATGAGTTTCATGGCTTTGCATATTTTATTTACTTATTTATTTTATAAATCCAGAATTTTAGAGCTGGAAAAGACCTATGATTTCCAGTAATATCACTTATGAACTTGTGAATGTGAACAAGTCACTCAAGCGTTTTCATCTGTAAAACAGGGATAATAATAGAGTTTATGCTGTAGGGTTGTGGTGAGCGTTAATGAACAATACGTGCAGAGCACTTGCCCTGACACATAGTCAAAGGGACTCAATAGCTAGTGGCTCTTTTACAGATAAATAAACTAAATCTAAATAAGTTAAGAGGCTTGGCCAAGGTCATGCAGCACGACCAACAGTGTGGCCACCTTACCCAACATCTGTTCTCTCCCTCTTCCTCTCTAACAGACCCTGATTTTATTTAGGTGCCAGGTGGTCATTTTTCTCAGGGAATATGGGCTTGTACATATGGGCCCTGGGTGGCCCATATGAGATGCCTGGGATTAGTCTGAGGGCAGGCACATGGCCCAGTTGTGGACAGTGAAGAAGGGGGAGAAATCTGCCAAGGCGCTTCTGGGGAAGGGTGCTCCTCACATCACATGAAAGGTGATGAAGGTGACATTTACAGGAAAAGCCTCCCAGTTTGGTCCTGTCCATGTGCCATGCCTTGAGCTATAACAGCCATCTTGCCACCCCAAGAGGAGACCTTTCCACCATGCTGAAGGCGGCAGAGACCCTGCCGTAGGAAAACAGGAAGCCCCTGGGGCCTTGATGACCGTGCTGCGTTCTCAATGAACCAGACCTAGAACTGCCCTTCTTCTGCCCTTCTTCTTCCAGGAAGAACTTGGGACTTCTTGTTAAATGAGATAATAACTGTCTTATTGTTAAAGATGCTTTTAGCTGGGTCTGATGTTACTTGTAGCCAAAAGCACCCTAACCCAAATACACTCAACTACAAAGTCCCAGAGCCAGGATCAGAACCCAGCTCTCCTGACACTTGGTCCTGTGTTTATCCACTTAGAACAATTACTCTGAAAAAAATAACTTCAATTCACAAGGAGAATAAGAAACAGAAACAAGACAGTGTTCATTACTTATGCTGAGCTAGGAGAGCTCCAACGGAAAGAATGAAACAAGATGAGAAATGAACATTATACATTGTGTGTGAATATTATCCATTTTTTAATGGATCACTGTCTTGTATAGACGATTTGAGGTGAGACAAAATGTATGGAAGAATGAGGACCTTCTCCTTGGTCATGTCCAGCAGTCCGATGGAGTAGCGTTCACAGTTCAGATATGTTCTAATTGTGTAGAGCGCTTTGTGAAATTGCCGCTCAACATCTGTGAGCTCTTCAAATACTTTATTGGCGGACCACATAAGGATCTGAAAGGATGAATTAAAGAGAAAACAACAAAATACAGTGAAGACATGGAGCATTAGCCAAAAGAAAGGAGAAGGTGTCTCAGACAAAAAGAACACATATCAGTAAACAATGCAATTTCATTTTTGAATGTGTACCTGTCTGACAAAATACTCAGATGCAAGGGTGTGGGTTTATGAAAGTGGTAACTCATGATTGGTCCCCGGGCCCGAACGTTTTGGCTTCAAAGGGCAAGTGACCTAATACTGGAGGCAGAGGCAGTTTTGGGGGAGAGGGTCCAGTATTGGGGGCCCTCTGCCTCGTGCTGGCAGTTAAGGGGAGAAAGCCACAGGCCTTGTTCCATGCATCTTGAGCTACCCAGAGGTAACCTTACCTGGACAGTTGGATGGGAAGGGATGTGGAAGCCCTCCATCCCCACCACTCTCCCCCACATTGTACTGATGAAGAAACTGAGGTTCAGAGAGCAGCCTGGACTCAGGTGCCCTGGTTACCAATGTTGTTCTTTATGCTTCTGGCTCAAGGAGGCAACAGACTTCAGAAGAGTGATTTGCTCCTCAAATTAAGGACTTCAATATGTAGCAGGCACCGCTAAGAGCTTCATGTTACAAACTCATATAATGATCATTTGATAGTTACAACAAGCATGTAGGGTAGGTTACTCTAATTATAGCCAACCCACAGAAGAAACCATGGCTACCCGGGATAAAGACTGAAGAAAGGCAAGCCAGTGGTACCTACAGACGGAGAGGCAGGGAAGGGGGGTGGGAGGCAGGAGCAGACCACGAGAAGACAACTGGGACTAAAGTTTGGGAATCTGCTCCATGTGGCTTAAACCCCCATGAGCGATAGGAGGGGTCTGAGCTTGTTGCCTCTGGGTCCCTCTGTCAGAACAGGTCGGCATGGAGTGATTAATGTCACCTTCCTGTTACCTGGCTTCTCCGGGATTCAACACTGTACAGGTACTGGGTGTGATGAAGTTTTAGGATGACAGAAACAAAGCTGAGGTATTTGGAAAAGACCTATGGAAGGCAGAGAAAACCGAATCAGGTATGATATCTTTCTCTCGTTAAACAGCAAATCAGTTTCCCAAGCCTCTGACTCGATGCCCAGGGTTAGCGTTACCTCCTCGTCCTCTTTGGAAAACTCAGATGCATTTACTTTGTTAACTGCCATAACCACAGCAAGAACCTCCTTGCCTATCATGATTGGTGTTGCCAGCAGGTTCTTTGTGACATAGCCGGTTTGTTTGTCCATGAAGTCAGAAAAATGGCTGTTCTGAAAGACACAGTCACATGTTTGCCACAGCAGCACAGAACCACGCAGTGTAGATCCGGGAATGGCAGCAGACCACTGTCTCTAGTCCAAACCGTACAGACAACCGGGGCCCCGGCACAGTGGTCCCACACACACCCCCATCCCATGATTGCACAGAATGAACTCACCGGTCTCAGGACGAGCATCTCCCACCTGAGCTATGGCCTCTCTAGGCGAGGCTGAGGTTGGGCCAGGAGAAAAGAGGTGATGTCACGGCAAAGTGGAAAGTGAAGTGCTATGAGGAAGCAGGGTTACAATGGACAGAAAGTGTGCTGGCAAGGAGCGCACAGCTGGGATTACAGGTATAGGCCACCGAGCTCTTCTTTCTAATTATGACAATAAAATGTGCACTTGGAATCAGACAACAACCAGTATATCATAACACAAAGAAAAAGATTAATACTCTCCACCTGATTCTAATCTCACCAACTTGAGAGAACCAGTGTTAACTGCTTAGTATGTTTCCTTGTGTACCTTTCCCTAATGTTTGGACAAAAGATTTTCTTTTTCCCTTTTCATAAAGTTTTCTTTTCGAATTTACGCATGACATTCGTCACATAACAATATTTTGTGGACTTCCCTCCAGACCAGTGCATATGGATGTGAATTTACCCTCTAGAGTCTTGTACAATAGCGCAGTGTGGGAGCCCTGTGGTCCACTCGACCATTCTGTACTGACTTAGCCTGTTTATAGTTTTCCCCACTACAAACAACGTTGTGCTAATCATGCTTGCTTTCGTTTTTATGCGATGGATTCCCCAAAGTGGAAATCCCTTTTGCTGGATCCACAGGTGTATGTGGTTTTTATTTACACAGATTACTTTCATAACAAGTTGGAAATCTTACTTCCACTGGTCATGTGTGAGAGGACCACTCTCTTGCCAGCACGAGATGCTTACTAGTTTTTAATGTTCTACCAACCTAATGTCTTTCATGCATTTTTTTTTTTTAATTTCTCTCTTTGGGAGAGACGAAGAGGATCTTCCCAGATACAAGCCTCATGCAGTAGATGCAAGAGATGATTCTAATACCCTCACCATGGGAAGGGCACAGTGATGAGTATGAAGAGGCCCATAAATGGAAGAGCGTCAGAGGATCAAGGATAGTCGTTCATATCAGCTGTAAGTTAGAGGATCACGCACTCTAGATGGGTGTAGACTCAGCCTTTCGTGGCTCATACTATCTCTCCTTTGAACCTTCAATTGAACCTTCAACTGAACCTTCAATTGAACCGAACTTTCAGGCTGACTCCGAGACTCACAGGCCAAAATTAATGTGGTTTTCCTTTCATAGGTTGTATTATTTTCATTTCCCTGTGTTGATGGTGCTTCTAAGAACAGCACAAACCCCTAGAGGCTGGACTCTGTTCAGTTTCCCAAATTAAAAAGGTGGGAGTCCTCTGGTGTGAGACTTCTGGGCCGGAATCTACCAGGGAACAGGGCCACTTGGTCAACAGAAGTCACAGCTCAGCTCAGAGCAGTAGACCTGGGCTGTGCCTCACAACCACCTGCAGATAAATGTGGAGCTGCAGACCCACCGAGTCCTAACCTCCTAAAACAGAATCAATCTCCCCCAGGAATCTGTACTTTCAGTGGGTGATTCACTCCTGTGGAGGATCCCTTAGAAGCAGTGAGATGCCAAAGGAGTCAAATGCAGCCCCTTATCCCAGATCTCTTTTCTACCTTTCCTACCGTGGACCCACACAAACCAGCTATTTACTTAGGCTCTGGAGTCAGAGTACCCTGGCTGAAACCAGGCCTCAGTTTACCAGCTGTGTGATCCTGGGAAGGCTACTTAGCCTTTGTGAAAACAGGAACACTGATACTGTGAACTGTCCAGAGTTCCTGACACATAGAACAACGCAGGATGGGTAGAGCACTTAGAAAAGTCTCTGACACATAATCGATGGTCAAAAATTACTGGGAAGAGACACCTGGGACTTCATTGGGCCTCCCTGGATGAGAAGTAGTTCTCTCTTGTGATTACTGTTCTGCCTCATTTACACACTGATCTCGGCCACTAAATGAATAATCAAAATACCAGACACACCCACCAGGGGATGATGGAGTCAGGCAGTGTTTCTTTGCAAACACACTTCACTCTGCAGGTTCAAACCTTGATGCTATTTTATCCTAGATTCTAAACACAAGGAAATATTCTTAAGTTTAATCGGCTGTTTTGAGAAAATGACTTACAAGTTTCAAAATGTAATGCTTGCTTATTATTGTATCTGAAAGCCCTAGATAAAACCAGCCGTCAGATTACACGGTAGGCGAGGTGAGGCTTTCTGGTTCACCAGCTCAAACAGGCCCCAGTGAGGTATGCTTGAGTAATTCCTGTATTTCTTGGATTCACAAACTCCCCCTGATGGCCCTTCAAAGAAGCCACTGAAGGCAACTGGAGAAATTATGTAGAGCAGCAGACTTACTGTGTCCCTCATCCAATCTTCCCGTTGTTAGATTCTGATGAAACACCATTATCCCTTGAGACCAGGAGCCAGAAAGAGAGAAGAGAAGGAATACAGAGGAGAGAAGTACGGCAGCTATAGGCAACCTGTTAATTATTGAAAACTTAGGACTTCTCCGTGGCCTTCTTTTAAACCACATTCAGAATGAAAGCCACCCATAGAGTTGATCAGCAGTTTGCCCAACAGAGAAAGAAATCATTAACCTGAGGAGGATATCTCTCAGTTTCCTATTATTAAAAGTTTTCCTGTCTTTAACCTGTTTTAAAAACAGGCAATAATCATTGACCCTTTTTTGGCCACCTAAACACAGACCCCGAAAGCCCATTGGCATAAATATAGTATTATCATAGTTGTAGTTTATTGAGTACCTACTAGGAACCAGGCACTTTACGTACATTGAATCTGTATATTTATTTGCCTCTATGTCTCAGGTGCAGAAAAGCAATCTATCACACAATTACCTGGTCTCAGGCCTGCACCTGCTCTGGGGTCGGGCTCTCACCCTACACCACGTGGCTTCCCTGCTATCACTTTCACGGACCCCCCAAGGTCAGGGCATCTGGCTTTACCTCTTTTTCTAGGTGTGACACGTCCTTCCCTCACGTATGCCAACACTGTCAACCAGAGAGAAGCCATGTGTGGTCAGTGGTGTGGTGAAAGAGGGAGACCTCAGAAGACCCAAGTTATGGTCCCAGACCCGTCACATGCTGCCTAATTGCCATTGAGAAGATTCTTACATATACGGGATGGAAATAAAAACATGGCCCCTCCTTCCTTGCAGGGTCTTTGCCAGAATCAAATAGATTACAAATGTGAAAATGCCTAGAAATTGTCAGATACAAAGAAACAGTAAAGAATTAGCAGAAATTTCATTAAAACATTGGTTTCCATCTTTCCCTTTGCAGATTTTACCACAGTTGATTAAAGCCTGGCAAAATTGCAGGCATGTGTGGCAGGGGGAGGGTAGAAAGATCATTGGACACAGAGTGGGGACACCTCATCTAGTCCAGCCCTTCTCACTCACTGACCATACCATGGACTGTAGGAAAGATGCAGCCTCAGCTTCCTCTTCCCAAGGAAGAAGTCAGCTCCAGACTGCCGGAGCCCCTTCCGTCTGGTATCCCATGCTTGCCTTGGAATCCACTTTTCCCTCCTGCATCTGCTCACCCAACACACCAGTGGTTTTCAATATTGACTGCATTTTAGAATCGCCTGGGGAGCTTTTAAAAAATACTATTGCCTGCATCCCAACCCCTGAGAGTCTGGTGTATTGGTCTATTAAGTCTTGCATGGTATTTTTTTTAAAGCTCCCAATTCGATTTCAATGTGCATTCAGAGTTGAAAAGCACTATTCTGCCAACCATGAGAAAAAACGCTTAGAAGCAGTAGAAATGGAAAGCAAACGAGCTGAGCAGGGTGTCTGTCTTCAACATATGCTTCTCTGTTCTGCCCATAACAACCAGGAGTCCTTAGGTAGAAAAAAAAAAAAAAAAAAAAAAAAAGGAAAAACACGACTCCTGCCCATCTCCACCTCCATTACCGTCCTGTTCATGCAGCGTTGCTCACCATGGACAGCAACAGACTAAGGCTGCCTGATCTGGTAAGTAGCTCTCTGCTATTATTCTCTTCTCAGCATGTGGAACTAGGCTCATTAATAAAGCATTACAACAGAAATCATTTTACCTGTCTCTTTAAGCAAGTTTTTTTCCAGAAAAAAAAAACAAAAACAAACTTGCATGTCACTTTAAGTTTGAAGTCCTAGTAATTTTGGAGATGGTGGAGACTGGCAAGAAGCATATTCCCGTGAGAAAGCCTCAGGGTGAGTGGGCATAGCCTCCTAATTGGTGTCAAGAGAATTTTGCTGAAAGGGTGCAAATTGTTTTAGTCACTGAAGCGGGGGAAGTCAGCCCCAGAAGCTTAGACCAGCTTGAACTTACGGAAGGAAGGGATCAGAAAGGACTGAGGGACTCTGTGCTATCTGATGGCAACCCTTGCACCTAAGGGCTGTGGTGTGGTTGTTTGCAGAGTGTTGCTAATGTTTGACGACTTCTGTGCTTTCTGGATCCATGCGGCTGTCCCCCTGTAATCAGCTTCAGGAGGCAGGAAGGGGATTATCCTCCTGTGACCAGCTGCCCCCATTCACGACCCAACAAACCTTGGCACAGAAAGCAGAGAGATTTTAGGGACCACTTCCTCATCAATTCCCTTCCATCATAAGCTACTGCTTCCCTTTGGTTAGCAGCAAATCATACTAATGGGGCGTGCGTATAGAAAAAAAGCAGGAGAAAGTACAGGCTGGTACCTGTGGTTATTGATGAGCAGAACAATTATGAGTGATTTATATTTCCTCCCTTTTGTTTATTTGTATTTTATAATCTTTTTAAAATGAATAAGCACAGGTGGCAAGAAGAGTGATTTTTTTTGTTTGTGTGTTTGTTTTTAAAAGCACGTAACAATGCCTTGTGTTTGTGTGGGACGCTGTGGGTCTTCAGGGGCAAACTACATGACTGGAGTGGATTCTTTTTTTTTTGAAGTTCAAGTAATCTCTACACCCAACATGGAGCCCAAACTCACCACCCGGAGATCAAGAGTCACACGCTCCCTGGACTGAGCCAGCCAGGCGCCCCTGGAGTTGATTCTGAGTAGAGCTGAGTTATAGGGGGTTGGGATGGTCAATTGCACTTATCACCCGAATTTACACTTTTCACAATCCAAATGTGAACATCAAACTTTCAAATGGTATTATTTTTTCTTTCTGCACATCTGGTCTGTAGGTGAAAGTGTTCACTTGTGAGCCAGTCCATCCCAGAGCACAGAGTGACCTGAAAAGGTTGTGAGTGAGAGGTGTGTATGTGTGGGTGTGGGGGGGGGGGTGCAGTTCACAAGTCTCAGCATGGAGGAGCTTGCTGATCTCCCAATAGCACCGCTGTGCCGCGCTGTTCGGAAGGAAAGTTCCCAGAGCAGGGAGGAGATGCAAGGAGCACCCGTGGAATGCACCAGGCCCAGGTAAGTTTGCCTGACAAAATGCAAAACATTACAAAGGACACACACTAAAAACTTACTCATTGTTTATCTGAAACTCAACCTGAACTGGGCATCTTGTATTTTTATTTGCTAAATCTGGCAACCCTTGGCCTGGCGGATCCTCTCCCCACCGTTCCTACTCAGGTTATAGCCAAACCCACGCTACAAGGGTGGCCCTCGGCGCCCGGCTCTCTCTCCATTGCTTCCTCCCCTCAGCCCCGCCAAGACGTCCGATGGGCCCCACCGTCATAAAGCCACCTACCTTGTGCACGTCTGGGACATTAACGGCTTTCTTCGTGTGAGCAACCCAACCCACTATCCCAATTTCCAACGGGAACACGACTTCTCTGTCGGGGCCCACCAGGTTGTCCTCAAACCTGGAGGTGGGGGTGACGTCGAACAGCCGGGAGGCCACCTCAGGCGTGCCGTTGCGAGCCCGGCAGGCGAACAGGCTGCAGCGGTCGGCCTGCAGCAGCTGCGTCAACTTCTGCAGGGCCCTGTGCACCGCGGGCTCGGCGCCGCGGGCCTCCTCCTGCACCGCCCGCAGCAGCTCGGCGCACAGGGCCCACTCATCCGCCGGCGACAGCGCCCCGCTCGGGCCGGGGGCTTCCGCCAGCCTCTTGGCGAAGTACTCCTTGGCAAACTGAGGGTTGTCCTCCAGGTATTTCTCCACGGCCTCTTGGCTGATCTCGCCCATGGTGTGGTTCGCTTTGCTTCTCTGCTCTCTTTCAGGAAGGGACACCCTCAGAGCACCGCCTGGGACCCAGTGCCAGCGAGGAGATACATCCTGGCAATGGCACCTCACAAGATCCCCCAAAGATGGAACAGAACGGTTGCTCGCTTGGAAGAGCTTTCAAAAACTGCCGGTAACTCTTGGGCTGTGACAGAAGGTCTGGCTTAGAGTAGGATTCGGAAGCACAGGATTAAAGAGTTCTTCGGGACACGAAATCCCTAAGCATTATTAGCTCATAAGTCCTCGGAGAATCCTCAGAACATCTCAGATCAGCCAGGCAAGTGGCAAGTCGAAGTGATTCTTCCAGAAAAATAACGGAACACGAGCCGCCATCCGCAGCAAGAAGAATCATCGATAATATATCCATTAATGATATTACATTAGCATCAATTGACAATTTGACTCATTTTTTCCATGACAGCTATATGAAGTGAGACTATTAGACCTTGGAAGTGTCTCCTTATTTGTACAGCAACTTTAATGAGCACGTAGGGGAGATAGAAGCATTTAGCATCCATGCAACATAAAATGGAATATTAATCTTTCCTTCTCTTAAAAGTCCTATGATCAAACAAGTTGCCTGGCCTACTTTCTCTAAAACCTTCACCTCTCAATTCCCCTCATTTAAAAGCTTGACCTCGGTAGTGTTGTAAGGGAACAAACCTTAATCTTATTCTAGAAAGGTGAACACGGCAAAACATTTGCCTGGGATCCAAGCCTAATCAAGCCACAACTTAAGCAATAATCCTTGTCAACAGACGTGATTGTAAAAAGCAGCCCATGCAGCTGCTAACTGGGTTTTCCTGCCATGCATATTAGTGTGGATTTTGTTTTGAATAGTAATGGCCAGACTCGTGCATTTTTGCTCCGAGACACAGTCTGTTAAATCTAGTGGATAAAACCTGTCTTGTCGGTTGCTTGGATCTCCAGCATCTCGGGGGAGGGTGTGGGGTGTGGGGGGTGGGGTTGTGCGTGGAAAAACACGTAGTACTACTTAGTTTGGCTTAATGTTCAGTTTATTAAACTTTTACATCCATTAAGCACACTTTCCCAAATATTTAAACACTGTTATACAACTAATAAGTCAAACAACATATTTCATGAACTGATTTCCTTGAATTTTCTTTTTTTCTTTTTAGAGAGAGAGAGAAAGAGAGAGCACTCATCACGAGGAGGGGAGGGGGCAGAGGGAGAGAGAGAATCTTAAGAAGCCTCCACGCCCAGGTTGGAGCCTGACTCGGGACTTAATCTCACAACCCTGGGATCATGACCTGAGCTGAAACCAAGAGTTGGATTCTCAACTGACTGAGTCACCCAGCTGCCCCCAATTTCCTTGAATACTTAAATGCTGATTTCAAAGGTAGCCAAGGTCTTTTAAGCATTTAAAAAAAACTATAAACTTTGGAACAGGTTCTCTTGAGTGAGCCCCCATGTTACCGTGACTCTAGAAGTTACCGTTAGACCCACATTTAAGTCTACTTCAAAGATAGCAACCCTGTGCGTTTCATTTACTGTGCTAAACTTAAAGCTTACCTTGATAGAGTGATAACAGTCTTACCGAAAAAGGAAAACACATCCACTGAGGTCACAGGTTCTACGTCAGGAAATGAGAGGGTCCTGGTTGGAACATGGTTTTCGCAGAAGAACCCAACTCAGACTGGCACTTGTTGAGCTATTGGCTTCTCATGGAGTTCACTTGCTACCTCGAGGGGCCCTGCAGAGCACACACCTTCTGTCCTCCTCTGCCTAGTCTCAGGAGAGTCCTCCTCAGAGTGCTGTTTACTTCAACATCCTATTAGCATCTCATTATAATCAGAGTAATGCAGGGGTTTACCTCTGAAGAGAAAGGAGCTGAGTCAGCCCACCCCTCTCATGGGACCATCACCTTCTCACAGTTTGGACACTTCCTACTGAAAGAGCAGACCTAGGCTGGCCGACTAGTAACTATGTCCCCAACATGGCCTCAGAAAGAAGTTCCCGCTCAAACCTCAGGCCACGCCTCCTCCCCTTGAGTAACTTATGTTTTCTAAGAAAGCAGGCTATCAATTGATGCATTCTTCCGAAGTCTAAGGTGGGAGGAAGGGGAGTGTGAGAGGCATGGAAAATGTGAGTAGAAGAGGGAGGGCTTCTCTCAGGTAGGGGCCAGAGGCAGGAGACCTCAACCCTGTCCAGGCTTAGAATGACCTGGGAGCATTTTTACCCCTCCCCAAACCAATTAAATCAGAGTCTCTGGGGATGGTGTTTGGTGCTAGGTATTTATATAGCACAGCAAGGCTGACAGCCAATGGTTAATAGGTGACCAGTGAGAAACGTTCTGTATACACTGAGGCCAAACATGTTAGAGACCCTCAGACACAGTGGTTCTTAAACTTCAGATGCATCAGAATCTCCTGGAAGACTTGTTCAAACATAGATTGCTGAGCCCCACCCCCAGAGTTTCTGATTCAGTGGGTATGTGACCATGAGGCCCAACATTTGCATTTTTAACAAGTTCCAGGTGACGCTGATAATTGCTGATCTGGGACCACACCTTGGCAGCCATTGTTCTATCCTCCCCCAGTCAATCGGCTAAGGCCATGATCCCTATAAAACCTTTGTGCTCTTGAAACCCGCTAGCTCTCTCCGGTATCTCACTGCTGTGTCGGTGCAGGTAGGGGATGGAGCTCGAGCTAGCTCGAATAAAGGCTCTTTGCTTTTGCATCAGACTCGGCTCCCTGGTGGTCTTTGGGAATCACAGATTCTGGGCATAACACTACCTAGTTCTTTTGTGTGCCTATGGCACAGCTCCAACTTCTACCAAAAGTATGTTGTGTACTCACAGTTCCCTAGTTCCATCCTTCCCTCATAAGCAGAGAGGAAAAAACACATATCTATATTCCATATGCAGATACATACTTAATAGGAAAAACGAAATACCCACAGATGTTAACATTCCTCTACTTATAAAAATAAAAATTAATTTAAAAATGAAACACATTCTATTATTGCCACCATTCTTTATTTTTGCCTTTATAATTACTCCTGATTTGTGATTTGCTCATTCTTTCAACATGTCTATTGATTGTCCATCACAAGCCACCATATTAGCCTCCGTGGTAGAGACTTCATGTTCCCCCTCTTCTTATTCTCTCCTCCTCCTCGTTACATGAGGTTATTCTTTCCTGCCCTCCTCCCCTATAGGGCCACGTGATCAACTTTGCCTATGGGTTGTGGGCAGAAATGTCTCTTTCAGGTAAGAACGATTAATTGCCAGCTTCAGACCCTCTACTCTCCATTTTCCTGCTGCCACATCAGTTCCAGATGGAGGGGCCTCCTGATTCCAAGTGAGGATGTCCTGGAACAGAGCCTCCTGCTGACCTGAGATGGGACGTGTAGCATGAGTGAGAAATAAACCTTTCTTGTTTTTAGCTCTGAGAGATGAGGGCTATTTGTTACTGCAGCGCATCCAAATCAATCCTGACCGTTACACTTCTACTGAGGGGGGATGCAGGCAACAAGTAAGTCTAGATCCCAATTTCACACACGCTTGTGGTATAATACGGGAGTTAAAAGTAATACATAAAGAGTTGTAAGACATGGAACAGAGCATGATAAATGCCAGAAATGAGGTACATACGTACGGCTATGAGAGTTCAGAAAAGGGATTAATGGGTGGAGATGGGGAGGAAATCGAGTGTGTTCCAGATGGTAGTCACAACAGGAGCAATAGCATGGGGTGTAGAGTAACGGGGAAGAGTGAGAGCTGAATATGAAAAGGCAGGTTGGGCTCAGATTACAGGAGTCTCAGAGACGAGGCTGAGGATTTTGAACCCTGGTAAGTTTGGGGGGCAGGAAAAAACATTATGAGGGTACTTTTCCACAAATCTAATCTAGTAGTGCTTAGAAAGATGAGGTGGAGGAAAGAAATACTGGACATAGGGATACAGATTAAGCAGCTTTATTGCATTTTGTTCATTATCAAATACTCTAAAAATGTGTATAGGCTTTGACCCTGCAATTCTGCTTTTATGAATTTATCTTGCAAAAATAATTAAGATTGTATGTGATTAATGTTGTTACAAGGGTGTTCATGAAAAGTACAAATATAAAAGTAAAAGATCAAAAATAGATATTCAACAATAAGAGTTTGAGTAAGTAAATGGCATTGTATCCACAGAATAGAAACTACATTTATTAATAACCCTACTGTAAAGGCCTGTTTATTGATATGAAGAAGTATTTACAATATGTAGTAAACTGCAAGATAGTTTTGCCATACAATTCCACTTATATACACATGCATGGAGGTGTGTATACCAGCACGGTAACAGTGATTATTTCAAAGTGATGGGATTTATCACATTAAACTTTTTTTTGCCTATATGATTTTTCTCAAGTGTCTATAATGAACATATATAATTTGTGTAATAAATTCATGCATTCTTAAAGTTAAAAAAAATTTTTTTTAATGTTTACTTGGTTTTGAGAGAAAGCAAGAGTGTGAGCAGGGAGGGACAGAAAGAGAGAGACACACACAGAATCCAAAACAGGCTCCAGGCTCTGAGCGGTCAGCATAGATCCCAACATGGGACTGAAACTCACAAACCATGAGATCATGACCTAGGCCAAAGTCTGAGGCTTAGCCAACTGAGCCACCCAGGCACCCCAATAGAGAAAATTTTTAAGGTTATTTTCATAGGCTATGGGTGAGGTTGCTTGGGAATGAAAAACTGTGAGACCCAATTCTAGGCATCAATTAACAGGAGCAGGCAATTGTTTAAGTTAGAAAAAGCAAGTGAGGGGCACCTGAAGGGCTGTCAGTTAAATGTCCGACTCTTGATTTCAGCTCAGGTCATGATCTCACAGTTCGTGAGATCGAGCCCCGTGTTGGGCTCTGTGCTGACAATGCACAGCCTGCTTGGGTTTCTCTCTCTCCCTCTCTCTCTGCCCTTTCCTTCCCCCCAACTCAAAATAAATAAACTTAAGAAAAAAGCAAGCAAGGAAAGAGGGGTCACTGGGGACTACTTTGAGTACTGCATGGCATTTTATACAAAGATTTTTTTTAAGGGAAATTCTGAAAGCCTGCTTATCTCTCTCCTCCTGTCTGACCAAGTCCTATTGTCTCCACTGCCCTTCTTGCTCAGGGTGGTTCCTGCAGAGTCCCTGGCCAGTGCTGACAAGAACTTTGTGTTACTTATTGGCTGCTCAGTACAAGGCACTGAAAAAAACAAATGTAAGAAAATAACAATATTTTTTTAAATCACCAAACATACTACTTAGAATGAATTAAAAAATTTTTTAAATGCTTATTTTATTTTTGAGGCAGGGGGAGGGGCAGACAGAGAGCGAATCCCAAGCAGGCTCTGCACTGTCAGCACAAAGCCTGATGTGGGGCTCGAACTCACAAGCGGTGAGATCATGACATGAGCCGAAATCAAGAGTCAGACACTTAACTGACTGAGCCACGCAGGCACCCCTGAGGTTTTAATACTACACAATACTTGTTGACTTTGTTGAACTTCACTGTTTAATTTTTATGTCAACATTTCTAAGATATTACAGACATTAATTATCATTTATTTAGATAAAACATCTCTGAAGCAGCAACTAGGTCAATGTGAAAGCAACATTCCACTTACTCAGAATAATTTTAGAAATATAAGCCGCAAGGTATTGACAATAAAAAAGTGATCATAAGAATAGCTAACATTACAATATATAATCGGTGCCAGGTACTCTTCTAAGACCCTTACATATATTAACTCATTTAATTCTTACAAGAACTTAAGGAGGTAGGTACTGTGATTGTCTGTATTTTACAGGCGAGAAATTGAAGCACAGAGAAATTAAGTTAACTAGCTCAAGGTCACACAGCTAGTAAGGACAGTGACCTACCCCCAAACTGCCAGTTTAAATAGGATTAAATGAAAAAGTGTACCCACTGGTACACAAGACATCATACTAGCTGCTGTAGGGGAATATACAAAGACACTTCCTTTAAGGAATTATACACACACACACACACACACACATATATATATATATATATACATGAAAATGTTATTAAACACCAATTTAAAAAAAGTTAAATAAAAATTCCAGGAACTCTTTTAAAAGCCTACAGATGTACAAAAGAATGGTTTCATTTCCTTAAACTTTCTGCTTAACAAGTTTGCGTTTCTCAGTAGTATACTATACTAATAAACAGATGTAATACTTCTATTGTTGCTAACATTTTCTACTGCAGTTGACTTACTTCTACAGGAAGCAGTGCTTATATAATAGCCAAATCATATGCACATGAGATTGAAGCACCCACACAAAACTAGCAACAATACCCTGGATTAACCAAGTACGTTTCAGATCATTATACTGAATACACTCTTCAGTTCCACCTCAGCCAGGTTCTCTGTTCCCACTATTGGTCATCACCAAAAGGCACCCCCCAAAGGCAGGGATTTCAGTTACATCCTGGCAGCCAAGTGCAGAGGGCTCCTTTCACCTTACACATCTGCTCACAGGAATCTCTGTACACACCGAATTGATGGGTGGGACCAGGTGTCTCAGGAATAATTCACTTGGTGGGATCCATGTTATTTTCACCTAAATTGAGGACACTGAGGACTTTGTAACCACTGAAAAGAAACCTGTTGAAAAAATCAGTCTGACCCTTTGCACCTGAAAAAGTTGGCCGAATAAGTAATCTTTTCATTTTCCCACCAATTATTTTGGCATCTTGTAAATGTAGTCGGAAGATAAACGCTACCCAATTTCCTTGTTTTTCATTTTCCTTGGCCTTTCTGTCAGGATGTGGATGTAAATGTCAGTTTGCATGAAATGGAGTTGGTTTGAAATGCTTAATTGTTATGAGGGTAAGGACATAAAGTTCTTTGCCTTAGCTTTTCTTTCAATTATGGTAAAACATCTTTCCATATTTCCTAGGAGCTAGTGACTTGCTTGTTGCTGTATTCATTAAGGTTACACTATTCTGTTACAGGTAAACCCCCCAAATCTCAGCAGCTTAACCCAACGGAAGTTTATTTTTCATTCACAAAAAGTTAGTCACTGGTGGGGTCCCGGGTTGTGGCGTCTCTGCCGGCTGGCAGATGAGGGAAGAGAGACGGCACGGATGATTGGACAGGCAGCTTTTACAAGCCCTGTCTGGGACTGACACACAGCACTTTTGTCCACATTCCATCCACCAGACTTAGGCATGTGGCTTTATGGAGCTACAGGAAGTGGGGAGGTGCCTTCTGGCAAAAAAGTCTCTTCTCCACAACTCTCCACCATGGAAGAGGAATGCACATTTTTTTGCCGGAAGACTAGCTCCCACCTCTTCGATAAGCGCTGAATCCTGAGAAATTATACTGTAGAAAGAATGACCTCTGGCCAAGTCTTTTTAAATAAATCTTTTATGAAGCCTACCTAAAGTGATTCATTTCAATAAAACAAATGAAGTCAATGTCTGTTAAGTGAGTACCTACTAAGTGAAAGTCTCTTAATAAATCTCATGGAAAAGTTGGGGGAGGGGCAGATACCAAGATGAAAGCCTCATGGTCTGCCTTTTCCATGAAGTATGGCAGCAAATGAACTTTTGTGTATATCATCTATGATCCATAATTTAAAACATAACTTTACTTCCGGGGGGAGGGAGAAAAATGTTTGTAATGAGAATATTTGTTTTGTTTTCTGATTAAACATTTTCACTCTAGGAAACTTTGGAAAGTACAAAAAGGTACAAATCAAAAAACAAAACCAAAAACAACCTTCAAATGTCCTTATTCCTATCACACAGAGGTAATCACCATGAACATCTTTTCCTGTTTTTATTATATAGATACACGTATATTTGAAAAAAATTACTTTATGAGGACAAATTTCAAAGTACCGATGTTAAAAACATCAGTTGACCAGTATTCACCTATTTGCAGTCAGGAAGAAATTTGAGAGAGAATGCCAAAATAAACTGTTTTTCTTTGCTGGTATCTGGGACACCAAGGTTCATGACAGATCAATAAAAGAGAGAGAGGAGAAGGAACAGTTACAGCACCTCTTACACATCTAACACATGAAAAAAACATGTTGCAGAAACAATCACCATACAGTGTGCTGAAATTCCCTGCATTTATTCAGCACGTAGCGTGTGCAAGGACCGCCAGCACATGTTCTAGGGGAAACAGATGAAAGGGATGCGGTTCCCGGGAGAACTTTTCTGGTAGTAATAACCATCCAAGGGCAGTTACACTCGGCCAAGAGCTCTCCCTCCAACACTGGACCTGTTGGAGAAGAAGCTGGAAGGGCTTGACTCTGGAATGTTGAGGAGGGGGTCCAAGCACTGATTGGACAGGAGAAAGATGCCCAAAAGTCATTTCCCACCCAGGGTGCACAAACACTGCCACGTGTACCTCCCCCCACACGGGCCCTGCAGGGGCAGCTCTTATTTGAGCTATTTGGGATGATTCGTCCTGTGATAAAACTGGCCTAACCAGAATATCTCCTAAGTAGCCGGTTGGCCAGAACAGGGCTTTCCTCCCTCTGGGGCAGTAAGGAGTTAAATGCATCATCGTTGGCCCTCCAGAGACACCCTAAAGAGTCAAGTTGGGGGAGGAGGCAGGGATGGAGGGCAAGGTGGCAGGTGGAAGCAGAGAACCAGGCAGGTGGATGTCCAGAGAGTTCTAGGAAGGCGCCTGCTTCTTCGACACACCACTAACTCTCATTCAATCAAATGCGGCATCCTCTGACTTCTTTGGCACATGCGAGGAACGCTAACTTTGAAAGATACGACAAAAACATGGTCAGTAAATGGTACCATCCATCAGGTAGGCAAAATAGCATAACGAGTCACAGCATTTTGCCTCAATTGACCATAGAATTTTGTTCGCCTCCCAGCTCCTGTCCACTCTTCAGCGAACCCACCTTAGGTATTTTGAAGACAAAACAAAATTCCACTATGGCTTTGAAATAAAATTGCATCATAAACAATTGGTAGACGTGTTTCAAAGCGGTTTGAGCGAAGTGCCACAGAGTAAGTAGGCGACCACCGAGGTTGCTCAAGTATTTCCTGCTCTGACCAGGGTTCGTTTCTGGAGAATATTTAACAGGGAGGATTTTAATGCTTCTAAAGATGTTGAAACTAAAGAACAAATATTGACCCAGAAAGTACCACAACTCTCCCGAAAGAGAGTAAAATACGTCCTTTATAAAATGAAAAGCTCCTTGGCCGAAATATCCCCAACCCCCTGCACAACTGGCCGTCGGAGGTTAGAGAGGCCAACCTGGCACGGGCCCGGGGCGCGGGCGCTGAGGCACCGGCCAGCATCCCGGGGTCCCCCCTCCCCCTGGGAGAGGCCACGGTCTTCCCGCCAGGCCGACCTGCGCCTGCAGCCAGAGCCACCGGGCCCCGAGGCCACCCCAGGCCGCAGCTGGCGGTCGCTGGCACGAGTGCCGGGTGACCAGGCCAGGGCTTGTATCCGCGGCTCGGCCGAGGCCACCCCGCGCGGCAGCTCCACCGCCCGCGGCGGCCCCGGAGGTGAGGCTCCCGCCCAAAGGGACCCTCCCTGACCCGGGCGGCGGTGAGTCAGGTCGCGTTATGCAAGTGCTGGCCGGCCGGCCCGGCGCCTCCCCTCGGTCTTTCACCCCCGGCCGTTACGAAAGCGCGACCCCCCTCCCGCCGGGGCTATAAAGCGCCCGGGCGGCCCCTGCGGCGCGCTCGTCTCCCTGGCTCCACGCGCACCACGCCGCCACCAGGCTTGCGCGCAGCTCCGGGCGGTGAGCGGCGGCGGGGCGGGGGGCCGGGGGCCGCGAGCCGGCCGGGGGTCG
>NW_024412404.1:34206669-34220216 GCF_014898765.1 Herpailurus yagouaroundi | reverse complement strand
GGGGGGGGGGGGCAGCCTCTGGGTGGGATGGTGGGAGGAAGCCCTTTGTTGGCCTGGCTCAGGATCTCTTTGGCTTTTGCAGTAATTGGGACGTGTGCGCAGACATGGTGGGCACCTTCACAGACACTGAGGACTCTGCTAAGTTCAAGATGAAGTATTGGGGCGTAGCGTCCTTTCTCCAGAAAGGAAGTGAGTAGTCAGTTCAGTAGGACCATCTCAGGGGATGGGGGGTCATACCTGGCCAGATAGCCGAGTTTCTTCTTCGGCTGCACCCTTGGAAAGAATGGTCTGTAAGTGGCAGGAACCCTGAGCAGGGCCTGAGGTTGGGGAGGTGAGATTGGGACTGACCAGGCCCCCTCCCTGCCCACTTTCCCTATCTCCAGCTCAGAAAACCTGGCCCAAGCTCAAAAGGACTTTGGGCTTGTTAGGTGACCTCCTTCTGCCATTTTCCTATCCAGCCACTGTGCCAAGGTGTGTAGCCTTCTCCATGCTCAGACTTCCCACCTCCCCAAGACCCATCCCACCTCACCATTCACCCTGGTTTTGTATTTCCTCCATTTCATTGGGCTGAATCCCTGAGACAGCTTGATTACTTGGGGCCCCAGCAGAGGCTGGGAGACCTTTATCCAAGGATGTGGGGAGCACTGTGCATAGGGTAGGCTGACTCCGGGGTGCCCTGCCTGCAGATGCTGAGATTCTGAGCCAGGCACAGTATTCTGGGTGGCACTGATCTCTCTGCTTTCTCCCAAGCACCAAAACTCAAATGGGGGACAGACAGGGTGTTGAAGACTCAGAAAAACATCCTAAAGTCTAGGCGGATCATAAGAACACAACATTTACCTGCCTTTTTGACTTTCTTTCCATTTCTCTTAAATTTCACATCTGGAAGCCATTTGGTACCCAGGAAATAATGCAGGCCAAGGGGGACATATCATGGGATCTTAGGGAGTTACCCCTACAAAGGGGGTTCAATATACAGATGAATAAACTGAGACCAAGAGAAAGTATTGATTTGCCCACGGTCATACAAGTTTGTGGGAGCCAGTGTCAAAAGCCAGGGATTCCAACTCCCAGGTAAGTAGTAAAAAAGTATTTTAAATAATGCAGCAAAACTTTCTAGAGTGATTCATTTAGTGTGAAAGATATGCGTTTCTGGTAATGAATTACAAAAATCAATACTGGGGGTACAAGATTACTAATTGTTAGTAAACGTGAACACATAATGCTCTGTTGCATTTTGAGATCCACTCTGGAAAGAACTAGGATTCTGCTGGTAGTGCATTTGGGAAGAGTGGGAGAGAACCCGATGAGGAGGTGGGGTTTGCCTCTTGTGTCCTACCCCCTCCTTTGCTACCAAACCAGATTAGTCTTGCTTTTACCTCTGGTAGGTTGAGATTCTACCTAGGATTTCATCTGGAGGCAAAAAAACAAAAACAAAAGAAACTTAAAATCTTTAAAGCGATGGCTATAGATATTCAGTGAGATGACTACAATATGGAAGGCTCAGAATTCAGTTCCTTGTGAGATTCCCTTTCAGGAAAGAAGCAGTGCTGGATAGTGGTTTAACTTTTTTTTTTTTTTTTTAACATTTATTTATTTTTGAGACAGAGAGACAGAGCATGAACAGGGGAGGGGCAGAGAGAGAGGGAGACACAGAAGAGGGAGGGAAGCAGGCTCCAGGCTCTGAGCCATCAGCCCAGAGCCCGACGTGGGGCTCAAACTCACGGACCGTGAGATCATGACCTGAGCTGAAGTCGGACGCTTAACCGACTGAGCCACCCAGGCGCCCCAAGCCTGCCGGGTTTAAAAGTTAGACTGCCTGAGTTCAAATCCTAACTTCACCCACTACCTGTGGGAACTCAAGTGTGTTCCTTATCCTGTCAGTGCCTCAGTTTCCTCCTCTACAAAAGGAGGTGATCATAGCCCTTGCCTCATGGAGTTGTCTTCTGTGGATGCAGTGAGTTGACCTGCAGAAAGTTAGAAAAATGCCTGAGATGTGTGTTCTCTGCAAGTGTAGATTATTAGTGCTTCATTTTCTCCCCAGGCATTTCATCTTCTGGGCACGGGATGGGAGGTCCCACAGAGACCATCAGTTCAAGCCTCTCATTTTACAAGTGAAGAAACTGAGGTATCTTTTAGAGAAGTGACTAGCCCAGGGCCACGTGGCTACTTAGTGGTACTTAGTGATACTTCTTTGCCCAGGGCATGAGCTGCCCCAGTGTTTTCTAAGTGTCCCACAGACCGTATGATTTGTTGTTTCTACCTTCCTGTATCTTACATGCTTTGGGGCCTGGGGAGGTGGGGGGCTTTTACAAACTCTACCATCTCTCCTTGTGCCAATTTCTTTCTTCCTTGATCTTGGTCTGGTATTAAACCCTGACTTGGTCAGGAGGGTCTGAAGCCTCAGAGAGTGACCTGCGTTCTTAGTCTCTCCCCCTCTTCACATGCTGCATTTCACCAAACAGATGTGTTTAAAACGAGGTACACTTATGCAGAGAAAATAGCTCAGGAACAAAGGCTCGCTAAATTTGTTGTCATGTTATTTTAAAAATAAATACAGTAAATCTCTCAAGTTGAATATTAAGTGTCAGTGTCAGCAGACCCCAACACGGCTTGCTGCCCCAGCCTTGGGCGTGCTCTGTCCTGGCCTCCTTCTGCCCCAGCTCTGCCAGCAGCAAACAGGGCGTCTCAGGGGTTAAGGAATGCCATCATCAACCGATCTCGGTGGAATGTAGGCTTTACCATTGACTAGCCTCTCTGAACTTTGATTTCCTTAACAGAAATGGGGGTAAAGAATAGTTCCTATTTCATAAGATTGTTGGAAGGACAAATTAAGGTAATGCATGAAAAATGCTTAACCTGATGCATAATGAGTGCTCAGAAAATATCAGCTTTGGTCATTATTGTTTCGGACCATTCCTGAAAGACCTGGACAAAGACTCTCTTTTGTCTGTCTTCCAGATAAAGTCTGTCACTCTGCTGGTAAAGGAGCCTGTGCAGGCTACATAGCAATGTTATGTACATCAGTTCTTGAAACCTGGGTCCCCAGACCACCTACGCCTGGATCAGCTGGGTGCTTGTTAAAAGTGCAGACTTGTGAGCTCAAACCCAGACTTTCTGAATCAGAAACTCTTGGGGTCGGGCCCCAGAGTTGGCAGTTTTGGTATGGTCCTTAGGTATGCTCCTTCTGCACAGTGAAGTTTGAGAAACTGCTCTAGATAATTCAATCCAAAGATTATCTTTGCTTACTCAGGTTTCAAGGTCTCAGACTCCATTCACTCTGTCAGGGCCTGCTGGACTTTGGTGGGGGGTGGGGGGGCAATTAGAAATAGCATCACACCCACCATCCGGCTCTACTGGACTATTAGACCGAGAACTGGAGGGAGCTTTTCACCTGTGTGTTCACTTTCGATGATGGGAGGACACAGGTGTAGGATGCTGAAGGGACCTGTTCCTGGCCCACTGCACTGAGCAACAGATCTGCAAGGGAACCAGGTCACCGAGACAGCTCCGTCTACTGAGTGTTTTCTTTGTTTTTTGGAATGGCATTTAGTTAAAACCTCTAAACCCGTCCGTGTGGGTACAGTATAGAGGCAGCTGCGGGGGCTCCTGGCCATATGGCCGCTGCCTTGATCACTCTCCCTCCCCAGCTCTGTTGCATGCAGACAGCTACTATCCAGAAATGTCTGGGGGATTCTGGCTCTACAGGGTGACCCACCCCCGGCTGCTGGGAGGGAGGAGGCTGGAGGACCAAGTTTATTCTTTCAAGTGGCGCTCAGGCAGTTCATCTCTTGCCTTAGGAGGGAGAATCTGGCAAGGATTGTTAGGATTTAAATTCTTCTTCTTTGAACTATTTAGCCAAAAAGAACCTGGAGATAAACCAAACCAACTTAGGCCTTTTAAAAAAAAAAAAAAAAAAAAGTCAAGAACAGTAGTCAATTTTCTTAAAACCAAGCATTGAAAACTATTTAGTTCTTAAGTCAGAATTCACATTCTGGCAACAATCTTGGAAAAACAAAATTAAGCTGCAGATTTGCTGAGCTGACAGCTGCCTCGATCTCGAATTGGGGCAGCATTTCAAAGGAGAGCACATTTGTGTCTGAGGGCTTGGCCGCTGGGGCACCTCTGACAGACACACTGAGCCCCATCACCAGGGAAGAAATGACTTCATTTGCAGAGGAAGAAGACTTTGCCCAGAGGCTGGGGAGCCAGTGAGGGAAGGCCCTGGTCAGGGTGAGGCCCAGCAGGCGGCCCCATGGCTTCTGTTCCTGGCCCAGCTCCTGTGTCTGGGCACCCTCACCTGTGGCCTCGGACCCTGTCCCGTGGGAAAGCCTGGAGGTACAGCAGTGGCTCACTGTTCCTCCTGGAGAGCCTGGAGTGAGCTGAACTGTGGGTCTGGATTCACACTGAAGCTGTCCTGCGGGTCTGGATTCACACTGTCCTGTGGGTCTGGATTCACACTGAAGCCCTCTTCAGCTGGCACTCTCAGGGTTCTCCGAGCCGAGAGGCACACCCTGAGGTGGCTTAGGTGGGTAGTAGAGGTCCCCCTATGCTTTCTGAGGCCGGGGGACCCAGGTTCCTCTGCATTCCTCTCATATGGAACCAACATAGAACAGGGACCGTCACCTGCTTCACGGCTTGGGCAGGAAGGAGATGGAGACACAGAGGCTTTTCGTTTCTTGTTTCTTGTCCCCTCTTTCCCCAAGTTACCTACTGCCTGGAATTAATGTGGTGTAGATGTTAGGCCTGTGGGCTCCAGCTCTGTCCTGCTCTTTGTGATCTTGGGTAAATTATTTAGTTTCTCTGTACCTCAGTTTCCTCATCTGTAAAATAGGAATAACAGTGTGGACTTTTGGGTAGACGGGAGGAATAGTTGTTTACACAGTGACTGATGCATAATTAATTGCTCAGAAAGTCCTAGCCATGGCTACATGTTAATGAGAATGTTAAATTAAGTAGAGATGTGGCACTTTTTAAAAAAGTTTTATTTTTAAAATTTTGTTCCTTTTTAAAAAGTTTATTTAGGTATCTTGAGAGAGAGAGAGCATGCCCGTGCACACAGGAGAGGCAGAGAGAGGGAGAGAGAGAATCCCAAGCAGGCTCTGAGCTGTCAGCATGGAGCCCAGCACAGGGCTTGATCCCATGAACTGTGAGATCATGATCTGAACTGAAATCAAGAGTTGGATGCTTAACCAAGTGAGCCACCCAGGCACCCTGGAGATGTGGCACTTTTTACCAAATATAAGGTATTCAGGTAAACCTGAGCATTCATTGTGGTTTCCCCAGTCCAAATCTCTCAAACATACATTCTTATTAATGTTATTTCTCATCCTGCCTTTGTTGACATTTATACCACTTTGTGTACACTTCTTCATGGCTTATTACCTCCCAGCCTTAGGGCTAAACAAAATCTAAATTCTTGAAGGGCTCAGCTCTGCCTCTGTCAGGGGAGATCTGAAAAATACAAGCTTCTAAGAATGAATATGTGATGTCAGAGGGTGGGCACCTTGTGTCCTCAACACAAAAATTACTCTCTTTTGCCAGCATGAAGAAGCATGTCAGGTTTCTAAGCCAGAATTAGGGTGAAGCAGAAAAGCCGTGAAGGGGATCATCAGAATGGCATCCTCCAGTGGATCGGGGGGCAGCAGGGCAGCGAGAAGACATCAGCCACAAAGGCACAGACATTGTTAGAAAATGGATGGAGAAGACACCAGTAGAAAGGTCTATTTTGTGGTTTTCGATGGGCCCACGTTCTCTGTGGTTCTTTGGATAGATACAGTCACATTTATTGTCAGGGTGGGAGATAATCGTTGAAGTGAACGCGGCCCCCCACGCCCTCAACTCCAGGGTTCTTTTCTGCAAAGGAGAACAAAGGCTTTCTCATTTTCCCAGCTTTGTAAAAGCCATCAGAATTCTCTGTAGTCTCCTGTTTCCTAATGAAATAAAACCAGTTTCAGGAAGTCACCAGTTTCTTGAGCCTGCTCGTCAGTTTCCCTGGCACCTGAGTTGGCTGAGGGAGCGGCACTGGCAGTGTGGCTTTCTGGCTTGCAGATGATGACCACTGGATCATCGACACCGACTATGACACCTACGCGGTGCAGTACTCCTGCCGTCTCCTGAACCTTGACGGCACCTGCGCTGACAGCTACTCCTTCGTGTTTGCCCGCGACCCCAACGGCCTTCCCCCGGACGTGCAGAAAATCGTGCGGCAGAGACAGGATGAGCTGTGCCTGGCCAGGCAGTACAGGCTGATTGTTCACAACGGTGAGTGGGTGAGGGTCAGGGCACTGCACACTCTCCTGAGGGGTCAGTGGGCAGTGAGTTTGGGCCACAGGCCAGTGAAATACGGTGCTTCTGCCAGCGAGAGAAAACGGAGTCTCAGGAGCCCTGTTGGGCCCAGTTTGGTCCTTCTTGACCAGATCTTTCACTGGCCTTATCATGGGGCTGTTTCAGGAGGGATGGGCAAAAGCCCTTTTCCAAAACCCTGGCACTTTTAATTAAATCAAACTGCAGAGGACAGGCTCTTCCTTTATATCTGCTACCCTAGGCCCAGTCTGTGTGGCTACACTGCCCAAAAAACCATTTTGACAAAATTAACATTGTTTAGGGAGTCAGTAGCCCCAGTGAAGAGCCAGGCAGCAAATAATGGCCATTGCTGCCAAAGTTAAAGAGAGGGGTGCCTGGATGGCTCCGTTGGCTAAGCATCCGACTTCAGCTCAGGTCGTGATCTCAAGGCTAGTGAGTTTGAGCCCTGCGTCGGGGTCTGTGCTGACAGCTCAGAGCCTGGAGCCTGCTTCGGATTCTGTGTCTCCCTCTTTCTCTGTCCCTTCCCCACTCACACTCTGCCTCTCTCTCTCTCTCTCTCTCTCTCAAAAATAAATAAAAACAATTCTTTTATAAGTTAAAGAGAGACCTCGCCATAGCAAGTTTGAAACAGAACCATTTCAACAAATGCTCTTTTTCTTCATATGGAACTAGAGTGCCATGAAATTGACTAGCTGGTTTTCCTCACTTATGTTTTTTGAGATTCCCCAGAACAATCGTTGAATCTTTTTATAGATGTTACTCTTATCTGATCTTTTTTTTTTAGCATATGTGCTGCCTAAGCGAGCACTACCCCTGTCTGATCTTGCTTTAAAAACCAGTAACATTTTGGAGGAAAGTGTGCAGTCTATTTTGAAATGACACTCACTCCCACAGGAAACTGAGTTTCAAAATCCAAATAGGGTAATGTTAACATGTAGAAAAAGAGAACAGAACTGAACTCCTCCATCAGTCATCTAACTAGCTGGCCCATGCCACACCAAACAGATATGAACCTAAACCAAACACATTAAAAAATAAGATTTTGATGCTCTACCCTGGGGGCAGCCTAAATGGAGGGTGCGCAAAGGATCTCACCACAGCCAGGCCCCACACCAAGCCCTTTCCCTGAATTATGTCACTTAATCCTCAGAGACACCTCATGAAGTAGATACTCTCATGATCCACATTCTACAGATGAGAAAACTCAGGCTATGAAAGATTACACAGGTTGCCCCAAACCTCCCACAGGTAATTGAGTTGGATGCAAACCATGGTTGTTCTGTGACCCCGACCCTCCTTGTAGAACCGCCTGCTGACACATGACAGAGGACATGGTGGACATTCTATAGAACCACCCACAGAGTGACTGAGGCCAGGCTGATTTGGCCTCCACTTACTGAGATAGGAGGATATGCTCCCAATCCTTTGAAATGCAGTGAGGCAGGGCACCTGGGTGGCTCAGTCAGTTAAGCCTTCAACTTTGGCTCAGGTCATGATCTCATGGTTGTTGAGTTTGAGCCCCATGTTGAGCCCTGTGCTGACAGCTGGGAGGCTGGAGCTTCTTCAGATTCTGTGTCTCCCTCTCTCTCTCTGCCCCTCCCTAACTTGCACTCTGTCTCTCTCTCTCTCTCAAAAAAAAAAAAAAAAAAAAACCCACTAAAAATTTTTTAAAAGAAAAGATTCAGTGAGGCAATTTAAGGCACGTAAAAGGAAAACTTTAAAACAGCAGCTCCTATGCTGTCGCCTCTCTCTTGCCCCCGGAGAAATTCAAAGGATTTCAGAAAGCCTTAAGGATGCCAATGAACTACAGATGAATTACTGCCACGTCTAGCTGTAACCCTACAAGAAACATTTGAATAAAGCTGAGCCCTAAGGCCATCCTGACATACCCCATGTACCTTTAACATTGGGTCCAACTTTCTGTCATTGACTTTGTTTTCTGTATTTCAGGTTACTGTGATGGCAAATCAGAACAAAACATTTTGTAGCAACGTGGAGTTTCATTGGAAAAGTTCCCATTAACTCACTCAGCCTTCAACTCTGTCTTACCTTAGGAGTTTAGTTTCCCTCCTCTGCTCCCCTCCCCTCAGCCAACATGGAACCTTAGTACACATAAAAACATATGAGGTGATAAGTGAATCTGCACTCGAATGAATGTCTGCCTTCCTGGAGTGTCCTAAGGAATCGTTTGAGGCTTAGGATTCCAGACTTTGATTTATTAAAATATAGTCACCGGTTTGCTGTGATCTGGGTTTTTATTTGTGTTGTGTCTGTGTCAAAGTGAGAAGTCCTGCAGATGGTTGGGTACGGTGTGCTTTAATATACCAGGAGGGGCTCTTGTCTCCCAGCTCTTCATGACTTTTGGCCTGTTCTAGTGCCCAATCTCCATTATTAATGACTGTGGCTTCTCTTGACTTCCTGAAAAAAACGGATTTCCCCATTAAGTGAGAAAGGCCTTAACTACTAGCCTGGCTAAGGCACTGAGGCCAAAAGAGGTGAGTGTTGGTAGGCCAGGCCAGCGAGCCCAAGGCCTCAATGTACCCAAGGTTCATGAGGTAGGTAGGATGGTGGGCTCACCACCAACCCTTCATTATTTCTAGCACTTAATTTACTTCTATTTTTTTTTTTAATGTTTACTTATTATTGAGAGAGAGAAAGAGCACGAGCAGGGAAGGGGCAGAGAGAGGAGGAGACACAGAATCCAAAGCAGGCTCCAGGCTCAGAGCTGTCAGCACAGAGCCTGATGCAGGGCTCATACCCACAAACTGCAAGATCGTGACCTGAAGCGAAGTCAGATGCTTAACCGACTGAGTCACCCAGGTGCTGCTTAATTTAGTTCTTATTTCAGGCATGGCCAAAATATTGAGGGACAGGTTGCTGTGGGCTTCCCTGGGGGAGTTAGGAGAGGGGGCCCTGGAAGAGATCTGTGGGAAGATCATGGCGCCCCCTACTGGAGTGCCGGAAAGAGGCTAGCTGGGATAGAAATAGTGGGGCTGGAATGGAACACCAGTGTCCCACACGGTTAGTAGCACTTGTGAACACAATGCCTAACCTCATTCAGAGCCATTTGCCTTCATTTCCCAGGAGCTCCCAGGAACTTCAGTTTCTTATTTGGAAAAGGCATCAAGGCTTTGGCACCAGAGTCTTGGTTTTAAGTCAAAATCCAGCTTAGATATGTTGTAGCTGTGTGATTTGGAGCTGGTTATGTGACTTTTCTGAGCCTCACTCTTCTCTTGTGAAATATGGGGAAATAGTATCTGCTTGATAGGGTGCAGTGAGGGTTCAGTTAGACCACTCAGGAACTGTGCAAGCCCCGGAGATGATGCCAGACTGATGTTCATGAACTGGGTCTGGAGGGGGGGAAGGGCACATATGTGTAGAGATCTCTGCTTGGGGGCTGGCATATCACAGAGCCAAAAGGGGCTTCCGGGTCCACCACTTCACTGTGTGTTCTCCCATCAAAGAGGCAGATGACAGGTAACCCCGTAGGGGTAGTCCCTGCCTGTCGTTCACACGGAACAACAGGTGTCAGAACTGGGCTCTTCATCTTCAGTCTGATGATGCCAGACACCCATAACGTAGCCACACATCACATCAAAAGACAGCTTTAATTTACCAAATCTGTCAACCAAAGATGAACAAAAGATCCTTGTCCTCTTGTTCTCAAGCTTGTGATCACCATAAATCTTCCTTCGGAAGCAAGTTACTCAATAAACTTTGTAAACAATGGCAACCAATGACACTGATTTACTCTGCAACAAAGATTTGTTGAACACCTACTGTGTGCCAGCACCCGAGCTCTTGTGCGGTCCTGCCATTGCCCAGACTGCAAGTGATGGCATATCCCTGGGATCTCTTTGGCTCTTGTTTCTCCCCTCCCCCCTCCACCGCCTCTTTGTCGCAGAGATAATTCATAAAAATGGAGACCTGTAAACACAATGTGATTTCTCCTAATGTTGTATCTTTGGGCCCAAGTTCCCCATCCCTGCCTCCAACTGCCTACTTTCCATTGGATCTCATTGGGATCTCAAATTTATCCCCAAATGAAACTCCTGGCTCTCTCATCCCCCATTCTTCTCCTAGTCTTTCCCCATTTTTCTGGCCTGCTGGCTCATCCAATCATTGTTCATCCACGAGTCACCTTCGAATCCTCTCTTTCCCTCATGTTCTACATCCTGTCCGTCAGTAAATCGGGCTTACTCTGCCTTCCCAAAGTAGTCCCAAGATCTTATCTCACAACCCCCTACTAAGGCCATCCACCTCTGACTTCCCATTTTTTTTCTACCTCAGCAGCCACCTAATTTGTCACATTTTTATTCTTGCTCTTCAAAGTCCATCCTTTGCACATCAGCCAGAGTAATATTTAAAAATAGATATTAGGTCATATCAGTCTCCAACTGCAAACCTCCAGTGGTTGCCCATTGAACACAGAATAAACTCCCTATGTGGCCTCCCAGGCCCAATATAGTTCAGCCCTGTCCCTTCTCTGGTTTCAATCAATGGGCTCCAGCAGGGCACCCCTCTGTCCTGGCATCAACAACAGTGTGTAACACAGAAGAAGATCAGTCAATAGTTTGCTTTGCCTACACCAGTCTTCTTTCTGTTCTGCAAGTATACCAGCCCCTTTGCACCAGGACCAGTGTTGACAATGTCTGCAAAGCCCTATTCCCCTGGATTCTGATGGTTGGCTCTTTCTGGTGGTTTATCTTTTGGCCCAAATATCAACCCCAGAAAGGTCTTCCTAGACCCCTCCCCCCATCCCATCCAAATTGCCATCAGTGTCCTATTTAAAAATTTTTTTCGTGTTTATTTACTTTTGAGAGAGAGAGACAGAGACAGAGCATGAGCATGAGCAGGGAAGGGGCAGAGAGAGAGGGAGACACAGAATGTGAAGCAGGTTCAGGCTCTGAGCTGTCAAAACAGAGCCTGACACAGGACTCAAACTCATGAACCGTAAGATCATGACCTGAGCTGATGTTGGACGCTTAACTGACTGAGCCACCCAGGTGCCCCACCACTGTCCTATTTTCTTCATGATGTGAATCCACTCTATAATGCTATATTATTTACTGATTTCTGTTTAGTGCTTCTCCCCCAAAATAGAAGGTAAGTAAGCCCCATAAGGGCATGAGCCATGGCTGTCTGGTTCACCGCTGTGTTCCTAGCACCAAGAACACTGGCCACACTATGGGCTTAAAAGGCACCTGACAGGTGGATCCATGGAGGGAATCACTTACGCTCTCACTCTTAATGATTTGAGTCATTCTATCTCTTCTCTGATTCCATAACATGGCTTCCCCTAAAGAGGTACATGGCATTTCATTTCTTATAAGTGAAAAACTAAAGTCACTTTAATTTTTTTGAATTTCTTTGGAAATTCCTCAAGTTTTGTTGACATTATTGAATAGTCTTGAGGCCTCGCAAGTCCAGGGTGGGGACCTACAGTGGTAGTGAACCTTCAGGGAGAAACCTGAGTATTAGATCACTTGCAAGACTCACTCCAGAAACCAGCATGGTGTGGCTTTATATGTAAGAGATGTGATTGCTGAACAGCTATAAATAAAAATTTATTAAACTCAATCATATTACAAACACACTGGAAAAAGTTCATATTTAAAGGGAGCCCATAACAAATCCTTTTATGAAGGGTAAAATTGTCATACTGAATGATCACCCCTTAATTTACTGGTGCTATAAATGTGTATTTGCATAGGTTACATTTTCTTAAAGCAGGCTACAGTGATATGATGGTCCTGGAAATAAACTCCCTTTGAAAGTGTATCCTAGCTTTCCAGAGGGTGATAAACTCTGCCTATAGAGAAAAATTTAATTAGTTGGAAATAACGGACAGATCATTTCTTCTGACAGATGTATCTGTAAACATGGCTCCCTTTTCTGGGTAGAAGAAGCAGTGGAAAATTTTCCTCCATTCATTCCTAAACAGTGACATGTTATAGAGAATGGGGTTCAGGGCTGAGTTGGCAAACGTGAAGGCCACCACCCAGAAGAAGAGGGATGGCCAGATGACTAGGTCCTGCTTGAAATTCTGGATCAAGATGAGGAGGATGGTGATGATGATGGGGCTCCACATAATGAAGAAGGAGATCATGAGCAGGAAGAGGGTACGGAAGAGTCGGAAGTCCTGCTGGGACACGCGGATATGGTGGCTCTCCGAGGAAGCCAGGTTCACCGTGAGCCTTTTCCTTGATGCCTTTGTGATCTGCAGGAACACAAAACAAAGCCAGAGCCACAATTTACTGCAGGATGTAGGGGATTTGGGCTGAGGAGGAACAGAGCATCTAGGAGTTGGAATCTGCCGTCCCTGCTGTCCTGGGGCAACTTTGGAAATTTGTGTGGAGAGGGCCGGTCTCAGTGGCCTCGCAACTGCCCATACTTAGGATGCTCTGGGGAATAGGGCCCCTGGCTGGCCCCCTGGATATACGGCCCCCATCCGTATTGTAAATAGAGTTGATGCAGAGGAGTGGAAAGGCTGAACTGAATGGTCTAGAAGAGAAATATGTGAATGGAAGCACATTGCTATGGTCTGAATGCATCCCTCTAAATTCATATGGTGGAACTAACCCCCAAGGTTATGGTATTAGGAGGCAGGGCCTTTGGGAGGTCATTGGGTTATGGGGACAAAGCCTTCATGAATAGGGCCCTTAAGAGATACGTCCCAAGACAGCTCCTTCAGTCCTTCCACCATGTGAAGACAGCAAGAAGCTGGCAGTCTGCAGCCAGAAGAGGGCTCTCATCAGAACCTGACTGGGCTGGCACCCTAGCCTTCAACTCCAGCCTCCACAAGTGTGACAAATAAACTCCTGTTGTTTTTAAGCCACCCAATCTGTGGCATTTTGTTATGGCAGCCCAAACAGGCCAAGACACGCATTTCCCCTATTATTGCTTTTTTTGAAAGTGGTAAGTAAGTAACTGTATAAAAGCAGTATGTGTTCGGGGCACCTGGGTGGCTCCGTCGGTTGAGCGTCTGACTCTTGATTTCGACTCAGGTCATGATCTCGCGGTTTGTGAGATTGAGCCCCGCGTCGGGCTCTGTGCTGACAGTGCAGAGCCTGTTTGGGATTCTGTTTCTCCCCCCCCCCTCCCCAGGCCCTCCCCCACTCATTCTCACTCTCTCAAAATAAATAAACTAAAAAAAATTTTTTTATTAAAAAAAAATTTTTTTAACGTTTATTTATTTTTGAGACAGAGAGAGACAGAGCATGAACAGGGGAGGGGCAGAG
>NW_024412404.1:34174547-34206659 GCF_014898765.1 Herpailurus yagouaroundi | reverse complement strand
ACAGAGAGAGACAGAGCATGAACAGGGGAGGGGCAGAGAGAGAGGGAGACACAGAATTGAAACAGTAAAAAAATTTTTTTAAATAATAAAAAAAATTGAAAAGCAGGTGGTGTTCAAGGTATAAACTCAAGCAATATGATGCTGAAGGAGAGCAAATTAAAAATATAAGCAAGGCTTCTAGCTTCCTGCACCATCCATGGTCATTCCCTGGAAGGAACCCGTGACCAGTGTCCTGTCTGTCCTTCTGGGAACGCTCTCCCATCACACACATGCCTAGCAATGGGAACACAGACGTCTGCACTGTTGCTTTGCCCACAAATGGGACCACGCCATGCAGCCCCCTCTTAACCCTTCTTCCTTTCCGCTCAGCAGCAGGCCTTGGTGCTCATTCCATATAAGCCCAGACAGAAGGCACCTCATCCTTGTTATCTGGCAAGTGGCTGCATAGATTCCATACTGTGGCTGCACCAGGATTTATCGAGGCCCCTATGGATAGATATTTTACTTATTAGCCTTTTTGGAGGGGGGCGCGAGGGCCCTGGTTTAAGTGGCAGTCCACACACACTTGTCCCTTTCTCCTCCCCTCCAGGTTTTTGGGTGGCAGAGAGGGCAGTGGGAGATGGCGTGAGGGTGTGGCCAGTCTGGGCAGACAGGGAGCACTGAACCCCCACATCTGGTTCCTCTCCTTCCACAAGAGCAACTGAAATGGATTCTAGTCTTGCCGCAGGCCGCTGAGGTGGGGCCATGGAAGGCGGCCGAGACTGGAGGCTGCTCATCTGCCAGGCCACCTGCTGCCGGGAGCCAGCCTGAAAGCGAAGCTGCTCTGGAAAGGGCCCACGATGCCTGGCGTGCACGCCATTTGGGAATGAGTCCCTGATCAGTAGGGTCTGTTGGCACCACCAGCTACATGGAGACCAGAGGCCATGACCAACCGAAGGGGACGGTCACCTTACAGGGGGGACACATAAGGGATGACTCCATTAGCGGCCTCATCGTGTACGCTGTCCACATTGCCCTGCCAAGAAGGATGGAGTCCCTCATACCGTGTCTTACACATATTTTCGAATGATGTTGATGTAAATTCATATTTATTGAGCACTGACTTTGTGCTAGGCTCTGTACATATCACTTGGCTTATCTCTTTACATTCTCCCAACAATTCTGGGACATAGGTACTTTGATGATCCCCATTTTACAGATGAGAAAACTGAGGCTCAGAGCGGCTGAGGAACTTTCCCACCAGTACCCAGCTAAGCAGTTGCAAAGCTGGGCTTCAAACTGGGCAGCCTGACTCCGGCCCATGCTCTTTTTTTTTTTTTTAATTTTTTTTTTTTTAACATTTATTTATTATTGAGAGACAAAGCATGAACAGGGGAGGGCCAGAGAGAGAGGGAGACACAGAATCGGAAGCAGGCTCCAGGCTCTGAGCTGTCAGCAGAGCCCGACGTGGGTGTCGAACTCACAAACTGCAAGACCATGACCGGAGATGAAGTCGGACACTTAACCGACTGAGCCACCCAGACGCTCCACTCCGTGCCATGCTCTTCATCTTAAACGAGTTTCTTCCTACCCTCTGCTAATCCCCACCAATGGAAATCCTTCTGCCTGGCCTATAACTCCATGCTCTGATGCCAGAGACTCTGAGAAGCCTTCCTAGTTCATCTCCCACAAGGCATCCTGCAGTACTTTGTCTCCAGCATTCACGTGGCCCTTGCCACGTGGACCATGTGGTAGGTGCTGAAGCGTCATTGTTACCTCAGCCACCAGACTGCAGGCTCCACAGGCAGCCCTGTGGCTTCTGTGGCCTGGGGCTCTAGCAAGTGCCTGACAGTGACTATGAACAAACAGACAGAGAAATGGACTGACTCATGGGTCGAGTGAATAAGTGGTCGGGTCTGTTTTTAGCACTGACTGATGCCACCGTTTCCTCTGCCCATGGTTCCCATGACTTTCAGGGCGTGAGAAGGAAAACGGGCTCATTATAATCCAATGTGGCTCCTTGCTGCTTCCCACCCCACGTTAGATGACAAGACTGGGTGACTTTTATCCAGGCTTTAAAATGTCTCTGTCATTGCACAGAATGCTTCATGTGTTTTAGGGGAAATGAAATGCTCAGCTAACTTGAGGATTAACTTTAATCCTTAAAACAAGCCTAGGGGGCAGGTCCTGTCATTACCCGACTTTGGGTATGCAAGATGAAGGCTCTGAGAGGTGAAGGAACACGCTCAAGGCCTCATGGTCAAGGTGGAGGAGAAGTGCCCCTCTGGGGAGGCATCTGAGCTCTTCATCATGGGGCTACGGGGGAGCACAGTGCTCCCAGGGATGTGGTCCATGGCCACCTGTGTCAGAGTCACCAGGCGAGCACTTGGGGCCACGGTCAGATACTCACTTTTGTGGGTCTGAGTGGGCCCAGAAAGCTGTACTTCTCACAAACTCTGAGTGATCTTTGCTGACTGAAGTATGGGAGCCACTTATACAGGACAGCAGATTTGGAATTGCCCCACAGTTCTTCATAAAGAGTCACTTTTTAAACAGTCCTTTTGAGACGGTCCTGAGGGAAACTTCTCTCTATCTCACACCTCTGCCACTCCAGGCCACCACACCACGGTGCTGACAGGTGGGTGCAGGGGGAGGTGGTTCCTCACTGACATGCTCAGGACCTGGGGGTTGGCTCTCCTTGGGGTGCTGCTTGGTCCATCAGCAACACACAGATTGAATCTTCAGACAACAGACTCCATCTTTCTAGAGGGCCCACCTCCTTCTCCATCACTGGCAAGCAGGCCCCAAACCTGGGAATGAGGGCCAGGCGTGGAGAAGGGGCTGAATGTTCATTACCTAACACCTTGGTGCTTAGCTAAAACAGAGTTCATTTCTCAGTTGAGCCCCGAGATGCGTGAAAGTTTTCCAACTTCAAGCAGTACCCTCATTCTCTCATTCGGCAAATATTTATTGAGCCCCTACCATGTTGTGCCGAGTACTCTCATAGGTGCTGGATATACAGCCGGAAAGAAGGGAGCCCTGCCCCACCCCTCCCCGCTCTCCCATCCTAGTGTGTGCCTGGAGAACGAGGAGGGGAACAAGAAAGGGTAGAAGCATCTCCTCTTGCCGTGGCAGTGGTTGCTGGGTGACAATGTAAACCAAGCCCCAGAAGCTAGCATTGCCAGCCTGATTGAAATCACTTGGGAGTGACTGGGGGACTATTACCCTGGGAAACTATTGATTGGAAAAAGCCACTGGAGATGCATAGCACGCTTGAGTCATGAGGAAAGAGGAAGCAGGGAAGGCAGAACCGTGGATAAGGCCACTGCCCTGAGCACGTGAGGCGGCTTTGGAAGGGAAGCGCCCAGGTGAAGCCTGCTCTCCAGTCCTTGCCCAGGGCAGAGCCAGCAACCCCAGCAGGGACTTTAGAGCAGTGTTCCCCGAAGGAGACCCATAGAGCACCAGTGCAAAGAGATGCTCTGTGGGGAGAAGGGGGTCTGTGGTCAGATTTGGTGGTGCTGCCTCCTCTATTCCTGGGTTGGAGACTCTCAAAGAACATTAGCCTGAGGCCTCCCAGACGTCCTGCTGCAAAGACACCTATTTAACATTGACTCATTGGTGGTTCCTAAACTCATTTGATCACGGACCCCTTTTTGATATCTAACAGCGCATGGAGACCTAGAGAGTGCTTTAGGGGAGATGCTGCTTTAGAGGAATAAAAGATCGGGGTGATTTCAAAGAGGCACTTCTCACGCCTATAGATGGAAACTGAGGCAGAGACAGTACCGACAGGTAAGAGGTAGACCTGGTGGGAAAGGGTTGGCGGATGCAGTTATGTGTCTTATGGTTTCTGATGATTTGTTAGTTGGGTCTCTATGAAAACAGCTGATTAACGCTGATGGTCAATTCATTTTACAGAGTTACGCTCATAACAGAAAAATTTCAGCTGGGAAGCTGATCCAGTGTCTCTGAGTTATGAGTATCATAACGAGTATGAGCTTGTGGGGTGGAAAGTCCTTTTTTAAAGGTCTTATATTTGCATTAACATGATTTTCAAAATCACAACATTACATAGCTTTCAAATTCAATTCTAGCAGCCTGTCCAAAATATTATCATATCTACACTCTCATTTTACTGTGTTAAACAACCCACTGAGGCCTGTCGACCTCCAGACAAAACTGAGGCCCGCAGTAGTTAAATGACTTGCCTGTGTTAAAGTCACGCAGGAATAAAGCTTGGACTAGAAGCTAGGTCTTAGGACTTTTTGTTGAGTGGTTTCCCCACTGTGCGAAAGGAGAAGGTAGAGTTGGCCGTTTCACTGTGTTCCAAAGTTTGTCTTACTCATTCAGTGAGTGTTTGCTGAGTATCCACAATGAATAAGCCAGGCTCTGTGCTAGGCATGGAGCTATAGCAGTAAACATAAGAAAGTCTCGGCCCTCATGGAGACTGCATTCTAGTGTGCAAAACAGATGCTTTACAAATAAATACACATAAATGGAATATGACAGGCATGGTAAGTGTACAGAAGAGAAATATATCAGGGTAATGAGGGACTAGAGAATGATGAGAAGGCACTCTGGGGAAGAGCCTTCTGAGCAGAGACCTAAATGGAGTGGGGGAGTGGCCCACACAGAAATTGGGGGAATGGAGATCCGGGAGAGGAAATCACAGGTGCAAAGGCCCTGAGGCAGCTGTGTGTCGGCATGTGTGAGGAGTAGCCCCCAAGGTGGACACAAGAGAGAGTGAGAAGATGATGTGAGAGGGCAGGCAGGGGCCAGATCACACAGGGCATCAAGGTGTGGGCTTTGAGTTTTGCTCCACACATGAGGGAAGTGATGGGGTCTAAATGGTATCTTCGAGTCACTACTGAGAGCACTGTTTCATAACGGTGAGTCATGATAGATATTCTCTTTCACCCAGGAGCTGTCCTGGGGTCTGTGACGGGAGGAACTGAAGGCTGGCCATGGGTTTATATCAAAGTGTCTGGAAAGTGATGAACAGGAATCTAAAGGCTGATGGATATGAGGACCCCTCCCCCAACTCATCAGGGCTCTTGGGGTCTCCCAGAATGTTTCCGTGTGGGCCCTGGCCTGAGAAAAAGATGGAAGAGGGTGGGAAAACCTTTCCGTGGAATAAGTCAATCCTCCCTCAGAAGGCAGCTGAGTCATCTCAGGTGAAGTGCAGTGGGGCAGACAGGAGCTCTCATGGCCTGCAAGGAACTCAGGAGCGTGACCGCCCTGCCCTAGCATCGGCTCCTAGCTCTTGCCACGCTCCAAATCTGGACTCTGCAGTTTATTCTCTCAAAAAATCTCAGGGGTATCTTTTCCCAGCATGCTCTGAGGGTAGGGTCAGAGGAACAGCCATGCCTAACAAATAACAACAGATGTAGTCTACTCACCCCCCGCTACAGGCAGGCACGGCTCTGTGGGTCCCCGGTAGTATTCCTGACATGTCTCCCAACAACCCTACACCGTCTGAGTTATCATCACCATTTTGCAGATGAGGGAGCAGAGGTCCAGAGAAAGTGAGTAACTTGCTAAAGGTCACACAACAAGGACTCAAAAGCCGGGTTACTGGAAGAGCCCTTTATGTCTCCATGTCTGCCTTTCCTAGCCCTCTCCTCTTCTCTCTTCTCCCCCTTATTCACTTCTTAAGTCCGTGCGGTGTTCAATGGTTTGCCAAGCATTTTCACACTTGAGTTCTAGCATCACTCTGTCCTGTGTACTAGAGGCTCACCGCATCGAGCAGCAGTCCTGTTGTCTGTCTCCCCTTCCCCTTCCTGTGTTGGAGCTCCTTCTGAATAGAAAAATGTGATCTGCTCACTCTTGACCAATCTCCACTCCCCACCAGCACTTTGCAGAGAGTAGATCCTCAACAAATGTCTGAGGAATTAAAGTGTTGGGACGCTGGGGCCAGACTGCCTGGGTTCAAATCCTGATACCACTGCTTATGAGCTATGTGATCTTGGGCAAGTTACTTAGCCCCTCTGCATTGGTTTCTTCATCTGTAATTCTTATTAGGATTAAATGAATTCATTCCTGACACATTTTAAATACTACACAAATATTTGTTAAATCATTTTTTAAAGGATTCATTTTAAATTTCTCTTCCTTATTCCCTCACTTCTTTTCTTTTAAGGTAATAATAGCTAACACTTACATAGCATTTACACATGCCAGGCCCCTACTGCAAGTGCTTTACAGACCTTGGCTCCAGGCCTGAATCTGCCTCATACCCTTGAACAAGCCCCAGGCTGGATGTCACTAAAGTGGGTCACAAGTCAATCGGTGGGGAACAGTCTAGGGACTAGATTGGGGATCCATCTCCCATAGGACCCAGGATTAACAGACCCGGATAGAGGCTGGCCTTGTTCTGAGCAGCTAAGAAGGTTCTAGATCCTCAGCTACAAAGAAAAGGCCATAAAAAGTAGCCAGATAACAAGCAGGACCTACAGGGCTCCGCTTCGATAAAATTGTTTGCCAGATGACCTGTAACATGCAATAAAACCAAGATTCAACAACTGTAAACCTTCAAGAGGACTCAAGGTTTTGCATGAAATCTTCTGAGATGAGCATAAACATATATGTACATGCTACTTGCCTGAGCCAGAGCCATACATGTGAATGGGCCACCTCAGGAGGTGGGACACAGGCTGGCAGGGTCCTTTTTACGTCCCTGTACATACCTCCAAAGTAGACATTACTTCCTGGCTCAGTGCACTTTTGAAAAGCACCTTCCCTGGGAGTGTGGGGTAGCAATGGGAAGGTACCAGGAAGGGGCTTCTGGGAATATTCTGTTTCTCGGTCTGTTTCTGGAAGCTGCTTCTAGGAGTCAGCTGTGCACGCATGCTGGGGATGCTTTTCTGAATGTATATTATACTTCAATAAAAAGTTTTTTAAAGTGTACGTTCTCTATCACCGTATTGCTATCTGTGATGGGGTAACAATGGACTCAACCCAAAAGCCCATAAAGTGAATTATATCACATCTGTATGATGGAAGACCATGAAGCCATTAAAAAGAATGAGGCAGAGATATAAGAGCAAACATGGAAAGATATTCCAGTATAGTGTTAAGCCGATAAAGGAAATTACAGAGCAAAGAGTGTTATCTCAAATCTGAAACAAACAAACAAACATTGGGTTGACCCATGGTGAGTAGTTGATATTCGACCATTTTATATGGTTTATCATACATATATAACATACATTCATTATACTCATGGCATAAAAATATGCATATAGGCACATCTATAAAAAAAGTAACCTGAAAAATATACTTTGAACTGTTAATGGGAGTAGATGTTTAGTTTCTGTATCACACATTTCTATATGTCTTTAATTTCTTTTAATTTTTTTTTAAGTGTATTTATTTTGAGAGAGAGCACGAGCAGGGGAGGGGCAGAGAGAGAGGGGAGAGAGAGAACTCCAAGCAGGCTCTGCACTGTCAGCGCAGAGCCCTGATGCAGGGCTCAAACTCACAAACCGTGAGATCATGACCTGAGCCAAAATCAAGAGTCAGATGCTTAACTGACTGAGCCCCTCAGACACCCCTTTAGTTTAATTTTTTATAATGAGCTTTGTATTACTTTAGTGATCAGCAAAATTAATAATAATAATAATAACAATCACAAAGATATAACTTTAAAAAAATATTACATTCTCACTCCTTGGTGTTGCGGAGGGGGTAGACCTGGGCAGCGAGCCAGGCTTGGACCAGCGTGAACTCTGAGGTAACTTCGCCCTGGAAACGCTAAGATTCCATCTGAAATACCCCCGGCTTCGGTGCAGTTCAGCTGTGGCCCTTGAAGCACACATACCTGTAAAATCTTGGAGTAGCTGATCACAATGAGCAATCCCGGCATCAAGAAGTTCAAAGTAACAAACGACACATCCCAGGAGATTTCTCCAGCGATGCTGGGCCAACTCAGTGTGCAGATCGGAATTTCCTGGTTACAAGAAGGAAGAAAACGTCAGTTAAGTGGTGGCTTCTTGTTTGGCTTGAGCTCTGTCCCAGCAGGAGGGTACCCAACCCTGTTACACTGTTGTGTCACCATTCCACAACCGGGTTGACAGGAAACCCCCGCATCCTTTCCCCTGCCCACACAAACACCCCTACAGGCCCCCAGAATACCCGCAGTGATTACTCCCGTTCTCCAGGGGACTCAGCTGGGTGTCAGGGTCCCATGCAGGTAACAGCTCAAGTTAGCTGCGGGCAGGACTCCAGGCCCAGTGCTCTTTCCCCTCCTGAACTGAGCTGCAAAGAGCCCTTGAGCCTTCTCTTCATTTTACAGGTGAGAACCTGAGCCCTGAGAGGCCACACAGACTGGAAGCGACACGCATATGAAAACAGGCAAGAGGTTCCGGTGCAGTCACACTGGGACTGCTGAAGGCACCAGAAACAACATTGAGGCGCTGAGTGTTCATTTAGGGGAATGACGATGTCTAAAATGTGTCAAGCCGCATCAGAGAAGGCTGGGGCTTACTCCAAGACAATACCGGTGCCCAGACTTGGAAGCTCTTTCCTCCTGTGTCCCTCCTCCAGGGGAGCACACTATAGCCCCAGACAATTCTCCATCATTCAAGATGTAAAACCACTGGAAAGGGGTGGAAAAGCATGCTTTGTGGCCTTTGCTGCTGTCAGTAGGCTGGGCTGAATTCAAACGTTTGACAGTAATTACACACCTTGAAGCATATAGGGACCTTCTTACATGGTTACTAGGAGCTGCTGGAATAATCCACTCCATCGATAGTCAATGGTCTGCCTGTCTGTCTGTTTGTCTGTCTCTCCTCCCAAACAAACTCCTCATGCATGCTTGACTGTAGGAACAGAATTTTAGAAAGCAAGTTGCCCTAAACGCTTCTGAACGTGTAGAACAGACTTTTAAGAGCACATTTTGTGTACAAAGAGCACATTATTGACCTCTGGTGGACAAGGCATCTTAACCAATGGGCTAGTAGTATTTTTTTAATGTTTATTTGTTTATTTTGAGAGAGAGTGAGTGAGCAGGGGAGGAGTAGAGAGAGGGGGAGAGACAGACAATCCCAAGCGGGCTCTGAGCTGACAGCACGGGGCTTGATCTCATGAACCATGATATCATGACCTGAGCAGAAATTAAGAGTCAGACGCTTAAGTGATTGCGCCACCCAGGCGCCCCAAGGTAGTAGTATTACTTACAGCATCATTCGTTTATTCATTCAGCCTATATTTATTGAATGCTACACTAAGTAAAGGCAAAGAACTTTCATCATGTATATCACAACTGAGTGGTCAAATTCAAAATGCAGCCAAATAGTCGCTTCTTTTCCTATTAACAGAAAATCGTAAGTCTGATATTCACTGAGCACTTATCTATGCCAGGAAACACTTTAAATACATTACCTCATTGAATGTTTGTAGCATCCATATTGAAATGCATATTACTATTTTTCCCACTACACCGAGCAGAAAACTAAGGCTTAGAAACACCCTCCTAAAACAATAGTTTAAAGGTGTAGTACTTTTTAATCATAGAATATCTTCCCATGAGAGCTAAGTAGTCATAAAAGACATCCAGAGACATACCAAGAAAACTCTAAAGCAAGTCAAACAGGGAAGAATGCCCAAGGGCCCCCAACTCTTTCCAAAAGCCTTCTCCAGAATGTCTGCCAAAATCTCTCCAGGCTTAACATGATTTTGTAGAAGAATACGTAATGATAGAGCTGGGTGTTCTCCCTTCAATCGGGGCAAAAAACTAGATCCTCAAATGATCTGCTTTGCCCAGTGCTGTTGAAGAAAATGTGTAGGTGTGAATGAACAGAGATATACACCTACGCACGTGCACACACAAACACGCACACACGCATATGCATAGAAAAAAGACTGGAAGGATACAGTCCAGAAAATTAAGTGTCTGTTTCCAGGTGGGACTCGAGTTATTTTTGTTCTAAATCTTCTAGAATGTGCCAAAAAAGGGCGATAAACGTTAATTTTTAAAAAAAAATGATGATCAAACATGAAACCATGATAGTTTAGCAGACCTAACCAGCTACTTTTTCAACAAAAACAATGAACCCATCCCAATTTCATGACTCTGAGGAAGATGCTCTTTCACCTTTTGATTTGTAGCACTCACCCCAGGCCCAGAGTGTGATAAGGAAGTGAGATAAGAACTTTGCACAGCACCTCACACATGACCGAAGAGACAGTGTGGCTGGCCTGTGTGGACTGAATCATTTATATGCTCTTTAGAAAGCTTTATATGGTACCATTGTTTACGCGCAGAGTTTATTCTCATTAAGAAATTTAGCAGCAGGCGCCAGGCCCAAAGTCAGTGAGCTGGCTTGGTATTATAATTGCGTTTTTGTGGGAAAATCCATCTGACTTACGTTATTTTGATTCTAGTTATTCTGACCCAGGCTGTGACTTAAGAGGGAGTGTGGCAGTGAGTCAACTCTGGACGGCGGAGACATGAGTCTTATAATATTCTCTGTACTTTTTCTGCACATTTTGGAAGTGTTTCCTGATTTTAAACAGGAAATTTGAAAACCAGACGTGCTAGGCCCATTTATGACTGAGCTACAGAAGCAGAGTGGCCGAGTCAACAACTGTCCTTTAATTGGTTTGTTCAATCACTCACTGACTCCAGCCACAGTGGCAGCCACAGTGAGGATGGGCAAGGTGAGGCCCCCGCCCTCGAAGAGGCTATGATGTGCTTAAGGAGAGAGAGAAGGGCTAAGAAACTTCAATACAGGGCAGCGAGCTGGCAATGCCCAGAGCTATGGATGACAGGAGAGCACAGTCACCAGGGAGAGTGGCCTCCTGGAGGGGTTGTGTTCACTGTGCTCAGAAGCATGGGGCTTCAGTCAGGAGAATGGGGAGGCTGGAGCTCGGGACAGGACAGGAAGGGACAAAGTCAGGAGGCCACGTACAAGGGTGTTATGTGGTTAAGTGTGGCTTGTATCCCCATCCCAACCTCTACCTCTCCCTGGCAATCTCATCCATTGTCATGGCTTCATTTCCGAGTTGCAGCTGCTTTTTCCAGCCCTGTCTTGTTCTGTCTTCAAAACAGGTCCCAGTGTCCTGAGGACATCTCTGAAGGATGCCTCACAGGTATGACAAGGCTCCAATGTCCCACCCCAGAAGGCTCCACCTCCTGCCGTCACTGACTCGGGGCCTGGAGAAGCCATTCCCAGTGCTGCCAGCAACCTGAGTACGGGCCTTCTGCCTTCTCCTCCCTACCTTCTGCCTTCACAGATACCCAGTGGACCCACGTATTTCATTCTCACCGGCCCACCCTTCCCGGACCTGGTCCATCTCTCACCTTGGAAGTCCAAACTCTCTAAAGGACCACAGCTGGCCCTTCTCCAGCTGGCCTCCACCAACCCTTCCAGCACCATGTCTTGCCAACCTGTGGACTATTTCCTCTGCTTGTAATGTCCCTCCGGTTCCCCACGTCCTTGTCTGGCTAACTGCCTTTTGTCTTCACACGCAGCTGAGACATCACCCATTCTCTTCTAAGAAGACCCCCGGTGGATGGGGGTTTCTGTCTACAGGCACCGCTCCACGCTGCCCCCTCTCCACACTGGCTAACTTATTTGCAGATGCCGCCTGATTCCAGCTGTTCCCCGTCATCCTTCTGTAATGACGCTTCTTGGAGTACCATCGAGGATCCCTTTGTAAATTATTCTCCCTGTTCCACCTCTTCAAACAAAATGGGAGACTTCGAGATCACTTGAAGGAACTGGGAATCCTAGTGGATATCTCCTTGTCTCTCTGCTTCCCAGCCAGAAAAGAAAGAATATATCAGTGCAAGAGATGAACTTTCTTATATCTTAAAGGATCCTCTACTACTAACAAAGGCAAGCAAATTGCGTTGATCTCCTCAGCTAGTTTGCACTCAGCAGAGACACCGTGACGTGATTGGCCTGGTGTTAAAATGGGGCAGGGCAGAGCATTAGGACCAAGGGCTCCCAAGGAAATGTGAACTTGCAGGAAATGGCACAGGAGTGGGGTGGGGGGAGGTGGAGGAGGGACACAGAGCCAGGCTAAATTCTGGTTCCATCCCTTGCCTGCTCTGGGACTTTAGGCATTTTCCCCTTTGGAGGATGAACAAACAAACACCTGTTTGTAGGATTTCTGTGAGAACCAAACTGTGCCAGGATCCGAGACCGTCTGCATTCTCATTACCTGCACCTCCTGGAACAGGACAGTGTCTCGGTCACATGACTCATGATGAGGGCAGGGGGCACGGGTGCTCAGTAAATGTTTGTACAATGAATGGGCAGCACATTCTGGCCGGGGTGCACGGTCCCCCCCAACCTGCCATTGAGGCCGGCGCCCTGCCGGGGCCACAGCATACACAGGCAGGAATCCCACTGGACCAGGCTGAGGTGACCTGGCTGAGATGTCTGTGTTGCCAGGATGTGCCCACCCCCTTAAAACGGCAGCCTATTATCTTACTGCAATCAGAAGAATTACACTATTTGAAGAATGTTTGAAATATTTATAACCAAAGATAAGGAAACTAATAATAGCTGGCAATTCTTGAGTGCTTAACTGTGTATGTGCCAGGTGGTGGCCCATTTACCGAACATTAGTCCCCATGGCAATCCTATGTTAGACTGTTATCACGCCCATTCTGCAAATGGGGAAAGGAAGGTAGAGAGACGTGGGACCACTTGCCTCTGGCACACAGCTCCTAAAGGGCTGACATTGGAATTCAGACTCAGAACGTCGGACTCCAAAGCGCACGCACGCTCCTAATACCGAATTATCTAGCGTTTTCAGCATGCCGATTATTTCATCATCCCTTCAGGGAAGGGTTAGAGAGCCTGGTCACCCTGGATTGTGGGCACCCGCTGCCCAAATGGACAAAGGTACTCATGTTCCTGTTTTGGGGAGGAGGAGGGGTGCTCAGAATAGCAGAAAGCTCTGAGACGTACTGTTTCCCTGGCCAGCGCTCCTTGAGAGGAGGCAGCCAGTATGTGCTTGGGGTTACTTAGTTTCCTCGGCCGGTGGTTTGGGTAGGAAAGTGTCTCCCATCCAAAACCTCCATATTTAGTGTCCAAGTGGGAAGGGGCAGGCAGAATCTAGACAGGAAGCTGGGAATAGAGGATTGAGAAAACAAGCTTTTGCTAATTTTAAATGTGAGACTCCATTCAGTCTAGCCTAGATCCTTCTCTCTTTTTTAAAATGGCCACACTCCGCCCCCCCCATTTCTTATTCTTTCCAACTTATTTTTTCAACCCTTCATCCTCAGTTTGCTCACCTATAAAATGAGTTGTTTCGTACATGCTCAGGTCACAGCCGTTGAGGGACAGGGGAGTTTTTCTGTTCCTTGGCTTACTGGCAGGTGCATGTGGTGGGGGTGCGGGTGGGGCAAAGACAAAGAGGATGGAGAGCTGGAAAGGACCATGCTGGTTTTTCATTCCAAGCTCCCTGACCCCACTTCTACTAATGTCAGGGAAGAGGGCTCCTGCGGCCGACTCACCTGGCCCCCAGTCTTCTCTGGTGCTCTCCCAGTGGTTTTGTCCAATCCCTCTCCCTCTCTTATGATCAAGGAGGTGTTTCTGCATTAATACAAGAGGGGGCTGTGTGCTCAGCCCCAAAGGAGACGGAGTGAAAGCCACCACAACACGAGTCTCCATGGAAGCACTTTGCAACACAGCTCTGGTCATCCCAGAAGTGCCGGAGAGGGCTCTGACCAGAGGTACCTTCCACCAGAGGTACAACTACACAGTGACCAAACAGGGAGGATCCCTCCATCTGAGCGAAGGCCTTCTTGCTCAACAACCACCTGTGTCCATGTAGGCAAGCAGCTACAGTCTGGGCTTTTGGCTGGGAAGGGACAAGAACCTCACTTTTTTAGTGCTATTTGCCAGTTAAGTATAAGTGTACCTGAAGCAATTGTAAAAGGGAAGGGCATAAGGCCTATGTCTGGAACATGAGATACCCGTAAGATATATTTAATTTGATCTTTAATTTCCTGAGTGTCATTTTGTCTGTAAGAAGAAAATGGGGAGAAGTCCCTCAAGATCTGTGAAAATACAGAAACACTGTGACTCAGGGAGAGAATAACTGAAAAAAATCCAAAGATTGAGGGCAGAACCTTAGCCTCCAGCTGATCCAGTGGATCTGGGGTGAGCCTGGCCTTCCACTTATTCTAGAAGCATCTAAGTGACCCACCCTGATTCTCAGGTATAGCTGGGTTGAGGAGGAGAGGGCTGCCCACTAAGTTAGGGTCCTTGGCCCACCACACCAAAGACACCCCACCAACTCAGCCAATCCCAGCTATCCTGGCCCCCACTTGAGGGGTATGGCCACAGGCTTACATGTTCTTTGATGAAGTGCCATGGGCCTGACATGGTTCCTGCCTATTAGTCATTCAAGGCCTTAAAACAAAACAATCAAATAAAAAGCCCACAATGTATCCCATGCAAAAAACAAACTATTAGGAAAGAGACTTGTAGATTTCATCTGTGTGAAAAACAAAAAATAAAAAAGGATAGTGCTTATACAGGATGCAGACTTCTCCCCACACCCCACTAAGAGGAGTGTGTGAGACTGGTCTGGGGAAAGCCCCAGAGAAGCCCATCTCTGTGTCCATGCTCCAGAGGATACACCCAGCGGGACATCCCCTGGTGGGACTGTCCACTTCCATAGTGAGAAGCCTTCCCCCCGGTTACATCTCATCCCCGTGCCTTCCTACCTTCTCACTCCCTTCTGGTCACTGTGCAGGCCTCTCTTTGGGACTGTGGTTTGTGAGGGTTTTGCTCAGGCCAGAAACCCAGCAAGTTGTAGAGAAAGGGAGGGGGCGAAGAAACCAGCTTAGGGCAGACCCTGTGAGAGGCTGAGCCTGGAGCAGGACTCATCCCTTCCTTTACGGTGCACAGACCTGTGTCCTCTCCCTGTCCCTCCCCATGAGGCGTAGAAAACCCAACACACTGGGATGACAGCCAGAACAGGCGGCCACTGTCCTACACCCGGCCCGTGCCCACGAGTCATGAGCTGAATCAAACTGCAACAGCGCAGTGGGGCAGCAACACCGACAGACCTGGACCTCAATTCTGGACTGCGCAACCGGAGTCACCCTCGAGCCAGTGTCATGAACTGTCCGCAGAACCTTTGTCAGGTTGTGGACCCCCACTGAGATCCTAATGACGACTCTGGGCATACTACTCAGAATAAAGCTCTGGCAGCCTCTGGAACCCGCAGGACGTTTGGGGCGCCCAGGGTACTCTGAAGCCACCTGTCCCCCAAGGCTCCCAGGGCAAGGTCCTGCGGTCTAGTGTAATCCTTCTGTCTTGCAGTTGGAAAAGCTGAGGCCCTGGGAGGGGGGTCACAACACCGCTGGTGGCAGCGTTGGGTCTGGGGTCCCTGGGTCTCCAATGCCTTTTCTCCCTGATTCTGCAAAGCAGGACACTTACCCAGCCTGTACTGAATCTGCCGTGCACGATCTCAACTCCAACTCGCACCAAGGATGACATACCCTGAGCAAGTCATTCCCCTGTGTGCCTCAGCTTCCCCATATGTAAAGTAGATGTGATAGCAAGAGTACCGTAGCACCCTGCCAGGAAGCAGAATTCAACATACAGCAATGCGATTAGCCATTCCGGACCCTCGAAATTCCATCTGACTGGCCGCTAAGCTCTCCGTTATTTCACTGACCTCGAAGTGAAGGGTGCACTTTACAGGCATTTGGGGGACTCCACTTACAAGGTTTTGGAGGGCGTTTATGGGACCTACGTCGCTGCGGTGAAATTTAAGAGCTAAAACTTCAGAGCGCCGGGCACAGTGTCACAACTATTAAGCGCAACAAATGGCCTGTGATTGTTTTGTTGTTACTGTTATTCATCGTCCCTGGTCGCCGTTTCCGTCGGACCCCCGCCTGCCGGCCCGCCCCAGACACCGGCGGGGCGCGCACCGCCCGGCGCTCACCTGGTCCCGACCGGAGAGCCGCTGCGGAACAACTTGGAAGAAGACGCAGAGGGGCAGCGCGGCCAGCGCCGAGTAGCCCCAGATGAGCGCCAGCAGCGCGGCCCTCGCCCGCCGCCCCAGGCCCCGCACGCCCCGCTGCAGGCGAACGATGCACACCATGCGCTCCAGGCTGACGGCCGCCAGCGTGAGGATGGTGACGCTGCCGCTCAAGCTCATCACGTAGAAGAGCAGGTGGCAGGCGACCGGGCCCAGCAGCCAGGCCTCAGTCCATCGCACAGCCAGCACGGGCGGGATGGCGCTGGTGAAGAGCAGGTCCGCGCAGAAAAGGTTGAGCACCAGGCAGGCGGTGGTGCCGCGGCGCCGTCGGCGCGCCACCAGCACCAAGGCGCACACGTTGCCCAACAGCGACACCGCGAAGATGAGCGCCAGCACGACCGTCTCCACAGCGGTCAGCACCAGCCGGTGGTCTCCCTTGACGTCGGAGAAGAATGGGAAGCGGGTGCGGTTGGCCCGCTCCAGACTGCGCGGGGACCCAGTGCCCGCCGCCTGCGCGCACTCAGGGGACATGCCCTGCGCCCGGCGGCCCGCAGCCGTCTGCTAGCGCGCTCATCTGGGAGGCGACTGAGCGCCAAGGCGGGGAAAGAGGGAGGGAGGCGGTTGCGACATCTCCCCTCTGGCCCCCTCCCGCCGCAGGAGCGCCGGCGCTGGGCGTTGTGAGCTGAGCCTGGGGCGCGCGGGAACGAGGAAGTGCCAGGCGTCGCCGCTGGAAACACCCCGGCCTGGCGAGAGGCGGCGGCCGCTGCGGAGGCCTCACGCCCTCGGACTGTTGGGCGAGCGCCCGAGGGTCCTGGAAACCCCACTTGGAGAGCCCCCAGAAACCCTGCAGGACCTCCCCAGCTTCCTTCATCCTCCAGGGGCATCCTGTGTCCGAAACCTTGAAACCACCGATTTAAGTAAAATTGATTTAAGAGCGTCAGAGCTGGACTGTGGAGATCATTTTGTCCTGTGTTGCCCAGACTTCATCAAAGAAGCCCCTCGGGTCCGGGGGTGGACTCCAAAGCACTTTGCAATGGAGCCACACCTTTTTTTGGGGAGGGGGGAGGGAATCGTTTGTTTTAGCATTGCTTAGTAACGTGACATTGGGGTGAATTAATTTTATTTCTCTGTTCCCCAGGGTTGTTTTTTTTTTTTTAATCTATAAAAAGAGAATAAAATATCTCATCGAGTAATTGTAAGGATTTTATAAAGAGATTAACACTTGGCATATAGTAATTGCTCTCACACACAATTATTATTTACTATAATAAATTATTAGTCTTCAATTATTAGTTATTATAATAAAAATGCATGTCAATTTTGCATTCTGAGCAACGAGCGATGATATAAAAATGCTCTCGTGTAAAAGGAAAAATCTTGAATAAACTTGACACCCCAGAAAGGCAAACTATCCTAGACCTCGAGGTGTATACACAGGCTGTGAATGTGTCTCAGCACCCCAGTTTGAGAAGCACTGGGCAATCCAGGGCTTACAGATAAGGAAACTGAGGCATGGCAAGAAGCGACTTGTCCAAGGTGGCCCCTGGTTAGTAATAAAAGCCAGGTCCCCTGCCCCTGCCCCGCGAGTTTCCACCACACCCGTCGTGTCTAGTTTTCTGTTAAATTAGGCCGTTAGAGAATGAGAAATGTGCCTGTGGCCCTAGACCCAGTGACCACTTCCCTGGCCAGCCACCCCCCCTCCCCTTTGCCACACTGCTAGGCCTCTCCCAGTTGTGCATTCTGTCTTGTAGTTGTCTGTGTACTTATTAAGGATTTGGCACAGCGGCCTGAGGTGCTGTGTGGGGAGGAGATGCAGTCTGCTTATCGCTGTGTCATGTGTGTCTCAGTCGACAGTGTGACCTCTGAACTGAGGATCTGTTTGATTGCAAGTCAGTGGAAGATGTTCAACTGGAACCTTGAGTAAATTCAAGTTGTCAAACAGAACGAGTTTGTTTTCTGACACTGTTGGAAAAGGGCAAGAGATTGAAATAAAGGGAACTCATATGGGATTTGGCAACTCTCTGGGGTCAGGGTACGTTAGCTTTTTGTGTGAGGGAAAAGGGAGTTGTCTGTGTTGAGAGGGAAGGAGAGGCGGGGGGCTCGCCGCCCCGGGGGGGGGGATCCCATTATCATAGGCTAACGTGCCACGAGGACAGGATAGGTTTCCTCAGAGTGGGCAACCGGGGTGGGGTGTCAGGGCTAGAGGGCTTTCTCCATAATTACTCTCCAGAGTTCTTCCGATGGCAAAATGGTGAGTGCAAAGCTTCCCAAATTTTCTCCTTTTACATTGCCTTCATGGCACCCCTCAGGCCAAAAGAAATACCTAACAGTTGAATTTATTAAGCAGCTGGATCCAAATGACTTACTAAGACTTTATGTCTTAAGAGCTCAGTAACCATCTGTGAAAACAAAAAATATTTTTTTGTTTTATTCTTAAGCAGACATAGTGACTTTCCAGTGGGATGAGTGCACCTGTTGAGCTCTACAAAACTGGGAATCAGATTGGGCACTGCCACTCTCATTTCCTGCTCCACACTGACTTTCATGTGTCTGCTTTTTATCACAGTACCTCTGAAAACTGAGCTTTTTAAATGGGCTTCACGTTGCAGCTGTGAATGACCTAGAGCTAGTCGTTCACATGGAGACCGATGGATGTTGAGCAGCACCGTGTTTCCCTGGGCACCCAACCAAACACATGTGGGCATGTGGCTAAGAACACAGACTTGGAAACTCACCTGCCAAGACCAGAATTCAGACTGTACAACTCACCTTGGGATGTTGGGCAAGTTAGCTTCTAGTGTCTCAGTCTTTCCATACACAAAAAGGGAATAATAATAGAACTGATCTTGCTGGGTCTTGAGGGGATTAAATGAAGCTCCTACATGTAAAACACTTAACACACAAGTCATCCAGTGCTCGACACTGTTTATAGACTTAAGGACTGACCACACATCCTTGTTGGCTGAGACAGTCTCCATTTATGAAATTATTATTAGAACCCTCATTCTTTCTCAAATTGCCCTGGTTTGGAGGATAAATTCTGTGACCATGGTACCCTCACATTTATTAGCTCGTTGGGTGCTCATTAAGTCGCCACAGACACTGGGATTTAAATTTAAGTGGTCTGGCTACGGGACCCCTGCTCTTAAACACCAGAGAAGTGCTTCTTCTTTTTTTTTTAAATTTTTAAAAAATGTTTATTTATTTTTTGAGAAAGAGATACAGTGTGAGCGAGGAGGCACAGAGAGAGAGGGAGACATAGAATCTGAAGCAGACTCCAGGCTCTGAGCTGTCAGCACAGGCTTGATGCGGGGCTCGAACTCACAGACCGTGAGATCATGACCTGAGCCAAAGTCGGACACCTAACCAACTGAGCCACCCAGGCACCCCCAGAGCAGTGCTTCTTAACCAGGGGTGATTTTTAAATACACACACACACACACACACACACACACACACACACACTGTGGCTGTAGAGACATTGGTAATGTTTGGAGACACTTTGGTTGTCACAACTCAAAAGTTGCTACTGGGTAGGGGAGAGGTGGGAGCTACTGCTGGACACTGCACAAAGCACAGAACAGCCAATTGTCCAGCCCCCAAATGCCAATAGTGTTGAAGTTAAAGAACCCTGTAACAGGGGCACCTGGGTGGCTCAGTCGGTTGAGCGTCCGACTTCGGCTCAGGTCATGATCTCACAGTCTGTGAGTTCGAGCCCCGCATCGGGCTCTGTGCTGATGGCTCAGAGCCTGGAGCCTGCTTCTGATTCTGTGTCTCCCTCTCTCTCTGTCCTTTCCCTGCTCATGCTCTGTCTCTCTCTGTCTCAAAAATAAATAAAAACATAAAAAAAAAAAAAAAAAACCTGTAACAGATGCTATTGCCTCACCAGACTTGACTTCTGTTGTAAAGTCCCACCTAGTGGCAAAAGCCAGAAATGGTATTATTTTCCTTGTTGAGGTTTCCTAGGAAACTGTAATCCCTCTAACCACAGGTGAGCCTCAGCTTTGTGCTCTGGCCCCAGGTGTGCATGGCTGCAAAATATCCTTGGTCCGTGGGACAGGATGTGAAGTCGTCAGGGTGAATTGACCTCACAAGTTCCTCAGAGTCAACATGGCCCGAAACTACAGGCTGAGCCCTCATTATGAGAGTTGCTTTTATTGCTCATGGTCATTACTTGCTATTATTACTATAGCTTTATAATATAGCTTGAAATCGTGATGCCTCCAGTTTTGTTCTTTTTTCTCAAGATTGCTTTAGCGAGTTGGGTCTTCCATGGTTCTACACAAATTTTAGGATTGTTTGTTCTATTTCTCTGAAAAGTGCCATTAGAATTTTGATAGAGATTGTACTGAGTCTGTAGCTTGCTTAGAGTAATGTGGCCATTTTGACAATATTAATTCTTCTAATCCATGAGCATGAACTGTCTTTCCATTTATTTTTGTCTTCTTCAATTTACTTCATCAATGTCTTACAGTTTTCAGTACATAGGTTTTTCACCTCCTTGGTTAAATTTATTCCTAGGTATTCTATTCTTTTTGATGCAATTGTTAATGGGATTGTTTTCTTAATTTCTTTTCCTGGTATTTCATTGTTAGTATATAAAAACACAACAGATATTTGTATATTGATTTTGTATCCTGCAACTTTACTGAATTTGTTTCTTAGTTCTATCAGGTATTTTTGGTGAAGTCTTTAGGGTTATAAATAAAATAATGTTGCCTGCAAATAGTGACAGTTTTACTTCTTCCTTTTCAATTTAGATGCCTTTTATTTCTTTGTTCTGGCTAGGACTTCTAATACAATGTTGAATAAAAACGGTGAGAATGGGTGTCCTTGTCTTGTACTGGTATTATAGGAAAGGCTTTCAGCTTTTCACCATTGAGTATGATGTTAGCTGTAGGCTCGTCATATATGGCCTTTATTATGTTGAAGTATGTTCACTCTATACCCACTTTATTGACAGTCTTTATCTTAAATGGATGCCAAATTTTGCCAAGTGCTTTCTCTACATCTATTGAGATGATCACATAATTTTTATCCTTCATTTTGTTAATGATATTTGATTGATTCGTGGATATTGAACCATCCTTGCATCCCTGGAATAAATCTCACTTGATAATGGTGAATGATTCTTTTAATGTATTGTTGAATTTGGTTTGCTAATATTTCATTGAGGATTTTCACATCTATGTTCATCAGGAATAGTGTCCTGCAATTTTCTTTTTTCATGGTGTCCTCCTCTGGTTTTGGTGTGGGATAATGCTGACCTCATAAAATGAGTTTGGAAGATTTATCTCCTCTTCAATTTTTTGGAAGAGTTTGAGAGGGATAGGTTTTAAATCTTCTTTGAATGCTTGGTTGAATTCACCAGTGAAGCTTTCTGGGCCTGGACTTGTGTTTGTTAGGTGGGTTTTAATTATTAATTGAATCTCCTTACTAGTAATTGGTCTAGTATAGATTTTATATTCCTTCATGATTCAGTCTTAGATGATTGTCTATTTCTAGGAATTTATGCATTTCTCTAGTTGTTCAATATGTGACATATAATTTTTTATAATGGTCTCCTTTGATCCTTTGTGGTTTTTCAATAGCAGTTGTAACTTCTCTTTCATTTCTGATTTTATTTATTTAAGCCCTCTTCCTTTTTTCTTAGTGAGTCAAACTACCATGTGATCTGGCAATTCTACTTCTGGGTATTTGTGGGAAGAAAATGAAAATTCTAATTTGAAGAGATATAGGAGTGCCTGGGTGGCTTAGTTGGTTGAGCATCCTACCCCTGATTTCAACTCAGATCGTGATCTCAAGCCCTATGTCAGGCTCTGCACTGAGCAGGGAGCCTGCTTAGCATTCTCTCTCTCTCTCTCTCTCTCTCTCTCTCTCTCTCTTTCTCTCTCTCTTTTTCTCTCTCTCTCTCCTTCTCCCCACCACCCTCCTCTCTAAAATAAAAAAAAAGTAAAGATATATGCACCCCTATGTTCACTGTAGCATTGTCTACAATAGCAAAGATACGAAAACAACCTAAGTGTCCATCAATGGATGAATTGATAAAGAAGACGGAAAAAAAAAAAAAAGATGTGAGATACACACGCACACACACAATGGAGTACTTCTCAGCCATAAAGAATGAAGTATTACCATTTGCAAAAACACGGATGGACCTTGAGGGTATTATGCTAAGTGAAATTAGTCAGACAGAGAAAGACAAATACCAAATGATTTCGCTTATATGTGGAAGCTAAAAAACAAAACAAATGAGAAAAACAAAAACAAATTCACAGGGAACATAGTGGTAGTTGCCAGAAGGGAGGAGGCTTGAGGAGTGGGTAAAATGAGGGAAGGAAATCAGGAGGTGCAAACTTCCAGTTATAAAATAAGTAAGTCATAGCGATATCATGTACAACATGGTGACTGTAGTCACCAATATTGTATTGCCTGTTTGAAAGTTTCTAAGAGAGCTGAGCTTGAAAGTTCTCATCATAAGAAAACAAATTGTAATTAGATGATGGATGTTAACTTATAGTGGTGATCATTTTGCAATGTATACAAATATCACATCATGTTCATACACCCAAAACTAATATATTATTTGTTAATGTTATTTAAAAAATTTTTTTAATGTTTATTTATTTTTCAGAGCGAGAGAGACAAAGCGTGAATGGGGCGGGGCGAGAGGGAGGGAGACACAAAATCCGAAGCAGACTCCAGGCTCTGAGTTGTCGGCACGGAGCCTTATGTGGGGCTAGAACCCAGGAACCACAAGATCATGACCTGAGCCGAAGTCAGACGCTCAACTGACTGAGCCACCCAGGCACCCCTGTTAATGTTATTTTAATAAAAAATAAAACAAAATGGTATTAGGCTTAAAAAATACTATTATTATCACGCTCCTCTGCTTCTTCCACTCTAGATAAAATGATAGAAGTGGAGACGAGGATTCACCAAGTGTAAATATGAACAGTCTGGTTTTGGGGCTAAAGGGAAGACCACATTGAAGGATGACTTCTGTGCCTGTTTATTTTATATTTTTAACCAGACAGGAGCAGGGGATTTTTTCTGCATGTGGTTTTTCAAATTTTCCTCTAGAAAAAGTTTACAAAGTTTGTATTAAAATGCTTGCTGGCCCATCGCTTCCTTTGCAAACCTCTCCTGTGAGTAGTCTATCCGTCATCTGTCATCTCCCTATTCACCTGACTGTATCAATCCGAGTTGAGACATAAGTCCTTGCAGACATCAGAGTGTCTCCTGCAAAATCAGGATCTACTCCAGAGCAGAATGCAAAGGGTGTTGCCCTCGTGTAAAGATTTTAAGTCTTCCTCCTACCTCTGTTCTTCCTATCCTGCTAAGGAGGGTTCCCGCCACACCCCAGACCCAATTGCCCTGACCATGCCCAGCTGGGTAACCGCCTTGGCCAGGCCAGGCCAGGGTGGGTGGGGGAGATGAAGGCCACCTCGTGCTCTGAGAAAGGCCCCTCGTGCTCCTTCTTCCAGGCCGCCCCAGAGTTCCCAGGTAGACGAGTTCTGAGCAGCATTCCAGCACATCGGAAGGCGTTGGAGACCAAGCTGCACCTGGGAAAGGGCAGGTGCTCTCGTGCGCCTCAGGCCTGTGGTCCTCTCCACTGTCCGCCTCGTACCTGTGAGATGGAAGAAGGAAGCCCAAGTAGGAGCTGGAAAATGAAAACGCTAAACCCCAGAGCGACAAGTAATCAGCCCCCGGTTGGTGAAATACTCACATACCAGAGCCCAGGGCAGGGATCTTTAAACAAGATCTGGTGGCCCAACCACAGCTAGCACATGCAATGTGTCCTATAGATTAGAAAAAGTGCCCCCTCTGAGCAGACGGTTAGGAAAAGGCACCTCTTCCTCAGGGTTGATGCAGCCAAGGCTCCGGGCTTGGCAAGCGGGGCCTGGCTGGGTTTCAGCCTGTGCACGCGCCCCTCAGGCAGGCATCCTCTGCAGGGAACAGCCCGCTCGTTCATTCGCTGCGGCTCTGCCTCAGAGCGTGTGGGCTTGTGGCAGCAACGGTCCTTCCCGCTGGCTCTTCCTGCCCACTGGTTTCTGTCCAGGCTCTCAAAGGCCACCCCCTACCCTATCACCAACTGGGCAAGGCCCCGCGTGTGTCTCACTGGGCCAATCATTTGCCCGGGGAATTTCCTCCAGTTCCCTGTTGCGGGTGTCTCCCCTGAGGAATTGAAGAGCAGAAAGCAAGGGTCGGCCTTGCAGCAGCTGTGAGGACTGAGATGTACAAAGGGGCTGACTCCCCTGTGCTGAACAGCCAGGCCTGACCACTGTCATTGGAGTCCCAGCGTGACTCTTTCCTGAGGTAGATAAAAAGTGTGGGACCGGTCCGAAAGCAGCTCCTGCTTCCTTGAGGGAGACTTAGGAGCCAGTAAAGTCAAGGATCACCTCCACTTCTGAGGTAACTTTGGAGGAGGACAGTGAGGAACAGGCCGACTGGCAGGGTGGGTGGGGGAGAATAAGAATATTACTACTACTACCAGCAATCAAACATCTATGTGGTAATTACCACATTCTAGGCGCTATCTTAAACACTACTATTAACTCATTTAATCTTTGTAATGATTCTGTGAGGTACTGTGGTGGTTATAAGATATGGCTGCAAATTTTTTCATATACCTCCCTTCAAAAGGTGGAGGCTAATTTTCCTCCCCTTGCACTCTGGCTGGACTTACTTTCTTCTAAAGAGTGACTATAGCAGAAGTGATGTGATGTGACGTCACAGGCTAGGTCATACAAAGGATGTACCTTCTGCTGGCGCTCTCTCCAGCATCTCTTGCTCTGACAGGTGAGGCAGCCACCATGTTGTGAGGAACCTCAAGCAGCCCAGTTAGGGAGAAACTAAGGCCCCCTGCCACCAGCTGGCACAACTTACCAGCCACAGGAGTGAACCACTTTGGAAACATCTTCCAGTCCCAGCTGAGCCTTCGACTACTGTACCCCCAACCTACCTCTGACGGAACCTCAGGAGAATTCGTGACAGAGTCGCCGAGCTAAGCTGCTCCTGAATACTTGACCCGCAGAAACCGAGGTAATAAATGTTTATTGTTGTTATAAGCCACTGAGTTTGGGGGTAATTTGCTTCATAGCAAAAGATAAGGAATGCCAGCTGGTACTTTTATTATCTCTATTTTACAGATGTGAAAATGGAAGCATAGAAAAGTCATGGAATTTGCTTTAGGTCCTGGTAGATGGGATCTGAGACCAGGCGGTCTGGCTCCAGGGCCCGTGCTCTCAAGCCCTATGGTAAATCTGTCAGAACTCAAAATCATAAGAAGACTGAGACCTGTGGCAGAGACACAGCTCAGGGGACTCAGCAGTGGTCCCAATGGCTTGGGTCCTGCTCGTTTTACCAATGGGCTCTAGTCTTCCTGTCCAAACTGGGAGTTACCAGAAGTCTTTCCAATGCATTTCCTGCTTGCTTAAATTGGCCGGAATTAACTCCTGTTGCTTGTCAGCAAGAAGCCTGATCAATGGGAAGAGACCTATCCTCCCCAAACCCTGCTGCTGTTTTAAGGACAGAGACTTTTCTTTCTTTCTTTCTTTCTTTCTTTCTTTCTTTCTTTCTTTCTTTCTTTCTTTCTTTCTTTTTTTTTATGTTTATTCAGTTCCTGAGAGAGAAAGACAGAGCATGAGCAGGGGAGGGGCAGATGGAGAGGGAGACACAGAATCTGAAGCAGGCTCCAGGCTCTGAGCTGTCAGCACAGAGCCCAATGCAGGGCTCAAACTCACGAACTGTGAGATCATGACCTGAGCTGAAGTCAGTTGCTTAACTGACTGAGCCACCCAGGCACTCCGAGACAGAGTCTTTATTTTAATGGCAGCGGGAAGAAGGAATGTTGCTGGTTACCTCATTCCAGGCTTCTGAGGAGAGAAGCAATCAAAGGCTTCAGACACACAATTTTAAACTCAGAAAGGAATGCAGTTTAGGGATGGCCCATCCCTACTTAAGTGGCAGCTTTTCTCTGTGGTCCCCTCTTGGCCAAGAGCCACCCTGGCCCTCCTAGGAAGGAAAGTGGTCCACTCGGCACACACAGATGGGGCACTTACCACAAGCCAGACACGAGGCCCAGCCCGAGAAAAGCAAAGGCAGGAGATGAGCGGTGCCAGCCCAAGCCCAGAAGAGCCTTCTACAGTCCAGGATGTGGCTTCACTGAAATTCTGCAGGTCCCAAGGAGACCGAAGTCTCACACAGAGTGTGGCATAATTCATCTTGCGTCATTTTTGTTTCTTTTTTTTGGCTACTTTATTTGTTCTAGGTTTCTGATTACAAAACAGGAAGATTTGGAAAATGCAAGAAATAACTCAGAGAAAATAAACCCAGACATCATTCTTCCATACAGAGATAACCCCATGGGATTTTGCTGTATAGCCTTCTGGTGGTTTTTTGTTTTTGTTTTTGTTTTTGTTTTTGTTTTTGTTTTCTGTGCATTTGAGGCTGCCTGTTGGCATACAGGCACTTTACAAATTGGGGGGTTGGGAGTTCATTCATGCTGCACATGCTATTTTTTTTTAATGTTTTTATTCATATTTGAGAGAAAGACAGAGCACAAGTGGGGGAGGGGCAGAGAGAGATGGAGACACAGACTATGAAGCAGGCTCCAGGCTCTGAGCTGTCAACACAGAGCCAGAGCCTGACGCAGGACTCCAGCCCACGAGCGGCGAGATCATGACCTAAGCCGAAGTCAGACGCTCAACCAACTGAGCCACCCAGGTGCCCCTGCACATGCTATTTTGTAATACACATTAAAAACATTTCCTGGAACTCATTTTTCTATTCTGTCCTTCAGTTCTCTCGTGCACGTGGCTGCCCCTCTATTTAGGTGCCTATTTAGTGCACCTCTCGCTGCCCAGGGAGGGTTTGGCTGCAAGATCCAAGAGTGCCTCTGTAAACTACATACACTCTCCAGCAACGGCTCCCAGAGGTCAGTCCTTGCTTCAATTCCCACTGATCTAAAGCGAAATGAAAAAAATATAGACCACATAGTTTTGTGGGGCTTTTTAGTTTTTGCTATTTTTTATTTTAGAGAGGGAACACACGAGCAGGGGAGAGGGGGCAGAGGGAGAGAGAAAGAGAGTCTTAAGCAGGCTCCACTCTCAGCGCAGAGCCTGACTCAGGGCTGGATCCCACAACCCTGGGATGGTGACCTGAGCCAAAATCAAGAGTCGGATGCTCCACTGACTGAACCACCCAGGTGCCTGTTGACCACATAGCTTTTCACGAGGCTAAATACATATACTTTTTTTTGGAGGTTATATCCTGCCTACTTTTGTATTAAGCTTCTTTTTCTTTTAGAGCAGAGTATTTATGGCAGTCATTTTTAAAAGGAAGAAATGCTTTGGAACTCATGGAGATTCATAACAAAAAATTATCCTGACCTTTGCAGTCCTGAAGGCTAGGAACAACTAGGCCTCCAGGGGACCCAATCAAAACACAGCAGCCCAGCTTGTGGTGATAATGAGGGCACACGGATTATGTAAGGGCACATTCACACTCATGCTCTTATCTCATCTTGAGGACAGCTCTCCGGGACATGAAGTATATTTTACATGGGATACTATAGTCTTACAGATGAAGTCTTATATACTTACAGATAAAGCAGAAGGCCATGTGGCAAGAAGAGGGGGTCCAGCTCAAGCGGCTTGTTAGGTCCCAGTTAAGCAGACCCAGGTTCCTGACTCCCATCCCAGTGACCCTGGAGGGATTCTGAGCCACAGCTTTGAGGTGATGTTGGGTCCCACACAGAGTACTAATATACAGTTGCAGAATTGAACTTGTTGGAACAATCTAGAATTCTACTTTAGGAGCCACAAAGCTATAACACACTTAAGTGAACACAGACCCAGGTCTGGAGGTCTCTGTAGCTCTTGCTCATCCCTTGAGCCTATGTGCTTAACTGCTCCCCAGCTGCCTGCGAAGGTGCAGACTCTGGGAGTACCCTGGGCACAAGCAACCACAAGCCCAACAGTGAACTTCAACAGAAATGCCTGACCATTTGGGTGGCCGCCTTCACGGCTTGACTCCTGGTTCTGTAACTCAGTCAAGTGATGTGATTGCTCTAGACCTTTGCTTCCTCATCTGTAAAATGGGAATAATAACATCTCCCTCACAGGCTTGTATAATAAGGATAATGACTGTCAGGCCTTTAGCATGGTGCCTAGCACATAAGTGCTTAAAGGCTTAACAAACGTAAAGATTATATATAATTTTTTCAGCACCCGACACATAGAGGATGCTTAAAATATTTTTTAATAATTGAGTAATTAAATAGATGGATGAACGAATGAATGAAAAGGAAATTTTGAGGTTTTCTGTGCAGTCTGGATATCTCCCTCTGCTAAGGCATGGACCTCAAAAGTCTGCTGTGACAATGTGTGGACAGCCAGGAGGGAAGGGAGTGAGCCATCACCATATTAGCATTCTCTCCAACCCCCCCCCCCCCCGCAACACACAAAGAGATAGAGGAAATTAAAAGTCAGGGCTAGAGGACAAGGTACACAAGAGAAGTAAATTTGAAGAGGAGAAGCACAGTGTAGGACATGCTCTGAGCATGGGGGCCTTCTTTTCCTGAGAAATATAAGCTCAGGTGATGAAGGTCTAAAAGGACAGAAGAGACATGTCAAGGAAAGAGGGAGTTTGGTGGGGGCTCAAGTCACCAAAGATGGGGTCCTGCTGAGAGACTGGAAGACACAGTTGGCCCTCCCTGAATGGCGCACTCAGTGGTCCATCTCCTCTGTGATGCACACGTTCACCACCAGGGGCCGACAGGCAGTCCCAGAAAGGGCTCCAGGGGTACAAAGCTGCCGGAGTATTACCAGCACTGGGGCCGTCAGAACCCAGGGAGCTGGGTGTTCTGTAAGGGAAAGATGCCAGACCCACTCAGGTGGCCAGCTCAGGAGCTGTGTGTCCTTGCACAAGCCATCAGGCACCAACTCCTCTCGCAATGAAAATGTTGAACAAAACAAGCTTCTCTGGAAACCTCACCAGCCAGGGTCTGGTAGTAGAGTTTGGGAAGACCTTGAGAAGCTTCTCCATACTGCCCCCTAGTGGCACTTGGCTCCAGAAAGTTTGTCAAAGCTCAGGCGTCTGTCCCACCCACCCACCCACCCATCCATCCATCCAACCATCCATCCATCCATCCATCTTTCCTTCTTTCCACTCAAAAACACTCTGCCAGTTGTTGGGGACCCCATAGCAAATGATATACTGTCTCTGTCCTAAAGGGAAACTCACAGAACATGGATAAATATAAAACCATTAAGTAACTATTCCACAGGGATCTTAGACTGAATGTTGTGGGAGGTTGACGGGGATGGTAGCTGACTCTCCTAGGGGCGCAAGCAGAATTCACAGAAGAGCTGGCTGGTCATTCAGCAGACAAGCACTGAGTGACAAACAGAAATGCCCTGGGGCGGAGCATGGCAAGTGCTAACTCAGGCAGCACATGAACATCACCAGAAGGTGAATAGCAGACCCAGGAATGCATTGGGAGGGTGAAGCAGGGACCACTCTGGAGCATTGCCCTAATCTGCTTTCTAGACTTTTCTTCCTCCCTCCCTTCCTTCCTTCCTTCCTTCCTTCCTTCCTTCCTTTTCTTTCTTTTTTCTTTCTTTCTCTCTCTCTCTCTCTCTCTCTCTTTCTCTCTTTCTCCCTTCCTTCCTGCCTTCCTTCCTTTCTTTTTTAAATTTTTATTATTTTTGAGAGAGAAGGAGAGAGACAGAGACAGACAGAGGGCTAGCAGGGGTGGGGCAGAGAGAGAGGGAGACAGAATCCTGAGCTGTCAGCACAGAGTGTGGTTCCAACTCATGAACCACGAGATCATGACCTGAGCCGAAGTCGTATGCTTAACCCACTGAGCCACCCAGGTGCCCTTAGGCTTTTCTTAAGGAAAAAACTATTAGAGCAGTTTCTCAACTCTCTCCCCCCAAATGGGGTTTCATTTGGGACACACAAAAACCCAGTGTTTAAAAAACATTTCTTCTGTCCTGGTATCTTAGGTTTGGTGGCTGAATTCACTTTTGAGGCCATTTTAAAAGGTCTTTGTTTCTGCAGAGGGAAAACCAGAGGGAAGTCCTAAGGGGTCTGTGACAAATCAGAGCCAACTCCTCTGGTGTGTTAGGGGAAGTGTCTCCTCCCAGGGGCCTGGTATGTCTATGAGGACTGTTTCAGCTCTCCATATGGAGGGGGGTGGGGGAGGGGGGAGAGGCCAGGGTCCATGTCTTAGGGACAATAATGACCTGAAAGAGCAGAGCCACAAGAAGAAGGGGGTGACCAGATGGTCCCTGGAGCTGCATTTGAAATTGGAACTCAGGGGTGCTGAGTGACACCCAAATGAACAGACTGGGCTCTTGTTGCTGGTGGGGCCTCAAATGAGTTTTTAAGGACGAAAGCACCTTAGAAAGGGGACGTGGAGGCACGGACCATATGCACTCCCACACACTATAGAAACGCTGCAGGAGGATGCATACATCCCTGTTGGTTGTCCTTTCCAACTCCATCCTGTGACTGGTAAATTTCCCACATTATGAGTCCCACCTCCCAGGATCAAAGGCTGATTGATGCTGGCTTTCCTAACCCCCTTGTAACAAGGCATAAACCCTAGGCTGACCCATTCAGACATTCGGGATAGACTTGGCCTCCAGGGGAGGACAAGAGGAACTCGAGGCTGCATGGACTCCGTTCTGGGGTAAGGGTTAGGGCACAGTTGTGGGGTTCCTAGCATCCAGGGGCCAGCATCAATGGTGCAAGCCAGGCATGGTGCCTGTGCCCTGGGGTAGTCCCCGCCGTGAGGGCGTTGTCCCGGGCTGGAGGTCTGACACTGGTTGTCTGGCCCTCCCCTCCAAGACCCTGCGAGCTGCATAACACCTCTGCTGATGAATCCAGCCGACTGGGCTCCTGCGGGAACGCTGCCCACATTGTGCTAACACACACACACACACAGGTTTGCTCAGCCTCAGAGCCCTGTGGACTGGCTTCATCCCAGTCCCAACCGCCTGGGAAAGCAAGCAGCCTTAACTGAGCATTTTCTGAGTGCAGGCAGCGTGTCCCTTCTTTCCGCAAGCAATGCAGGAACGAGACTAAGAGGCCTGGCTAACTTTCTCCCAGTTTGCTTTCCCTCTGTCCAAACTGCGTTGCAAAATCAGCCATTTCTGTCTTGCCAACCACTCACCTCCCCTTTCCCCTCCTCTCTGGCAACGCTTGCTGTTTCTAGCAATTGCCAGCAGAATGGGGCCAGGCATCACCTGGCCTTGAAGAGGGGCCCTGAGGGAGCGTGTGAATGAGTGTGGGGCAAGGTGGGGGCGCTGGCTCACACCCCAGGAGATGGTGGCTTCCCCAGGCTGCCTCTGCCTGACCACAAGTTAGGAAAGAGCATCTCCCTGGAGGAAGTTGCTGACACGGTGCTTTCTCTTTTCTTATCCTGGCTTCTCTACGGTTTTATGCATGGGGCAGTCTTGTTCTCTTTCTTTCTTTCTGGGATGGGAGGATGAGATTTTCTGGATTCAGTTTCTTCTACCTCCTTAAAAATAACACATACCATTTACTGCCCCTCATGGTGTGACAAGCACTATATGTGCACCCACTGATGTAAATCGCATGACAATCCTGTGTGGGAGGTGATCGGTACCATTAGCATCTTCATTTTACAGGTGAGAAACGGAGATGGGAGACTGCACCTACCAGGAGTCTTTTGGTTACAACTAATAGGAATCCAACCCAACTTGAACAAAAAGAAGGGTAAGGAGGAGGGCGAGGGGAGAAGAGAGGAGGTGGAAGGAAAGAAAAAGAGGGAAGAGAAATGTACCAGCTCGGGTAAGCAAAAGTCCAGTAGGTAGATCTAGCCTGAGGCACACCGGGACCCTGGTGCCCAAATGACCCGTTTGAGCATCTGTTTGTGCCTCTTTTTTTTTTTTTTTTCTGATTGGCTTTGTTTCAGGCAGCCCATCAGCCCCCCAGCAGGAGCACAGAGGCCCCAAGCAGCTCTTCCTACCTCCTACCAACTCATCATGCTCCTTTCTGGCACTTTGGGCAGAATCCCCAAAGATGGCTGTCGTGGGCTGGGTTGGGGTCGCATGCCCAGCCCTGGGATCTGGACTGAGACTGTGGGAGGGCAGGTTCCACAGAGAAGAGTCAGAGAGCTGAGACCAAAGACAGGGTGTGTGTGGG
>NW_024412404.1:33896167-34174147 GCF_014898765.1 Herpailurus yagouaroundi | reverse complement strand
GGGACAAAGTGTGTGACTGAGCATCTGCTGCTATGACTTCATCTCAAGTCCATGAACCACCTGGGAGAGCCAGACTCTAGTTCTGTTTTTGTCACTAACTAGCTGGGTTACCCTACAGACTTCACCATTTAGAGCCTCACTTGCCTCCTTTGCAAAATAAAGATAATAGGTCTCCAACCGTCCTCACAGAGTTGTTGTAGATACCAAGTTAGACCTTGAATTAAAAAGCACTTTGAAGAGTTAAATGTAAAGTATCATATTATTCTTCTGTATATCTTCCATTTGGTTTGTTGAAATCAGCTTAATACCTTCCATATTTTCCTAACTCCTTTTCTTATTTCCCTTTTTAAAAACTCATTGCATTGGGGTGCCTGGGTGTCCCAGGTGGTTAAGCCTCAGACTTGGGCTCAAGTCATGATCTCGTGGTTCATGGATTTGAGCCCCACATCAGGCTCTGTGCTGACAGCTCAGAGCCTGGACCCTGCTTCAGATTCTGTGTCTCTCTCTTCCTCTGCTCCTTGCTGCTCACTCTCTCTCTCTCTCTCTCTCTCAAATAAATAAATATTTAAAAAAAACCTTTTTTTTAAATAATAAAACTTGTTACAAAAGCAACCTACACTATAAGCAATTTTTAAAAATAGAGAAAAAATTAAATTAAAGGAAAAATGATTTATAATCTCACTGTCTTTAAATAACTACTACTAACATTTTGGTATTATATCTTCCTTGTCTTTTTTTCTGTGTGTATGGACCCATGTATGTTTTAAAACAAAAGTGGCACATTATAATACACTTTATAAATCTGCTTTTTCCCATAAGGAATGTTGCACACATTGATATGTGGCATTAAATATTTTCCCACAACATTAATTTCATAGCAGAATGGCCTTCCATTGTTCAGCAGAACTCCTCTTGTTACACATTGGGATTATTTCTAATTTTTCCCTAATAACAAAACTACTACAGAATACATCCTAATAACTAAATACTTGTCCATATTCATGACTATTTCCTAAGAAAATTTTCTAGATGTGGAATTTCTGGGTCAAAGATTTTGCAACACTCTCAGGCTTTGGCATCTATTATATACCCAGAAACGTACCAACTTATGCTCCTGCAAATTGGAGATCTGTGTTCATTCCTGCATCAGCTACTACAATAGGTGTTGTCATGTTTTAAAACTCTTACAACTTTGATATCCTTTTTCTTTTTGAATTTAGATCCATGATTACTTCCCCTTGATTACTTTCTGCTGGTGGGGGGGGCCTCAGAAGACCAAAGTTCACACCCACGTTTAGAAGCCGTATGACTTCTAGTAAGTTACTTAAATTTTTTTTAACGTTTATTTGTTTTTTGATATAGAGAGACAAAGCGTGAGCAGGGGAGGGGCAGAGAGAGAGGAAGACGCAGAATCTGAAGCAGGCTCCAGGCTCTGAACTGACAGCATGGAGCCCAACGCGGGGCTAGAACTCACGGACCGTGAGATCATGACCTGAGCTGAAGTTGGATGCTCAACCGACTGAGCCACCCAGGCGCCCCTCTGATAAGTTACTTAATTTCAATGAACAACAGTGTCCATGTCTATAAGATAGAAATCAAGTCCTGCCCTTGGCCTGCTTGCCTCACAGGCTATGAAAGATCAAATGAGAAGTGGGTGTGAAAGTCCCTTTGAAGAAGTCAGTTCCTGCACACCTGCGCAGGACACTTCATATTTGCGCATTTGTCCATGAGGGAAGTCAGTCTCCCAGATGGCCCCGGGGAGGGATGCTTCCTAGTACTCATTCTCTAGTGTGTAGGCATCTCCCCTTGAGTCTTGGCTGGTCCTGAGTCTTATTTCTAAGCGGTAGGTGCGGTAGAGGTGACACCGTGTGACTCCTGAAGCTGGCCACGAGATTATCTAAAATTATAAAAGCGTCTTCAAGAGAGAACCACCCAGCTGGCCCTATCAGTCCACAAAACCATGAGAGGTAGTAATAAATGTTTGTTTTAAGCCACTAGGTTTAGGGCTGTGTTGTTACACAGTAATGATAAGCGAAACATCTGCCAAATCTTCCAGTACTTTGAATCTGGGAGCAAGTCTAAAGCTTAATGGTTAAAAGTGGCTTTGGAACCAGACAGCCTGATTCTCAATTTTTGCCAACAATCTGTCTGCAGCTACATCATCTTGGGTAAATTATTAAACTCTCTCAGCCTTACTATGCCAATCAGTAAAATGGGCATGACAATAGGACCTGCCTCATGGCACTGTTGAGACCATCAGATCAGATAATGCACATAAAGTCCTTAGCACAATATCTGGCACATGGTCCTCATACATTTCAACTATAATGGTGGTGATAATCCCTGCTGATGAAATGCCTCACTTACTTGGCTTCCTTAATTAAGTTTCTTAAAGAGTATATATCAAAATACCCTATATTTTTATCCCCCACCCCCCACCTGAACCACCATCCCTGTGACGTCTTCTCTGGGCATTCAGGGAATATTCAACATTTCCAACCTTGGAGATGTAGTTTGGGTTAATGTCCCAAGACCAGACTGAAGGTATTTCTAAATGAGTTTCCAAAAATCAATTTCCTTAAAGAAATGTTTTACGTTTGTTGACGTCATTGATCAAATATTTACTTGATTTATGGTCACATTCTTGAAGTCTGCTCTGCATTATCTTTCGCACCCATGTTTGTTTAAGGGCTGAATCATACTTCTTGTTCCTCAGTGATTCTTCTGCAAATTCTAAAGTTTAGGTATTTAGGGATAAGCCAGGTATTTCTTAAAGACAGTCAAACAGCTGTTTCTAAAAGGCCCTCATTCACTTGGTCTAAAAACATCTATTGAGCACCTACTACGTGCCAGACCCTAGTCTGGGCATAAGAGATGGAAAGGGATGATGACCCAACCTCTGACCTTAAGAAGCTCACAGTTTGTTGGGGGTGGAGTAGATGGAGGGAGAGAATGACAGGCAAGTGAAAGGTAATCATAATACTGGGAGGAAAGGGCAATGGAAGAAAGGCATAAGAATCATGAAATCACAGAGAACACTGATGGGGGGAGCAGATGGACATGAGACCTGGTGGCAGATTCCCACCCAGCAGCCATTCCCAAGCCTCTCCTTCTCTGGCATCGGGGGGGGGGGGGGCTTTAGCAAAACACAATGCTCTGTGTTCTTCACACTCTTTCCTTGGTGGGGCCAACTGTCCTTCCTAGACATCTTGCAGGTGGGCCATCAGATCAAGTTCAACTAACAGGAATGTGAACAGAGTACGTCCCAGTTTCATGCAATTAAGAGCTGGTGCCCTCACTTTCCTCCCTCTTTCCCTTGCTGCAGTGACCTTAGAGGTCTCATGGTCCCAGGGGTTTGGCCGCAAGACAAAGGAGGGCCACCAGCTCACAAAAATTGTGAGGTGAGCAAGAAGTAAACCTATATTGTGTTAAGCCACTGAGATTTCAGGGTTTACTTGTTACCTAAGCTTCGCCTGGCCTGTTCTAATATGCTATGCAATCCTGTGCTAGTTAATGAGATGTAGGAAAGTGCACTGTGCAGTTTCTAGATGGATATTTCCCTTTCCAATACATTTTCTTTTATTGGAAAAAGGAGATCGGCATAAAGGAGTACTCATTCATCACCCAAGCTAGCTGTCTGTTTCTTGGTTTTTGAAAATACATCTCATTAGAGACATGTGATGTTTGGAACTGCGGCAGCCATTCTGTGAGCATGAGTACAAGACCAAGGGAATTATAGAGATGACAGGCCACAGTCTTCATATTGTGAAACTGGAATTGTCTGGTTCCTTATTTCTTTTTAAACAAACAATAAATGTCCCAATGGTATTAGCCTTTCTTGTTACAAATATCCCCACTTTTGAAAGTTCATGTTACAGCCACTTTGCTTTCATGAAGGACCAACTTTAGTATCTGTTTTTGATGACTGAAAGAAAGCCATTATAGAGGCAGCACACCCCCCTGAGCAGTGAGAGTGGCACCACCAGGAGCTACACTCAGCATCTCGGCATCATGCTGCCAAAACTTGCGTCTGGGAACATCTCCGCTCTGTCTCAATTGATTTTCTGCATCCGTTAGCAGGATGTGTCCTAAGGTGTCAGAAAAGCCTAAGAAAGATTGTTTTTTTGGTCTGGGAATGCTCAAAAAAAATTTCCATATAAATTAATGGTAATTGCTTCTTCACTTACCACCATTTTGGCTTAGGAAAGGTTTCATAGGGCCCCTCTACTTTTGGAAGTGGGGGAAAACCTGTATGTGCATCTGGATGCATCTGCCCTGATACTAGTTGCAGATGAGGATGAGGAGTTGGTTATAATGGATAAGTAAAACGAATGGAGGTTCTTGGGGGTAGGGAACATCACTTTCATCTCCTGTCTTCTCTTCATCCCCATCCGCACCACAGTCATTGCTGAAAAACAAAAATAATCCTGGACAGTATTTCTCCAGCTGTGATGTGCTTTCAAGTTCATTTTCTGGCTTTAAGATGAGAGAGGAGTGGCAGCATTATGTAGGGGCTAAGAGCTCAGTCTCTAGAGGAAGACACAGTCAGGTTCAAGTACTGGCCCTGCCACTCTCATTGCTGTGTGACCTTGGACAAGTGACCTAAGCTCTCTAAACCATAGCTTCCTCATCTGTATAATGGAACGATGACAGAAATTCCCATATACATAGTGTTACTGTGAGGACAAAATGACATCACACGTAGGAAGTTTTAGCGTATTGCTTGGGACACTAAACATGCTTAAGACGCAGGATTCCTTACAATAAATTGGACTTTGGTTTTGATGACATCCTAGCAGGCCGGCTAGGGCAGATGCTGCCATTCCTAACGCAGAGTGAAGGAAACTGAGGCTTAGGGAGGTTAAATGACTTGCTCTAAGTCAGAGCCAGATTTTCATCCCACAGTCTGGTGCTTCCCATTTCGGGGGTCTTTCCGGACTAATGCGCTTCGTTGAAATTGCCAAAGACGTAAAACCAAATAAGATTTAAATGTTGAGATGCTTCATTTTTGATTTCCAATGAACAGAATCATTTCCGTGAAGTTCACTCTTTCAAGAGGAGGGAGTTTTTCCCATAGCATATGTGCAAATGTGAGGTTGTCAAATTTATATTGAAAAATAATATACTCTGGATGTTGTTCTTGGTCCTCCAGTATCAGCTCCCTGCCACCTACCGCCACCTTATAAAAATCAAGAGAAAATACACACCTTCGCAAGTCTATGAAAGGAGGCAGAGGTGCTGTCTGTAGAATTTGTGAATCAAACAGCAAACCTGCCACTTTTCTAAGCCTTTTTCTTCTCCGTCATTAAAACCTTTATTATCTCCTTCAATATTTTATCACTCGAAACAGTCTGCTTTCTGTGGCTTTTGTGGCTACGTGACTCTGGACAGCAAGTTAGGAGGATATGAAGGACCGCCTTTTACTGCGTCAGAATCTGGATCCACGCTCCTGCCCTTCCTCTACACCCTCACCCTTTGTCATCAGAAAGTGGCCAATATAACCCAGGCCGTTTTCTTTAAGTTCTGCTTAATGATTCACTTTCAACATAAGTCCAGGAACAAACACTATTACAACTTGAATATTATTTGTTTTCTTAAACCTAGCTCAGTCATCACCTCCTTTGGAAAGTCTCTCCTCTTTCCACAGTGGGGTGACTTCTAATGGGGCACTGACGTCACTGTGCTGAAATTGATCTGCACTGATATCTGCCCTGCCTTGGCTCTGCTAAAGGTGGGCCCTGCCATACCCTCTCTCCACCTCTAGTGTCTAGCAAGGCATCTTACCCGTTGCACATGGGCTAAATGTTTGCTGAATCAAGTAAGGAGATCAGTGCCTAGTACATCCCCTGAAATGGGTAAGATTTCTTCAGGAGACTTACCTGTAATACCTGTTAAAACATTGTAGCAGAAGATGTGCTGATCCTGGGGTTAAATCAATATACTGAGTCTGGTAGGTAAGAAGGTGAAGGTTATTATCAGATGCGAACTCATTCTCTAGGGTGCATACCATTCCTTCTTTCTCTGGTTGCTTCGTTTGGGAGATACAACATTAATTAGATTCTCTCTGAGGTCTCCTGTCTCCTTCTGGACTGCAGCAAGCTCCCCAGGACTCAGTGTTCTTTGATCCTTTCTTCCTGTCTCCAGATTCTATGCAAATCCTTGACCTTTCACCCTTGGTTGGGTGCCACCACTAAATTGGCCACTTGGATGTCTTGCCAGTATTTCCCACTCAACTGTCCAAAGCCAAAATATCATTAGGTTCAAAGCAGAGAGCACAACACAGAGATAATAAGGAGAAATAAAGACACCCAGGCCAACAAACCACTGGATTTGCCTTAGGAAGACAGAGCATTAAAGATCTTGGAAAGGGTAATTTTGCTAGAATCACAGTACACAAGCCAAAGTGGTAAGGGCTCTCATGACCACTGCCTTTGAAAGCCTGGGCCTCCCTCACTTTCTTGCCAACCCACTATGGACAAGCTAGTCCCCTCTCTGGGACTCTGTTTCATCAGAAAGTCAAGGTTGAACTAGATGAGCAGTTCTCAGCCTTCAGTAAAACACCGCAATGCCCTGGACAGCTTGTTAATAATGCAAATTCCATGCTCCCCACCCCCAGACATTCTGATTTAGGAAATAGAACTAGGAGAGGCCAAGGATCAACATTTTCAAATGCGCTCCAAGGGTGAGGTGATTTTCCGGACCAAAAATGCTCAAGTAGATGATCTCCTAGTTCCCTTCCAGCCTGGACATTCTCTCAGTTGCCATGTTTGGGAAGCAGAGGGTAGCAAGGAAATGCTGTCAGCCAGCCAGTTCTGTTTGGGAAGGTAGCCACAAAAAGAAAGCCAGATGGCACGTGGAAGGAAACGGTCAGGGAGGGCCATATTCCTGGTGTCTCTCTAACAGTGCTTAAGATTCTGCTTAAGACCCTGCTTAAGATTCTGTTTGAACAGGACTTGGGGAGACAGACCTCAGTCTCAAGACAGCAGACAGGACCAAAAGCCCGCCTTAGCTTCCTGCCTGTCTCAGGCTAAGCTAACCACCGCTTCTTTTGCCCCTTTGAGATGCTCTAAACAAAGGTTACGGACAGGAAATGTGGCCCACGTAGTGTTTTTAATTTTCCAACATTTAAAAATTGGAAGGTTTCACATTTAAATATTCCATATCTCTATTGGAAAATCTGAAAGATCAGCTACATTTGACTCACCTGCACAAGACATTGGCTGGAGTGGAGCAGCGGGTACCTCCTTTCCGTAAAGGCACCATTTTCCGGTCTCCACAGTTTCCGGCTGGCCAGCTGCCTCACTCACACGACCCGGCTCCTATCTGAGGGGGCTTCTGAGTCGGCTCCCCTGACTCTAAATTTTTTTTTTTTCAACGTTTATTTATTTTTGGGACAGAGAGAGACAGAGCATGAACGGGGGAGGGGCAGAGAGAGAGGGAGACACAGAATCAGAAACAGGCTCCAGGCTCTGAGCCATCAGCCCAGAGCCGGACGCGGGGCTCGAACTCACGGACCGCGAGATCGTGACCTGGCTGAAGTCGGACGCTCAACCGACAGCGCCACCCAGGCGCCCCACCCCTGACTCTAAAATTTGCTCTGGGATAAGCAAGAGCAGCAGAAAGCTACGTACTGGGAGAGTAGGACATGGCCTGCCCTCGAGGATTATGGAATGGCCTCTGGGCACGACCTTCTTCGCCTATGCAGAAGAACACTGGTGAGAAAGCAGCAAGCTGGCACCATTGCTGTGCTTATGGCGACGTTGTGTTGAGGCTGTGGACCTCTACCTTACATGGTTTCTTCTCCACAAGCGCACGCGGAAGAAATCTCTTTCTACAAATCTCTACAGCACCAGGACCGCTGTAATGGTGTTTCCCTCAGAGATCAGCTCTTGTGTTTAAATCACGCGAATGGCATGCAGGACTGTTGCCCTGTGCTCAGCACCAGGCTCATGGCTCAGAAGCACTCCATGGCCTGCCTTTCAGGGGCTACCCTTAGGAGTGGCTCCATTTTGCTTCTTAGTCTACCCTTACTCTTTTTCTTATTATTATTTTTTTTAATCTTCATATAAGATTTGCATCTTTCAAGAGTAAGACCTTGTCTTCATTAGAATAAAGCAGTTTCTGGGGCACCTGGGGGGCTGTTGGTTTGGCTCAGGTTATCCCAGTGTCGTGGGATCGAGCCTGGCATCAGGCTCTGCACTGAGCGTGGACCCGGCTTAAGATTCTCTCTCTCTCTCTCTCTCTCTCTCTCTCTCTCTCTCTTTCTCTGCCTGTCTCCTCTGCTTGCGTGTGCATTCTCTATCTCTAAAATTTAAAAACAAAAAACGATTAAGGCAGTTTCTGTACCCTCCATATACCTTGATTATAGCACCTCCTACATGTAATACTTACCTGTTACATGTTGGCCTCCTCTGCTAGATGCTGAAGATGGGGCTGCATTTTATTATCACTGTGTCACTAATACCTAGCCTCGGGACTGGCACGTAGATGGTGTTTAATAGGTATTTGGAGAATGAGATTAAAGACGTTGGAGAACCGGCATAGCAGAGACCCATGGAACAGGTGGAGGGGTTCGACAAGGCAGGACTTCTCAGACCAGAGGGATGGAAGAGACCAGTTGGGATGTTCTGCTCTGCTGTTTTCCTAACTCAAGGAACATTCCATTACTCTGGTTATAACATCACCTGACGTGTACTGAGTTTGGAGAATTCACAAAAGTTTTCTGGCAGGGTAGAGTGAAGTTGGGCTTTGGGGCTGATTTGGGAGTTTGAAACCCAAGAATATGTTTCTCTTTTAAGTGATTGTGGGGATTTTGCTTTATCTCTCTGAGCCTCATGTAGTTTTTGGTTCCCGTGGATCCTTAACTCTCTTGTCCCTTTACACTGTAAGTGAATCCGCTGTTCTCTGGCACACCCCTCAGGACAGAAATCTTAGAATTCCTGTGTACATATACACAAGACATATTAAAACTTATTAAATAATTTTATTCTTTTCTCCTTTATATTACTAACAGTAGCCCATATTCAGCATTTTAGAAAACCTGAAGAAATAAAAAAAATTGGGGGTTTACACACACACATATAAAAATATATATTCAGATAAGCAAATGTTCATCACATTGCCCAACTTTAAGAGTGCCAAAAATAAATAAATAAAATACCTGCAAATCAAATGAGAGGGCTAGATGGCTTTGTTAAAATTCATTTTAAGAACTTTGAGCAACCTGTGCTAATGAAATTCAAGTTAAAGTTACAGCCAGTTAATGTGAAAGAAAACATTGTGTGTGGCTACTGAGGAGTATTGCTTAAGCAGAAACTGCCTTGTGCTTCTATTAGAACACAGCTCTGCAAAAAAAGATCAAGAAAAATTCCAACTTTTCTAATAACCGCCTTATTACAGAGAGGAAAAAATGTAAAAAGTATTACCAGCTTTTAACAATGGACATGAAAATTGGAATTGTAGGTTTATGAAGTTTAATAAAAAAACAAAAAGCCAACAAAGTAAGATCCTGGGTAATTAACTTTGACTTTTAAAAACCTACAAAAAACATAAAATATTTGCTTGCTGGTGTTAACAGATTAAGCCCACAAGCAATAACCTGAACTATCTCGTCCTTATCAAGTACTTTAACAGTGCAAAATGTTAGTTGTCTCAGCTCACCTCATTCTGTCACTGAAGCCTGAAGATGAACCATCTCAGAGAGGTATCACTACCAAGGAAAATGCAAAGCAGCCAAAAAAAAAAAAAAAAAAAAAAAAAAAAAAAAAATACAATGATTCACTCCTATGCCAGAGTCTCAAAGGTAGAGAGGCAGTTTCTTATAGAAGAGGTGAAATAAGTAATTCAAAATGTCCATAAGCTAACAGAAGATACAGTATTGAATCTTTTGCCACAAAAACAAAGAATAATTATATTGCTATTTTGAACAGTATTCAACGTGGACAAGTAGATCTCGATGCTCGGTGGCTGGATACTGTATATTGCACTTGGGACATTCCACCAGGCTTTCATTTAGTGCAGCAGTAGGACTTTTTGGTGAGGTAACTTTTACCCTGTTTTCGGACTCTCCTCGGAAAGTGACTGATGGCTCTGTGAAGGCAAATTCACAAAGCTGCTTCTGAAAAATAAATGTATACGAGGTAGTTATAAATTACCCAAATTACCCACGAAATACCAGGATTGGGTATTTACATGGATAGAGTTTATTAAAATGCTTAGAGCCAGGGATGCCTGGGTGGCTCAGTCAGTTAAGTGTCCAACTTCAGCTCAGGTCATGATCTCACCGCTTGGGAGTTCGAGCCCCGTGTCAGGCTCTGTGCTGACAGCTCAAAGCCTGGAGACTGCTTCAGATTCTGTCTCCCTCTCTCTCTGCCCCTCTCCTGCTCATGCTCTGTCTCTTTCTCTCAAAAATAAATATATGTTAAAAAAAATTTTTTTTAAATGCTTAGAGCCAGATAAAAAGGTAGACCTATATACAAGGCTGACAAAATTTGATAGTTTTGTAAAAAAAGGTCAAGTTCAGCAAGTAAAAAAAAAAAGAAACTACATAGAATTAAGAGTAGCAAAGAATGTTAGCAGATCAAATAGGTTACACATAGAAATCATAACAATATTGTATAATATCTTTGTGACTTTCCTTCTTTATGGCTTTTTTCCCCCCTGAGGACGTCAGAATAGTCAATACAGCTTTAAAATGAATATTTTACAGCATATTCTAAAGATGATGGACAGCAGGAAAACAAAGAAAAGTACAGGAAAATTATGGAATCTTTTTTATAACCTCTGGCTTCCTATACTTTGAAAAATAGTCATTAACAGAAATGAATTATAAACTTCAATTTCAAATATTATATGTGGTCAAAATGAATGACGTACTACTAAAGAACAGAGTCAAGATATATTTTGTCTTTTACTCATAAAGAAGCTACAAATGATTTTTTTAACAATTGCTTTTTCCTCTTTCAAAAACTGAGGAATTCTATTTGTTACATTTTACCATCTGCAAATATTCTGCAGTACTAGGCATGAATAAAATATGTGCCAGGGTGCGTGGGTGGCTCAGTCCAACTTCGGCTCAGATCATGATCTCAAGGTTTGTGAGTTCCAGCCCCATAGCAGGTCCCACACTGACAGTGCTGAGCCTGCTTGAGATTCTCTCTCTCCCTGCCCCTCCCCCACCCATGCACGCACGTGCTCTCTCTCCGTCTCTATCTCAAAATGAATTAAAAATAAATAAAATATGTGCTAATGGGACATAACACGCACACACAGTTACCAACAGGTTTGGTTCAAAAGCTTCTTAGTAAGATGAAAATAGTAAGTCAAAAATCACTTCCTCATAGAAACAATCTTATTTAAAAGGTTTATGTTTTAAAAGATTATGTGTTCAAGGTAACCCACAAAATGTGCTTAACTCAACATGCCTGCAACAGTGTATTAACAGAACCATCCATTGTCACTAAAAACGACATTTCTTTCTTTCTAAATAGAAAAACATGGTTTCAGTTCAGGATTTACAACTGCCCTCCCTTACCCCACCTTGCCCCAGGCACAGCCCGTTTAGTGAGTCTAGAGTCACATTAGGAGAGGTGATCTCGGGCACCAGTAATGTCATTGTTACACAGAGGCACACAGGGCCCCTCCTTCTAGTGCTCTGGGCTGATGCTCAAAGGGCAGGTGCTTCCAACGAAGCAGGGTTCTGCCTGTTGATTTGAGAAGTAGCCATGCTTGAAGCTGTATCCTCTCAGTCTGGGCACTGGTTTGATATATAAATGGGAAAATGGCAGCAAGAGAAAGAAGAAAATAAGTTTTAGTTTAACCATTCCAGACTCACCAAGGATTCCAACTGTGTTATTTGATTTCTTGCTTTTCGCAGTTCTTTAAGAATTATGTGCAGTTGGTGCTGCATATTTTGACGGTCAAGTTTTTCATTTTCGAAGTCTAAAGTACATGCGTGCATCTGGAACAAACACCCAGGCCGAGACAATTATGGTTAGTATATAATGTCGAGTTCTCTTGACTGGATGCTTGCATTTTTTTTTTTTTAGCACAAGAGGCAAACATTTGCTGTGTCTTCACAGCAAGAATTCATCCGAGTACAGTGAGATGTTGATAAATAGAAAAGCTTCTGGTTGGGGGGTTGGTTTATCCAAGGAGCAAAGCCAGGGCTTGAGGTGAGTGAGGAGCAACTTAAGAAGTTGCTGGTTGGGGTGTGTCCTCCCTGAACCCCCTTCTGTTCTGGGGCAGGGGGAGAAGGGAAAGAGATAGCTGTTCCCTGGTTTGGAATACACTAAAAATCTCTGGTCTATATCCTGAGAACAAGTGGTATCTCTCTGAGTTCTACTTGAAGTTATAAGATGGCCCTCTTGAGGAGATCCTGCTCACTTGGAGTAGGGACTACAGAAGCCATGCGGGGAACAGTAAGATTTACCGAGGCAAACATTACCCTGTCAAAACAACCGCCATCCCCCCTCAGGATCTGGTTTAGCCTAAAGATAGGAATAAATGGCAAGCACAGATGGCCACTTATATTTTTTGCTGTGGTTGTTAAAGTTTATTAAAAACATTTTTCATGACTTTCAAATGGCTCTTCATAGACTAGTGTAAACATGAGGAACAATCCCATTTTCTAACAAGTTAAGCTGAATTTAGAAGCAGCCCCAGTCGGTACCTGTTGTTCCAACAGAGCTACCCTTGTTTGTTCTTCCTGATACTTTAACAGAGATGTGTAAAGAAACTGGACCTGTAGGATGGAAACAGAGCCAACACTGTCATATCCACTCTTCTACTGCTTGACTTGGGATGCAGGGGAGGCTCCCAAATCCATCTCTATTCCGGACGACACCTGCTAGTTGGGGTGAGTCCCGGCAGCTGGTTGGTTGATGGCTATCTGTACAAGGGGCTGAGCAGCACCACCCTGGCTGAGGGCTCCCTGAGGCAGAGACCGTGAGTCCATAAACAGCACTGAACTCTGCAGTGCACACACCACTTTCCTGGAGGTTCTGACATCTGCTAATATTTCTGATAGGTTAACAAAGCTGGAGGTGCCCTGCCTCCTTGCCTGCAGAGTTGGAACAAAATTCCCCACCATTTCTTTTTAAAAAAATTTTTTAGTGTTTATTTATTGTTGAGAGAGACAGAGCGCGAGCTGGGGAAGAGGCAGAGAGAGAGGGAGACACAGAATCCGAACCAGGCTCCAGGCTCTGAGCTGTCAGCGCACAGCCAGATGTGGGGCTTGAACCCACAAACCGTGAGATCATGACCTGAGCCAAAGTTGGATGCTTAACCGACTGAGCCACTCAGGCGCTCCCTCTCCACCATTTCTGGTTAATCTTTTGTAAAGATCACTGCTCACACCTGCAGGCACAAACCAGGGTGGTAAAGACTAAGAAGGCAAATGTTAGACTGCTTTCTTCTCCCTCTCAACTTCTGGATGATTAAAAAAAATTACTATTCTAATGGCAGCAATAACGAACATTGACCCCAGCCCTTTATTTTACAAAGCACTTTCACATTCTCTCAGTTGACCTTCACAAAAGCCCTACGAGTAAGGCCATACATCCTGAACTAGAGACCAGGTGTGGACCCCAAATAATGTTTTTTTCATTATTCCATGCTGCCAAGCAAGATTTAAATTAATGAGTTTCTGTTGAAGTAGTATTCAATTCTAACAATCCTAACTTAGTAACTCCAATGTTACTGGCACAGATATCCTGGCAGGAGGTCATGAGCGCAATAAGAAGGTGGACGGTATCAGGTGAAGGAATTAACTTGAGCACGGTATCATCCAGATCAAGGTGCCTGCCTGGGAACCAGCACCGATTCCCCTCTTTGCGTCACACCTTTCGGCTCCTCACACATACCTGCCTCCTCTTCCCCGAGGGCCTCTGTACACGAGCTCCTCCACAGGAGGGAATTCCCAGTCACTCTCTTCACAGGCTCCTTCTTCCCAAAAGACCTTCGTGCAAATACCGTCTCTGCAGTAAAGCCTCCCCCGGCCCCCAGTTCTTGTGTCATATTGCCCTGCTTTATTTTCCTGAGTTTACTTGGTTATTTAGGTACTGGTTTATGGTGTGTTTCCATTCTAAATAAGAATCCTAGGGCAGGGCATTTGTTCCTTGTTGGTTCCCTAGTGGTTAACATAGTTCCTGATGCTTGGTAAGTACAATGGCAATTCTGAATTCTGAATCACGGAAAGTCTTACTAGTTAGGCTCACCTGAGATAAGAGCTCCTCAGATCTCTTCTTCTCTTCTTCAAGCTTTTCCCTCGCAATATCATTCTCTTCCTTGAGCCTTTGTATTTTCTCTGTCTTATGCCTATCGTCTTCCAGATGTTGTACATCTGCTTTTCTTTGTGAACACAGCAGTTGATTTAAATCTTGGACTTCTTTCTGGGTTTCTTCATATTTTCTTCGAAATTCACTAAGTTCAAAGCTCAACTGAGTTATGGTCTGTCGTTCAACCTCAAGATCTTTTTTTGCATTTGCCAAGAGATGGTTGTAATATTTTTGCTTTTCTTCTTGAAGATAACCTATGACAAACACATTGGGTCACAACTCACTTTATAAAACATAATAATCCTGTGAAGTTAAAACTAAACACATTTCTGTAAATAAGTTCTTATGAAACAAAGAGTCAAGAGATAGGGTAGACATCCGATGGAACAAGAAACAGAAGCTCAGGAACATTATTTGAAGTTAAACTAATAAACAGAAGAACTGAAAACAGTAATATAACTATTCTATGGGAAGGGAAAATCAGCAATGTCTAAAAAAGATAAATCAACAAATAGAAATATAAGCTCATTATTTATAGGTATACTCACCAAAATCAAAACCAGAAATGTTAAAAGCGGCTACCCTAATGGCAGGAGGAAATAGCAACTGGGATGGACTATGAAGAGTAGGGCAAGCCCTCTTATACTACTATTAAATTACTTTAACAAGAGCTTACATTACTCTGATAAAACACATATACACATAGAGAACATATTGCCAAAGAAGAAATTAGACTTGGCCCACAACTAAAATCTTACTTTTATGTGTAATAAACTTATAAAGGAATTACAGTTAAGAAGCTTTGTGCCCAATTCCTTTTATATTTTCTTTTTCAGCATTAGCTTCATTTTAAATATTCAAATGTGAAGCTCCAAGATTAGGAGTCTTGTCTCCCTTTCTTTAGCCTTCTGTTTATATAATTCAAGGCTTCAGTCCCATTAGGGCCATCAGTCTTTTTTTTTTTTTTTTAGGATTTTATTTTTAAGTAATCTCTACACCTAATGCGGGGCTTGAACTCACAACTCTGGGATCAAGAGTCGCACACTCCACTGACTGAGCCAGCCAGGCACCCCGTGCTATCCGTCTTTTAACAAGTGCTTTGGAAGGGGGTTTCTCTTCTCTTCTTAGCTCGTCACCTAGAGCTGCTGAACCTATCTTCCCATCTGTAAAATGAGAATAATGTCCCCTCCTGCCCCACCTCTTAGAGTTCTTGTGAAACTCAATGTCAGAGAAGCTGCGAAGAACTTGACAAAAAGACTGAATCATCCTTAGGAGCCTTCATTTCAATTCTGTGGGAGACTCACAAGACTGAAAAATCATCTATAAGAGGTATTCTTTCTCCTGGGATTGATATGAATACATGCAAGGAAGCAGAGTAAAAAGCTAATCAGTAACAAGGCTGACCCTGGGGGAAATAAAGCTGGAGAAGATCTTTGAAGGCAGAGAAGGACATGCATGAAGGAGAAAATTTAATGTGCCTTCAGAACTGCCAGAGACCCATTACTCCGTGGCTGTGCCCCCTTTTATCAAAAAACATGAGAAAACAGACTTGGTAACACAATATTTCTTACTTCAAGGTTAGAAGATTTGCTTAATTTACTTTCTAACACTTATTTATAAAAATCTAAATTTGATGAATCTCTCCTTTTGGAAAATGTCAGGCAGGCCTACCCCAAAAGAACATTTTTACACCAGTACCTTCTGATTCAGCCTTTTTTGTCTGCTGTGGGAGTGAATGAGCAGCTGTTTCTGATTTCTGTTCCAACTCGAAGATCTTGGCTAAAAGTCCTTTTACGTAGACCTCCCGCTGCTGATCATACACAAGCCACTGCTGATTTTTCTCCAGAGCCTTGAAATGAAAATGAAAGCAAACCATTAAAACGAAAAACCAAAATCTTAAAACGGAGAAGGGAGCCAAAGTGATGTAGCCTTTCTCAGTGCACAGTCTTGCGGTTCACATAGAAGTCTGGTCCGCCACCGCATGGCTTGCAACCTCGAGATCCATTCGAACATCAGGCTTCTTCAGAGCACCTAACACCATGGCAAAGTCATGTTTCCATGGGGTCAAGTTCATTTCTCTGCTGTCTCCTATACACAACTTGCTTTGTATCTGTGTCCATGTCATTCTCTGTAAACTAGGATGCCTCTGTGGCAGAGGCGAGGTGCACTGCTCGGGCTCCCTTTGAGAAAGAGGGATTTCCACTCAACACATAACTCTGCTCAGGAGCTCTCCATGGGGACATAGACCCTGTCAGGCTTGCAGCCTGGTGCTCCTGCCCAGTCCTGCCACCTTCCTTCTACTCTCACAGATGTTGCTGCCCAGTAAACTGACCTCCGAACTCCATCTCAGTGGCTGCTTCTCGGAGAATCAGCTTAAAGAGCCACCCCCCTTTTGATCCCCAATTTTCATCCTTTACATCTCTTACAACTCAAGCAAAAATCCCAAGCTGGGATCATTCACTTGGTTTGTATAGGGGCTTATGAAGTCAGTTGTTACATAGATCTACATATTTTTAAAAAGTATTTTACCAAACATCTTCAGATGTTTATCTGTGCTTGCTATGTCTTTCAAATAGTAAGTTTCTTGAAGTGGTAGACCATGCTCTTCTCAGAGGATTCCTCTGAGGAATCTGCTTTTATGTACAATATGTATACTCAAGAAATTATTTGAATGACAGGGTAATATTAATAAAATAGGCAGTGTCTATTTAAGTTAGCTGGTAACAAGGAAACTGATTCACTTTACCATTACTGCTAACACGAGTTTTTCATTTTGGTTACATCTTTCCCTCAAGAAACTAGATATGCTCTGATAGCCTTACCAGGCTACCTAGCTTAAGTTTGAAAACCTGACCCCACCTGATCTGTGGCAAGACACTAGCAAACACTCCTATAGGAAGCTACATTAGCTTTAGTGGGTAAACAAGCTTTAGTGGATAATACATGGACAAAGGTATGCAGATTTCTAAGGTGGTTCATTATTATCAATCAGGACAAGTTCATATCCCCTCTGATTCTAGCTCTCACTGTTCTTAACCACTGGATCCTTGGAAATTCAGTGAAAGGCAAAGGAGTCTGCCAGGGCAGCCTATTATCCCCAGCAATCGCACACTACCCCACCCCCTTGACCCCTGCCCTAGTTTTGCCAGGGGAGGTGGCAGTTTTGTTCATGAAAGTGGAGCCCAGATTCAAGTTGAAAGCTAGGAAAAAAGATAACTCATCTGCTGGCACTGGGGGGAAAAGTCTAGAAATTCTTAAATAGCACCGCTATGCAATGAGATAACTCTTCTCTCCTTTCTAATCTAGAAGTTCAGTCCAAGAAGACGGGACTGTCCCTTTCTCGTTCTTTGCCCCTAAGAGGCTGGCTAGGGAAACAAGTCTCAATGACTATTTGTGTACAGAGGCCGTGCATTATCTAAACCTGATGTCACCTGTGCAAAATGTTACAGATGAAGGGTCCCAGAAGGGGGCACACACAGAGATGTGAACATCCGTTTCTGATAGCCAAGCTCATTTGTACTGAGTCCTCTGGCCCTGGTGCTCATGCTATGACCTGTCTGCCCCTATCGGAATGCCTACTTGAGCAATTATTCACTGTTAGATCTTGGTAAACCCTGGAGATAAGAGGATTAAGAGAAAAAAGAAAAAAAGTGTCCATTTTTTGCTCAACAATACAGATCCTCAGTTTGAAAGTGATTTCCCCATTAAAAGAATATGAAGAGGCACAGGTTATCACCAAAAGCTTCAGGTTAATCAATACCATGATTACTCTGTGTTTTGGGGAAAAACAGCTACTCCTAATAAATTCAGTTCAACCTTTCCCTTGGTCCCCCAAAGTGCTAAATTGCTTTAATTATATTAGTAACAGAATTTTTGAAAGCTTCATAACACCATTTGCTAAAACTGAAGCTATGTTCCCTTAGGCTAACATTAAAATGGTCCACAATTTGCCTTTTCCCATCTCTTCAAGTTACAGCCTGGCCATTTCTGGCCTCCACTGCCACCTTGCTGTCTACAGAACTATACACACTCTGTGCCTTGCTTAAACTCTTCCTTCTGCCCAGAATGCCCTAGAACCCCTTCCTATATCACCTGCTCACTTAAATCCCACCTTTTCAGCAAGTTCCAGTGCATCCGGGCTTGTCTTTCAAGACTCCTCCCCGTAACTGCCCTCACCAACAGTGATTTTAATGTCTTTGTAAGCCAACAGTGATTTTAATGTCTATTCAATCTATTTGGCATCTTACACTCATGATCTTGATTGCCTCCTGATGATAGTTCTTATCTGAACTAGAACATGAGCCCCCAGAAAGCTGAGCCCAGGCTTGTTTAGAGTCCATAGGTTCTACTCATGTGTTCGATGTTTCCATAGCAAGCAGCTGCCTGATGAATGTTCATGAATGATGGTGACGACATGGAGTGGAGAAACAATGATTGACAGAATCAGTCAAGCATCCAAGCAAGGCTTTTAGACACAGACTGAAGTTTGAGAGTATTCAGGAAAGGGAGGAAATGGCATGAAAGAACCTAGTAGAAGTTCCTTACACACAGAACAATCCATTTAGAATGATTCAAAAAGAATCAAACACCCTCAAGAATCTATTACTCATTAACTAAGGAATGTATGAAAATGTAATCAAACCTCTTTGTAATGGAACTATCACAGCTATTTCTGTGATTTTAACAAGTGCATAATATATACGCCTTGTGTCATAATTCATCCCAGACCTGTTGGAATTTACTATTATCAATGATTGAAGTGACAGCCAGGATGTAAAATTTCATATCCTCTGGGGTGCCAAATAAAGATGGTACAAATGTAAAGTTCTTGACAAAAATGTTGCATGGTCCAATCAGACTGAAGTAAAACATACATACTGGAATACATCTTCAAAAGTGCTCAATTCTTTTTACTCACGCTGCATTTGTTGTAGGTGTGCTGAAAAAGGAGGGGGTCCCCTTCCCTATAAGCTGGCATCTCCCCCGGGGAGCGAGATGGGAAAGGTGGTAAGGAACATACTGGACGTTTTTGGTTGTATATCAAGGCATCTTCTTTCAGATAAGAATTTCTATCTTTAAAGACATAAACGACTGAGTCTCAAGTCTAAAAAGATCTCTCTCTATAAAAACCCTTAAGTCTATAGAGTTCCTCTAAACTTTGCTAGGCTCGTTCCATGAGCATCCTACAAACTCATGAGCATCTAGGCATAGGGCTTAAAGAATTTTCAGTGTCTTGTTTTCTGTAGAACTAAGAAATGGATTACAAAGACAACGATAGCATCTGGAATCAAAGACTTAGTCCAGGGCCCTCCAGTCACTTGACCACACACTTTTCTCTCTGCACCTGTCATGCAGTTACAACGTTAATTCTCCTCACAGAGCTTAAGAGTTCTGTACTATATACTCAAATTTAGTTGCCGAAAGAGGTATGACTCAAAAAGCAGGCACATATCCAAAAACTTAATAAATCATATTAGTTAGATGCTAAAGATAACCTAATTTTATTTCAAATTTTAAATTAGTCCATCTTTAAGAAATATTTCAATATAAATAATCCAAGTTAACATTGGATGGTCATGAAAATTTTCTTCTTTTAAATGAACCCAGGACCACCTAGGTGGCTCAGTTGATTGAGCGGCTGACTCTTGATTTTGGCTCAGATTAGGATCCCAGGGTGATAGTATTAAGCTCCACATCAGGCTCCGTGCTAAGCATGGAACCTGCCTAAGATTTTCTCTCTCTCTCTCTCTCTCTCTCTCTCTCTCTCTCTCTCTCCCTCCCTCCCTCTACCCATCTCCCTTGCTCACACTTGCTCTAATATATATATATATTATATATATTAGTATATATATATCAGTATATATTAGTATATATACTAATTAGTATATATACTAGTATACTAATTAGTATATATACTAATATATATAATATATATATAATAAATGAACCTGTCCGTACATTACTTAAGTATGAGAAACAGAACTACAGGTTAAGATTTGAGGTGCAATATTCTAAAAAGCCACGTGGTGGCAATATTACTTTATTAAAGTAGCAAACATTTCTTTACTCGGGCCTCTTCTCACTGACTCTGCATTTGCTTTCTTCTCTAAATAGTATCAATAATTAATGGATTTGATGGCTATCAATAAATGCTGATATTAGTTTTGCATCTTTAGAGCCATCATTATATTACTATCTCTTCCAGCTTTGTGTCTTCTACACATTTCTAAGGCATGCATATATAACATTTCCACTCAAGTTATCAATAAAAATATGGGACAGGGGGCGCCTGGGTGGCGCAGTCGGTTAAGCGTCCGACTTCAGCCGGGTCACGATCTCGCGGTCCGTGAGTTCGAGCCCCGCGTCAGGCTCTGGGCTGATGGCTCAGAGCCTGGAGCCTGTTTCCGATTCTGTGTCTCCCTCTCTCTCTGCCCCTCCCCCATTCATGCTCTGTCTCTCTCTGTCCCAAAAATAAATAAAAACGTTGAAAAAAAAATTAAAAAAAAAAATATGGGACAGAAGTGGGCAAAAGAGAAGCCCTGTGGAATGCTACTAAAGTTCTTCCTCCTGGCTTCCCAGAGATGCATTACATAATTCTTGGGCAAAAACTGAAATGCAGGTTGAAATGTTAGCCTATACTGGAGAAATAAAAAATGTGGGTCAATTGACAAAACTGGAATATGGATGGTAGATTACATAGAAGTATAGTGTCCTTGTTAAATTTATTAAAGTTGCAATCTGTACTGTAATCATGTAAGAGAACATCCTCATTCTGAGGAATATATATTGAAGTATATAGGTTTAAAGGGCTGTAATATATGCAACTCACTCTCAAATGGTTTAGAAAAAAATATTATATGTGGGGGGGTATTGAAAGAGAGAGGTATAAGGTGGAAAAAAATGTTAACAATGTTTGAATTTTGGTAATTAGTATTGGGTGTTCTATGTATCATCTTCATTCTTGTAACTTTTCTGCAAATTTTACTTTTTCCCAAATAAAAAATTAAATAAATAAACATTACCTATGTTCCCTAAATTCTGTTTAAAAATCAGATTTTTAAAATTAAGAGCAAGAAATGCCTATTTCAACTGCCTCTTAGCTATTTGATTTGCAAGTTAATGACATTGTATGTTTACAGAATGAATGCCATGTAATTATTTCAAAATGTCAGCCAGACCTAAATGGCAGCTGAGAAAATGATACAGCTAGGCTTTAAGAAAGGTAAACATGAGTTTTTAGGGCTTCTTTTAGCAAAACAAATACTGATTCTTAAAATAGGTAGGCAAAGCACTCCAGGAAGCTTTGCTCCAGGAAGCTTTGCAGGAGACTGGAGGAACGGTGAGGGATTGGAACTGCTAGGCTCTCAAAGCAGAATAATGCCACAGTGCCTATGCTCAGAGGAGTGACAGGTCGCTTTCTGGGCTCCCTAGTCTCCTCCTGGGCTCAGAGACAATCAGAGCTAAACCATCTCTTGCTCCTCAAACATGTAAGTTAATACAGCAGCAGCTGGGAATTTGTTGGAAATGCAGAATCTCAGGCCCTAAATCTGACCAATGAAATCAGAATCTGCATGTTATAAAAATCACGTAGTCTCATCTGCACATGACAGTCTGGGAGGCATTGCTCAGTCTATTGAAGGTGAGTTGGGTTAAATTTTACTCTACTTGTCTAAAAGCCTTTTTAAGGTAAACAGAGCAGAGAAGTACAATGTGATCCTTAAGTAAGCCAGGAAGATAACACAGAACAAAAAGACTGGGTATACATGCATAACATTTCAAAGTTACTTTAACATAAAGAATTGCCATTATCTAAAAATAACCTTAGCTGATATTTGAAGCAGTTGGTGCTGAGACGCCTAAAAATTACATAGAAGTTTAAGATGATAGCATATTTTTTCAGGTACTAATAAAATTCAAATGTTCTAGATAATGGGGATATAGCAGTGAAAAAAACAGAAATCCTTCCCTCATAAAACATATACCAATGTACAGACAATGGAATATTACTCTGTGATCAAAAAGAATGAAATCTTGCCATTTGCAACCATGTGGATGGAACAGAATGTATTACGCTAATTAAAATGTTAGAGAAAGACAAATATCATATGATTTCACTCTCATGTGGAATTTAAGAAAAAAAAAACAGATGAACATAGGGGAAGGGAAGGAAAAATAAGATAAAAAGAGAGGGAGGCAAATCATAAGAGACTCTTAAATACAGAGAACAAACTGAGGGTTGCTGGAAGGAGCAAACTGAGGGTTGCTGGGGGGATGTGCTAAATGGGTGATGGGCATTAAGGAGGGCACTTGTTGGGATGAGCACTGGGTGTTGCATGTAAGTGATGTATCACTAAATTCTACTCCTGAAACCATTATTATACTATATGCCAGCTAACTTGAATTTAAGTAAAATGAAAAAAAATATATATACCAATGTAAGAGTCATGTAATAAAGTGAGTAAAACATATTACAAGTTTAACAGTTATATGTGATGAGGGGAGAAGTTACAAAAAAAGAAAAGGGAATAGGAATTTTCTGGGAGCTATAATTTTAGAAAAATGGCTAGGTAAACCTCTGGCCCCACTCCCCGCCCCTCCCCCTTCCGGAAAGTGACAATTGAGTATTATCTGATGAGGTGAGGAAGTGGGTCATGAAGATATCTGAGGGCAGTGTGCCAGGCAGAGAGAAGAGAAAGACAAAAGGCAGTGTAATGCAGGAGTAGCTGGAAAGCCAGCATGGCTGGAGTGGAAAAAGGGGAAAACTAGAGGTGGGTAGGTAAATTATTCATAGATATGCGCATCTGGTAGGTACTGATATACACAGAATGATAAAGGTCAGGGTAACACACAACACAAATAACTTATTTTGATAGATCTTTAAAAATTGTGTTTCTTCTTTATCTTAGTTACCTTTAGGTAAATTACTTTGATAAGGCTACTATAGTACTCTGCTATAAAGACACTCAACAGATTTAAATTCTTTTGAAGATCAAATAGACTGCAAGGTACACCTGCCAGATGAAATAAAACAGGAATCTTAAGAGCAACTTAGAGCAGGGCAGACATGCCAGTAATATTTCTGGAATCAAAATACCTACCTACTGGCCTAATAATTAACTCAAGAATTTTATACTTTGTATATCTGATATTAAAACACAAAAAAATACAGTCCTGAATTTAGTCAATCCCTAATGAAACACTTCTTGTATTTAAGACATAAGTTTGAAATAATATAGCTTTACCATATATGTAGAATAACCTCATATCAAATTCTACAGAAGATGTACTGAGTATACTAAGAATATGTTTCCTTTTCAAACTATGAAAGCAAATCCTGGTTCCAAGGGAAGGATTTTAAATGAATAGGTACATCTTGCATGGATAAACAAAAAGAGAAAAAACTGTAAATTAAATTATACCATAATAATAAAATAATTGGGCAAATCAGATTGGGTGTTTGGGTGATTTCTAGGGCTTTCTAGCCTATTCGTGAGACCATGATTAGAGGAACTGGCCCTCTTGAATGTCTAGAAACAGATTTAAAGATAGTAACCTAGGGAGATGATCTCAAACCATTCAGTTCTCCGTCTTAACAGATTGTTTTTAAGCCACAGAATCAATTCTGTCAATTTCCATGAAACTTAAGAATGAATGAATCAGACCTCTTTTCCCATAACTTAATAAAAGGAAACTGAACTTACATCTTTCAGCTGTATTTCCATTTCATGAATATTACTCATTGATGAGTTGAAGCAGCTTGTGGCCACAGTCTGAAATAAACCAGTATTAGTTAATATCACAAATTTAACAACAGAAGTTTCCTCATTATATTTAGTTCTATAATAACACAGTATACTTCACAAGGGCATCCCAAAAATCCAGATCTAGTATATGCTGATGAGCCATCATGCCAGGTCATGAGTACCAGAAGAGAATGAAGATCTGGAAGCTTCCTCAGCACACTGGAAGCCCCGAGATTTCATAACTAATTTGACTTCCTAGGACCTCTGGATCACTAGAATACCTCAGTGCATATGAATTGCCCAGTGCTTTTCACCAAAATGAGATAAAACACATAGAAGTGGGCTCTTAGATCAAATCTGGAAAATACTAAATTTTCAAAAGATAAAAGTTGTTTTCTAGAATTATATTTATATTAAAAATATTAATTAGTATTAGTTAAACAGATTTTACAGAACTCAAAACATAATTTCTCTCCTCTTTTTTTTTCATTTTCTTATAGAGGAAAAAAAAGAGAGGAAATAGATGGTTAGGTACCCATGCTAACCAACAAAACTCATAAAAAGCTATATTTCACTCTTTTTAACAGCTTAAGGAAACAGATCTGTGTGAACACTGGCAACAAATCACAAAATATTTTTCTCCAAAGGTACTCTAGATACTCACCCTAGTATGTGGTCCTTCCTCTCTCTCAATTTAGTCCTCTTGGTAAAAACTAGGACAGAGATAGCTCACCAAATCCCTTTCCATTTTTCCCTGGGCATACCTGGACTTCACATTCAGCCTTCGCTGTGCTTAGTGAGGCCATAAGACTTAATTCTGTCCAATGGAACGTGGACAGAAGTGAAATATGCCAATGCCAGGCCTGGCCCCCAAGCCCTTGCCTGATGCTCCACATAGTCTTTCTAGCTTACATAGCTGTACATAGAGGATCTGGTGGAAGGATGGGGAAGCCACTAGAAGGAAGGAACCTGGATCTGAGTGACCCTGTGGAGTAAGGCCTCCTCCACTCTAACCTGCACTAAATTGTGACATGAGGGAAAAAAACAAACGTTTATTGTGTTAGACCGTGAGATTTGGAGGTTGTTTGTTACGGCAATAAAACAGTCTGACTAATACAGAAATTAATAGTGGACAGCCTACACAGTTACTATAAGAATACATTTTTTAAAAGTTATCGTTTATACCAGGGTCTGTCTTTCCATATTTGAGAGCAGAGAAACTAATTCTTGAGCTTTAAGGAAAAGTATGAGGCAACCACTTTGGATCTGATTATAATTTTCATGAGTTTTAGCTACATGGAAATTCTCTAGAAAAACTTAACCTCTTTGAATTCACCTGTAAAAATACTCAACTGCCATTCTATGAGAGGGCACATAAAGGTGCATAATTACACATAAATGTATATGTCTGATCACTCTGACTACTCTAAATGGGAGAAAAAGTGCAAAGACCCCAAATAACATTGAGGTATTATATCTGAAAGCAACAGATTTTCTTCTATAGGTGGTATTAACAGTTGTAACATTAGTATTATCCAAGTGTCCAAATTTATTAAAGAATCAAAGATCTGATCAACAAGAAACTATTTACAGAGCACTTTCTATATACCAGGCACTGTGCTAGGGGATTTAGATATATTATCATACTTACTTTATTTTCTTTCTTTTTTAATTTTTTTTTAATGTTTATTCATTTTTGAGACAGAGAGAGACAGAGCATGAACGGGGGAGGGTCAGAGAGAGGGAGACACAGAATCTGAAACAGGCTCCAGGCTCTGAGCTGTCAGCACAGAGCCCGATGGCTCAAACTCACGGACCACGAGATCATGACCTGAGCCGAAGTCGGCCGCTTAACCGACTGAGCCACCCAGGCGCCCTTATATTATCACATTTAATCTCCAGTATTCTTTCGTCATTTTAGGACCTCTTTGTCTTCTTCACCTATTTTAATCTCCAGTATTCTTATCTTGATTTTACCACTGTGGAAACTGAGGTTAAGGAGAAGGGTCTGGTAAATTCTCTCTAGCACTGCCTCTAAGACTAGAAAGGTTACAGCCACACAACTAGCAAGTGGCAGAACCAAAATCTGAACTCAGACCTGCCTACCAACAAAGTCTTGCTCTTTCTGCTACACTAGAAACTTTAAAACAAAAGAGGGGAGCAAAAGCACTTGTAGTTTCAAAAAACATGCTTGATATTATCATTGTATATCTCAAATTTGAAAACAATAACAAAAGGGAGCCTATTGCCTTCATGATACAAACTACAGAAAAAAAAAAAAAAAAAAAAACAAAAAAAAAACAGCCCCAAAAAATCTTCTTGGATGTTGTAATACACAGTGGATTCTGTATTCCGAATATTCCCTTGTGCAAAACAATGGTCTGGGGAATGGAGGGAGCCATGTTAACTATTTTTGCTTATGGAGAGGGTATCAGGCTATAAACAAAAAATAACCTGTTGGTATACTATACTGTTTCAACATTTGACAAGTGTGTTTTAACAAACTCATTCTTCACAAGAACTACAAATTGTATCAGAAAGGAAAAAAAAAATCTGGATTTAAAGAAATGGCAAGTACCTGTGATAAATGAAGTGTACTGGCTTTGCTCTCAAGTTCAGCAAGCCTTGCAGTTGTAGCAGACAACTGCTTTTTCAATACATCTGTCTCTTCAGACAAGGATTTCAACAGCTGTTCCCTCCTCTCGCCTTCCTTTGTTTTCTCTTCCAGCTGTTCAAGCAATGCGGTACTACTGTATTTGGCTTTCAGCTGCTCTCTGAGGCGCTGTATTTCTTTGTCTTTCTCTGTGAGATGATAAGCATTCTTCTGCCTCTCAGCTTCCAGGACTCGAATTTTCTAGATATAAACTAAGAAGAATCTTAGAACAAAGCCAGGTCAAACATGGAAATAAACAACATCCAAAAAGCATTTACAGAGGGTTTATCACACATCAAGTCAGCATCACACTAGACACCAGGGCCAAAAAGAAAATGAAGCCAAGGTCTTGTGCTCAGAGAGCTCCAGAAAGGGAAACCAATACATTAATGCAATATGGTCGGTGCTGTAGTTAAGACACATATAAAATGAATGGGAGAAACCAACTCTGTCAAGGGTGGTAAGAGAAAACTAACGAAAAGCTGGCTCCCACACGAGTATGTGATAATCACCCCTCCATCATACCAGTTCCAATCATCTTAAAGGCTAAAAGTGAGTCCTAAAAGAGATACATGCTCATTATTGAACTCAAAGCAACAGAACCTAAAAATTACAGAAAATTACAGCTGGATAAAAATGCATTCATTAATTTGTTTTTGTTAATAAATGATTTGGTAACAAATCTAAAAGCTGATCTTCAAAGGACTGTTCACATTTCCAAGGATTTAAAAGATAAAGAAGGCACACTTGTTAAGCGGCTGCTGACAGAGGCGGGAAAGCATCTATGGAGAGTCCATAAAAAGTTAACTGACTTTATATGCTAACAAGGTAAAAACAACATAAAACTTCAAACTTGCATGAGGATGAAGGGGAGAAGCAGTTGTTCAAATATAATGGGGAAACTGAGTTAGGTGACCTTGAGAAAATGAAGGGATTTAAGTCGCCTCAAGCTTAAGATAAAGCAGTAGTATGATACAGTTACCAAAGCCCACATAATTTTAGGCTTTTGTAGAAAACAACATCCAAATTAGTAGAAATAATACTGCCATTTCAACCCGTGTTTGCCACTGTGCACGATATTGGGTGCATAATTCAGAAGGAATATGAACACGTCACAAAATGTTCAGGAAAGTAACCAGGATGATAAGAAGCTAGAAAAGCTGAAGAAATGGGATTGGTCTACAGAAATGTAAGATGAGGGCTGCCTGGGTGGCTCCCTCAGTTAAGTGTCTGACTCTTGACCTCTGCTCAGGTCACGCTCTCACGGTTTGTGAGTTCGAGCCCTACATCAGGCTCTGTGCTGACAGCTCAGAGCCTGCTTGGGATTTTCTCTCTCCCTCCGTCTCTCTCTCTCTCTCTCTCTGTCCCTCCCCCATGTGCACACATGCTCACTCTCTTGCTCGTTCTCTCAAAATAAATAAACTTAAAAATATATATTAAAGAAAAGTAAGAGAAAGCAAGATTTCCTCAAATATCTGAAAAGTTGTCAAATGGATAAAAAAATAGACTTGTTCCATGCAGCTGTAATAGGTACAATTAGAACAAATTGGTAGAAGTTACAGGAAGTGTAATTTCAATTGATTACAAAGGAACAAAGTTTTGACAACCAGTGCTTGTTTAAAGTGGAAAGAACTGGAAAGAGATCTCTCAGAGAAGCTATTAGATTCCATCACCAGATTGCAAAATAATCTTTGTGTTTAAGAATTGGAGATAGGGACGCCTGGGTGGCTCAGTCAGTTAAGCATCAGACTCTTGATTTCGGCTCCGGTCATGATCTCACGGTTTGTGAGTTCAAAGCCCACTATTAGCACAAGCCTGCTTGGGATTCTCTCTCCCTCTCTCTCTCTCTCTCTTCCTCTCTCTTTGCCTCTCCCCTGCTCACACTCTGTGTCTCTCTCAAAATAAATAAATAAACTTAAAAAAAAAATCGGCGATAGATCATTTCTCAATGCTTCAATAAGTATTTACCTCAATATGTGTTGTTAAAGAAATAAATTATTTGGTTTTAGGTGTGCCTATAAAATAAAATTTAAAGAAATCCAATGATACGATTTAATATAGGTCATTTATTTTCTAACTATGAACAAGGAAATAGCTTTTGCAAAATAAAACTGCTTTATTGACTAGGCCATAACAAACTGTAAATTAGAGAATCTGAAATATAGTTTAACAGAATGCAAAATGCCAATATATGTAATGATTTTATCTCAAATATCTGAAAACAAGGATTATTTGGAAAGCAACCAATATATATGATAAAATGAGTTTTTAAGCATTCACATTAAAATTTGAACTCCATTAAACACTTTGAAATTACTAGTTTTGATTTTTTACATTTAGTGAATGAACAGAATAACCAAATTACATAATTACTGGGAAAATACTTTCTCATCTCCTACAGTAAGGCTTATTATACTTTAAAAAGGTTTATGCGGCACCTGGGTGGCTCAGTCGGTTAAACGTCTGACTTTGGCTCAGGTCATGATCTCGAGGCTTGTGAGTTCGAGCCCGGCGTTGGGCTCTGTGCTGACAACTCAGAGCCTGGAGCCTGCTTCGATTCTGTGTCTCTTCCTCTCTGCCCCTCCCCTGCTTGTGCTCTGTCTCTGTCTCTCAATCATAAATAAACATTTAAAAAATTAAAAAAAAAAAAAAAAAAAGGTTTATAAGGCCACTCACCTCCAAAAGTCTGTGTTTGTCTTTATCAGTCAGCTTTCCTTTTCCACTTGTGATTTCATCCACTGATGTTTTTAAGGCTGCAATTTCTCCCCTAAATTTTTCTAATGCAGTTTCTGATTTGGAGTTACTAGGCTTCGATCCCCATTTACCTTTAATTAAACTTTTGGGACTTCTGGAAGACATCTCTGAAACTGTAAAAATAAAAATACAATTATACTTTATTAGTCTAAGTTTGAAAGGCTTGGAAAGGTAATAACCTATTTGCTAAATAGAAGAACATTTCTATCTCAATAGAAGAGATACAGCCAAACCAAGGGACTGGGAAAGGCTTCTGGCTTGCCGGTAACAATACCGATTCTTTAATCTGGGTGGTGGATACATGGGAGAATTCACCTTTTAAAAATATGTCAACTTACCTTGATGCTCACTGAGTAATGTACAGAATTGTTGAAACACTACATTATACACCTGAAACTAAATAGCACTATATGTTAACCATACTGGTATTAAAATAAAAACGTTAAAAAACATGGACACATGTTTGGTGCAGATTCTGTATGTGTCATACTTCAATGAAAAAGTTTCATCTAAAAGAAAAAGGATCAATGATTAAACCATCAAATGAAGTCTGAATGAAACAGATCACAATCAAAGACATTTTACCCAGGAATAAAAAGCTAGTCATTACCTGACATAATGATATGTCCTGTTTTAGAAGATAGGCCTAGTTCAGATCTACGTAGTCAGTTGAGAGAGTACAGTGGGGCAGAAGTGAGGAGAATCTAAGATCAGACATTTCTAGGAAAAAGAGGCACAATATTCAAGAATTAAGAACAGTGGCCAAATTGAGTAAGAAACTTAGAATCTGCTAACAGTATCTGGTAACAGTGTAGAAGAAATGTATAATATTAACTCTAGGAGCAAAATAGTGAAAGATACTGCGCATATAATAAGTATCTTAATTATATGGATCCCAAGATAAAAATAGTGGTGGTGACTAAGGTAAATTAGAGGGATGTGTGACCATTCATGCATTTAAAAAATACTGGAAAACCTAATTTACCAGGCAACATCATAGGTGCTGGGTATAAATGGACAAAAAAAAAAAAAAAAAAAAAAGAAAAAAAAAGAAAAAAAAGAAAGAAAGAAAGAAAAGACAAAGAAACAAGAGAAAAAGAGACATGTTCCCTTACATAATGGAACTTTCAATCTAGTAAAGGAGGCAAGGACACAATATAGATTCTCAAGTTGTAAAGTCGATGTTCTATAGGAATAAATGATTCTGGTAAAAAAACAGGGGAGACCTACTCGGTTAAGGTGACGGGGGAAGGCCTGCCTGTGGAAGTGACTTTTACGGTCATCCTGTATGAAATCAGTCTGAAAACACCAGAGCTGTGAAAACTGAGTGGAACAGACCATCTAGCGAAAGGTTAGTCCTGGATTTTTGCCCACTCTAAGGTGAAAGGCTGAGGTAACTAGTAAACTGATTAAGACCAATGCAAGGTTATGGCATCTTGAGAACCTGCCGCCACAGGAAGTTCTTTCCTACATGCTTCTGTTAGTAACACATGGTTGACTTGCTATAATGGGTTGATATGACAGAAAACTACTTTTCACCCAAGTCACTGAAACACAGAATGGTGGAACTACATGGATCAGTAGAACGGGAAGGAACCTATGGACGTTCGCTTCCTGACCTCTGGACAGAACTTTGGTCACAAATGACTATTGTTTCTAGCTTCTGGACTAGATAGACCCTGCTGGGATCTCCCAGCTCCCCACCATTTAGTCCTCCCAACTCCTTTCCCTGTTGTTTTTTTTTTTTCTACTCCCATCAGGCCAATACTCACAGAGTTCACACTGTTCAAACTTTATTTGGCCCTGCTGCATCTTCTCCAGGACGCCTTCCCTCTGTATAAGCTACATTGGTCACAGGATACAATCTGGTACTCGATTGTTTACTCCCACCCTACACCCACTTCTTAAATTTGTTCAGCAGTTGTTTCAGGGGCTGAACCTTGAATTATTTTTGTCACTCACAGAATCTAACAGCCGCTGTTCAATAAATATTTATTGACTGCTGAAGTGATCTAAGGCATCCTGGACAGGAGATGGCCAAAGAAATCTTGCAACCCAACAACCTGCTCGGGCTCCAAGTGGAGGCGAATCTTACAAAAACCCTCACATAAGATCTACGTGGGGAAACACAGAAATAAAGAAAAACTGCAAAACGAGGCACTTTTTTTTTTCTCACCTCTAAAGTGAAGATGTCTGTAGAACAGACATGAACGTGCTTGCTAGTCGGCAAAAAGCTGTACTCACGAAAAGACCTCGGCCAAGTCACTTGGCCTCTCCGCACCAAAAAAAAAAAAAAAAAAAAAAAAAGGCAAAGAGGGTGATGATACCCACCGCAAAGATGAAAGGAAGGATCGACCCGCTGACGCTCGAGGCTCCCAACCCGGGGCAGGTACGAAGTGAGCGCCAGGGAAAGGGGACATATATCAGGGCGAGCAGAGATGGAGTCCAAACGGACGCTATCTGCCCGCTGACCGCGCCTCCCTCGCGGTCCAGCCTGGCCCCGGGGCTGTGGACCCTGGCCGCCCTCGCCACCCTCGGCTGTCGTCTCCTCGCCGCCAGCCAGCACCTGAGGCGAAGCGCGGCGCTCGAGTCCGCCCAGTCACACCCAACGGCGCGGACGCCGCTTCCGGGAGTTTGAATCCCGCGGCTGCGGGGCGGGGCACGTCACTGCCGGCGGGGGCGCGGCCGGCAGGAAGGGGGGAGCGGCATACGCGGCGAGCCCGAGCCTCCCCGATTGGCTGCGGCCTCCGAGAGGCGGGGCCTAGACCGGACGAAGTGGGTCCGACGGGGCGGGGTCAGGGGGAGGGACGGAAGACTGGAACTCCGGCCCAAGGCCCCCGCAGTCCTATTTTGGGGGTTTTTTTCTGGGTTTTTTTGAGGTCTCAAACCTCAAACTCGGTGTTTCTTTGTAAGCAGCGGATTTATGTTTATCTGCTTTGGGGATGAAGTACATTACTATGTTCAATGAGTTAAACCCAATAACTGAACGGGGACTAACTCATCCTGTGTCCTTGAGTGTAACTTGCCCTTCTAGGTACCAGTTTTGCCCTTTGTGGAATGGGAGAACTGCCTTCCCCGAGAGGACAGCCTGTCTTCCCATTGGGCTGAAGCTTTCTCCTGCCAAAAGTCAGGGGTGGAGCATTGGAGAGTGTAGCAGGTGGGAGAACTGATAGGCACGCCCAGACTGAACTCCTAGATTATGAGTCATGCAGGAGACCAGGCAGCCCTTTGCTCCAGATTGCTGCCCTCCGGCTTGATGTCTGTAGGTCAAATCTGAGTCATTCTTAGCTGCCTACAGGGCTCTATTGCTGCAAAGGGGCACAAAGAGTGTTTGGCAGAGCCTAACATTTCTCTCTTAGACCAAGCATAAGCTCATCAAGATTTAATAATAGGATACAGTAGCAGAACGTCCTGGGAAAACAATGTCACACACCAGAACTCTAGCTTACGACTGCATTTAACTCCTGGCTTGACTGCCTCTTACTGGATGTGTGATCTTAAATAAGTTATTTAACCTCTCTGAGCCTCAGTTTCCTGATCTGTAAAATAATGTAAATAATAATATCTACCCTCTAGAATGGATATAAGAATTAAATGGAAGAATCTGTGTAAAGTGTTTGGCATTTAGTAAATGCCCAGTTGATATCACCCATTATTACACAAAAAGTAACAAACTCCTATGTAACTAAATAAAATGGATGAGAAGCCATGTAGAGAATTTTAAGTATTTTTTTTTTTAATAATGCAAGAAGATAACATTTGGTCCCTGCTTCCAAAGAGCTCACATTTCTGATGGGAAAGTGAATAGAATTGAGCTCTTTCACATCTGTTGTGTTAAAGTGTCAGATGGGATTGGGGTGGGAGGAATTCCTGGCAAAATAAGGGAGGTTGTGAATGATATGCATTGCCCACAGTTGCAAGGACAAAATTAGTTTCCATAGAAATTTGCAAAAATTTTTGGAGTGACAGAGAAAGAAATCTCCCTGCTCAGTTTAGAACCAAAATGGGAATAAAGAAGAGAGGGAGTTGGGGGGTGGGGAGACAACTCTGTGAAGAGGGGTGGCACCTGGCAGACTGGCAGTGGGGGACCTGCTGGGCCAGACACCTCAATTACACATTCTTCTGGTGGGAGCTCCCTCTGTGACTGGGGACCCCAGAGGAAGAAGAGCAGGCAGGAGACCTACTGGCCCCATGGCTTGCTGAATTTTGTAATTTTGTAATTTCTTAATTATTAGACCTGAAAATCAACATTTGCTCTTCACCGACAGGTGCCGCCAGGCATGAAGTGTGAGGAGCTGTAGTTTGTGTAAGGCCTCACAAAGGTGCTAGGACTTTGATGCTGACTTCACTCTGAGGAATCCTAGGGCAAGGATTCAGAGAGCAATCTAACAGCCAAGCAGACTGGATATTTATTTCAGCAGGTTATTTTATTTTCTTCCCAGTAGGAAAATCTACTTGTGAAACCAGAATGGTACCAACAGCCTGCTGAATATGTTTGGCCTTAAGAAAAAGAAATAGTGGGGCTGTTTGTTGTAGGTGAGTATGATCAACACCTTTGAAAGGTTAGGTCTTTCCCAAGACCTAAAAGGATAGTAATGAATGCCCAGGGCCTCACCAGCAGATACCATGTACTTTCCAATACAACTTTCGGCAGTGAGGGAAAAGTTCCTTCTGCTCTGTCCAATATGTGGGACTAGACATACAGCTGTTGAGTGCTTGAAATGTGGCTACTGTGATTGAAAACTGAATTTTTCATTTTACTTAATTTTAATTTAAAACCTGGTAGTTGATTCAGTTATTGGAAAACTTTTAACTATGTTTGGAACAACTTGGGTCTGCAAACCTATTTTTTTCAACTGTAAAGTTTATGAAATCTAAATACAAATGTATTTCTAATGAAAATTTCATTTCTGAATTGGGATGTGTGAACTACACAGTAGATTTCAAAAACTAGTATGAAAAAGAGAACATAAGGTATTTCACTAGTAATTTTTTATATTTTGACATGCTGAGATGGGGATGCCTGGGTGACTCAGTCAGTTAAGCATCCGACTTCGGCTCAGGTCATGATCTCGCAGTTCATGAGTTCAAGTCCCGCACCGGGTTCTGTGCTGACAGCTCAGAGCCTGGAGCCTGCTTCAGATTCTGTGTCTCCCTCTCTCTCTGCCCCTCCCCTGCTCTCACTCTGTCTCTCTCTCAAAAATAAAGAAACATTTAAGAAAAGTTTTTTACATGTTGAGATAGTATTATTATAGATATTTTAGGCAAAATCAAATATATTAAAATTAATCTCACTATTACTGTTTTTTACTGTCTTTACTGTGAATTTTAGAAAATTCGAAACAATAAATGTGGCTTCTGTTACATTTCTATTGGACAGTGTCGATATGTACACAATAAATGTTCTTTAAATGCAGGAAAGAAAAGGACCAAGTAAACTCTTGCCTCCTTCCAATCCAATTTCCCTTCAGTAGGGATTTTTTTGGAATAAGTAGATGTAATCATGTCACACATTCCCCAACACACTTAAAACATTTTACTGACCCACCTTTGTTCTTGGCATAAAAAAGCAAATCCCTCTTTGTTCTCTCAGGCTTAGCAGAGCTAAGCCTGGTCTCAAACTTGACACCTTCCATTCCTTGACCAGGCAGGTTTCTTCCTGCCTCAGGGCTTTTCCCCAGGAAGCTCCCACATCTGTGATGCTGCCACTATTATCTTTTCCTACTTCCCTTTCAGATCTCAGCTTAATCCTCACTGCCTTAGGAAAGGCTTTCCTGCCTCTGAGAAGGAGATTTTCCTTCTTTACCAGCTATTTCTTCAAAACATTCGCTGTAGTTATAATCACACATTTATTTGTTAATGATTCTTTGGTGTCCTGTTTCCTCACTAGACTGCAAACTCCTTGAGGAATTTGTCTGATTTTGCTCACTATCGTATCCTCAGCACCTACCATCACCGTGCTTGAACAAATTAGGAAGCTAATAACTATTTGCTCAATGAATGAATGAATAAATGAATGAATGAACTGACCTGGATGTTCTCTGCCCTAGATTACAGTGGAGAAATAGACAAATTCTTTACTCTCCTCCTTTCTGTTCTCAATATTCCTTAACAGGCACAAAAAAAGCATCATTTTAGAGCCCGGCACTTTTCTGGGTCGACCCACTGCTCTTTCCTGGGTTAGATAGAGTTCATAGTCAGCCACGAAGGGCTGCATTCTAAATCTGTAAATAAGGAGACACCCTTAGCATTTAGCTGAGATCAAAGCAGCCCTATCAGTAAGTAACACGTTTGAAAGCCATTTCCGGGGCAGGTTGGCAGACTTTCTCTGCTGACTAATCTCACTTGGGAGAATTCTTACCAGCCAGTCAGTGATCCTCCTGACATGGTTTTCAGTTCTGTTCTGTTTTCAGTTCTGTTTGATGAGAGCAGCTCCTTGAGCACTGACAGCTCTGCCTGTTTTAGCTCCTTTTAAGTTAATTTTTAGTCTGTGGGGTTATTAAAAGGTTTCATTTGTATCCAGAGAACTGGCATGTAATTTAATCATTTTGCTTCCCTGCAGAAAAATGCATCTTTAGTAAATCCCCACTGCCACTGAGGCACGGTGTAAGGAGGTAAGAGCATGGAGTCTAGAGGATAACCGCGTGTGTTCACATCCCGGCTCCGCTTGCCGGGAGAACTTAGGCACTACTTAACCAAACTGGGCCTCAGTTTCCTCATCTGTAAAATGGGGATGATAAAGTGGTAATTACCTCATAAGACAGAGCAGTGGATGGATTAAATGAGACAAAATAAAAGGCTGAGGACAGCGTCTGGCACAGAGTGAGCACTCATTAGATGTAAGTTGTTATTAACAGAGCAGACAAGTGTCTCTGAGCTGCTGTCTGCCTGCCTGCCTAGGCTCACTGCTTGACTGCTTCACCTCACACGTGATGTTCTGCCAACACCAAATGGCTTGAAGTTTCTAATGCTCACCATGTGTATTTGTTTAATGCTAGTTCAAATCATACATATGTCGATTCAACCATTAATACAGAAGTCCCTGACTTAACAGCTTTACGATGGTACAAAAGTGATATGCATTCAGTAAACACCACACTTTGAATTTTGATCTTTTCCCAGGCTGGCACAATCCATTGCAATCCTCTTTCATGATGCTGGGTAGCAGCAGGCCGCAGCTCCCAGTCAGCCACACCATCACAAGGGCCAGCAACCCATACAAATTACAACCATTCTGCTTCCATGTAACCACACTGTTTTTCACTCTCAGTAGTGTATTCAGTAAATCATACGAAACAGTCAACGCTTTGTGTTAAATGATTTTGCCCAACTACAGGCTTGTGTAAGTGTTCTGAGCACATTTAAGGTGCGCTAGGCTAAGCTATGATGTCTGGTCGGTTAGGCATGTTAAATGCATTTACGATATGTAAAGCATTAAATATTGACTTATGATATTTTCAACTTATGATGATGGGTTTATGGGACTGTAACTGCATTGTAAGTTGAGGAAGATCTGTATTCAGTCCAGCTGCCACCTCCTCCAGAAGCCCACCCTGTTTGCCCTGGCCTGCCCTGTTAGATACCTGTCTTCTCTGTCTCCCTCTATCATTACACTCACCCCACTGGACTATAATTACCTTTGAGCTTCTTGCAGAGAGGACATGTGTGTTATTCATCTTTGTAGTTAACGTTGTACTTGGCACCAAGTGGATTTCCAGTAGCTGTTAGCTGAATAAAGGCACATGTGCATGAATGAAGCATCCTTACAGAAGAATGATTGGGAGGCACTTGTCTATTAAACATTTTGATGAAGAATTGTTATTTCCAAAAAAGTGAGCACAAGGCTTAAAATGATTCCACTTTTCCCTGTTCTGTTTTTTTTTTTTTAGGTTTATTTTAAAATATGTTAATACTGAATTGGAGAAGTTCAGATTCATTCCTATCTTGTATTTAGCTCCTCAATTGCCTTGAATAATGATGATATAATGGTGCCAAATGTTATAAAGTATTTTGTCCTCTCCTGCCCTCCATGTAGATTTAGGTCACTGCCAGGTACTTTTTTAAAGAAATAAAATTTAAATATACTATATATTAAGTTATTTAAAAGTATCATTTACTCCTGTGCAAAACCCTGTAATTAAACTACAAAAAATAGCATTTTTGTTCTAAAAAATCATTTTAGTTATCAGCTGAAATAATTCTTTTTTTATTAAGTTTTTTTTTTATGTTTATTCATTTTTGAGAGATTGAGACAGAGAGACAGAGCATGAGCAAGGGAGGGGAAGAGAGAGGGGGAGACACAGGCTCCAGGCTCTGAGCTGTCAACACAGAGCCCAATGCAGGGCTCAAACCCATGAACTGCAAGATCATGACCTGAGCTGAAGTCAGACACCCAACAGATTGAGCCAGCAGGCACCCCTGAAATTAAAAAAAAAAATTTATAAAGAAGTATTTCAGCAAAGAGATCTTAACAATGGACCCTCTGTGCGTGCCAGTTTGAAAACTGCTGTTAGATAATACCTAACGTTCTGCAAAACTGGAATTGGAATAAGGTATTATGAATCTTCATTTCTCTTCCACTAACCCCTCTTTTCTACCCCTTACTTTGCTCCTTACATCTAGAGTTTTTGCGAAGACTTCCTCTTTTCTATTTCTTTTTCTCTGGTGAAAGCAGTAAATGATAGACATGTGAGAGCTGGCATGTAGTCCCCACTATAGTTGGGGAGCTCCATCAGGTCAGAAATTCAGCTTATTCTCCACTGAAGCCCCAGCCCAAACCCCCCAGAAACATAGAAACAGACACACATCTACATATGACCTAGATTTGGGGAAAGGGCAAATTCTTCAATAAATTGTAATAAAGCATTTGAATATCCATATTTGAAAAGACGAAACGTGACCTCTAACATAGTCAATTACAAGTAGAATATAATCAACTACATAGTGGAATGCATGCACTCTTTGATACAATTCCACTCATAGGTTAGATCCTAAATATGCTCATGCACATTTGTAGCAGGAAACAGGCACAAGGGTGTTCACAATAGCCCTGTTTGTAATAGCCTCAAACTCTGAATACTCCAATGTCCATCAAAAGTAGAGTGGATTAATAAAATGTGGTATGCTCGGGGCGCCTGGGTGGCGCAGTCGGTTAAGCGTCCGACTTCAACCAGGTCACGATCTCACGGTCTGGGAGTTCGAGCCCCGCGTCGGGCTCTGGGCTGATGGCACAGAGCCTGGAGCCTGTTTCTGATTCTGTGTCTCCCTCTCTCTCTGCCCCTCGCCCGTTCATGCTCTGTCTCTCTCTGTCCCAAAAATAAATAAACGTTGGAAAAAAAAAATTAAAAAAAAAAAATGTGGTATGCTCACACAGTGAAATGTTAGATAGCAAAGAGCAAACAAAGTAGTTACATGGATGAACCTCAAAATGTAATGTTGAAAAAAATAAGCCAAACACAATTCATACTATATGATTCCTTTTATACAAAGGTCATAATACAGCCAAGAATTCATTCTGTATGAATATATGTATGTGTGTATTACATATATAGGTATAAATATACATGTATACAAAATGCATAATGTATAAAGCAATTCATATTATAATATAAAGGTCATAATCAAGCAAACTATTTTGGGGGTAAACACTATGAAGAACAGAAATTGTTACCATAAAAATCAACATAGTGGTTACCTCTGGGGGGAAGGGAAGAAGGTAGATGTGACATATGGGTTATAACAAGGGGCTGCTGGAGTGTTGGCAATGTTCTCTATCTTCCCCTGGATGCTCATTTGTTAAACTGTCACATTTATGTTCTATGAATTTTTTCAAAAATATATTTCACAATGAAAAGGAGATATAAAAATGAGCCAAGCAAAATAAACACAATTTTGTTTATATTCCACCAAAATGTAGTCTATTTAGTCTGTGTGTCTAAATATATTGAGTCTAATATGGTCCCTTTCGTCAATAATGTATATAGCGTTGGCTTCATTGGTTGTTTGTATAAGCCATTGAGAAACTCACAGAGATAGAATTCCTATAGATAAACCATGTTCTTTCAATGCACTTGAAGCATTTGCTTACAAATGGTCTTGTTGGTTGTATGTTCAAAACCAGAAAGAAACCCTGTGTTTCTTCACCCTAAGTTCTTAGCCTTTTCTTCTGAAACACAGTGATTTAAAGCCAATTTACTTTATGGGACATGCTATGAAATCATGTTCAAGCATGAACTTCTGGTTCTGTACGTGTGTGACTTAGTGCATGCTCCGTGCCAGGACCCCACACTAAGACCTTTATCTTATGACAACTTTACCTTAGGTTAGATCACCGCAGAAAAGAGGAGGTTAGAACCTTGTAAGGTGACATAACTCAAAGTGAAGCAGGGACCCATACTCAGGTCTGGCTGGCTACTAACCCCAGGCATCTTCTAGGATCGTAATCATCAGGTTACACCACCCAACACACCCTCAGGGGCACAAAGAGTTTTATTTGACCAAACTGTAGTCAGGCTCCTCTGAACCTTCCCATGGGCCTATCTGTGCACTTCCTTGTAAAAGTCACTGTAACCAGAACCCCCCACCTTCCGTATCTGATCACTCTTGACATCTGATGGGGTTTCTCATTCTCTCCCATCACCCAGCTGATATCTGGCCATCCTGACCTACCTTCAGCAAGAATCCTGTTAGGTCTGTTTAACCAGAACCCCCTTTCTGACATTTCTTCCTAGTAACTTTCCATCCTGGCCCCCCACCCTGACTATGAATTCCCACTTGCCCCTGATGTACTTCAAGTTGAGCCCACTCTCTCCCCTCCACTGCAAAATTCCATTGCAGTGGTCCCTATACCTATTGCAAAGGTCCCCTTCTCTTGAATAAAGCCATATCATGCTTTAACAAGTGTCACTGATTTTTTTTTCTTTAGCAGAGGAATGGAAGACACTGCTAGGGATTAGCTTCGAAAGAGGGGAGAGTCACTTCTCCGTTTCCATTGAAGACTATTAGCAGCTTTGGATGGACGAGGAAAACTTAAGTGCCCAGCTTTTTTTTTTTTTTTTTTTTTTTTAAGAAATCCTAAGCCGAATCCTTTTGTAAAGCAAAAGATCAGCTTCTACTACACCAATTTTGCAAACCCTCCGGATTGGGTTTGCTTGGAACAAACTCAGTTATTCCTCTGCATTCCAATAGGGGGCATCCTTTAACTGATTTTTTTTTTTTTCCAAACCTTCCTCTAAGTGATTACTGAGTGGGTGTGTTCAGCAGCATGAGAGAGAAAACAGCAAAAGTAAAATTCCAAAAAAAAAAAAAAAAAAAAAAAAAAAAAGACTAAGCAAAGTTTTAAAACTCCACGAAACGCAAAAAAGAATGAACGGGGTGGTGTGGAACACCAATTAATTCGGCTTTTGCCGAATTAAAAGTCAGCGGCGTCTTGGCGGTCTCCTGACCTGGCTGCATTTATTAGCGCCAAACCACTTCGGTTTCATTTGTTGCACATAATTATTTTTAGTTGAGGTTTCGCCCTTTTCACTTCCACATTTCCCAAATTCATAAGCGGGTGCCTGCAGCACTGCGGGGGCCCCGGGAGTTTGGGTATCAGTTTACACGTAGCCTTCAGTACACAATCCGTCAGAGATCCACCCAGTCGCCTCCCCCTACCCCACCCCTGCGCTCTGGACTGAAGAAATCTTACCTTCTCCCCCCGCGGCGCGCAGCCCCAGCGCACACTCCGCGTCAACTCGGCTGGCTGGCACTTGCCTTCTGCCCACGAAGAGCCATGCTTCGCGTGATTGTGGAGTCTGCCAGCAATATCCCTAAAACGAAATTTGGGAAACCGGATCCTATTGTTTCTGTTATTTTTAAGGGTAAGGAAGAGTTTTCTTCTTTTTCTCAGGTCCTGCTTTGGAAAGTTAGTTTCGTGGGTCACGGTCTTTAACAGGCTGCGTTTAGTCCACGGATACAGCAAAACCTCTCTGGCTTTAAGCTGGATTGCTACCTGTGCAGGTGAGCGGAGAGGACGGATTTCTGTGGAAGGCATTTCATTTTCTCCAGGGTTTTGCGACTCATTGAATGACCGGATGTTTTAATTCTAATAATGTGATTTCTGTAAGCCCTTGTAGGGAAATATGTACTTGTTAATCCCCAAGTTTTAAGTCTTAAAAAGGGCTGTGTTGGTTCAAAGTAAGTTTGAGCAGTCTTGTGTGCATTTTTATTGTCTGTTTTCAAGAAGTGGGTGACCGAGGAAAAAGTGCAGTTGAGTTGTTCTAGGTATTGTTACTGCCTAACACAGCCCATTTGCCGCTACTTTGTCACCGGCTTTTGGGAGGTGGAGCGAAGTTATTATTTTGGATTAGGTTGTCTTCATGTTGTTTTGTGCCATTTTGTCTTCGTCTCTCCAGACTTGGAGAATGTGGGTTCCATAGCTTTTAAGTTGCTCATAGAGGAAATAGCTCTGAACAAAGCAAGTCTGAAGTTTGGGCATCTACTTTGGTTCTGCTGAATAACCTTGAGCAAGTGACCTCCTTTCTCTGGATGTCAGTTCTCTTTTCTGTAAAACAGTGAGAAGGGTTTAGATTAGATCATCTTTAAAAGGCCTACTGTAATTCCAAAAGGTTATTTTTTTATGACGTTGAATTACAGTGGACAGGGACAGGAGTGGCTAGTGTGAGAGTTTGCTCCCGGGCATTGTAAGTGATTCCAGGTTGGGCCCTGGTGATGTGTCTAAATCTGAGTTTAGCAGCTTTATCATTTTCTGTTTATCCAAGGTCACTGGCAAGGTATCCAATTCACTTCTTGGCAGGAGGGATGAGAGACAGAGGGGAGAACAGAGAGAAGGGGAGGCTTGATGGGCACAGGGTTCCTGACCACGCCTCTGACCACACCTCGAACATTTCTTTCTTCCTCCAGGAACCAACTACTTCTCCCTTCCAGTTTCTGATTTATCTATGCCTCTCTCTTTTCATTTGTCTATTTTATCGATTTCTCTTCTCAAACCTTTCTCCATTAGAATGAGCAAGAAAATGAAATGAAACCCAAAGCGGTCAATGGTTGTTTAGTTTATTTAAAAAAAAAAAAAAAGATTCAGAGGGCAAAAGTCCAATTCTTTTTTTTATTTTTTATTTTCTTAATGTTTATTTATTTTTGAGAGAGAGAGAGAAAGAGACAAAGTGAGAGCAGGGGAGGGGCAGAGAGAGAGGGAGACACAGATCTGAAGCAGGCTCCAGGCTCTGAGCTGTCAGCACAGAGCCCGATGCGGGGCTCAAACTCACGAGCCATGAAATCATGACCTGAGCCAGAGTCAGATGTTCAACCGACTGAGCCATCCAGGTGCCCCAAAAGTTCAATTCTTTTTTTTTTTTTTATTTTTTTTATTTTTTAAAGTTTTTTTTTTAACGTTTATTTATTATTTTTGGGACAGAGAGAGACAGAGCATGAACGGGGGAGGGGCAGAGAGAGAGGGAGACACAGAAACGGAAACAGGCTCCAGGCTCCGAGCCATCAGCCCAGAGCCCGACGCGGGGCTCAAACTCACGGACCGCGAGATCGTGACCTGGCTGAAGTCGGACGCTTAACTGACTGCGCCACCCAGGCGCCCCTCAAAAGTTCAATTCTTAAAAGACAACCTGGTTTGAGAATCTGTTTAGTAAATATGATGTACTCATGTTACAACCATGTTCTCTTACATGTATTAGTTGATCTTAAGTCTTTTGTTTTTCTTTGAAGTAATTGCATAACAGGACGTAACATGAAAAGTTTGTACCTTCACCATTGACATGTAAAGACACATAAAAATAGGGGCGTCTGGGTGGCGCAGTCGGTTAAGCGTCCGACTTCAACCAGGTCACGATCTCACGGTCCATGAGTTCGAGCCCCGCGTCGGGCTCTGGGCTGATGGCTCAGAGCCTGGAGCCTGTTTCCGATTCTGTGTCTCCCTCTCTCTCTGCCCCTCGCCTGTTCATGCTCTGTCTCTCTCTGTCCCAAAAATAAATAAACGTTGAAAAAAAAAATTAAAAAAAAAAACACATAAAAATATATTGGGTTCAACCTGGTGATGTCATTATTTGAGGCAAGTCATATAGATTATAGAGAAATTGGAGTTTAATACTGTATTGAAATCTGACTTGTATTTTGTCTGGAAAGTGTGTGCATTGGTCCAAACTTTTAAATGACTAAAAATATGCCTGAAACTATCAACATATGCACCCAGTTGAAAGTGGAAAAGTTCAGTTAAATTGGGCAAATGTAGTCTCTCCAATTATATTTATTAGATCATTTAACTTGAGTCTCTTTTCCAGTTTCCTTTGGTTGTGCAAATTAAGTGGGAGAGTCAGTCAATCGTTCATCTGACCAGCAACCTAGCAGCAGAAACTCTGATCTCTGAGTAGGAACACCCGGACTGTGGCTGATATTTCCAGAATGACCCAGATTTAACCACCCGGGCCTCACCTTTCTCAGCTGTGGAATGGTGGGAACTGATCTCCTGGAGGTTCCTTCTGGCTGTAAAATCCTATTATTTTATAGTTCCATGTATTGAATACCTGTGCTCAGCAAGATGTGGAAGGCAGAGACTTAGGTACTGGAGCATATATGGTAACAGATTGAGAACACTGGGATGGCAAGCCCCTCCCAGGTGTGCGTCCCATTTTTGAGCACTGTTAAGTGCTGACAGGACTAAGGATGCTTATTACAATGAGATGTCCTTCAGAGGGAACAGAGCCAGAGGCGCTTCACGATGTGGTGTGGAGGGGTAGAGTGTGGAGAGTGAGATGTAAAAGGCCTTACGAGAAGATCAGAGAAAGCCCCTGTGCTTACTCAAACGTGTAAAATTCTGACTATTGAGTACATCACATAGTAAGGTCAGGGCAAAAGGCAACTCTCCTCAAATTTCAAGATGGTAGGAAGAATGTCCAAGTGACGGGTGTTAGTGGCGATGAGTGTATGGACGCTGAGGACCTGTGAGACTAGTTACACTCCAGCAGGGAATGTGGTGCACTGACAACCAACTGGTTTAGAGTTGACCTCAGTCCGTGGTGTTCACTCCTCTTCTGAGGTTGACTACCGAACTTCTTAGGACCTGGTATGAACCAGGAGGATTTGGAAGTTACTGGAATCCCCGTTGAGATGTCATTGATATTTTCCAGTTCAGGAGTAGATTATGAAAACCACAGAGGTTATTTGATTTTTCACATCCTTGGGGTGCACCAGCTTCTGTAAACTAGCTCTGGATCTTAAGGCCAGAGCACCTGCAAGCCAAAAGTGGCCATTCTCTCTTGAGTTCTATGCCAAGAGCCAGGCTATAAAGCTAAATATGGCTGAGATTAGATTAGACAGATGCTTGTGGCTTCTCTGAACTCCAAGACTTCGTGATTCTCCCAAACATAACAGGTTTGAAAAACTTTTTTTTAATGATGTTTAAAACATTTTAAAATAATGCAACGTAAAAACACAACAAACAATCCAGAAGGGATTGTACAACTCAAAAGTAAAAATTCTCGCCACGTTCTTCCTATTCTTTCTCTCCCTCCACTCTTACTATCTAGGAATAACTACTTAGAACAGTTTGATTTGAAATCTTCTTGACTTTCTACTTTAGATATGTAACCTGTTCCAACATCTCCCTGTTAGCAGTGCTCTTACTGCAATGGATGTTCTTAACAGTGCACATCTTTGTGAATGTGTGCATTACTGAAGGACAAGATTCTCTTTTTGGTAGTTGTTGCCTTTTGGGTTATGGGTTTGGGTTGTATTTTTTTCTTTTATCTTTTTAAATATTTATTTATTTTTCAGGATGGGGGGAGGGGCGGGGAGAGAGGGAAACAGAGAATCCCGAGCAGGCGCCACGCTGTCAGCGCAGAGCCTGACACGGGACTCAAACCCACGAACTGTGAAATCATGACCTGAACAGAAATCAAGAGTCAGACACTTAACCAACTGAGTCATCCAGGCACCCCTTTCTTTTTGATTTTTACAGATGGTTTTGCAGATTATTGCCATGGATTTCCATTTTCCTTGTGTCTCATCTCTGGCTTTGGTGTCAAATCTCTCAGCATTAAATTGATTGAGAGGAAAGTTTCTTGCAGTCCTTTATATTGCTGTGCTTTTCCAATGTGGCCACATTGCATTCATATGAAACATCCAACTCTAGGGAGCATGATTGTTGCAACTGTAGCATTTTTCTCATTCCATCCTTGTGATATTGTCCATTCTGTCAGCTGGAATTTTTTCTTCTGGTCTTGTGTAGATCATTGCCTTGTGAAATGGCTCTGCTATTGTCCAAATGGTCACCACATAATTGTCCTGTTATCATCTATTTTTCCAGGTACTTGTTGTTTCATTTGTACATGTTTTTGGAGTGAAACCTAGATATTTCTAGGAACTCCTTTCAAAGAGCTTATCGACTTTATAGCCTTTAGGAGACCACTTGACCCCTCTAAGAATCCTTTTCTTTTCCCATTTGAAAAATAGAGTTTTAATGGCTTATTTGAAGAGGAGTAGATCTGCAGAGATCCCCCAAGGCTGTGATTTATGTAACAAAGAATTTTCTATTTTTAGCAAAAAGTATTTTACTATTTGAAAATTTACAGTTAAATATTCAAAAATAACCTTTTAAATAAGCAAAAAAGGAAAATGAAATTCCATTTAAGAAGGATGAAGCATGGTGGGAAAAAGATCCATTGGTTTTCATTCACCGTCATCCGTGAAGGCGCCTGATGAGCAACCCACAGGTGACTTGGTTTACCCAGATACACCATAGGACGAGTCAGGGCTCAACTGACAATCATGCTGTTCTGGTACCCCCATAGAACCACTGTCCTGCATTTACTAAACACTCGGGAAAGCAGAAGTGTTTAATTTACTGAGTCATTTCCCTCACTTCCGGGAGTACAGAACTTGGAGAGTCACCGCCTAAGGAAAGTGTCCCCACTCTAGTGAATGAAGCATGGGAACTCTCAAAGGTATTCTTCCTAAAGGCAGGGTGACTTTTACAGGGTCCCAGTCATTTATAAAGCCACGAATGCCTTTTAAAAATGAATTAATGTGGTTTGTTTTTCTTCTCCTCTTGCACAACATATCTTACTTACATGTGTGCCCTCAAGGCATGCCCAAAGTTGCTGGTATTTGTCTGGTTTGGGTTTACTGGTGAGTTTCCCCATCCCCATGAGATTTGGCCCTGCTGAAAAGGAATGAGATTTTTATATCCTCTGCAACCTCTAGCACATCCCTGATGCTGAATATGCATTTTAAATGTTGACCATGGAAGCAAGAGCTGGCAGAAGATTTGAGACAGCTTAGTGCAATAAAGTCATTGATTCTTGGTCCTGAAAGTGACCTTCAGAAGCCTCCCCACCTCCCTTCTCTCAGGAAGAATTAAACTTAATATTCTCTTAGGTGCTTTGTGGATGAGGTTTGGCAAAGGGTCACTTCACACATGTCTGAACACTGAGCATAATCAATTCCTAGTACTTGCTACCCAGGGGCAAACCGGTGTTGTAGTACTTCTTTATTCAACGTTTATTTGTTTATTTTGAGGAGGGGTGGGGAATAGAGAGAAGCAGAGAGAATCCCAAGCAGGCTCTGCGCTATCAGCTCAAACTTATGAACCACGAGATCGTGACCTGAGCTGAAATCGAGAGTTAGACGCTTAACTGACTGAGCCACCTGGGCGCCCCGGTATTGTAGTGCTTTTTTGCATTCTTGATTTTGCAAGGAAAATGTGAAGTTGTAAGCTTTTATGTTGCAAATTCATACGTGAACTGTGCAGTGGTGTATACCAGATAATGCATGTACCACGACGTGTCAACGATCACCTATCCTCTGTATAATTTCTATTGAACAACTGTTCTGTTGAGTAGGAGTGTGCTGTCAGTGTTTCTGAGCACCCAGAAACAACTTCTTGGACATCTGGCACCTTAAGTTTTATCAGCTAACAGAATTAGGCATTAGATTGCAAAGCCTATCGGGCATTAGGGTGCAAGGCCTCTGGGCTTTGGAGCCAAGGAGGCCTGAACGAGAATCCAGTCTCCCGCCCCTTACTTCCTGCGTGTTCAGGGGCAAATGAATTAAAATTTCCAGCTTCACTCTTCTTAATAACTGCCCCCCCCAACCCTGCAGGGTTGTTTGAGGATTAAATGAATATACATGTGATATTGCACATGGGAACCCCTAAATTTCCTTCCCCATTTGATAACATTTACTTTCATGGAGATCTACAAGCACCAGACAGTATGTGAGGAATAAGTCTAGAAAAATATACATAAATGGTTAGGCCTCCTAAGCCTAGCAAATCAACTAGTTAGAACACGAGAACAAGATACAAACCAGAATAGACATAGGGAATTACGATGCTAGAGCAGATGGACGAGGAATAAACTTTGCGGGGAAGTATCACTTGACTCAGTCTTAAAGGATGATGTAATTTGACAGAAATAATGAAAAGGAAGACATTCTAGGCTTTGGAAGAACACAGAAAGGCCAGGGAGCATGGCCCTGTGTGGTGAGGTTGCCAGAGGGTAATCTGGTGTGGTTAGGGATTGCACTTTGCTTATAAACTAGTGGTGAGACACTAGGCAGCACTGTGAGATTAGTTCTAGTCAAGGTGACTGAACAGGTTTACTGGTTGAGGCAAATGCTTTGCAGGGCAGATGGAGCTCATCCCAGGGTTAGAACGAGAAGGAAAGGACTGACATGCAAGATACTAAGAAAGCAATCCGACTGAATTAAATTAATAAGAAAACTGCCCTGGGCAGGCTAATTCTTCACACTCCTCTCTGAAACAGAACATCAGCCTGTTTTTCCTCCCAGCCAGGGTGTTCACCCTGTAGGCGAGTGTGGGGCTGGGGGTGGTGGTGGGGGGTGTGGAGTGGCTCTGCAGAAGGCCAGCATGAGAATGTTAGCTACCTGAGACCGGTGGGAAGGTAGCCACTAAGAGAAGAAAAACATAGAAATAAAAAGTGGCAGGAAAGACAAATTTCGCTGTTTTCCCAAAGGCCAACAGGGTGCATTTCTTCAACTAAGCTGAGCTGAGGTCTCATTCACATAAAGTCCTTCTCCCCCTAGCCAAGTGTCCTGCCTGAAGGGTGAGGTGTCATGGCCAGCAACTGTTTAATTTCAAGGAACACATGCCCACAAGGTTGTTCAAGTAAAGCGTGGTTTAGTCTTTCTGTTTTTTCCCCAAAGCTAGAGAGAAATCTCACGGAATCTAAATCACGGGCCTCACAGGAGCCAGAATGGTGTTAGGCAGGGTGGCATTCGCTCTCTCTCCCCAGGGGACTATCAGGCCTCATGCCTCTGTTCCTTCCTGCACAGGGCGTCCATTTTCTCTCTGCACATTGGCTGCCTTCATGGAGTCTCTTACTCCATTGGCAATGGATGCGTGCAATTGGCAGCATGCATGGGGCTTTGGGTTACCATGGAGGTGACTTGGTCCTGACTCTATATCTCTTATGGCCTCAGTGTCTCTTGGTGGGGATCTTTAAGAGAAAGATACCAATTGGCTCTGTTTTCATCAGGTGTTCACTCCTGGTCCAATCAGCTGTGCCAAGGGATACATACACACGCAAGGTGGGTATCCCAGATGTCTCTACTACACAAGATGAGCTTTGATGGCCTAGACCATGAACTGTCTGGCCCACCTCCCCCCAGCTTAGGCATTTGACCTGCTTTGCCATCTTTGGTTACTATCTGACCAACCCCACCACATCCCCTAAAAGAGCCTCCTTCTTTCCGTAATCAACACAATTCAGGTAAAGTGATGAGCTTTGGACTGGGCAGACCAAGTTTCACTCTTGGATGTGTCATTAGGAGCTAAATATTTTGTATTTTGTTTGTTTTGAGAGAGAGTTCGAGCAGGAGAGGGAGAAAGGAAGAGAGAGAGAGAGAGAGGGAGTGAGTGAGAGAGAATATCCCAAGCAGTCTCCACACTCAGGGTGGAGCTGGTCATGGGGCTCAATCCCATGACACTGAGATCATGACCTGAGCTGAGATCAAGAGTCGAGAGCTTAACCAACTGAGCCACTCAGGCACCCCAGAAGCTAAATATTTTTGAACAACTATATTTCTGAGCCTTTATTTCTTCATGTATAAAATGAGGAGAACGATATGTACCTCACAAGGACATTGTAAGGATCAACAATGATAAAACATCTAAAGCAGTATCATAGGGTCTGGCATATAATACCAGACCGTCCTTGACCTATGAGGGTGTTACACTCCATTAAACCCATCCTAAGTTGAAAATATCGTAAGTTGAAAATGCATAGGGATGCCTGGGTGGCTCAGTCAGTTAAGCATCCTACTCTTGATTTCGACTCAGGTCATGATCTCACAGTTTGTGAGATCTCCCTTTCTCTCTGCCTCTCTCTCTCTCTCTCTCTCTCTCTCTCTCTCTCTCTCTCTCTCAAAATAAAGAAATAAACACTAAAAAAAAAAGAAAATGCACTTAATACACCTCATGTGCAGAACATAATAGCTTAGCAGAGCCTACCTTGAACATACCCAGAACACCTACATTAGCCTTCATCATCTGGACAAAATCTTCCCACACAAAGCCTATTTTATAATACAGAGTTGAATATCTCATGTAATCATTGAATACTGTACTGAAAGTGAAAAACAGAATGGCTGTATGGGTGCAGAACGGTTGTAAGTGTATCAGTTGTTTCCCTGTGTGATTGTGCAGGTGACTGGCAGCTGTGGCTCGCTGTCCCTGCCCAGCACCACGATAGTATCACACACTGCATAGGGCTGGGCCTGGACAAATCCAAATCCAAATTCAAAGTACATTTCTACTGAATGCATATCGCTTCTGCACCTTCATAAACTTGGAAAATTGAGTTGTACCATCGCAAGTTAGGAGACATCAGTCGCTGTACGGCACTCACTTCCTCCCCCTTTATATGCCCCACTCTTTACCCCACTGCTGGGGGGGGGCAATACAAAACGCTGGGGGACACTTGAGGGGTGGCCTAAACTTAGAGGAATGAATGGGATGCCCGGTAGCTAGGATGCACAAGCAGTTTGAAGGCAGAGCCAGTGTTAGATTCATCTGTGGGAGCACGTTGTAACTTCTTGACCAGGCCCACTATACGTTCTTTGTTGGTGGTGGTGTTTGAATTGTGGTGCAGTGTTTGGGGCGCCTGGGTGGCGCAGTCGGTTAAGCGTCCGACTTCAGCCAGGTCACGATCTCGCGGTCCGTGAGTTCGAGCCCCGCGTTGGGCTCTGGGCTGATGGCTCGGAGCCTGGAGCCTGTTTCCGATTCTGTGTCTCCCTCTCTCTCTGCCCCTACCCCATTCATGCTCTGTCTCTCTCTGTCCCAAAAATAAATAAAAACAAACAAACAAAAAACGTTGAATTGTGGTTCAGTGTATACAGCATAAATGTCACCATTTTGACCATTTTAAGTGTGTGTCGAATAGCATTAAGTACATTCGTGTTGTTGTATGGTCATCACCGTCTTCTGTCCCTAGAACTTTTTCATCTTCCCAAACTGAAACTCTGTAGTATTCATTAAGTAATAATTCCTCATTCCCCCCTCCCCGACCTCCAGCCCCTAGCATCTATCATTCTATTTTCTGTCTCTGTGAATTTGACTGTCTAGGTACCACATCTGAGTGAAATCATTCAATTTTTGTGACTGGCTTATTTCACTTGGCATAATGTCCTCAAGGTTCATCCATGTTGTAGAAGGTGTCAGAATTTTTGTCTTTCGTAAGGCTGTACGTATATGCCACATTTTGTTTATCCATTCATCCATCGATGAGCACTTGGGTTGCTTCACTTTTTGGCTATGGTGAGTAGTGTGGCTCTGAACGGTACTGTTTTTGAGTTCCTGCTCTTAATTCTTTTGGGTATATACCCCGAAGTGGAATTGTTGAATCATGTGGTAATTCTATGTTTAATGTTTTGAGCCACTACCACACTGTTTTCCATACTGACTGCATGATTTTAAGAACATTCCCACCAGCAGTGTGCAAGGTTCCAATTTTTCCATATCCTCGCCAGCACTTATTTTCTGGTTTGTCTTGTTCTTTTTGTTTTTGTTTTCGTAATAGTCATCCTAATGGATGTGAACATACTCGATTCTTAGCAACTCTCGGTTGACTTGGATTTTCAACCCGCACTTACTTCAGTAACTCCGAATAAGGGTCTCTGCCTTATTCTGTATTCTGTAGCCTCGGTGGCCAGCATCAAGGCAGCCCTCTTGTGAAGGGACGTCTGCCTGGCAGGGGCCCAGCATCCGCCTGAGAGAGGCTGATGGCCTGTTAGCCAGTGGAGCCCTGACCCTGTGATGTCTGTGGCTGAGGTCGTGCCAAGAGCTATAGCAGGGCTGAAGGCAAATGGAAAATAGCTTTGGTCTCCTGCAGTTCCAGGACTTCTGGTTGGTCGGGGCTCCCCAGCCCAGGGTTGGAACCAGCGGTCACTCATCTGTGCTTCCCAGCAGCACATCCTGACAGGTCCCTCTGTATTTATTTCTCATAACATCCTATGCTCCTTCATGGCACCTATCAGAACATACAGTTGTACATTTGCTGGCTTATTTGATTTGTCTGCCTCCTCCATCGGGCAGTAACCTTCTTGAAGGGCAGGGACTATGTCTGTTTCCCCAGCACCTAGGTTAGTGCTTGGCAGGCGGTAAATGATCAAGAAGGAGTTACTGAATGAGTGCCTCTGGCTTCTCCCCTCGTTCACTCAGGTCATGTCACCAGACCAAAGTGGGTCCCCTCCTTGGGGAGTTATAGACAAAGACTGTACATGTGGAGTTGCCTCTCAACATCATCTTTGTTTGTACAAATAAGGAGATCAGGGGAATAATTCCATAGCCATGGCAGACTCCTTTTATTAGGGCTTGGGATGAATACTCAGGGGGAGGGGATTTTAACATTATAGTGAAACTGAGGTAACTGTCGGGCACTTTCTGGCTCATCCATGTAGGCATCCTCCTCAACTGTTTCTTTTCCTGTTTCAGCATTTTGTTAGTTAGCTTCTAAAAGATGAAATCGACAGTGAGGCAGAAGCTTTTAGGAATGTGCTGAGTTCAGAAAGTCAGTCCTGAGTTCAGGGGGTCAATGGTGAATTCAGGGGTCAAAGGGTCTTATCGGTGACAGGGTCTCACAGACCAGATGGGACCAAAGGCGACTAGATCCCTCTGCCCACAAAGTGCAAAACTGATCTTGGGTTCTTAAGGCTTCAGAGTTTCCACAGGCTGCACCTCAAAGGAAGCTGGAAGGCAAAGGAACTGCAGCCTACCTCTGACTTTGATATTGGGCTTTGGTCTTATTAATGGCAAGAAACTTCTCTGAACCTCAGTCTTCCCGGCTGTGAAGTGGGTATAAGACCTACCTCTGAAGGTTGTCAAAGTCAAACAAGATATATTTAAAGTACTTGGACTAGGCGCATCTGGGTTAAGCATCTGATTCTCAGTTTCGGCTCAGGTCGTGATCTCACAGGTTGTGAGTTCAAGCCCTGCATTGGGCTCTGCACTAACAGCATGAAGCCTGCTTGGGATCTGTCTCCCTCTCTCTGCCCCTCCCCCACTGCTCTCTCTCTCTTTCTCTCTCAAAATAAATAAACATTTAAAAAAATAAAAAAGTACTTGGACTAAAAGTATATGTTTACTGGGGTGCATGACTGGCTTTAGTGGGAAGAACATACAACTCTTTTTTTTTTTGTTCATGCAACTCTTGATCTCTGGGTTTTGAGTTCGAGCCCCACATTGGGTGTAGAGATTACTAAAAATAAATAAATAAACTTAAACTTTATGCTGATCCCACCTCTTGAAGTTTGGCTCTTTTTGCATGTGGAAAAGTAAATTAGTGGTGTAGGTTAGGGACTAAGGAAGTATGAAGCTTGCGAATCAAATGAGGAGAGCTGATTCAGGACCTTTATGTTCTCCTCTTACAAGGTGAAGCTACTAATCTAGGAAAGAGGTCTAGGTTGGGCTCATTATTTTGTCAAAACAATGAGTCAGTTTGGTGAAAATAAAATAGAGCTGTACTCATTGTATTTACTTCCTTCGGCAGTCACTTATTTGTGTGCTCAATTACTGAGAGCAGAACTGTCTGCTGAAACGTTCTGGGACAGTGGAGATGTTCGAGGTCTGCCCTGTGTGTTATGGTAGCCACGAGCCACATGTGGCTGCCGATCACTGAAACGTGGCCAATGTGACTTGAGGAATTGGATGTTTAATAATACTTAATTTTCATTAATCTAGATGCACACAGCCACGTGTGGTTATTGCACAGCACAGATAGCAGAAGACAGTCACAGCTGTGAGGGGCTTGGGACTTCCTGTCACTCACTGCTGCCCACCGTCTCTGAACCTCAATTGTCCCATCTACAAAATGGACAGGATAGCAGTCCCCACCTCAGAGGGTGGCTGTGAGGGTTAGCATGATTAAAGGAAAGCACTTATATGGAAAGTTCTATAAGTGTTCCTTGCTACTTAGGTCTTCCGGAGATTCTGGCATGGTGGGAGAGATAGCCTGAGTACCAACCGCCTGCTACACCACCACCACCATTTATTAAATTCTTATACTAGGCCCACACCTGTGTGTATTATCTTATTTAATCCTCATGGCATTTTTAGGAACTAAGTCTTATTATCATCTTTGTTTTACACGTGGGGAAACTGAGGCAGAGGTCGGTCAGGATTCAACTCAGGACTGTCTGATTCCAGAGTCTCCAATGTGTATTCCCTGAGGTCAACATGGGTAAAGAGGTAACACACACCCTGTGCCTTAAACAACCAAGTCAAATTATGAATGCTTCCTTTCCACTCTGAATGGATTGCGTTGTTCAGTGTGGGGAGATCGTTTCAGACCCAGCCTGAAAGAGGAAGAACATGTACCAAGAACACAAAAACTTTTAAAGAAGAATAAAAGTAAAACCCAGCCCTCTTGGGGTGAGTTTCCACAGGGTAATGAAAGCCTTTATGACTTTGTGACTCAGAAGCTCAGAGCTGAAATAGCTTAGCAGTGAATCAGGTCCTCTGATAGTCAAGTTGGAGCCATTTTATTAGTGGAGACTAAAACTCTAGCATATTCCAAGTAAGTATTAAAAACCTAATATCTGAGGGGCACCTGGGTGGCTCAGTTGGTTAACCTTCCGACTTCAGCTCAGGTCACAATCTCATAGTTTGTGGGTTTGAGCCCCGCATCAGGCTCTGTGCTGACAGCTTGGAGCCTGGAGCCTGCTTCGGATTCTGCGTCTCCCTGTCTCTCTGCCTCATGCCTGCTTCCCTGCTCATGCCCTGTCTGTCTGTCTCTCTCTCAAAATAAATAAACATTAAACATTTTTTTTTTAATCTAATATTTGAGTGGAAGGGGAGTCTCCACTTAACCTCACCTCAGTTCTCTGGTTTATTACCTTTTACATTCCAGTGGCACAACTTATACATTTTTTTAAAAATCCTTTTCTTTATCTCTCTCTCGTTATCAAAAAATAAAAAAGGCTCTTTTTGCTGACCTCTCCTCATTGTCGGAAATGACTGCCTTGGACAGTCCCTATTTTCCTCCCTTCTCTCTTTTGCTGTTGTGTCTCCTTACTGCTTCTGCCAAACATAAATTCGTTCAACAAGTGTTGACCAAGAGTGTACTCTGTTGGGCGCTCAGCACTGCAGGGGGGATCGGGAACTAGCCAGACTTGCCCCTGCCCGCACAGCTCCTAGTGCAGCTGTGAATCCAGCCAGAAGTCAGTGAATTCAGAGTTCAGTGGGTTTAAACTCCCAGAAAGTTAAAAAAAAAAAAAATGTTTATCATTATTTGCAGATTCTATTGGTGATGAGAGCTACTAAGTCCAGCAAGGGCTTCATATATATTTATTCTTACCGGATAAATGAACTCCCTCTTTTTACGGTTGAAGTCCCACTTTTTAGGGGTTTGGGGAGGGCACGCGGCCTTGGTCAGGGTCCTGGAGCAGGTTCCATGCACATGCCCACTGCTGAGACTGTAACACCCCATGTGAGAGGCTGGGTCTTGGCCAAGGGTCCGGCCCACCCTGAGGTAATGCGCAGAGAGGCTCAGGGTTCAGACCCCTCTGCTTGGCATCCAGGCGCTCTCGCCTTCCCATTGGATTTCCTTGGCTAGAGTCAGCCCTGGGGCAGGTAGCCAGAGCAGTGCCAGGGCCTGGGACATTGGTGCCTTGGGGCCTCACACTTCTGATCTCAGAGACCTTGTCTGGGGCTCCTCTGGTTTGTCCCAGTGTGCTGGACACATTATGGTGGCGTCCCCTGTATGCCATAGCTTGAGGAAGGGCCTCCTCCCGGGGCCCTGAGACTGAGTTCTGTGCTGTCTCCCACTGCTGTGTGCGTGTCTGGCTTTCTTTGTGCTTCATCTCTCTGGGCTAAGTCTACTTCCATCCCCATCCCAGACAGTCCCAATTCCCAGCTCTACCTTGTACCTGTGGTGACTGATCAGCCTAGCTTGCTAAAGAGCCCAGATGTCAAAGCCAGCCCCGGTTTAGGAAGGAGCACTAGGGACAGTGGATTAAACCACTGGCGATGGCAAAAATCCCATTGAAAGAGGTTATTTACTATGGGACACTGAGATCTGAGCTTCAGCAAAGCACAGCTAGAAGCTCGTTGCTTAGAAGGGATGGAATTGAATTATTAAGATTTTGACTCTGCTTTCTGCTTACTTTCAGAGTTCTTTTCTGTGACTTTCGTTTTCTCTTGATCTTGGAATCAAGGAAAGCAGAGGAACATGATCCTCTTTATATTGTTTGATGGTGGTAGTTTGTGATTCTGATTCTGATCCAACACAAAGGAATGTCTCCTGTGTCCTAGACAGCCTCAGGCTTTCTCATCTGATCTTCAGTACAGCCGTGCCGGGGACTTCTTCATCCTCTTCTACAGGGTACCCAGGCATTGAGAAGCCCTTCTGAAACTCTAGGAACTTTCCACCTCAAGCTGGATTTGAAGTGAATTTGCCCAGTACCAGCCTTCATTCATTCTCTAGCAAATTGTCTCAGAAACATACCAGTACCAGCCTTCATTCATTCTCTAGCAAATTGTCTCAGAAACATACCAGGCAAAGGAAGGAGAGGTTAAAAAGCTAGGAGCCAGGATACCAGCATTCAAATTCTGGCTTTGTTTCTTAGTAGCAGGTGACCCTGAACAAGCTACTTAATTTTATTATGCCTGAAAATAAATATAATAGTAACAAGTAACATATACCAAGCCCTTAGAAGAGTGCCTGGTATACTATGAGCCCTATGGATGGGAGTTATTATTGCTGGGCATCTGGTACCAATACTTATTAATAACAAAATGTAGATACAGAGATCTGGAGAGCCGGCTCAAAGTCACACGGCTGGTAAGTGGTGAAAATATACAGCAGGTCACTTGACATCCTCAGCCCTCGGTGAAGGTTAAGAGCACAGGTCTGGAAATGAGGCAGGCTTGGGGCTGCAGCTCAGTTCTGCCACCCACTAGCCGTGTGGTCTCCGGCAAGTCGCTTAACATCACTGAACCTCAGTTTCCTCATCTGTAAAATGGCAATACTGATACCTCTGTTGTAAGAATTAGACGTGAATGTGTTCAAAGTGCCGGGCATGGAGTGGATGTTCACATGCAAAATAAACAGACAAGCCCAAGAGGCACAGAGTTCGGTCCTCTACCGAGGCAGCTAATCCAGGTGCCTGGCCGACCTGGTATCTCTCCACCTGCAGCCCTGGCAGATGGCAGAGCTGGAACACAACCACCCCTAGGGGCAACTTTTTTTTTTTTTAATTTACATCCAAATTAGTTAGCCTGTAATGCAACAATGATTTCAGGAGTAGATTCCTTAATGCCCCTTACCCATTTAGCCCATCCCCCCTCCCACAACCCCTCCAGTAATCCTCAGTTTGATCTCCATATCTATGAGTCTCTTCTGTTTTGTCCCCCTCCCTTATGTTCATCTGTTTTGTCTCTTAAAGTCCTCATATAAATGAAGTCATATGGTATTTGTCTTTCTCTGACTGACTAATTTCACTTAGCATAATACCGTCCAGTTCCATCCACGTAGTTGCAAACGGCAAGATTTCACTCTTTTTGATTGCCAAGTAATACTCCATTGTATATGTACACCACGTCTTCTTTATCCATTCATCCATCAATGGACATCTGGGCTCTTTCCATACTTTGGCTATTGTTGATAGTGCTGCTATAAACATGGGGGTGCATGTGTGCCTTCGAAACAGCACACCTATATCCTTTGGATAAGTACCTAGTAGGGCAATTGCTGGGTCGCAGGGTAGTTCTATTTTTAGTTTTTTGAGGAACCTCCATACTGTTTTCCAGAGTGGCTGCACCAGCTTGCATTCCCACCCCAGGGCCCACTTTTAGGAAGAAGATCCTGTAGGGGGTTGTCCAGATCGATTGGGCTTCACTGCAGTTCCCTTGGAGGATTTGGTTTTGATTCAAGAGCTCAAATGCCTGTCAGGACATCTCGAGAGGCCAGTGGGGGCACAGGCTATGGAAAGCAGAGTGGTAATCCCGCCTGCCTTTTTGTTTGGGCCTTTCTGTTTATCAGCAATATCAGTGACTATGTCAGAAATGTACCAAACAGCTTTGCTTTTTATCGTAGTTGCCGTTTGGCCAAAATAAATGCCTTTCCCCAGAACTCGTTTGACAACATAGCCTGGAGCAGTAGGGCAGCCAGGGTGGAGACGCAAAAAGTCAGAGATCCACATTTAGCCAGGTAGACCTGGATGGGCCACATGTCTCTGTGCTCCCCCCAGGCCCCTCTACGTCCTGAGGGTGGGAGGAATCTCCTGCTGGCCCTTCCCAGAGCCTTCTCTGACCTCTCTGCTTATGGTGGAAATTCTCCCAGATGCGCATGGCTGCCAGACTGACTGCCAGGGAGGAGCGGTCGCTGCCCGTCTGGCAGCTGTCCCGGGCGGGCCTCGGAGGTCTGGAACCGAGCCACGTGAGAGAACTGCTACACCAAGCCTGGGCCTAGCATCACTGGGCGCTTCCTCTGGTCGCTGGGCCCTGCCCTCCAGGGCGGGCTCCACAGCCTGGGAGTGCCCTTGGGGCACGCAAGGGGTGCTGCCCAGGTGCCATAATACAAAATAAAAGCTCCTGGTTCAATGCTTCCTGTATGCTGGGCCCTGTGCTGAGCACTCTGTATTCGTTTTCTCACTTAATCATTAAAGCAACCCTAGTAATAATACATGAGCTTACGAAGTCAAATGCACTCAAATCATGGAACGATCACGCTGAGAGGAATACCAACACTAGTAAAATATAGTCCCAGCCTTCAAGGAGTCACCGTCTGGTCTTAATCCTCATAGGATTGTTCTGGGTCCTGTCTGCCAGAGTCTGAGTCCCAGCTCCACCACTTAATAGCTGTGTGACCTCTGACAAATGGCTTAACTTCTCTTGTCTTGGTTTCTCCTTTTGTAATTGGGGAAGCTTATTACCTTTTAGGGTAGTTGTAAAGATTAGTGAGACAATCTATAGAAAGCTCCGGAAACAATGACTAGTTCAGAGCACTTAGTAACCGTTAGCCATGATTGGATGGCTTCAGGAGGTCTGTGGTATTCTAGGCCAACTAGCGGGTGACTCTCCATTTGTCTATGAATGTTTCTCAAGACAAAAGTGGCCACAACCCAGGAGCCAGAGAAGATGAAGAAGTATTTCTGAATGGGAGGTCAAGTTTAGATGCATGGCTGGACCTAGAGACCTTGTTAATCTACTTTGCCTACCAAAAAGCTGAGGTACTTGGGGGAGCTTTGTAAATGCCCTCTGACCCCCACTTCTCCTGGGGCCATGTCATAAGACACAGAAATCTAGCTAGGGAGGACTTGGGGGGCTTCATAAATCACATGTTCCACTAGACCTGGAGGCAGACTTAGAGATCATCTAGTCAAAATTCCCCGGTGTTTACAAGAGGGACTCTGAGCTCAGTGGTTGAGCCTATGTCTCTCTGAGATCAAATCTCAAAGAATTGGAGAGTTCACTGATTTGAAAGTCCAGTCAGAAGAGCTGGGCCTGGGTGGCTCAGTCGGTTGAGCGTCCGACTTCAGCTCAGGTCATGATCTCACGGTTCGTGAGTTTGACCCCCGCGTCAGGCTCTGTGCTGACAGCTCAGAGCCTGGAGCCTGTTGCAGATTTTGTGTCTCTCTCTCTCTCTCTCTCTCTCTCTCTCTCTCTGTCCCTTCCCTGCTCACGCTCTGTCTCTCACTCTCTCAAAAATAAAGAAACATTAAGAAGAGCTGGGCCAAGTCCTGCACTTTGCCCTGAAGGAGTATGAGGATCAGTGAGATGGCATGTCTTTGGAAGTACTGAAAAAGTGTTACCATTGTAGATGCTATTATTTCCATGGGCACCTGGTGGTACTCATTGTAGTAGAATTCTCCAGAGAAATGGAACCAGTAGGGCGTGTGTGTGTGTCTGTGTGTGTCTGTGTGTGTGTGTGTGTGTGTGTGTGTGTGTGTGTGTTGACAGAGAGACTGAGAGACTTATTTTAAGAAATTGGCTCATGTGATTATAGAGTCCGGCAAATCTGAGATTTGAGGGGCAGTCCTGCAGGCTGGAAACAGGTAGGAATTCTATGTCACAGCCCCAAGACAGAATTCCATCTTCCCTTGGAAATCTCAGTTTTTACTCTAAGGCCTTGAGCTGTTTGGATGGGGCACATCCACCTGATGGAGAACAAACTCTTTCACATAAAGACAATTGGTTGTAAATGTTAATTACATCTATGAAATACCTTCGCAGCGACTTCTGGACTAGAGTTTGACCAAACAAGTGGCACCATAGCCTCGACAAGTGACACATGAAATGAACTGGCCCTCTCAGCACAAATGTAGCAGTCCGGTCTTAGGAGTCATGGTGGCGCCTCATCCCATCCTGGAGAGCCCAGCATGGCTTGTGGTGTGATAGGCGCGCAGCAGAGGAAATGTTTCCGTGCGGGAGGGCGCGGTGGCTTGGCAAGGAGTGCTTGCTCAGTTCTCAGGGAAACCGTATTCAGAGGTTGGCATGCAGGTTAATTACTGCAGCGGTGACCTTCAGCGAACTGAGAGAGAAGCAGGCAGGCGTGACTTATCAAAAAACAGGAAATGTCCCAAAGAATGCCTTGAGTCATGGTCCAGAGTGTATTCTGCTTTTGAATCCGTTGTTATGTTCTGGGTTGAAAGTATTTAATTCCTTTCCATAGGAGGAAACTGTCATCTTAATAAACTTAGAGATGAGAACAGGGGGAGGTAGGTGATGTGGAAAAGGGGAAAAGAGCTTCCTGTAATTTAATCTGATGATCAGCCTCTGCAATTTAGACCTTTAAAAAAAATGTGGTGGAATTGAATAATTAAATAATATAAATATGTGACTCTGTGGCTGTTGGTAAGAAATAAATTTATTGGGGCGCCTGGGTGGCTCAGTCAGCTCAGCGTCCCACTCTTGATTTCGAGTCAGGTCATGATCCCAGGATCGAGGGATCGAGCCCTGAGTCCAGCTCCTTGCTGAGCGTAGAGCCTGCTTGGGATTTTCTCTTTCTCTCCGTCTGCCTGTCTCCCGTACTCTCACACTCGCTCTCGCACACACACTCTCTCTCTAAAGTAAAAAGAAAGAAAGAGAGAGAGAGAGAGAGAGGAACAAATTTACCTTTGTTTTTTTTGTTTTTGTTTTTTTTTTGGCTGACATTTATGTGTGAATAGGTTTTCAATAAAATATAATGTGCACACATTCTGATAAAAAATAGAATCTCCTTTTTTAGAAGAGGTTGAGCTGGGTTTTTCCAGAAGGATAGGAGCCAATGTTAGCATGTAATCTTTACTTATTGACCAGGGAGAAGCGAGGAACAGCGGTTGAATGCATGGCCTATAGAATTAAACTAGTCCTGAGTTAGAGTGTTTCTTCCTAGCTCTGTGATCTTGCGCAACTTACCTAACCATTCTGGGCTCATTTTGCTCATCTGCAAATTCAAGATGCGTGGGCTTGCTGAGAAAGTTAAATGGAATGACCTATGGGCAGGATTTAGCACACGCTTGGCCAGAAGAGAGCGCCCCCTATCGAGTGGCATCCTTGGCATTAATGCAAGTGTTTGAAGTGGCCTCACGTTCCACTTGAACAGTCCCACCTGGCCCTGGTCAACCTGCACCTGCCAGGATTTGGCTGGTTCCCTTTGTTCGTCAATACACAATGGAATCATGTGTTCAGGAGCATATATTGGAAGAGTTGTTATGCAACTTGGTTTTTCTCATGGGGATTATGAACCTCTTGAAGCCATAAAGCCCAGTGTCTAACACCCTCTTTACTAAGTGGCTTGTATCCGCCAAATGAAGATTAGCTTGGCATTCGTGGCTGCACAGTGTGACCATAACCTTCCCACACGGCCTGGTTGCCTCTGCTCCCTTCCATATTCCCTTGGCTCCAGCCAAATGGAGGGCAGTGTCCTCCCTCCCACAGAGTCCTCCCCTACTCTCACACTCGCTCTCGCACACACTGTGCAGCCACGAATGCCAAGTGTGCAGTGTCCCCAAACATGACTGGTTCTCTCTCCCCTGTGATTGACCTACTCACTCTTTTGCCCCTACCTGGAGTGACCTTTTCTTCCCAGCTCCACGTTTCCAATCCATCCTTGTCTTTCAAACCCCAGCTCAGCCTCTGCTTCCTCTCTGAGGCCTTATCTGGTGCCCTCAGCCTGAAGTCACCTCCCCTTTTCATTTGCACCCCCTCTGATGGCAACTGCCGCCTTCTTTCTATATCAGTCCCCTGTGGCCACATCTAGCTCCCTGCTGGAGCACCTGAGGGCAAGAACTATATCTTGGGTACCTTTGTATCTCCCACAGCGTCCAGCTCAGTGTCTGGGTCAGTGATACTTCAAAAATACTTGTTGGATAGAAGAATGAGGAAATGCTTTACTGCTGGTGGAAGAACTCACTTAGTGGACCTTTCCATGGACTGGGCTACGAGCTCCCTTTGCCTGATCTGGGCAGGCTTTATTCCCATTATCCCCCTCTGGCAGCAGGAAGCTCCAACCTGAGAATGAAGCAGACAAGAGCATGGTGGGCTTTTTTGCTGTGTGCTGAAAATAGTCATCAAGATTCATTTGGGTCTTCTATGCCATAGGCCATGACCTCCTTTTGTGGAACGTTTTAAGACCAAGAACTATCTTGTACTCTTCTGTTTCCCCAGTTCCTGGCACACAGCAGGTGCTTAATAAATGTTGGAAGATGAATGAATGAGCAAGTGGCACTCCCTTTTTCACTCCCCCCAGCTGCTGACTTTGGGACAGTCCTGCCCCTGTGGGGAAGGGGAGGGAGATCAGTACCAGGCTCAGCACCAAAATGTCCCAGTGCAGCATTTCTTGTATGCTGATTCCCAGGCCAGTAACCAGGCTTGGGATTCAGCTCAACTGGACAAGTACTGGCTCTTTCCACAGCCTCTCTGGAGCCCTTGTCCTTGCTTTAGCTCCCTGCCTGGAATCTTGGGGACTTGGAGACTGAGATTTTCCTTCAATACCATCCATCAGGGACCCACATTCTGCCTCAAGCCCCCGTACCCAATTTCTATAAATGATTTGCTGCTTTCTTCTTGCTTTACTTACTCTGCAATGGCCTCTTAAAATTTTCCATCTTTTCTCTTGAAGATCTGCTGTGGTCCCAGGGTCCAGAGTCACTCTTTCCTGACTCAGTTCTCCACCCGCCAGGCCTGGTTATGGCAGCAAGGGTGGTGGTGAGCTGGAGGGATATTAATGGTACCATTTCATGCTTGTCGAGGTCAGGAATTTTTAACTTTGGTGAAGGTCATGAACTCATTTGAGAATCTGATGAGGGAATAAACTGTCTCCCCAGAAAAACTCACAGATGTCACATTTTGTGTGTTGGAGCAAATAGTCTTAGAGAGTCTCAGGATACTCTGAAATCTGACCTTGGGCTTTCCTGTGGCCACTGCTCAGGACGTCAAGCCCGTCACTCATATTATACTCATGCATTTTCTTTATCCAGTGTTTCTGACAGCTTCCAATGAGACACTGTGGTGTGATAGTGAACACACACTCGGGTTTTGGAGCCAAGGAGACGTAGGTTGTTTCTGACTCTTTTTTTTTATTTGCTGTGTGACCTTAGGCAAGTTAACCAGCTTCTCTCAATTATTTGTCTATAAAAAGGGGATGAGAATGTTACCCTTGCAGGGCTATCGGAACGACTTAGAGACACTGTAGTAGAATGTACTTCCAGGGCGCCTGGGTGGCTCAGTTGGTTAAGTGTTGAACTTTGGCTCAGGTCACGATCTCATGGTCCGTGAGTTCGAGCCCCGCATCAGGCTGGTCGTTTCAGATTCTGTGTATCCCTGTCACTCTCTGTCCTCCCCACCCTTGTGCTTTCTCTCTGTCTCTCAAAAGTAAATAAATAAACAAACATTAAAAAAAAACACAAAGGAATGTGATTTCTGGCACCTGTAGATGGTTATATAGAACAGGCTGCTCCAATTGTGCAAAGAAGCCATGTGTCCCGTTCTGTCAGTTTAAACTTTGCCTGGCCTGTCTTACTCTCAAAAGTACTCGCTTGTGTAGCAGCCAGAGAGGAAAATTGGGAGGCTTTTCATCAGATGATGGGAGGGGCAGGTGGGGTCAGTATGGAAATGTGGGAGGGACAGGACAGCTTCTAGGTGATATCAGAGTCATATGCAGGGAGGCGCTCTGTAGGCCACATAGAGACCACAGTTAGAACGCATCAGTACAGGCCCCGGCGTGAGCCGATGAGCAGGGTCATGCTGAAGTTTAAAAAGGGAAGCCGGTTGGGCTCTGGGAGCTGCTCAAGTGGAAAAGTTAATGCTTAGCAGAGTAAGGGTGATGATTCATGCTTTGTCTATGCTGAGGTCTTGGAAGAATGAGGTGGTTAGTCCCACAACTGGCATGTGCTGGGAGCCTTCGCAACATGACACTCAGCTGAACGGAACCCACTACCTCCTACGTTCCATAGCAGCAGAAGGTTAACTGGGGAGTGGTTCCCAGTGTGGCCACCAATGTGAGGCTGCTATCCCTGCCACTTACCAACGGGACTTTGAATATGCCACTTAACTTCTCGGTTTCCTTAGCTCCAAAAGGGGGATGAAAATTATTATACATATCTCCTGGGGTTTTTTAAGAGGTTAGATGATACGAGATGAGAAAAAAAATATGTATGTTGGTCTCTGCTCCTTTCCCCCACCACTTTCTGGCACTGAGCTAAAACCCTTATAAATTCCTAAGTGAGAAGAGTAGGAGCATCTTTTGTTCTAATGAGATCACTCTGGGTGGGCTCCTGGATGGCTCCTGGATGGGGACTGATCACCAGGAAGACCAAACCATGATGAGAAGCTTGGCATTTTTGGCTCTGCCCCCACCTCCTCCCGGCTTCTCTAGACTGGAGGAAGAGACTGGAAATAGAGTTAATACTTGATCTTGCCTATGTGAGGAAGCCTCCATCAAAAATCCCAGAAGTATGGGGTTCCAGGTGTGTGATGAGCACATCCATGTACCGGGAGGTTGAGGTACTCCAGCTCCATGGGGACAGAAGCTCCTGTACACAGGACGTTTCCAGACCTTGTCTTATATATCTCTTCATCTGGCTGTTCATCTGTACCCTCTATCTTATCCTTTAGTAAACTAGTAAACATAAATGTTTTCCTGAGTTCTGTGAGCTGCTCTAGCCAGTTAATTGAACCCAGTACAGGGGTTATGGGAACTTCAGATTTATAGCCTGCTAGGTCAGAAGCACAGGTGACAGCGTGGACTTGCTATTGTCCTCTGAGTCCTTAACCTGTGGGACCCTGTCTCCAGGTACATAGTATCATCATTGAGTTAAATTGTAAAACACCCAGCTGGTGTCACAGAAAATTTCTTGGCTGGGGAACGCCCCACCATACATCTGGTGTCAGAAGCGTGATGAATGTTCTATGTGATGGTAAAGAATTCACACGGGAAGAGAACTTGTTTTATTTTTCTCCCCCTGAAAACAGATAGCTCATGCCTCCAAAGCATTTGGTATTCAAACACTAGCTTTTATTTTGATGAGTATTTGGGGACTTAGAGATCCAACAGATGCCTCTCTGTGCTTTGGACTTCTCTAAGGAAACTTTGAACACTAGCTGGAGGAACATTTATTCATGCAGGAAGGTCTCAGACACACAGAGAGAAAACCTGTGTCTTCAGAAAAGGTGAGCCTGTTGTAAAGGAAACCCTACATTCTTTGCAGGTTATAGAAAGTGTTCATCTACTAATTACCTTGTGCCGAGGCCTATGGGAGGGAGTCCAGCTCAGTCTTTAAGCTGTGGGGTCTTATCACATGCAGAGGCAGCACGGGCGTCAGAGAGGAAATTGCAGGTTATATAGGAACCAGTGCCAAGTATTAGCTCAGACACATTTCTCAGTTCCTTTGAGTCTCAGTAGCCACATCTATAAAATGGTGACACCTTTTAGCAAAGGTTAGCTTTGTTAGCTTCTTTCTGCAACACACTGGAGACACAGAAGCCCTGGGTAACCTTGGTCTATAGGAACTGGTGAGGGAGATTCAGGGGATCATGGCATTTCCATGATTGTGAGTCCTTCATTCCCCAACATCTCGTAGACCTGGGGTGGGAGAAATGTTTTAGGTCAAAAAATGCCATTCAGTTTGGAGAACCTTGACTCTTGTAGTCCTCACTCTAGGCTGATGAATGGGGAAATGCAAGCACACGGTTGGCCCTCAAGGGAATGCTCTTTGAATGGACGAATGAATGGACAAGTTCTAGAAATATTTCTAATTAATATTTCATATTTTTTATTTGCAGATGAGAAAAAGAAAACAAAGAAAGTTGACAATGAACTCAACCCTGTATGGAATGAGGTAACTTCATTTTTTTTTTTTTTTTTTAACATTGTTTCAGTGGATAAGCCACATCTGATTGTCCTATCTTCGGTCAAAGGTTAGCTTTTCCCTTTGAAAGAAGAATCTCCACGTTGCATCCCCCACCACTCTATCTCTCTTTGTGGCCATAGAGATAGCAGAACAGTTCAAGAGGACATACCACAATGACATCTCCTATATAATAGTGGTGTAAATGAAGTCTGGAAAGGGAGTGGGAATCTTATGTTCTAGCCGGGAGCAGCTTTGAGCTTGCTGTGTGACCTCGGTCCAGTTATGTTACACATCTGGGGCACATCTGTAGAGCAAGGGGTGGGCTTAGATCATCTCAAGAGTCGCGGAGGGAAAGCTCCATATTTAAAAATGTATCTGCACGTGACTAACCAAGAGTACATTACATGACACTGTGTGTCTGACTGAGTAATGACGTTTACTGTGTTTTATGCTGATAAAGTAGAATATCCTTAATGTAGACATTTTGAAAGCTTTAGATAAACAAAAAAATTTACCTTTGGACCCACTATCCAGAAACAATTACTGTTAACATTTGGGATATAGCAATAAATGTTTATTGAATAAGTATATTGTAATGTATAAGTAATTATTATTTATAAATAAATTAATAAAATATGATGTCTTGACATATAGCAGATACAGCTTCCTCTCCTATTTTTTTCTTACTATTATATCCTAAGCATATACCATATCATTCCATTCAGAAGTATCTTTAACACTATGCAACATTCTATGGAAGGGCTATAATATATTTACTTCCCCCACTGTTGACTTTATATCTATTTTATAAGCAGTTCAGTGTTGAATATATTTATAGATATGTGAAAGTTTTCATTCTTTCCACTGAGTAGATTTTCCTATGCTGACTAATTTTTTAAAAGATGATCATCAGCCCCATTGTTTTTCCCAAAAGCTGGTCAAACTTTCCTGGATAAGCGTAGTGATAAATGTCTTTGTTATTGTCACTAAGTCACCAGGCTGTGAAGACCTCTCCACCAACTGTAAATTCCCCTCCTCTCCTAGTCCCGAAACTAAAATAAAGCCATACCTTTTCATTGAATGAGGTGAAGATGAACTGTCTTTTTAATGCCTTTCTGAGAAGCAGAAAGTTGAAAGGCAGTTCTGCTTCTCTGCAGTTTCACTGGAACCCAGAACCCAGCCAGCTGGACTACCAGCTCCGTGAAAGCAAGAGGCCAGTCTGGTTGGTCCCGGTGGATGCTGTGTGTGGATCCTAGCACCTCACACAGATCTCCAAGAATAAAACAAATTGAAAGTACATTATGTATGCATATAGTGCTTCCGGTTTTGAGTAATTCTCACATGCTTCTTTATATCTGGTCAATCCATGTAGCTGATGGCAGAGGTGGAAATGGTCACGTGAGCAGAGGGTATCATCCGTCTCACCCCATTTTGTTTCTAACATGTATTTTCTTTTAATGTTTATTTGTTTATTTTTGAGAGAGAGAAAGAGTGTGAGCAGGGGAGGGATAGAGAGAAAGGGAGACACAGGATCTGAAGCAGGCTCCAGGCTCCGAGCTGTCAGCACAGAGCCCGACGTGGGGCTCGAACTCACACCGTGAGATCATGACCTGAGCCAAAGTTGGACGCTCAACCGACTGAGCCACCCAGGCTCCCCATCTAACATGTATTTTTTTCTAACTGCAATTGTATTTATCAAGTAAACTTCCCAACTCTAGTTTTATAACGGAAATCTAACCCAAATGAGATGCTAACCCCAAACCTATTAGGGTTAGGATTCTAATATGAGCTCTGACACATTCACCACCCACTCCAAACCCAGTACAAGGAGAATCAAATCTTCAGTAGGCTCTGCTTTATTTAATTCATATGTTACACGATCAATCAAAGACATCAGCGGTGTTATGTTAGATTATTTTTGTGTGTTTGCCATTAGACAGCAATTTATTGCCTTAAGATGAAAGTCTCATCTGATTGCAGACTAATCATGGTGGTGCAGACTAATCAAGCCTAAAATAAAAGGCTGATGCATTTTAGAAAATGTTTTTTTAGATTATCTATCTCTTTGATAATAATATGACTAGGAAAAGCAAATAACTTAAAAACAATCAATGAAGAAAGCATTTTCATTTTATTTTATTTTTATAACCAATTGTGGTAAATTCTCTGACTCTGAGATGGGTTTGGTGACTTGCCCATAGTCACAGAGCCTAGAAAATGGGAAGCCAGAGGTCACCCCCAGGTCCTCTGAGGCTGTCTGGTTTACACTCCCACAGCTCTCAGCAGCCTCCAGGTTTGGAATTTGGTCACTTCTACTAACTATAGAATTGATGATTCACAAGACTGACATTGGTGAAGATAATGACATTTAGTCATTTAGTGTTGGTATGTCTTATTATACTATACTTCCTGACCCTTTTAAACAACTTTTCTGTTTTTATAACCTTTCCATGGGCAGATTTTGGAGTTTGACTTGAGGGGTATACCACTCGACTCTTCATCTTCCCTTACAATTGTTGTAAAAGATTTTGAGACGATTGGACAAAATAAGTAAGTTGATTTCAACTATTTTTCTCATTTTATGTATTATATTACCATTGTTTATTTTGTTGAAGGAACGTATCGTTAATAACATTTTATGATATTTGCAATATAATCGTGCTTCAGTTCCGTGTCCTTCCCCCACCCCCCATGCACACAACTTTCTGAGCCAATATCAGATGTGATTAATGATCACATTGCTTTCCCCAAACTTCTGTATAGTAGTCCCCTCTTACCTGTGGTTTCTGTTATCCATGGTCAACTGAGGTGCAGAAGCAGATGATCCTTCTTCTGAAATAGTGTCAGAAGGTCAATAGTAGCTTAACGCTACGTCACTGTGCCTACATCATTCACCTCACTTCATCTCATCACTTAGGCATTTTATCATTTCACATCATCATGCATAAAAGGGTGAGTACAGTACAATATATTTAGAGAGGGAGAGACACCATATTCACATAACTCATTCAGTATGTTGTTATAATTATTCTATTTTATTATTAGTTATTGTTAATTTCTTACTATGTCTAGTTTATAAATTAAACTTTATCATAGGTATGTATGTATGTATGTAGGGTTTGGTACTATCTGCGGTTTTGGGCATCCACCAGGGGTCTTGGCACATATCCTAATGCATAAAGGGGGAACTACTGTATTCCTAAGAGGCTGCAAACACTAAGCCACCATTACTGTATCCAATTTGGCACTTGTTGTGAAATCTAGTTACATTCCTAAAACATCTTTGTTGACTGTACTTAGTCACTTCCTACCCTGGGGTGGTTTATCTGAACGGTAGCTATATTAAACACAAGCAAAATCATTTCTTCTTCCACTTATGTGTGACCATTCAAGTTCTACTTGCAGCCCCACTTTCATTTTAATGTTTTATTGGCCTTTTAAACTCAACAGATCTAAGTCAGATTCCTGTCGCCTTTACTAGTTTCAAATGGGAAGGGTCACGATGGTGCCCATGGTGGTGGGACTGAGGGTTGTCCCCTGAGTAAAGCTTGGGGATTTCCAAAACAGGTCTGTATGGGACAGAATGACCTCAGTAAATTCACCCCAGCCCTTGATCTGGACTTTGGCCTTACAGACTCAGAAACCAGTCTTAGGTTACCAATTCAAACTAACCAAGCTTACAAGAAACCAGTGCTTAAAACCAAGTTACTTATGTGTTATTTTCCAGTGGAAATAAATGCGTGGTGGGAGGACATTCTCTGATTAATGAATTCACCTTTGTGTCATCCTGCATGGAAAGCCAATTTACTCTGTATCCTTGATTATAAGATATCATTGACCACAGATGTATTATTAAATTAATAACAGGTTTGGGGTGGGGAAGGAGCCTGGTATTAAATGACCTTATCAATTGTAAGAAGCATCCAAGTTTTTAGAAATGTCAATACATTTAAAAATATGTCTTAGGGGTGCCTGGGTGGCTCAGTCAGTTAAGTGTCCAACTTTTGGTTTTGGCTCAGGTTGGTTTTGGCTCAGGTCATTATCTCATGGTTTGTGGGATTGAGCCCTGCATTAGGCTCTGTGCTGACGGCATAGAGCCTGTTTGGGATTCTCTCTCTCCCTCTCTCTGTCTCTCTGCCCCTCCCCTATTCGTACTCGCTCCCATGCACTCAATCTCTCTCTCAAAATAAACTTAAAATAAAATAAAATTTTAAAAATAATAAAAATGAATACCTTAGCCTTAAGCACATTTGGTTTAAGTAGAAGGCTGCAATGAGAGGCATAAACCAGAAAGAATTAGTTGAAATGCAGTGACCTTATGTCCTGACTTGCTTGGAACAGTCCTTGTTTATTGTCCTAGCACAAGGGTTAATAACACCTCTTTTGCTGTCAACAGTGACTTGGTTTGGACGGTAAATTAGATAGTCACCCTAATGACTGGAGTCTTCTACTTAATGGTGTCAGGCTAAGAGATCCTGGACAGACATTTACCCCCTGGACAGTGCTTTGATAGGTACTATACATGTTCACCTTTGATGAGATCCTTTTTTTCATGTTCAGTTGCTGACCAATGCCCCTTATGACTGATGCATTTTTTTCTTAAGCTACATAAATACACTCTGCAGGTTCTGGTCCTACTACTTGGACTGATCTGAGTGTCTGTTTTTGTGCCAGTACCATACTGTCTTGATGATTACAGCTTTGTAATACAGCTTGAAGTCTGGAATTGTGATGCCTCCAGCTTTGGTTTTCTTTTTCGAGATTGCTTTGGCTATTCAGGGTCTTTTCTGATTCCATACAAATTTTAGGATTGTTTGTTCTAGCTCTGTGAAGAATGCTCGTGTTATTTTGATAGGAATTGCCAGGAAGGTCTTTTTAATTGGGAGGTTAGTTGTGTGTCCTACAAATTTCGCTGCATAGCTGTTGACCATCCTCCAGTGAAAGCCGACCCCGAGTCTGCTTTGGAATGAACAGTGCGAATGATAATGCTTACTTAGCTTACTGTGCTAAGCTTCATGCTTCTCCACCATCAGCCAGGAATTGTGAACTTTGACCTTGCTGTCACCAACTAAACAATGCATACACCTTGGTCAAATTTGCCCGTAAGTACACTGGAGAGAAAAAAAAAATTAAACCCATCTGGGAATAAGCTGTATGTTTGTCCAAACTATTTGTGTACTTTGGTCCCAGATTTTTTTCTTGGCTTTTTTACTAAAAATTTGGCCTTCGGGGATCTGCTCACTGCTCAGTGTGGGAACTTGCTTTCACTTGGTTGTGCGGGTGGGGGCAGAGGATTTTTCTACCAGCTTAAGGAATCCCTTGCCTGTTGACGTTCCTGTTGCCATGGAAACGGGTTGTGCAAACAGGGCTCTCACTTTGCATCTGCTGCCTGGGGCCTGGAAACAAACAGCGCTGGACTGCCTAGGTTTGCCTGTGCACCCGTGCCCACACCCACAGCGGACTGCAGGGTCCAGGTCATGCAAGCATAGCACTGGTGCGTCAGCAACATCCCTCCTCAGGCACTGGGAGCCGGCTGGGCTGTTCAGTGCAGACTCTGTTCTTCCCCCCCCCGCCCCCCCCCAGTCATCCAGCCAGCCATCCAGGCTGAATGAGGGTGAGAGAAGAGCCAGAAATGCCTCTTGATCACGTGATGAAAATGAAATTATTTTTAGCTGAAATGTCAGAGTGGAAGGATTTTCCCAGCCCCTGAAGAATCGGAGTTCCCTCTGCAGACAGCCAATACCGCTATAGCTTAGTGAGGTCTTAGGGAGTGCCAAGGGCTATGCCAAGCCCTTTGAGTGCATTATGCTACTTAATCCTCACAGACACCCTCTTTTTCCCCAGAGAGGCTTGGTAATCTGCTCAAGGTTATACAGCAGGCATGTGTCAGAGTGAGCATTTATGTCCAGAGTGAGCACTTATGTCCAGGTAATCTGCTCAAGGTCACACAGCAGGCATGTGTCAGAGTGAGCATTATGTCCAGCATTTGTGTTCTGGACTTTCACATTATACTGAAAACCGTGAACCACCTGCAGGAACCAAAATGAGGATGCAATTATTGATTAACTTTTGTCCAGAATGGAAGTAATTTTTCTTTCTAATTTTGCAAAAAAAAAAAAAAAATGAAGGACAGTCATTATCAGAATATTGGCAGTCCCTCCCTATGTAACACTTTTAAGCAGGCAATTTTATACTATTGAATAGTAAGTCACTGATACTCATGTTCTACAGTGGACACGAGAAATTTGGAGAGCATATCTCATCTCATGTGCTCTTCACAGTAACCTTGAGTGGTGGAGATGAGATTTGAGGCTGGGACCCTGATCCCTTGGCGTCCTGGCCCTGCTGTCACTTCACCTGAGTTCCTAAAGAAGAATCGGCTTCAGGAGCCTGGAAATGTAAGAATGAAAGGTGTTTACAGGTTTTCAGGTGTGTGCGTGTGTGTGTGTGTGTGTGCGCGTGTGTGTTTGTGTGTGCGCATGCACGCATGCCAAGGAGGAAAAAGAGTTACCATTTTAGGCTTTTGAATTTGCTGTTCACTCTGCATGGAATACTCTTTCCTTCTAACTGCAGTAGATATGAAACCTTGTCATTCGGCCTCAGCATCTCAGACCCTCCAATCTAGAGCAGCGCCTACCATTGCTTTCCCATTGCCCTGCTTCATTTCCTCAGAGCCCTGCTTATTAGCAAGCTTGTGTGGGTGTGGGAATGGTGGAGGGAGCCCAGCTGGGTGTGTGGACATTTATGTTGGGTTTTAGATAAGTACTCAAAAATATGTGCTGGCCCGCATTCCTGCTTTGCCTAGCTCAGCGCTCACCACCATCTGACACGTCCATATCTGTTTTGTTATTCACGCGGCCTTCCCCTACTAGACAGTAAGCTCCACACCTGTCTGGTTCACCACTGTAACACCAGCGCTTAGCATAGTGCCTAGCACATAATAAGCTCTCAGTAAGTGTTTGTTGGATGAATGAGCAAGTAAGTTCACGATACTAATACACGAATAGTATCTAAAGCGCCTTGCATTGGACAGTTAGCCCACTAGTAACGAGCCATTGATGTGGAATCTGTCCAACCCAGCTCTCTGAACAGCTCTCTGGTTCCAACTCGGGTTTAAGCTGCAAAGGAGTCAGAACACAAAGGGATCAAGTCACAAGGGAAACAAACGCCAGTCCCAAAGCTCATGCCTTTTTGTAGAGAGACGTGGAGCTTACTCCTGAATTCACAGGAAGGTAGCAACTCATAGTGCATAAAAGCTGAGATTCGGGAGCCAGACAGAGGCTGCTTTGAGACTCCGCTCTACTGGTGACTACTGATGACCTCAACCAAGTGACTTAACCCCTCTGGGCCTCAGAAGTCTTATCCTTAAAGTGACCATAGTTTGGAAGTTCTGCTCGTGCTAAGATAACATAACAGGGACCAGATCTACATACTCACCTGATACACCAAAAAAATAGATAAAACATATGTAACCATGGTTTCAGATACTGGACTGGATAATGACCCCAAGCAAGAGGACATAAATGAAATGAGCCCTTTGAGTGCCCAACTTAATGCCTGGAGAGCATTCCAGCTGCAGTTCAGGGAGAGAGAAGTGAGGCAAGTCCCAGTTGTCTTCCAGAGTTGGGGAGGTGCAGGTGGGAGTCTGGAGCTACACACACACACACACACACACACACACACACACACACACACAGAGTGGTAGTATGGGCTACAGAATTTAGAAAAAAAAAAAAGACAAGTTTGGATTGTGATAATAACAAACTCCCTGAACAAAGGTTTGTGGGGTGTTTTTTTTCTGTTTTGTTTTTTGTTTTTGTTTTATATTAATAAAAACAGATACTGTAGTTTGGAATGAAATTAATATGGTGAAGCAGTATGGTAAGGCTTATGAGAAATTTTCATTCCCTCATATACAAAAGACCTTGTCCTCATACTTTTAATACTTAAAAAAATTTTTTTTAATGTTTATTTTTGAGAGAGACAGAGACAGAATGCGAGTGGGTTAGGGGCAGAGAGAGAGGGAGACACAGAATCTGAAACAGGCTCCAGGCTCTGAGCTGTCAGCACAGAGCCCGATGCGGGGCTCGAACCCACGGACGGTGAGATCATGACCTGAGCCGAAGTCGGATGGCCAACCGACTGAGCCACCCAGGCACCCCTAAGATATTTCATTATAAAACAGACCTGAAAACAAACCTTTAAACAAAAACCCTACCTAAACCAGCACACAAATATTTATACACACGTACACATATACACACACTCTGCCTCTCTCTCTCTCATCTTGTCATTTTCTCCTCTCTTCCCCTTCAATCTTCATCACACTAAACACCATCTGATACACTGCACATTCCGTCCACTCAGATGTAAGCCCCATGAAAGGCATGGAGTACTCCCAGTGCCCGGAGCAGTGTCGGACACACATAAGCATCAGCAATTATTTGTCAGATGAATACATTAATTGATACATCGCTGAAGGTAGTCCAATAACCTTGCAAATGACTTACAAGTTGTAAAGCTTCCTCTCCTAAGAGATGGTCCTCCAAGTGCAATTAGAAGATAGTTATAGCTCTTGTCATTATGAAATGCCTTTCTCTTTCAATCTCTCTGGGCGTCTTTCTCCAAAGCTTTGGCCCACCTTTACTTACTTACTCATGAGATGTTGACAGACATCAGCAGGACTGTGGCACCTTCTTCACTGGCCTCCCCAAAACGCTGGGGTTCAGCTTTTTGAAGTCAGTACCCAGACCAAGCCAGCCCAAACCAATTGTGATCTTTTCATACTTTTGCCACGCCACTGAAAATATGGAACTAAAAAGAACTGAACTGAGAATCCTGTTCCACAGTAACACTGGCCTCTGGTTTAGATGTCTACACAGCCTGAGAAGCTACTCCAATCAGAAAGCCTTGGGGCACCTGGGTGGCTCAGTCGGTTAAGGTTAAGCATCTGACTCACTCTTGATTTTGCCTCAGGTCATGATTTCACTGTGTGATGGAACACAAGGGCTCTGTGCTGACAGCATGGAACCTGCTTGGGATTCTCTCTCTCTCTCTCTCTCTCTCTCTCTCTCTCTCTCTCCCTCTCTCTCTCTGCCCCTCCCCTGCTTGCTCCCTTGCATTCTCTCTCTCTCTCTCTCTCTCTCTCTCTCAAAATAAATAAATAAACTTTAAAAAAAAAAAAAAGAAAGCCTGCCTCAACCCGTGGGCTGTCCATCCCTCCCGACCAACCACATCTGGGCCACTTCAACAAATCCCATGGCCATGATTACATGTGGCAATGTCAGCAGGAAGTCTTGTCACTAGGAGACATAAAAGTATTAAAAGTATGGGGGCGCCTGGGTGGCTCAGTCGGTTGAGCGTCCGACTTCAGCTCAGGTCATGATCTCACAGCTCGTGGGTTCGAGCCCCACGTCAGGTTCTGTGCTGACAGCTCAGAGCCTGGAGCCTGCTGCGGATTCTGTGTCTCCCTCTCTCTCTCTGCCCCTCTCCTGCTCAAGCTCTGTCTCTGTCTCTCTCAAAAATAAATGAACATTCAAAAAAATTTTATAATGAAATATTTTATGAGACCTTTAAAACCTTTATTCAGTTTCCACTAATTGGATTTTATGAGAATTCAGCTATAGCTGAAGTTTGCTTCTGGTCTAACCCTGAAAATAAAAAATGATTTTCCAAGCAGACTTTTGGTATATACAGCATTGACGTTGGGGAGGGAGTTGTTTCATGTATGTAAGAGAAAGGACTGGTTTTAAGAACTTTGCACAATTGATTGCACAGAAATGGAAGTGGGTACCTACCCACTGGCTACCTACCCATATCCTTGCATAGATATCCCACCTTCCTGTGATTTAGACTGTGCATGAGTTCAGACCAGCTTTCCCTGCCAGTACTGGCCTGGGGTCACATGCTTTCTTTTGATTCCTTTTTCTAGAGTAGTGTCTGAAATAATAAAAAGTAACTGTTAAGGACTTACCACATCATCCTTTTGATCCTTACAATACTGTTAGGTAGTAGCTGTCATCACCCCATTTTACAGATGAGGAAACTGAGTCTCAGAGAAGTAAAACAACCTGTACCTGGCTTCTAGTACAAGGATGAGTCCGAATTAGTCAGCCCTGCCTAGCTCCAAATTCTTAATCACTGTTATTCTGTCTCCCTTTCCTTGTTAGGTCCAAGTTCTTGATGAATGAATGAAAGAATGAATGAATGAGTGAATAACAGAAAACTACTACCTTGATTCCAATGGGCCAGGGACAGAGCCAGAGCCTGGGAGTTGCTCTAAACTGTACAAGCAGACAACCACAGATTCAGACCCTTGAGGACTGAATGAACAGGAGAATTGGTCAGGCTACAGGTTATAGTCACTTATTCTAGAAATAATTATGGAGCATTGCCTGCATGTCAGGCATTAGGCTAGTTTGCCTGCTCCTTGTAGCCACAGGAGCTACTGATTCTGGCCTAGGTGCCTCACCTGCGCCTAGGTGCCTCACCTGCGCCTAGGTGCCTCACCTGCACCTAGGTGCAGAGGCCTGGGCTTCTACTCAGCTCCTTCCGTTGTTAAAGTGACGCCATTGGCCTCAGGGCAGTGGGGTTGGGAGGGACTGGAAAAAAGGGAGTTGTTGCTGGCCCTGAATCCTGCCAAACCTGCCACAGCCTCTAGACTAGGTGAGTGATTCTGAAACCCAGGAATGGAGTTCGCTAGAAGTACAGAGCACTGCCTTACCCTAGAGGGGCTGGTACACAGCCAAATTTGGGAACCACAGTTTGGGCCAGTGTTTCCACATTTGATAAACCGGACAAAGGCCCCAAGGCTCTCTGACAATCCTGGTGGCGAGTAAGGAGGAGAGGTCACAGGAAAGATACAGATAACGAGGCTGGCCGAGTGGTTTTAGTTGAGTTTTGCTTACTACTTTGTTCTATTAAATAATTGGATTCCTATGCTCATTTCTCAAATGTGAACTGTGTTATCCTATTGAATGTGCTTTTAAAAACTGCACATGTCTCCCTGTCTCCAGATCTAGCTTTGCCAGCTGTCTTTCCTACCTCCCCCCCCCCCCCCCGCCCCCCATCCCTCTACTTTTGCCCTGCTGCCACTGAGAATCACTGCTTTAGGCCATTGTTTCTCAGACTTCCTGGGTATAAGAATTAACTAAAGAAAAAGTGTGACTCAGGGTCCTGGGAATCTGTAACTGCCCTAGCGATTCTGCTGCAGGGAGGTCTGGGGAAATACAATCTCAGAAACGGTTTATGAGCTAATCCAAAGGGCCAGCGTGGGCCAGTTGGGAGACTCAGGAAGGTTCCCCACTGGTGAAGTGGATGGGAGACCCAGATTGTGTCCTTTGAGGGAGTTTTTGCTTACACAGGGCTTCCTGGGATAGGATTTGCTGTCATGGCTGCCCCAGCTCCGCCCCTCGCACCCCCCCTCCCCCCCAATCTGGTCATAAGGAAAGTGTAGGCCTGGCTCTCCCACCTTCGGGTTCAGCTGGGGGTGGGGGTGGGGGTGGAGCCAGGAAAGAGCTTGACGGATACTGGTCCTGGGGGAAGGAGAAGTGTGGGGATGGATGGGTGATGCTGCCCAGCCAAGGAACCAAGGCCACACAGACCTGGTAGAAATGACAAGGCTCAGCTGGCTGAGAGCCCAGTGCTTCAAAGGGTGGGCAGGTCTGGCCCTTTCTACAAGGGACCCGGGAGCAGCTTGGAGAAGTATTTGTGCTCAGCCCAGCTGGGGATTGTTATTCCCTCCCTGAGGAGGGGGAGTGAGATGTGCTGCAGTCCGTAGGGGCAGAAACAGTACAACATGTGATTTACTTTCCAGAGTCCAATGTATTTTTCCTTTCCTTCATGAAGGAATTTCCAGTAAACCCTCCTCCAGTAATCCGTGTGGGCTGTGCCCCTGCTGCACAGAACAACTTGATATATGCGAGCTCCCCTGATTAAGAACTCAGCCAGCAAAGCCCTTACTCACCACAGTGGCATGTGGCTGTTAAGGTTTGTGTCTGTGCTTACAGGGAGAACATTTCCCATTTCTCTTTTTGAAACACGCTAGACTCTGTCTTAACAAGTTAAAGAAGTTCTTAACTAGCCCTCGCATGACTAAGTTGACTAGTTTGCAGTTCCGCTGCTTAGAACTAGTTCCATGTCGCATGGAGACCCAACTCAAAACCACTAGACCTTCAAGAACTGTAAGGGATGAGAGCAGGACTGGCTTTTTCTTCCCTTCAGAATACATCTGCAGTTTATTAATTCTGCAAATGAAGCTGGAGAGCTGAAGGACTTTGAGATTCTTTTCACTGTAAAGCTTCCTTTTGAGACATGGTCCATCTGTTTTAGTGTTGGGTGGAGTCCATCAGGAGACTCTTATTTTTCCATGAAAATCCAGGGCAAAGTGTCCACATTACTGTCACACTGTAACATGTTAGCATATTTATAGCATTAGTAATATGAAAGAAAAAGGGTTCTTGGTTTAGTGTCACCTCCTTTAAAGGAAACTGGCCTGACTACACTGTTCTTGTCCTCTGTGTAGGAGGCTGGGCCATCATTTCCTAGCCTCTCATGGTATTCTGTATCCAGGCAACGTCACAGAAAACAGCCCACGACAGGCTGCCGGGGGCCCTCGGAGACCTGCGGAGCTCAGACATGCCCATAGGGGGCGCTTTCTCCAATTTACAGGGAAAGGTGTTAGAAGTTGTAACTGCATTTTTCTTCAACACAACCTAGCTGTTAAAAATATTTTGGGGGACTAACATCTTTCCAGGCTTTCATCTAAACACACTATCTTTACTTCAGAAAAAAGAAAGCGAAGTTTTCTTTTAAACCACCTCCCTCACACACAAACACAAAAGCATCAGAATTGTATGATGAAAAAGCACATTTAAGAAATGGGACTAAGGGTTTCTGAAAGAAGGAATTGAAGTTTGAGTTTATAATTGGCTGCTTTTATTTTAGTCCATTCCTGGTCTGTTATCCGTTACCACCCTCTCAAACCCTCTGGGGGGTGGGGGGGAAGGAAAGCCACAGATATTGGTTGAGTCACAATGGAAGGTGTAAAACCATTCAGGACCACGAAGGGCCAGTGATGGGATTTGTGTTTCAGGTGAACCTGTTCCCTCTGGTTAGCACAAGTCACCACTCCCTACTGTCTTACACTTATTCCACATTTCTGTGATTGGCCTAACCTTTCTCCTGACACTCTGTGTGAATTTAAGCTTGATCCGTGAAATGGTAGGTCATATTGGTGGAAGGAGGAAACTATTCCGGATTGTCCAACATGGACAGACTTTAGGATATATTCTTCCTAAATCAATGAACAAAGAGAAAAGAAATATTTAACATGAGATAGTGTCCTATATAGATATGTGTAGAAAACATCACACGTACAAGCCTAGCAGGACTTTAATAGCTGAGAAGGGTCTGAGAAATGATTTACTTCAGTCTACCCAGATAATGAATGAAGTGGGCTCAGAGAGTTGAGTGACTTAGCCAAGGCTTGGGGGAAGTTGGGACACCGAGTTAGGGCAAGAACAGAAATCATCTAATTCCATGCTTCTCAACCTAGGGCTGTGTTGCCCACCTGGTCACAATAGGCAAGGTGTAGAGTTGTCAGTGGGTTGCGGCCAAGGATGCTGCTGAACATCTGACAAAGCACAGGGCAGACCCCCAAAACAAAGAACTGTCCAGTTCAAAATGTCAGTAGTGCCAAGGTCAATAAATTCTAGTCCAACCCCAGGCCAGCCCTCTTTCCATATTGTTCTGACATGCTACACGTTGTTTTCTTCTAAGAATTATTTATTGCTGATAGAGTTTCGGGTCATCTTGGTTTCAGCAACAGCAAATCTGTCCATGTCCAAGTGTGCAATGTTGTTTTTTTTTTTAATTTTTTAAAGCTTATTTATGTTTGAGAGAGAGAGAGACAGTGTGAGCACGGGAAGGGCAGAGAGAGAAGGAGACACAGAATCTGAAGCAGGCTCCAGGCTCTGAGCTGTCAGCACAGAGCCTGATGAGGGGCTCGAACCCACGAACTGTGAGATCGTGACCTGAGCCGAAGTCGGACGCTTAACCGACTGAGCCACCCAGGCACCCCACAATGTTATTATTTTAATCATACAGTTAGGTTATGAATCAGGGTATGTAAGGGTATGTAAGAAAAAAAAATCCAGTGTATTTCCATGTCTTTCAAGGCGAGTACCTCATTTAGACATTTAATACCAGTCAGATGACTTTTAAAATTGGAGTTTTCACATTTTGTCCTTAAAAACTCAATTAGCCAACCTCACAGCTTACTGTGCTATTTTTAAAACTTGGAACAAAATTCTCGTCAGGCTCATATTATGTGGGGCTGAGGGAGATATGGAAGAGATTTTGCCAGGGCCCTCACCTTGTGTGGGTTTCCTTGTTTCATCTGGTGGAGATGGAATCATGTGTAGACTCTTTTCCTCAATATGTCAGGGGAATTAAAACCCAAGTAAGGAGAAAACTTATACTCATGTACAAAAAAAAAAAAAAAAAAAAAATTCTAGCAAACTTCATGAGTGAACATATTTATCTAGAAATTACTTTATAAAGGTTCTGTCAATTCCCAGTGTTGACTGAGAGCCCTAATTTCTGTATTGACCTAAAAGTGCTGAAAAGTTTACTCTTAACCCTCTGCAGGCAGAATTTTTCTTTTCCATTTCCAGTAACTAACTCTACTTGTGGTATTGGAAGAGGTGAGAACCCATCATGGTTGTTGAGCATCTTTTGCGGTGTTCTGTCCAAGAAAGTGTATTCTTCCAAGAAACCATATGCAGTGCGTCGTGCCATGGGGTAAATCAGGTGAAACCAGGTGCCATAGCAGTTTCCTGGTCTTGTGCAATATGTCTATTCACAGAAAGTGAAGTCATTTATTCATATTGTTGAGTCAGTGGATGTATGTAGTTGGGTGACAGACTCCAGATCTACAATCTAGTTCTATTTCTGGGGTCTGAGTGGAGAAGGAGAATATGGATATTTGTCAGTTCAAAAATGGCATTTCCATGTTGACATCAATTTTCACTCCTAATTTTTAAAGAAACTACTACATGTTAAAATACAATAAATATTTCTGCACAAGATGAACTCTCCAGATTATTATTTTTTCCCAAAAGCCCAGTTATGTTTTATGCCCAACTATGGTTTCTTCACCTGGGTTGTTTGCAGAGCTCGATGTGGGGCTTGGTCTCATGACTATGAGACCATGACCTGAACCAAAATCAAGAGTCAGACACTCAACTGACCAAGCCACCCAAGTGCCCCACACTCTGGGTTTTTTGATGTAAGGAATCTCCTCTATGACTTTGAGGACTTGATGCTTAGTTTTCTATTTCCATGCTAATGATATTTATGCTGTCATAGGTGCCATTTATTAGTATCAGTCACTGCAAATGTAGGCTACGTATAAGTAAATAACATTTTTTAAATCTTCTTGTTTTTCTTTTCCTTTCTCAGTATCCATACTGAGAGCACACCCCTGGGCTTTCTTTGCTTTTTGATTGAATTTCTCAGAGGGAACTTCTTCAGTTCCCCAATCTCATGCCCCGTTGTCACTATAACTCCCAATTTACAGACTGTATTCTACAGGTTACATTTTTATATTCACCAACTCTCAGGGAATGCGTGTTTTATGAACTTTGTTGATCATGTGCCCTATCCACAAAAATGTTTTGCAGATTCAGGGGTGCCTGGGTGGCTCAGTCAGTTGGGTGTCCGACTGAGCCACCCGGGCGCCCCTTAAAAACAAAATAAAAAAAAAAGTCTTCAATATTCATTTTTAATGTATGTCGATTTATTCATTCTTTCCTTCATTTAGTAAGTATCTATGAACAAGTGTAGTATGTTCCAAGCACTGGGGTTAGAGCACGGAAGGGAGCAATCCTGGCTTTCAGGGGGCCTAACCATGGTGAGCAGGGACATATGCATACTTCTGTACCAGTAGGTTATGTGCACTACAAGGTAGATGGGGAGGCAGTAAAGGCTGAACAGAATCCCTCAGTGTCCAGGAAGAGGGAGACGTGCGCATATCCAACTTTTGAATTCTGCTCCGGACTATGCAGGTTAGTAAGCTGGCCCCATCAGTAAACTGGCAACCTATTGACAAGTGCAGAAGGTCTCCTGGGGGGGGGGGGGGCATTTTTACAGTGGGCCATGTGTGATGGGTCCGTTTACATTTTCGTTACAGAGGAATGCCTGAATTTTGTCCTACTTTTCTCTCTTCTTGGATTCTGAGGGGGTTATTCCATCTTTGTCTGTCACCATTCACTGCTCATCTCATTCATGACTTCAAATTTCATAGACACCATAGTTGGACTCTCGAAATGACTACATGTTGTGGAAAAGTGATGTTTACTGCCAAAATTCCCCCAAATTCATCTCATTGTGAGTGGTTTTAATGGTAACATGAATAGGCAGGGAATCGGGAGGCCCGCTGAGTGCATGAAAGCATGTCCCTCACTTAGGTTACTGTGTGCTTTCTCATTTCACCCACAGATTAATTGGCACGGCCACGGTATCCCTGAAGGACCTAATTGGCGACCAGAACAGATCTCTGCCATACAAACTCATCTCCCTGCTGAATGAAAGGGGTCAAGAGACTGGGGTGAGCACCTTCTGTCTTATTGAATGGCTTTGAACTGAGATAAGTAAACAAAAGTTCATTAAGAAGAGTGTGACATTAGGCACGCCTGGGTGGCTCAGTCCATTAAGCATCTGCCTCTTGATTTCAACTGAGGCCATGATCTCATGGTTCGTGGGATCAAGCCCCGCATCAGGCTCTGCACTGACAGTGCGGAACCTGCTTGGAATTCTCTCTGTCCCCCTCTCTCCGCCCCTCCCTCACTCGCTCTGTCAGAATAAGTAAGCATTAAAAGGAAAGAAAAGCATGAAATTATATTAGATCACCACACACACACACACACACACACACACACACACACACACACACTTACAGGTTTATACTTGCAATCACAGAACTAGTGGATTAGATAAACTTGACTCTCTTCGACAGAATGCTCTCGAGTTAGGTGGCACCCTCTCTTGGTATAGCTCTGTGCATATCTGCTCAACTATTTATTTACATTTGTGTGGTGAGTATAGCTCTGTGTATCAGACACTCTTTGAAACACTCTGTAGAAGGTATTTCATTAATATTGCCTTGGAACATCAAGATGTGAATATTAGCTATTTTCTGATTACAGCCTCTAAATGAGTACATATTGATATTGTCTGATGTGAGTCCAGAATTCTCTTTCTCAAGTGCACTTAAAAGAAACAAATGGACTCAAGGCTCATAGCTCTCAGATTTCATGTTTGCTAACAAGTGCTCATAAAGCTACCTACCATGCTTATCCCATTACTCTCTAACACCTTCATTTTCCAATCAATTTATTTTGCTTGGGAGCTAGGACAAAGGGAGAAGATTTTATACTAAAATAGGCCATCCCTGGGGCACCTGGGTGGCTCAGTCAGTTAAGTCTCCAACTTTGGTTCAGGTCATGAACTTGATTTTGTGGGTTCAAACCCCACGTTGGGCTCTGTGCTGACAGCTCAGAGCCTGGAGCCTGCTTCAGATTCTGTGTCTCCCTCTCTCTCTGCCCCTCCCTCACTCATGCTCTGTCTGTCTGTCTCTCTCTCTCTCTGAAAAATAAACATTAAAAAAATAATAATATAGGGGCACCTGGGTGGCTCAGTCAGTTAAGCGTCTAACTTTGGCTCAGGCATGATCTCACGGTTTGTGAGTTCGAGCCCCGCATTGGGCTTTTGTGCTGACAGCTTGGAGCCTGAAGCTTGCTTCTGATTCTCTGTCTCCCTCTCTCTCTGCTGCTCCCTTGCTCACACTGTCTCTCTCAAAAATAAATAAAGATTTAAAAAATTTTCAAAATAGGCCATCCCTGTTGGCAAGAATATATAGGTGAGGCTTCTCAGAGCCCATTCAGAATATCGATTTGGTTGGTCTAGGCTCCAAAACTTATGGGCTTGCTGTGAATCTTTCTAATCCTAAAACGTAAATTCAGAATGTCAGCTGTCATCTATTTGTCCAAAACCTGGCTGAGGGAAATGATACTTAGGAAAGATACTACAAGTCAGTGATGTTTCTGGCTGTTTGGGGTTTTCTTTTCTTTTTTTTTTTTTAATTTGTTTTTAACGTTTATTCATTTTTGAGACAGAGAGAGACAGAGCATGAATGGGGGAGGGTCAGAGAGAGAGGGAGACACAGAATGTGAAACAGGCTCCAGGCTCTGAGCTGTCAGCACAGAGCCTGACGCGGGGCTCGAACTCACGGACCACGAGATCATGACCTGAGCCGAAGTCGGACGCCCAACCGACTGAGTCACCCAGGCGCCCCAGGGTTTTGTTTTCTTAAGCACAGAAGAAAGCACATGTAGAAGCCTGAAATGGCAGTGCGTGGTGATTGAGTGGAGTGAGGCAGATGAGGGGCTTCAAGTCCTATCTTCTGGTAGTTCCTACCCGCCATTAGGGAGCACTTCTGGGAATCCTGACGTAATTGGAAAATCATTGATCCAGAAGTTGAGCCATCGATGTCCTCTTCTAAGTTTTGAAAGTTTGATTCTTTACTTAAGTTTAGCAGTTGAGCCCCTCTTGCTCCTTGCATTCGGCCTTCGGGTTGTGGCCTGGGTCCTTAGCATGGGTAGCCATGAGGTGCTGCTCTCACGATTCTTTACTTGCCATGAAACTGTTGTTCGGGGCCCCATTCATTGTTCTGTTCAGCGTCTCCCAGATCTGTGGTTCCTAAGTTGGCCACACAATGTGCTGATCCATGAAGGAGTATTCACTGATGAACAGACAGATGAGAAAAAATAAGGACAATATAGTGTGTGTGTATGTGTGTGTGTGTGTGTGTGTGTGCGTGTGCGCACGTGCACGTGTGTATGTGCTCACACTAGAGTTTGCCGCATGTAGCAAAAGTGGCAGTTGAAAGTATGGGATGCCCATTGCAATTTGAATTTCAGGTAAACAATGAATAATTTTTCAGTAGAACATAAATATTATGTCTGTGTTTTAACTGGTAACTGGGTGTGTGTGTGTGTGTGTGTGTGTGTGTGTGTGTGTGTGTGCAAGCCATCCTTATTTGCAAGGCTCCTTTTATTCAGAGATTTGTCCTTTCTCGTTTTTGCTGTTAAAATTCATTTCTTTTGTGAAATTCTCATAATAGTAGATAGCAGTTGTGGGCCTAGGTTAGCATCCCTATGTCGACTCCCCCTAGCATAAACTTGTTTGAAATTTTGTAGGTTCATGAAATATATAAGTATAGGAAACTCTGCCCTAAAATAAGGTGAGAAATTTATCTCAGATTTTAAAAATGGGAATAACTTGATTTCCTATCAGGAACTAGTATGTTTCTTCCTTTCCGATAATGAAAGTTACACCACATTTTCTGCCCTCCTTCTTGCCTTGGCTCCTAGCCATCTTGGAGTCACATTTTATGCAAGATGCAATGATCTTGAACTTCATGATTTGCATATTGGTTTCCTCTTTAATGAGACTCGATTCCCTTTTTTATCCTGTTTTATGAATCACATTGTTATATAATTTTTGTTAGGCGCTCAAGTTCTTTTTAGAGAGAGAGAAAGAACAATAATTTTCAGCAATGAATAAAGAGGTCAGTGTGCAAACAAATAACTCAACCGTTTCAAATGAGCCTCTGTGACTGGAAGGCATCTCAAGTCTCAGATGGAGGCTAATTTCAAGTTCATGCTTGCTTGTCACAACTTTGCTCCAGTTTGTGAGTTGCCCCTTGGCAGTGGTACACTTGGCAACCTGTAACAGGTAATTCGTTTCCCAGGCTTTCCTGCCTGCCTGGCTTACATGAGGGAGGATACAATGGAGCATGTGTGACCTTTCTCTCCTCTTCTCACCTTCCCTTCCCCCTGCCTATTCCACCCAGAACTTTTGCTCCTGCTGATTTGGTTTGCTTTGAGTCTGTTACCCTGCACTGATTCTGTCTGCAATGAATTATTTCTACCTAGGCCACCATTGACCTGGTGATTGGCTATGTTCCACCTTCGGCTCCACATCCGAATGACCCCAGTGGGACCAGTGCATCAGTCATGGAAGGTAAGCTGACCCTTTTGAAGGCCCAACCTATGCCGGAGGCCATCTATTAAAGACACACAGGGAGTCTCCAAGAAAGCCTTCTTTGTCATTATTCTGTCAGTAGCACCCTGCCTACCTAGACAGGGCCCCGTGAGGCAGGTGGAGCTGCCCCAAACTGGGACAGTACAGTTGTTTGTGAAATGCCCTTCAAGGGAGAGGAGAGGGGTGAGACAGCCCCTGCCTGACCAGCCTCGCAGTGGGCCCGTCCAGCACACACAGACTCTCGTGGAAGGTCCCAAGCAAGGCTTTGCTTCACGTTTGTACCTTCTACCGCTGGTTGGAATGTCCCTGGTGGTAAAGCTACATGAGTGGCCTCTACTCTCTTCGTGTTTCTTCACCTCCTAAGTGTGTGATCAGCACTCCATTTCTTAGTAGTTACTAAGTAAAGAAAGTGGTTGCTGGCTTTCTTGAGCCATTGCTGGAAGCTGAAGTGCTGGGTGATAAGGGCATGGCTCCTGCCTTCGGAGGAGTTTAGAGAAAAACATTGACTCCGGAGTTTAGAGAAAAAACTCTTTTTATCCTGAAACTGTAACATTATGAATAAGAACAAGGGTTTTGGGGTCAGAATAGCCTAAGTTGGATTCTGTGTCTATTGTTTATTTGCCGTGTAACCTTGGGTAAGTCACTTAGCCTCTCTGAATCTCAGTTTTCTTTACCGTAAGGTAGGGATAACAGTGGCACTTAGATCAGAAAGTTGTGGCAAGGATTCAATGAGATAAAGTATGTAAAGTACTTCGCCCAGTACCTAGAATGCTACCTTAATGGTGGCTATTGTTATTATTATGATTTTTCTTATGATTTATTGTTTTATGATCTAGTGTTTTTACAAAAACAACTCCTGGTGATATGTAGTCATGAGTTCAGTTGGGTGGCACCCTCTGTATGAACGTTCAGATTGTTGCCTCTAAAAATCAGAGCTATTGGAAAAGAATGATCTGGTTTGGCTCAAAGTCATGTTGGGATGACTAAATGTTTATTTTTAAATATCTTTTAAACAAAGGAAAAGAAAAAGATTGTGTCCTAGTGGACCAGAAAGACTGAGAATAAGCAACTTCTCAAGTTATTGACAGTGTAGGGGGAGGTCCCATCTCCTGAGACAGACCCAGGTAAGACCAAGCTCAGAAACCATGCAATTTCCCTGGAGCCAAGGCTGCTTAAAAATGAGAAAAGCACCAACTCTTGAACTTGTAGACCCATTGGGGAGAAAATCCTTGTCATCTAGGCTCCCTTTGCTTGAGGCTCCTTCTCCTCAGCTCCTGGATTGTCTTGGCAACGCTAATGCTCCAGCAGTGTTTGTGGACTGACAGCCCACCCATTCCCTTTGGAAGCTCGCTCCCAGCAGGTTCTGCCATGGCAGTTGGCAAAGGTCGTCCTCAGAAGTTCTATAGAATGCCTGATCATGCTGGATAGAGATAGGAAATAAACAGAACCTGAGTTCCTTTCATTTGGATCTCAAACAAAGGGTGTGTTACTAGGTGCTGGCCAGGAAATGAGCAGTGTCTGCAGGCCAGTTTCATTTTCAAGTGTGAGATGACAACACGAAACTTTTTTATTTAAAAAACATACAGGGTTCTTTGCCCTGAAAGTACTATCTTTGTTGTATAAGATGACTATTCACCAAAGTTGGGTCAAGGGAGACATTCTGGGGTGCCCGGGTGGCTCAGTTGGTTGAGTGTCCAACTCTTGATTTCCACTCAGATCATGATCCCAGGGTCATGGGATCCAGCCCTGCACTGGGCTCTGTGATGAGCGTGGAGTCTGCTTGGGATTCTCTCTCTCTCTCTCTCTCTCTCTCTCTCTCTCTCTCTCTCTCTCTCTCCCCCTCTGTCCTTACCCCGCTCTCCTTCTTTCTTTCTTAAAAAAACCCAAAAAACAAAAAACAGTTTTAAGGGTGACATTCTGAATGATGGCTTCATAATCCCGCTGAAAGAATCTTTTCTTCAACATTTAAGAAAATCTTTCAATATCCTGGATTATTTGGATGTTTCAAGGGAAAACCTTTTTTTGTCTTAATAAGACAATTCAATTCAACTAAGCAAAGATATCTTTGAATATTCACTACATATTCACTCTGTGCTAGGGAAGACACTAGGGGGAAAAAAACCCAACAACTTGCAGTCTTGGGGGAAGATAAGACAAAGAAATATGAGGCAGAGAAATAATGGTGAGAGAGCCACACCTTCTGCCACCACATACTTTAATAACCAAAACAGAACATCTGGCCCAGAATTTTTTTTCCCTTCCTTTTAATTAACTCTTTTAAAAAACTTTACCATTCCATGTAAAAGTAATGGGTCGGCTTCCTCTAATTTATATAGATCTTTACAAATTTTAAAAAAGATTTGAACTTGTTGATCTTCTTTTTGAGTACAAAAGCAATACCCATTTGTAAAAACATAAACATTGCAGAAATATAAAACACAGAAAGTGCACATCTTCCACACTCCCACCCTCCTGAGATAACCACTGTTCATGATTACCAATATCGTTTGTAAAGATTACCAACCACATAGTGAGTCTTGCATAGAGGAAATTTGAAACACTAATGATAGAACACAAAAGTGAAGATTTTCAGGAAAATTCACCGCTGGAAACTGAAGAAACTAATTTGACCACAGATCCCAGGAATTGGATATAGGAGGTGTGTGTGTGTGTGTGTGTGTGTGTGTGTGTGTGTGTGTGTGTTAAGGACTTGTTTTCTTTTAGAGCAGTTTTAGGTTTACCACAATATTGAGAGGAAGATAACAGAGATTTCAGATACACACCCTGCCCCACACATACATGGCCTTCCCTGTCATCAATGTCACTCATCAGAATGATGACATTTTGTTTTACAAAGGAAGAACCTATGGGGCTCACAAGTGAACATATGTGACATCATAGTCACCCAAGTCCATAGTATCCCTTAGAGTTCATTCTTGGTGGTGTATATTTGATGAGTTTGGACAAGTGTATAATGACATATATTCATCATTATAATATCATACAGAGTATTTTCAGTGCCCTAAAATCCTCTGTGCTTTGCATATTCATCCACCTGCCCAGCCTTTGGTAACCCCTGATCTTTTCATTGTCTCCATAGCTTTGCCTTTTCTAGATTGTCCTTGAGCTGGAATCGCGTAGTATGTAGACTTTTCAGATTGGCTTCTTTCACTTAGCAGTATGCATTTATGATTCCCCATGTCTTTTCATGGGCTGATAGCTCACTTCATTGTCTGGGTACACCATGGTTTATTTATCCGTTCACCTTCTGAAGAACATCTTGGTTGCTTCCAAGTTTGGCAATATGAATAAAACTGCTCCAAACATCTGTGTGTGGGTTTGTGTAGACATACAGTTTCAACTCCTTTGGGTAAAGACCAAGGAGCATGATTGCTGGATCACACGGTACGAGTATGCTTAGCTTTGCAGGAAGCCCCCAGTCTTATAAAGTGACTGTATCATTTTGCATTCCTACCAGCAACGTATGAGAGTTCTGTCACTCCACATCCTCGCCAGCATTTGGTATTGGCAATGTCCCGGATTTTGACCATTTAAATAGGTGTGTAGTGGCATCTCATTGTCTCAACTTGTATTTCCTGATGACATCGGATTTGGAGCCTCTTTTCATATTCTTATCCGCTATCTGTGTATCTGTATCTCTGGTGAGCTGTCTGTTTAGGTCTTTGACCCATTTTTTAATCAAGTTGTTTTTTTCTTGTTGAGCTTTAAGAATTCTTGCTTATTTTGTATATATAAAGGATAATCGTCCTTTATCAATTGTGTCTTACAAATACTTTCTGCCAGTCTGTGGCTTGTCTTCTTATTATCTTCACATTGTCTTTTGCAGAGCAGAAGTTTTTAATTTTAATGAAGTCCAGTTTATCAATTATTTCTTTTTTGGATCGTGTCTTTGGTGGTATAGCTAAGGGTTTTGTTTTTAAGGAATGCATTTCTGGAACTCTTATATCAGGATGACAAAGATTACAGACCCAGGGCATTGGTGGTTTGACTGAACATGTATAGTATCAAAGTTATTTGTTTCACTGACCCACCTCTAAGACTGTTCCTGTGACAGAGGGGTAGGGTGACCCAGACTTCAGGCTTGACTTCCCAAAAACCTGTTACCTTCCCAACTTGATTCACCAGATGTCAGTTAGCTTGAATGGAGCCTACATTCTTGTCGCCGGAATGAACTATTTTTAAAATCTCACATCTATTTTTGAAGAGCCATCTGTTAAATTTGTGCTGTGTTCAACAACGGAAGGGCAAAAACTCATTTATCATTAGACATTGCCACTTCGAACTTATTTTTTTTCACAAATACTAAAGTCACTGTGCTTAAGATTAAATTCAGTCCAGTTTGGGGGCACCTGGGTGGCTCAGTCAGCTGAGCGCTGTGACTTCGGCTCAGGTCATGATCTCACGGTTCGTGTGTTCAAGCCCCGTGTCAGGCTCTGTGCTGACAGCTCGGAGCCTGGATCCTGCTTCACATTCTGTGTGTGTGTCTGTCTCTCTCTGCCCCTTCCCGACATATACTCTCTCTCTCAAAAATAAATAAATAAACATTAAAAAAAATTCAATCCAGTTTAGAAAACATTTACTGACACCTGAGGCATACAGAGATAATAAAGTCATGGTTTGCCACCGAGGAGCTTGCATTTCAGTAAAAAGGTAAGATATCAGCATGAATAAGTATAGGTCAGAGCTGAATAAATTCCCCAACAGAGGATTAAGCAAATTATTACATGGAACATAATTTTTTTAGAGAAAGTACTTTTTCAGCTATCGATTTCAACTGTGTATTCTTAGCGCCTACCACTAAGTCATGATTGCTCACTAAATGCTTGGTTGGTTGAGTGAGTAAGTGAATGATGGATGGGCAATGGATATTGTTTAAATGTTTCCTTTCAAGAAAGGCATTTTGGGGGGAATACTAGTGAATAGACAAAAGGGACGAATTCATTCAGAGACGTAGTCAAAAGGCAGCGTGTTCCCAAGGGCTGGGAATGCCAAGCCGAGACATTTGTCCTGGGACACATCATGGGGATCCATGGAGCATGGTGAAGAAGGGACTGACTTCGTCAGAACTGAACTGGAAAATTACCAGTTTGCTAGAAGATTGTTGGAGGCACTCTTTCCAGGATTGGCCTCTATTTGACTTTGTCCAGCAAACTGATTGTATTAAGCCTATCTTTCTTTCAAGTTATTTCAGAAAGCCAAAGTGATCATAATAAACAAGGGGTTCTTAAACTTTAGACACAGGAAAATCATCAAGGGAGATCTTTAAATGTGCAGACTTCTGTCACCGACTCCCAGAGAGTGTGATTTAGCTGGTCCGGAGGGGACCCCCTGCAATCTGTGCAGTTGGTAGAAACTTCCAGGAGATCCTGATGAGAGCAGAGTTGGGAACTCATTGTAAGAAGTCCCAGAGTTGAGCATTTTACCTCGTTAATAGTATCTTGCCCAGATGCAGCCGGAGCTTTTTGGGCAACGTTTCCTAGACTGGATCACAGGTCAGTTAATTCAAGCAGTTGCTGCCAAGATTACCCTGCAAGCCTGTCTTTGCATTACTGTATGGTTAGAGGTTCTTCCATGACACCTGTGCTCTGGGCTACGCATTAGAACCATTCCAGAAAATTCGTGGTGCACATATAGTGCTGTTTACCCAAGAATCAGGGTGGAGGGTAATGAAGTGCTTATGGTTGAGTGCAGATGTGTATTTATATAACTTCTCTCGGGTTAGAAACCCAGAAAAGTTACTAGTCAACATAGCAGCTAAATCAGCACGTTATCTCCAAAATGTTTTCATGTTTAAAGACGTCCTCTCTCCCATTCTGCTTTGTACGTTTTTAACTTACACTGATGGTATTATACCAGCCCTTTGTGCTGACTTAGCAGTGACCTTTGGCCCAAGGTAATTAAGTTCTGCCTTAATCACTTAACAAAATTTTGTCATTAGAAGCAAAATTAATATCACAGGCAGAGATTGGCATTCTAGGACTCTAGAGAAACAGAGTTGCTGTGACCAAAAAAAAAAAAAAAAAGGAAAGAAAGAAAAAGAAAAGGCATAAAATATTCCAGAAAGGACTCTCATCAAGGAATGGGAGAAGATTAGATGGAATGGTGGCCCAGTTAGAGCCTAGGTGGAAAGATGAGGGGCGTGGAACAGTGTTTGGAGGCCTGCTGGCCAGGGCACAGGGTCTGTATTTCAGGCCAGGAGAAAACCAGTGGCGACTGGGTAAGTGTCTCTCTTCTTCAGCCATTCCTAGGAATTGCCTTCATTGGGAAGCTCTAACAGGATGAGAGCGATGGCAGGGAAAGGCTGGCTTGCATATCTGGTGCCATCTGAGTGACTGACAGCTCATTCTCTTAACGCTCAGAAAGGGTAAGTGCTAGAGTAGGATAGCATGAGAGCTTGGTGGAGTGAGAGAAGCTGATCTCTGCTAGGGAAGGGCACAGTTGGGCATGCCGGAGGCAAACTTGACTGTATCCTAAGGTCCCCTAGGGGCTGCCAACTCTTCAGCACTGGGTGCACAAACAGATGCCCTCCAGGGAAGTGTCACTATCACAAGTGATGACACACAGGGGCAGCTGGCAGGAATATTGCAACTGAGCTTCTGGAGAGAGGCCAATATTACATCTCAGGAATTATGAAGACGTGTTTTGTTGAGCTGCTGGAGTTGCAATGGAGAGCCATTCCTAAGTGTTCATTGAAGCTCACTTATAACCAAGGGTGAGTCACATAGAGGGTTACTGACATTCAGAAAGGAGACAGACCAGTGTTGGCTGCACTCAAAAGCTTGGCAGGATATGACTGAGTGGCATGGTAATTGTTGGAGAGGCAGGATGGTGTTCATATAAAGAAATTGTGCAGAGGTTTTCACTGCCAAAGTGACAGATAAGGAGAGCAGAAAAATAGTAACTATAGAGGGCGCTATGGAATCAAGGACAGATTTTGGTTTGTTTTTATTGTGGGCAGTATTTCAGCACATTTATATCTTGATGGGAATGATGCAGCTGAGAGGGAGAAGACTGAGGAGTACATACAGAGGCAGAAATTGCAGAAGCAAAATCCATGGGTAGGTGGAGGAGAGGAGATGTGTGCACATGTGGAAAGATTGACCTCAGGTTGGGAGCACAGACAGTTCAATGATTGTAGCAAGAGAGGAGGCAGACAGCAGGTGCGGGTAGGAAGGTTGCCTTGGCATGGGACGATGAGGATATTCTCTTCTGATTGCCTGTTTTGTCCATGAAATAAGCAAGGTCATGAGCTGACAGTGAGAAGGATACGAGAGGGTGTTAGAAGCTTTCAAGGTGCAAAAAAGGTGGGAGTTCAGAAAGGTAAAGTGATTTGACCTTGTTGGCTAATTAGTGGCCTTCTCAGACCAGGGTCCAGGAAAACTGTGAATAGATGCCTTGGAAGTATGATAGATGGCCAGGGCATCCTGCGAGTCCACTTTGGGGGTGTGATCATGACATTTAAGTGGGAATAGTCAGGAAGGTGAGTGTTCAGCCATATGCAGCTCCCTGGGTGAAGGCGTGGAGCAAGGGGAGGTTGAATGAACCAGGTGAGCACAATAAGTGAGAGAAGGGAAGGGGTTGAGGAGCACAGAGAAGAGAGATGGCAGTGTTAGATCACAGACTCCAGCTCAGATTAGGAGAAAAGGGTGTGAACGCAGTGAAGGAGGATGGGAGGGGGTGATGTCCATAGATTGGGGCTGCCCATGTGGCTGCAGACTGTGGACTGGAGCAATAGATGGAACGCACTGGAAAGATACAAGAAAATGGCCTCTGGAATGAGTTGAATAGTGTCCCCACTGCCCAGTTCCTACACGGACCCTGAGAAGGTGACCTTATTTGGAAATGGGATCTTCGCAGGTGTAATTAGCTAAGATGAAGTCGTGCTGGGGTGGGGTGGGCCCTAAATCCAGTGATGGGTACCCTTACAAAAAGAGAAGATACATGGACACACAGGGGAGAAGGCCATGTGATGACACACGCAGAGGTTGGAAGGATGCAGCCACGAGCCAAGGAATGCCGAGGATTGCCACGGGCCACCAACTAAGAGGCAAGGAAGGACTTTTGTCTGAAATTAATATTACAAAATTTCACAAAATTACAAAATTAAAATTACAAAATTAATTATAAAATTAATATTTACAAAATTAACATTACAAAATATTACAAAATTCTGGAAGAACTGGGTCACTGTGACACCGGGCCCCCCCCCCCCAAAGAAACATAAACTATTCCAGAAAGGACTCTTCATCAAGGAATGGAAGAGGATTAGATGGGGTGGTAACCCTGAGGGACCATGGTCCTGCCAACACCCTCCTTCTAGAGTTTGGAACTGTGAGAGAATATATTTCTCTTGTTTTCAGCCACCCAGTTTGTGGTTCTTCGTGCTAACCAGCAAAAACAAGCAAATCAATACAAGCAGCAGCTTTCTGTTTGATCATCGGTTCCCAACTCAGTGTTGCCCTCTGTGGTCATGAAGGGTCATCCTTTGTAGGTCCACTTGGCTGTGCATCGGATGCATGCCTGGGTCTCAGTGATGGCGCATGCCCACACAACCACTCACATTTGGTAACAAAACAGCTTGCACAGAAGGGTGTGCCTGGCAGGGCCTAAAGGGCCCCCCTCACTGTTTGTGGAACACTTAGGGTGGTATTGTTTAACCCCGTGCAACTTCCTGCCACCTAATGGGGCGATTTCCTGCTCCAGTATCCTTCTGTTCTACACAGAGATGCTGGCTGTAGCCATGACTTTGGCTGGTTTCCTCTGATGCATCGCTGAGCCTAAAGTCTGAATGGCAGAAGGTATTTCCTAGAAGAAACTGGCTCTTCATTGCCTGCTGTCTTTCTAAAGCATCCATCAAGAGTTTAATGAGGACTTGTACAGAGTCCAGCACCGCGAAGGGGTACAATTTACCCCTCCTTCTCCTGCTTGCCACCATACATAACCACCAACCCCGAATGGAACAGTCCGCAGCAGGGAGGAAGCCTTGCTTAGGCCCAGGACGATGGAAGGGAGTTTGTCTTAGTTGTCAGAGCATCCAGCCCAACCACTGCCCAGTCCAGAACAGGTTTGCAGCAGGGGGGGGCCTGGCCTTCTGGGTTCTCCTGAGAATGGAGCAAAGGTCGGAGGAGCACCTTCTAGTGTCCGGGTGCTCTTCCCTGAGAGCTGTGCTGCCACTTGTACAAATTGCTCAGGAACTCGGGAAGGCAGGGGCCCATGTCCCCTCATTCATTCTGCATTCACCAAGCCCCTGGCTAGGACGATGTGTGGTGCTGTCCAGGGACAGGGTATTCACCTAGGGCTTGAGGGAGTTGAGGAGCTCACTTGGTGGAGAATGGGAGGGACATTTTGAGACCTGGGCTCCCAGAGATGGGTGGCAGGCAAGCCTTGCTTCTGAAGCCTATTCAGGGATGGGGAAAATGAGACCCAGGTTACCTTGCAGAGGGCAAAGGTAGCCCTTCCCTGCCTTCAGCCTCTCTGGGCTATCCTGGTGTCCTGACAGAGGTGCTGAGGAACCAGAGGGACCACAGCTCCTTCACCCACAGCCTGGTTTTGGACCCAGTCTTAAGCCATTGAGGTAGGGTGAACACCCGGGTGCTCATTTCAGCTCAGCTCCCGATGACCTCATAGCTCGTTCAGCTTTCCAGACTTTAGTTGTCTCGTCTGCACACCGTGGGGAGGGGCACGTCCAACCCGGGACCTCTGAGGCCCCTCTAGCCTAACGCTCTGAGGGGCTGTGACTCCAAAGCGTAGATCCAAAGGGTGTCAGGGCAGACCTCAGAGGGCTGAGGAACAGAGGGGGAAGTCACACTTGGGGAGTAGGACATGAAAAGGGGACCATGCAGAACCTGAGAAGGTTCAGTCAGAGTGCCAGGAAGAGAGTGGCATGATGTAAGGAAGTGTGTGTGGGTCCCAGTGCCCAAGGCCATGTTAAGTGGAATGTGAGGACTCAGAAAAGGGTCCTGAGCTTAGTGAGAAGAGGTCATGGTTGACATTCATAGACAGAAGTGGGTGGATAGGCGAAGCGTGAATGAGGGGTGGTGAGGAGGAGGGTTCATTCTGGGCTGAGCTCTGAAGCAGTATGTGGTGTGGGTGGGCGGCTTTTACTTCCTTGTAACTGCCCCTTCCTCACACTGAGCCCCCCTCCCCCATGCTGCCTACTGACGGTTCCAGCCCTCACCCCACCTCATGACTGCTCTCCAGGAAGTGTTCTAGAATCCTGCGCTCCTGCAAAAACTGATTCATCAACAAAAGTTAAAAAAAAAAAAAGATGAATTTATAGGCTGGCTTTTTGCCAGACACCATGTTGAAGGTTTGCATATACATTAATTTTCTTTACAATAACCCTGTGGTAAATACTATTATTTCTCCCTTCTTACAAATGAGAAAACTAAAACAGAAATTATAAAACTTACTCAGACTCACATAGCTGAAAATTGGGATTTGAATTTAAGCCATATGACCCCAGAGCCCAAGTTTTAAGAGCTGTGCTACACGGCAGTTTGATTGAACTAATTCATACTATCATGTGAGTGACTGACAGACATGTTAGCATGGAAATTCAGTCTCTTGCATGATTTCGCATTGTAAAGGAGGAGTTTCAGAATCCAAAGGTAGGGAGTGCAAATGCCGGTACTTTTTGGACAAGTTAGTCTTCTAGGAACTCTTAAATTATACTGCACAGGTTAGCAGGAGTTCACACTTTTTGTCTGTTAAGATAAGAAAAACTGAAATTTGTCAACGCGTCTAAAAGAGTCTGTGAATAGAAGAAAGGGGAGACATAGTAGGCAGAAATTAGTTTTTTGTTTTTGTTTTTGTTTTTGTTTTTTTTAAGGAGAGAAAGATCTGTGCCTGTGTGAAGGCAGAGGGGAGGCCCCGTTGGGAAGGATCCTCTGGACGTACTCAAGAGAGTGAGGGACACTTGGGGTGTTTTCCAAAGAATCAGAAGGAAGTAGGCTCTCACTATGTCAATCAGGAAGCACCTCCCCCTCCCTGCCCCGAGTATGAAGGGAAGCTAGGGGGATAACGAGGAGACAGATGTGTGTGGAAGTGAAAGACTAGGTGGGCAAAGGGAGGGCATGAGACCACCTTGGTCTGCTTGGCAAGAAAACTGGAGTTGAAGTCTCCTGTGCAAAGTTCCAGTTTCCGCCGGCATTTTCTCACCTCTGTGTCCTAACTGCAGAAAGGTCCCTTGACGTCAGGGGGGGTTCCCAGATCAGAACCAGGTGATTTCTGGCTAGGTCTGACTGAGACTTCTATCACTCTCCCCTTGGTCTCTGGTGTTCTCTTGGCCACTCTGAATACAGCCCGAATGAGCGCCCTGATGCACCATGAACACATTTTCCTAAGAAACTGTATCTGAGTCAGCACATCCCAAATAGGTGTCACCAAAGGAGCGACTCCTTCACCACCTGCCTCAGGAACACTGAAAACTCTTGGAGTCCAGGAAACCCGAGTTCAGACATTTACAGTGTGAGGGCCATCTCTGACAGCATTCCTTTTTGGTGTTTTAGGAGAAGAGGAGGAAGATGGAGGTGATGAAGACAGATTGGACAATACAGTCAGGACCCCTGGGCCCAAGGGGGCAGGTGGGCTGGTGTCGGAGGCTCAGCTTGCCCGGAGGCTCACGAAAGGAAAGAAGAGCCGGCGGATGCTGTCCAACAAGCCCCAGGACTTCCAGGTAGGAACAGCCAGCACACCCCACGTTTGTTTTACTGCCGTATTGTCCAGCTTCTGTTAGTCGCGGTGTTCTGGGAGAGACCCATTGCTATGAGCAGCAGCTCAGTTAGCAAAAGGGGACATCAGGGCATAAACCCGAAAAGAAGAGCTGTCCGTCTCTGTTCTGCATGCAGAAGTAGACGTAGTCAAGCCAGATGAGGCTCGTCAGAGAAATAAAACTATACCGCTCCTTCCCTTTGGTGGTAGGAGAGACGAGAATCACAGTATTGCCTTTTCGTAGCTCTAGGCACCTCATTGGCGGACAGCCGTGGAGTGAGTTAATGCATCCCAGGCTCAGGCAGACCAGGGAGGAGGCTGGGGTTGGAGCAGCGGCCTCTGCCCTGTCCCGCCCTTTCCCAGGGCCAGCTCCGGACTATTCCAGTCCCACTACTGCTCTCAGTTTCTGGAACCCAGTTCCACCTTGGGAATGAGCATGGGGGCCACCCCAGTCCATGCACGCCGCTGTGTGGCAAAGCTGCCCTGGCCTACTTTCAGCGGTCCTTACAGGCAGGCGAGCTGACGGGGATCCGAGGACTCCTTACTGGAGAAGGATCAGTAACAACACCCCTTCTGTGCTTCCAGATCCGTGTCCGGGTGATTGAGGGCCGGCAGTTAAGTGGCAACAATATAAGGCCCGTGGTCAAGGTCCATGTCTGTGGTCAGACACACCGAACGAGAATCAAGAGAGGGAACAACCCATTTTTTGATGAGGTAAATGGGCATAATGCATGTTTCTGCTCAATGTGTCTGTTCTACTTATATGCACCTCCCAGCGTTCTCTCTCCTGTTCCGTATGGGAGGGGAACTCGTGTACAAAAATCTGGTAAAGAGAACGAAAAGTTCCCGCGTTAAACATTCTAAGGACCACTGGGTCTTGAAACCACATGTCCTGCTTCATCATTGGTTCTCAGAGCTGCCGGGGTCTTGCTGGCGTTTTTAGACCACTTCCCCATGGCGCCTCTCCTGACGGATCCTTGTACCCCTCAGGATGGAGCCCGTGAAGTCACCTACATCTGCCTTTGCTCTTTCTAATCAGCAGGGTGTGTCTGAGGGATGAGTCCATGTGACTGAGTCATTTCTGTGATTGCTTTGTTACTTTTAAAACAGCATGCCCGGGGCGCCTGGGTGGCTCGGTTGGTTGAGTCGGTTGAGCGTCCGACTTCGGCTCAGGTCATGATCTCACGGTCCGTGAGTTCGAGCCCCGCATCGGGCTCTGTGCTGACAGCTCAGAGCCTGGAGCCTGTTTCAGATTCTGTGTCTCCCTCTCTCTCTGTCCCTCCCCCGTTCATGCTCTGTCTCTCTCTGTCTCAAAAATAAATAAACGTTAAAAAAAAAAAATTAAAAAAAAAAAAAAAAAACAGCATGCCCAGCACATTTTCACAATTAAGACCAGTTGATGCTGGACGCCCATGAAAGAAAAAAATACTGAGTTTCAGTCCCAGCTCTAAGGCAGATGTTACAGTTTTCACAGGGACAACAATGGCTGGCTTTTTAAAGATGTCAAAACCTACATGGCTAGAAAAATAATACATGTTAAAGGAAAGCAGTTAGGAGCCAAAAGGTTTTTCTTGTCCCTGAATATCGAGAACATAGTCCTTCTGTTGACCCCTTCTGGAACACTCCTCAAAAACACTGAATACCTTGATAGTCATCTCAGGTAGCACAAACCCCACGATCAGGGCTGTGAAGAGAAATGATAAGCTTGGGGACTTTTCCGAGCCCAGCCTTGCTCTGAGGAGATTCATTTCTGAGATTCCTCAGGCGTGCGTCCCATTGCCCGTTCTGTGAGCCCAGGCCTTCTTTCCAGGGTTTCCTATCCCCGTTCCCCTGAGATCCCTCCCTACAGCTTCTAGACCTAGCCTCAGCTCCACTTTTGTTCTTTTCCATACCCCTATGTGTAAAAGGAACCAGTTGCTTCTGTCTTGTGTTCTAGTTTCTTCCCCTATGTTCAAGCTGGCCCTACCTTCATTCACAGAAGACCTATCTTCTTGCTTGTCACTTCTCTTCCTTGGATGAACTGTAGACACCAGCACGCAGCTGAGTAGTGTCAAAGCAGACATGAGACATGGGTGTACATTGAGCACTTCCGGAAAGTGGACTTTGGGAAAGAGGTTCACTGTGAAGAAGACCAGACTGCAGGGAGGGCAGGCCGCGGGTGACTGGACACCTAAGGTGTAATGTATTCATAGGCAGGATAAATATTTACTCAGCCACATTCTCAGGAGCCTAGCAAGAATCTCCACCTTAGAATTTCCCATTATAATGAATTTTTTTGAGATGAGAACTCTGGGCAAAAGGGAAAAGATCAAATACCTGAGGCTCCAAGCAGACCAATTCAGGAATCAATAAAAGAATTTTACTAAAAAAAATCCCTAGTTTACCTACATCTTCTTAACCAAGTGATTAAACTTGGTATCACTGATAATGGGACGAACTGAAGTGTGTGTCCTGATGTGATATAATGGAAGTATTAACATCACCTGTGTTGTTTCTTGTCAAATGACCAATTTGAATCTAACAGTGAGGAAGTATTCATGCAAATCCAGAGTGTGGGATATTTTATAAGACAACTGATCTTGATAGAAAAAATAAACCACAAAAATAGGCAGGAGTACAGTTCTACATAAAAGGAAACTAAAAAGACACAACAACCTGTATGTATAATCCTTGAGTGGATCCTAGATGTCTTTTAAAAAAGCTAAAAAAGAACTTTTTTCAGGACAATTGTAGACATTGTAGAAATTCAGGACAATTGTAGGGAATTCAACTCAACTTTCCAGGTCATGCAAGCCCTAAGCACCCATTTTAGTGGGATTGCAGCATGCAATAACCTTAGATCTTTATGTGAGCTAGTATGTTTCTGGCCCCAAAGGAACAATTCTGTTTCATTACATAAACACTACCGTTGTTACTTAACCCTTTTTCCTTTTTCTGACATGCAAAGGTGAGTTTGCCATGAAGCTCAAGAAGCTTAAGCTTATGGGTCTTTCTGAAGGCCCTGCAATGTGTTCTCATGGTCACACCTATTTGGGGGTTATGTTTTTATAATTTCTTAGGAGGGCCCTCAAATTATAGCATTAGATCACACTAAACCTGAGTCCACCCCTGTAAACGTTCAAACATTTTTCTCTTTTGTTTTGACAGTTATTTTTCTACAATGTCCACATAACTCCTTCTGAACTGATGGATGAGATCATCAGCATTCGGGTAAGGGGGCTCCGGAGTAGGAAGGTGGTGCTCTCTAACTGCCGGATAAAGCCGATAAGCTTCTCATGGCTCTTCTTTCTTTCAGGTTTATAATTCCCATTCTTTGCGGGCAGACTGTCTGATGGGGGAATTTAAGGTGAGTGCCAACAGTCTGTTTCATTCAACTTACATGGGCACTGTCGTAATGAGGCATCAGGTTCCTGGCCACATATCCAGCTGTCCACCTGGGTGATCTTAAAAGTTACGTGTGAGGGATTCATGTCACGGTCTTTGCTGAGGGCTGGTATGCCAGCAGGACACAAATGCCCCAGGGGCCAGAAACCAGCTGAGTGTCCTCTGGCCTGGGTCTAATCAACTTCCAAGTACAACACTTGTGATACCTTAAAGCAAATACCTGAAAGCTGCCACATCAGGGCCCTTGCCAGCACTCCAGCTGCGGATGGAAGCCAGTGCAGTGCTGCAGAGGGAAAGGGTGCTTGTTGATGGCAAGAAGCCCATCACCCAGCTCCACTTACCGGCAGCCCCAGAGCTCCATCTACAAAGCCAATTATTGTAAACCTTGAATATGAAAGGCAAGCAAACCAGGAAAGAGAATCGTGGTGCTTTTCCAAGTAACCCATCTTGGAATTAAAGATAAATACTTGGTGGGTGCTTCTCAGCAATTCTGCGTGGAATGGACTACCTCTCAAAGCCTCTCAGGGCTCCCAGTCATTAGAAGTCCTAGAGAATGATTTGGATCAGGCCTGAATGTGTTCATACCTGTCTGCCACCAACTAGCCACATGCCAACTGATCCTTAGTTTCCTCTGTAAAAAGGAGTCAATGTGAAGACTAGTACACTGTTTGCCATATTGAAGTGCCCAACTGATGGTTGTATTAATATTAGCATTAGCATTAGCATTAGCATTAGCATTAGCATTAGCCAGAGGAAAGGAAGAGGAATATTGGATAGGAAATTGGGCCAGGTGACTTCTCATAGGGTAACCAAAGTCCAGGTTTGCCCAGGACTGAGGGATTTCACAGAATGTGAGACTTTCTGTGCTTGGGGAAAAGTCCCAAGCAAACCAGGACATACTGGTTATCCTACTTCCGTGGTCCCTTCCAGTTCTAAGACTAGTTAGTTCATTCATTTGGAATGATTGATTGAGGGTCAGGCAAGGCACTGGAGGTATGGAGAGGGTAAGAAGGAAATGTTCTCAAAGAAACCAAAGTCTTGGCAAGAGTCTTATATTTAATATATAATAATGGGGCACCTGGGTGGCTCAGTCGGTTAAGTGTGGGACTTTGGCTCAGGTCATGATCTCATGGTTCGTGAGTTCGAGCCCTGCATTGGGCTCTGTGCTGACAGCTCAGAGCCTGAAGCCTGCTTCAGATCCTGTGTCTCCCTCTTTCTCTGCCCCTCCCCTGCTCGCACTCTGTCTCTCTCTCAAAAATAAAAAAAAAAAAACATTAAAAACATTTTTAATATAACAATTATGGTTTCTTTGAAATGACTAAACTGATTTTAAAATCTATTTGAACTATTTTAAATTATTTTTTCCCAGATTGATGTTGGATTCATTTATGATGAACCTGGTAAGTAATATTTTTTCTCCCCATGAACTTGAACATTCTGGGAATCAAGAAAATCTGAGGGATCAAAAAGGGAATAATAAAAATGTTTTCTTGACTGAGGAGGGGGAAGGATACTTAGGAATGAGTAATAGCTTAATATGGACATCTTTTTTAATCTGATAGTAATTATCCTAACATTCACAAGTACGTAATTTCTCTGTTTTGTGACAGTATTTTGATCTTATCAAAATCAAATTATAAAAACAGTTAATAGAGCTTAGAGAGAGTCTTGAGTCACACCAGGGCAGGATTGGGGTTGGGGGCTAGTCAGTGCAAAGCAGAGGCCATCAATATAGAGACTCATCTGGCAAATTTGGTGTCATTATGATATTTCAGAGAAAATTATTGTTTGTCTTATAGCAGATGAAATCACAAACCTGTCAACTTGTCTGTAGTGGGTCCCTGTCCTTTTAATCCTTCTTTATTTTAGGTCATGCTATCATGAGAAAATGGCTTCTTCTCAATGACCCCGAAGATGCCAGCTCAGGAGCTAAAGGTTACATGAAAGTCAGCATGTTCATCCTGGGAACCGGAGATGAGCCTCCTGTGAGCCCTTACATTCTATACCTTTTACATGTTTTCACTAAAAAGGGAGGGCCAAGAGCTAAGCAAGTGGGAGTCAGTAGTTGTGAAATGCAACACAACTTCCAATCAATAACCCCAACCTTCCAGTTCCTCCTATTTTTTGGAAGTTGTTCTTTTCTCCATGGTAGAACTATTATTCCAGCTCACTTGGACTCCTTCCTGGTGTCCAGGAGTGGATTTTTCATTTAGTAAAGATATGTGTATTTTCAAGAGTCCCTTGCATCATTTGACCTATAAAGTATGGCTCACTTGCAAAACCAGGCATTGCTACCTAAAGGGACAGTTGTCATTCTAGGAAACTAGACAGCAAACTGGGAGACAGGTAGTACCCAAGAGAAATTGACAAAACTTCAGGAACGGTCTCTCTTTTTTTCTCCTATTTAGTGCTCATAAAATTACAAAAGGTCATGTTATTTTCTTGTGGAAGAGACATACGAGCTTTGATTATGCAGACTAATTTTGACATGGAATTGGTGGCTGAACTCTTAAGCCTGAAGCACAGGAAATCCTAATGGAAACAGTTCCAATTGGTTTCATTTTACAAGCATCAGTTTGGCTCCTTCCAAGTGCTGCTTTTCTATGGGTATCATTTATAATCATGTTTCCCCAATAGGCTGAGAAACGAGATCGTGATAATGACAGTGATGACGTGGAGAGTAATTTGCTACTCCCTGCTGGCATCGCCCTCCGGTGGGTGACCTTCTTGCTGAAAATCTACCGAGCAGAGGACATCCCCCAGAGTACGTATGGATTCAGTCCTTCCCCAGGACGACCAGTTATCTGCACGATCACATGTGCTAACATCATGCTCTGAATAGTGATTGGTTGCTATCTATCCTTGGTTTTTCTTTGCAAAGGTCTTCGTGGACTTCTTTCCATTCATTCTGGCCCCACTGAAAGCTTCCTGAGCAGGCTGATGGGGAAGCCAGTTGGTCATTGGCCCTTGCTCCTAACTGAGCGTTTGGCCCATTCTGTTCCATCTGTGTTCTCCATCTTCTCCTTATTCTAGAGGATACAAAAGAGTGACCAGCAGTCAGCACTTCTGACTCCTTTCATCACAGGGGAAAATATGACATTTTTGAAACAAATAATGTATTTGTTATTGGATTATTAAAAATAGCTGAGCAATGGGGTGCCTGGGTGGCTCAGTCGGTTGAGCAGCCGACTTCAGCTCAGGTCATGATCTCACAGTCCGTGAGTTCGAGCCCCGCATCGGGCTCTGTGCTGACAGCTCAGAGCCTGGAGCCTGCTTCGGATTCTGTGTCTCCCTCTCTCTGACCCTCCCCCGTTCATGCTCTGTCTCTCTCTGTCTCAAAAATAAGTAAACGTTAAAAAAAAAAATAGCTGAGCAAAACATGGTTAAGTGCCAGTAACTAGAAATCTGGCAATATTGCGTGGCGAGGTACGTGTAACAAGAGATTGGATGCATTTAAGAGAATCACTTATGGTGATTTTACTCATAGACACTGGCCCAGCCACTCCTTTGTCATTGCCAAGGACCAGCAACCTTCTGCCTTGTCCAGCCTATCTGCTTCCCGCTGGGCCCTGGGACATGGGAACCCTTCCCAAGTCCCCAGGAGATAGCACTCTGTGTACAAGCCATGGATCTCTTCAGGATTTGCTACTTTCCTTGGGAACGTACCCCGTCTCTTTTTTAACATCCTATAATGCTTAACATCCTATAATGCTCATCTCTGCTCAGAGATATCTTAAATGAAGTAAATAAATTAAACCTCACATTATACTGCCTACAAGGACTATTTAATTGATCTCCATTCATTTCTTAGTTTGTTAAAACAGAGACATGGTGTTTATAGTTGCTTAAATGTGTGATTTATGATTATGTTATGTGTGATCATGCCAAAGTTCCTTGGATTTCTCTGAAAAAGTCGACTAGGCTTACACTATTTTGACCTAAAACGTATTTCCAAGTTGAAACCAGGATGAGTTTTTGAACTGCCTCTGACCTTATATGGATGGACTGTCTTTATTCTACTTTTTCTTCATGGATGACTGATTTTCAATAGAATAATTTATTGGTTTATTTTTCAAGGTGCTCTTTTTTTTTTTAAAACTTTGTGGGGAGAACACATTTTTTTCTCTTAGCTAAGACAAAATTTCTGTAGTACAGTGCTACTCCTGCTTGCCACTTTTGAGAACAATTCTTGTTGCAACTTGTCTTCATGTTTAGGAGAAAATTTTTAATTTTGCTGAGTGATTTCTGTTCCTTTAAGAAAATCAAATTTAATCTCTGCTGTGCGACATGTTGCTTTCTAGTGGATGATGCCTTCTCACAGACGGTAAAGGAAATATTCGGAGGCAATGCAGATAAAAAAAACCTAGTGGATCCTTTTGTAGAAGTTTCCTTTGCTGGGAAAAAGGTTTGTATGTGATCTAAATGCAGACGCCTCTAGGAAAAAATATTTAAACCACTGTGCTTTCCTTGGAGTGAATTCCTGTTTATTCTTTGTGAAAGTAGCTGACTCCTGATGATCTGGGAAGTCTGCAGGAACACAGATTATTTGAGTCGGAACATGCCAGACTTCTCCACAGGTTTATTTTGGAGTGGAAAGTTTGCAGGACTCAAATCAGAAAATTCAGTCTTTTGAAAGAATAGAATGTGAAAACTATCACTGAGTTATTTGGATTACTTCTCAGACCCAAACCTTGTCTTTGTCTAAGGCAAGCTTCCTCGCTGGCAACAACAATCCTCAGTAAATGTTGGGGATAGCCCCCCGACGCCCAGCTGCCCGCTCCCCACATGCTTCTCACTTCCCAGGCCCCAGCCAGCCGCCGGAACTGGAGAGCAGGCAGGAGAGCTCCATCCCAGCCCACAGGGATGAGCCGGGAGACTCTTGGTATAGGCACATCCGAGACCACCATGCCTAGTTATAGGCATGAAGACCTAGCGTCTTCTGTACAGTCGAACCATTTGCTTATGAAAGCGAGATTTGGTCAACCACACGCATATCGACCAGGTGTTGCTTTCTAGGAGAGGCAGTGCGTGGTGGAAGGGAGGCGGTGGAAAAGCCCTCTGTTCTGGAGCAAGATTTACGGTTTAGACTTGAGCCAACTCCAGAGGCAATTAAGGCAAATTCCTTTAGCTCTCAGTCTCAATTTCCTGAGCTATAAATCAAGATAATAATAATCCCATAGGATTGTTGAAAGTGTTAATTAATTAGGTTAAGTAATTATTGTGAGCCTATTAAATATGGAAACTGTCCCGTGTGCTAGGGATAGAGAATTCAGCTCTCATGGAACTTCCCTTGTAGCAGAAGGAACAGCAATAAACAAGCAAATAAGTATTTGAATCATTTCAGATAATACCATGTACGATGCAGAAAAGAGGGCAGAGAACAAGGAGTGATTGGTGCTGGGGGTTGGGGAGAGGAGGTGGGTTTTGCTAGGTTAGCAGGTGGGACACCTTTGAGGAGGTGACATTTGAGCAGAGGCCTGGATGATGTGAGATCTGGAGGGCAGGGGCTTCCAGGAAGAGAGAAGAGCAGGTGTAAAGGCTCCCAAGGAGGAGACACATTTGCAGTGAAAGACACCCCATGTGGCTGGGGTGCAGTGAGCCGGGGGAAGCTAAGAGCTGAAGTCAGATTTGGGGTGGGGAAAGGTAGGCAGGGTTTTATGAGCCAGAGTAGGGTCTGGACTTTAAGCATGCCTGGAGAGCTCACTGAGACTGCTACACAGGGAGTGCCATGAAAGTAAGGAGGCAGGAGAGGGTGTGTGCATCAGACAGGAGCCAACGGCAGGCACCCCGGGGAGATCAGCATCTGGACAAAGCTGTGGTATCAGGAGTGAGGCATGTCCAGGGAAGAGAGATGTGGTGACTGGTTCTAACAGGAGCTGGTTTGGGGAGCAGGGAGAGGGGCTTGTGGGCAGGATCAAAAGATCTGTGTGCATATGTCAATGAAGAGATGCTCACTAGATAGTATGCAGTAAGTGCTCAATAAACATTAACTCTTGCAACATGACCCTAATCCAATGTTAGAAATCTGACGATTGAAAAGTAACTTTTAGTGCATAGATGAAGCAAAGATTAATATTAAACCCATGTTATATTTTACCTAATAGAAGAGATATAAACTTTAACCAGGTTACTAAGTATGTAACTGGCTAAATAGACTGCTAGAGTCATAATGTAGTATGCATACATGTGAACTTGCAGAAGTTAGAATCTTGAATATCTACTGTTTTGTTTTGATGATTTTACAGGTTTGCACAAATATAATTGAGAAAAATGCAAACCCTGAGTGGAACCAAGTCATTAATCTTCAGATCAAGGTTTGATGTTTTTTTCTTGCAGAAAAATAAGACTATTTACTTTAATAGTTACTGAATAAGTTGAGAAACAACTACTTTGTTCTGTTTCTTCTTAACAGTTTCCTTCGATGTGTGAAAAAATAAAGCTAACAATATATGACTGGTGAGTTAAAAAACAAATTTGTGTCTAATTCAGAATTAAAGAATTGAACACTTGGATATTGCAGAACATTACTCTGATGGTCTAACTCTTACTTTTCAGCCTGTTTCTTTTTCTTCTAGAGGGAGGTGATAAACTGCTCCTGGAATTGGGTGTTTTCTTTTAAAAAAAAATTATTAATGGTATTGCTACAGAAAAGCTTTGTGTATCTTCGTTCCATTGGCTCGTAAACAAGGGGAAAATAATCTGAAAACGCCCCAAGATAAGAAATCAAGGATTTAAATACTGTTTAGGCTGTCCAAAATAGACTTCAGAAATGGAGTGAACCATTGCTTGAGAAGAATCACCAAAACATTTCAACAGCTATTCTCTGTTATTGTTAGAAAGGAAAATGGAGAGGGGCGCCTGGGTGGCGCAGTCGGTTAAGCGTCCGACTTCAGCCAGGTCACGATCTCGCGGTCCGCGAGTTCGAGCCCCGCATCGGGCTCTGGGCTGATGGCTCGGAGCCTGGAGCCTGTTTCCGATTCTGTGTCTCCCTCTCTCTCTGCCCCTCCCCCGTTCATGCTCTGTCTCTCTCTGTCCCAAAAATAAATAAAAAACGTAGAAAAAAAAATTAAAAAAAAATAAATAAAAAGAAAGGAAAATGGAGAAACCCACCTGTCTGATTGAATGCAAAGAAAATTCACTGAGAGGTTCTGATGGAATTTTAACTAGATCACCCTCCTAACGGGGATTGACCATAATAAGGCCATTCTTGTGCATGTTCTAGCTGGATGAGGCATTCAGTTGGCAGTCCTTAACTCCTTGAGATTGAAAATGGCAAATACCATCATCATCCTCATCATCAGCGTTTATACTGGTGCTAGCTACCATTTTTTGGGCACTCTAAGTGCTGTACCATGTGACTTAACTGTAATATCCCATTTAGTCTTTAGAGTAACCTTTTCAGTTGGAGACTATTATCAGTTTATTTTACAGATGAAGATACTAAGGCTCAGAGAGGTCAGGTAACTTGCTCACAGTCACTCAGAAAGTTAGAGACTGAGTTAGGCCCCTGCCCTGTCTGGCTGTCCCCATAGTTTTTCCTTTGACAGAATGTATTTGGCTTTTGCATTGGCACCCTCCCAGTACTGTGGCAAAAGGGCACTTTGGGAGGAGGTAGTAAATTTCGTTTTGTTCAATGACCACATCACAGTTTACTGAGGGTCATGGAAGGGTCGTGAAGACAGAAAACCCCTTCCAGTGAGTGTAAGCTTGATTTTAGCACTTGAGACCCTCAGGCAACATTCTGAATGTGTTCCATGGGCCTTGGGAACTCTCAGGAATGTGAATGTGGACCTATAGAGTTCAGGTGACTACTCTGGCTTACTGGCTTTGCAGTGAGTGGTTGTGGATTGAGCCATCCCAGAGTCGTCGGTGGTCACTGCAAATGTGGTTACTTTCTGAACTAATCTGCCCCCTCCAAAGCAATAGTGTAGACTAGGATGCAGAGACAGGCCCTGTTTAACTAAGGAATCCTTGGATCCAAATCTCAGGTTACATATTTTGTAGGGTAGTTGCCCAACTGGGGGGAAGCTAAGAGTTCTTTAAATGTAGTCTAAATCCTTTTGGATGAACAGAAAAGATTCAAGAGCCATGCTTGTGATTAATATCCTTAAGTAATACTTCTTCTCAGGAAAACTGTGTTTCATTAGTCATTCTTTATAGTCTAATACTAATACAATGTATAAGATTGTATGTAACATAGACCATTACTATAATGCAGTATAATAATATTACACTGTAGTATTGTCTTTCCCCCAAATACTGAACCTTTCCTCTCTCCCATGGGGTCTTAGATTTCAGAGTGGGTATACTATTAGATTGAATAAAGGAGAGCCTGAAATGGGGCACCTGGGTGGCTCAGTTGGTTAAACATTTGACTCTTAGTTTCCACTCAGGTCATGGTCTCATGGTTTGTGAGTTCGAGCCCTGCATCAGGCTCTGTGCAGACCCTGCTTGGGATTCTTTTTCTCTCCCTCTCTCTGCCCCTCCCAATCTCTCTCTGTCTCTCTCCCTCCCTCTCTCTCTGTCTAAAAATAAGTAAATAAATATTAAAATTTAAAAAAGGAAGAATAGGTTGAATTAAGCACAGAGATGTTATTCATAGAAACCTCATTTTTTTACACCTACTGTTGAGCCCATCCAGAGGCCACTTCATGGGTTAGACTTGCATACTTTCTGTGATATCCATGGAAAGATTAATAATAATGTATTTACTTGTAGTGGGAATATTTGTCCCTACCATACAAATAAGATTTAGGTTCTAGGCAAGCAACTGCCCTCAGCTGCCCTCAGCTGTTACACAGTAGGTGCTCAATAAATATTTGAACCAAATTGGAAGGGAATTGTTCTCCCTGTGAAAGACCCATTCATTGTAGTTGTTAAACCATCAGAGTAATCTGTATGAACATGATAAAATCAGACACACACACTTATCCTATGTAATGTGATTACATTACACCCATTAGATACCGTACCTGTAATTGTTTCATTCATTTTATGACAATGGTATTGAGTGGCCATAGGCAAATCCCTTGACCTGTCTGTAAAAACCTCAGTTTCCATAGCTGAAATGAATTGCCCAGTTAATGTTTCTCAATAGGTAGTTGGAGGACCATCCATATCAGAATCAGTTGAGATATATACTTGTGTAAATGCGGGTACTTGTTCTCCACCCCTGCTTTTATTGAATCAAAAGCTTGGATAAGAGATGAGAGCTGGGGTTTCCAAGTAATTCTTAAAGTACAGCAAAGCTTGAGGCCCACTGGACAGGATGATTTCTGAGGTCTAGCATCTTTTCCAACTCAACCTTATTATTGTTGAAGTGAAGCTATGTCTTCATAGGTAGAAGCCTTAACCTGTTCTTTTACACAGGGACCGTCTTACTAAAAATGATGTCGTTGGAACAACATACCTATACCTCTCCAAAATTGCTGCCTCTGGTGGGGAAGTGGAAGGTAAGTCCATCAGCAGACCTGGAACTAGACAGGGTGCAGAACTTCTGAAGCAGAATGAACTGGAATGGCCACCTGGCAATGGAGTTGGTTTCTCAAAAGCCAAAAGTGATGAGCCAAGTGAACTATTTCAGTGATGTTTTGGTGATGACCAGCAGAACAATTAATTAGTAACTAATAATTAAGGCAACTAACAGTTTGAAGAATTTGGTTTTCTTGCGCCCATCCAAAAACTCTTCCCAGTAGCTATTTTATAAATTTTTGACTGTCAATACAGAGTGTTGGCAACCTATCTGTTAGAATGGTATTGACTCCAGTCCCTCCAAATATAAAATAATATTCCCTTCTCCACTGACTTCCTTAGCAGGAACAAGGATGTCAGGTAGCAATGAGCCATAAAATCTCCACTCCTTAAGATAATGTGTATTTTGTTTTCGTGCTAAAAGCATTGATAACAAATACACTTTTCTTTCTGTTGTTCTCCATACTGAGAATTACTTGCCTATTCCTGGCATTGGGATTCTGTGCATACACCAGAAATTGTAACAGGAAATGAAGGAGAAAAGCAAAGATGGTAAGAAAGAAAAATTTAATGCTGACATATCAATAATATCAGCAGCTGATTTTTGTTACCAAAACAAAAATAACAAAAATGCTTGTAATTACTAATGTATTCAACATATTGAGTTGAGTAAATTATGTGAGAGAATTCAAGACAGAATATGGTCTTGAGAAACTCAAGCTTCCTCTCATCCTCATTTTGTTTAAGAGGAAACTTTATAGGTTTTGAAACATATATTAATCCAAGCAATGTATAGCATGGATAAGAACCTGGAAGATGTTAGAGATATCGTGAAGAAGACAGAGATTTCCTCTCTCCAGAAGAAAAAAAAAAGGCAATTTGAAATTCCAAGAAAAACAAAATACTGAACAAAGAAGATATAGTTCAGATATAAAGTCATATGTGGCCGTTATTTTAAGCAAATGCTAGAAACTAAGAAAGCTCCTGTCTGCATGCCCTCTGCTGAGTGGCAGAGGGGACCATACAACTGGAACTGTAACAAAGGAAATGTAATCACGACTCTTTCCTCTGCAGAGATCAGTATTTATATGGCTGCTATACTGTTAGCACTAATTGTTTTTTGATTTTTTTTCTTTGACGCCTATAGCCAAAGCTCTGAGCAGAATGTAAATGTTATTGCCCATTGCAATGTAAAAGTATGGAAGATAGAGACTAGAAGCAGAAGGAGGAAGGCGAGTGGAGGAAGGGTAGGCATGGTGGTAGCCTTGTCTTATCAAGTGAGGAATCCAGAAATAAAGACTAGATTAAATCATAATGGTAACCCACAGAGTAGTTAAAAAAATCATATCAAAACTATGTAGGTGGGGAGGGTCAAAATGAGTTATGTCCATTTATCATTGGCAAGAAGTCATTCAATAATTACCTGGAGGTAATTATTCAAAATTTACTGGCATAAGCATTTTTCTTAGTGATATAGCAGTAACATCCAGAAGAATTAAAACCAGAAATTGTTACATGCAGTTTTCAGCCTTGTCTTTGAGGCCTTCTCTCCTTGAAAGCCCTGCAGACTGTCTGTTATGGGTCTCAAAATAACAAGAGGCAGCAAGCATCCCCCGCCTCCCACCCCCAATACACACACAAAAGAAACAAATAATGTACCATGAACTGCAAACTCTGACCTGCACAGCCTCAGACTAAATTAACTTGGGTTTTCTGGCCTTGGTCCCAGTTAAGTCAGATATAAGACAAGTACACGTTTTATTAAAAATATGAAATGTTGGTAACTTCACCAGGCCCTCCTTTGGTGGTGAGAAGCTAGCTCTTCTCAGATGCTTCGCTGCCTTGGGACCAGAGGGATTTGAGTTATTTAATGTGTGGCGCTTCTGCCAATTATCACAAATGTTTGAGCCATTTTGCATATAACCGGTGAGATTGGTATAAATTACAAAAGGGTCATGTCACTTGGGTCTGAAGTTGGTGTTTTTCTGGTGTTGCTAAACCACTTACCTAGCATTGGATTTGATTAACTTTTTCAATGTCTCTTTTATAATGCCCGTGTTTCTCTTGTGGTTTAACCAGTCGTATTTTTACTATATAGATTTATCATCTTCGGGATCTGGGGCTGCATCGTATACAGGTTTATGCTTTGTAATTTTGCTATCTTCTAGATTTTCCTATTTACTATTGTCTTATTAAGAATGTATCAATTGACTATCTTTAGAACCTTTTTTTTTTTAACATTTTGCTGTCTCCAAAGTAGTTTTGCTATAATTTTAATTTTTGTATTTGTGCTCTATGGTTGTCCTGCATGGCTAAAATTAAAACAGATGTGCTAATCAGGCTTTGCTACCATCTCACGTTTTCACCTAGATGCATACCATCCTGTTGGGTGCCATTGTAAATAACTGTGAGAGATAACTGTGTCTGTTATTGTTGTTTTTGTCCAGTAGGTAGAGATATGGGGCGTGAGATCAGTTCAAAATGTATGGAGTAACTGTCCCTCACTTTGAACGTGGATCTCTAGGTTGGAAGACACTGAACGATTGTACATTGAAGGGCTTCATCTTTCAAACAGGGGGGATCATAACACGTTCTTTCATCTGCACAGCACTGGCCATTCTTTGCAAGTTTGCTCAATGGTCTCACATTTGACCATCACAACTCCCCTAATGTTATTGTTCCCAAATAGATGAGGACTTGAGGCTTACAGAAATTTGTCATTTTTCAAGTCAACACAATAATCCCTGCCGTGCTAATTACCCAGGCTTGTGTTGAGAAGGGAAAAGAGATACTGCACTGAGAAACCTTTGCAAACAGAAGTTCTGTGCGAATACAAAGCATTATTATTGTCTGCCTTTGTGTTACTGGCACAATGCCCCATTCATATTTGTTTTTAAGAATCAATCTTAATATCTTATACTCGGACTTAATATGAATATAAAGTAGTCCTTTAAGTTTAATTTTTTTTAATGTTTATTTATTTTTGACTGAGAGAGAGAGAGAGATCATGAGCGGGGGAGGGACAGAGAGAGAGGGAGACACAGAATCCAAAGCAGGCTCCAGGCTCCGAACTGTCAGCACAGAGCCCGACGCGGGGCTCAAACTCACAGACCGCGAGATCATGACCTGAGCCGAAGTCAGACGTTCAACCTACTGAGCTACCCAAGCGCCCCTGAAGTAGTCCTTTAAGTTTATAACAAACTTGGCAGATTTGGTAACTCTTCATTCCTTCATTCATTTTTCCAATCAATCCAAGAATATTTATGTGGTAGTTCCCCATAGTAGAACCAGTTCTCAGTGTTTAAGGAATCAAAATAAAATATATTTGAATCCTTCCCCACTCACCAAATGAATTTATAATGTAGTCACAGAAATAGGCAGCTATTTAAGGTTCAAAAATTAAAATATAAAGTGATACGTTATACAAATCCAGAATACAAAGGAGCCTCACAGAGGTGAATGAAGTCTGAAAAATAATGTTTGAAAAGCAGGTCAGAGGGCTGCCTGGGTGGCTCAGTTGGTTAAGCCTCCGACTTTGGCTTGGGTCATGATTTCACAGTTCCTGAGTTTGAGCCCCACATCAGGCTCTGTGCTGACAGCTTAGAGCCTGGAGCCTTCTTCAGATTCTGTGTCTCCCCTTCTCTCTGCCCTTCCCCAGCTTGCATTCTCTCTCTCTCAAAAATAAGTAAACATTTAAAAAATTTTTTAAAAAGAAAGAATGAAAGAAAGAACAAAAGAAAGAAAGAAAAAAGAAGAAAGAAAGAAAGAAAGAAAGAAAGAAAGAAAGAAAGAAAGAAAGAAAGAAGAGAAAGAAAGAAAAGCGGGTCAGAGGAAAAGGTTGATGGCCAGGCTAAAGAATTTTTGTTTTATGTAGTATAGGCTTTTGAGGAAGGTCTTTGGAAGTTTGATGTGACAGTTGTGCAGGAAAAGTTTGGTGAGGAAAGTTTGGAGGCAGGAAGAGACTTACCTTGTGAGAGAATAGGCTTTCCCTGGAGACCATGCTGAGGCATAAACCCAGAGAAGGAAGGTTCTCCATGTTAATGCATAGCCAGCAAGTCAAAGGGTATAAAATACCTGAAAAGAGATTTGCTTGGACAAAAAGAATTAAGCTGTTAATATCACGGTAACTTGCAATAGATTGTTATTGACAATGATTGCATCCCTGGAAATCTTTAATGAAAACCAAATACTCATGACAAACAACATAATAAGTCACCCATGGGAACTGGCTGGGGGTGAGGTAGGGCTAGGCCAGAGGGATGGGTGGTGTAGTAGAACTATGAAACTCGAGATCTGGGTCTCAATCTGTCATCTTCAGGGACCTTTGACTAGTCATGTCACTTCTATGGGCTTCAATTTGGCCATCCATAATGTGGCATGACTATGGTGCAAGAGTTTTAATGGCCATTCTTATTTGAACATTCTGTGATTCAACTCCTGAAAGTGACTTCCTTTTCTCCCTTTGGATCTCTGCTTTAGTCCTCTGCTGTAGTTCCTCACAATGGATATTCTAGCACAAGGAAAGCAATCAAAACCCTGCTTATTAATAATCAAGTAGTCAACTGTGTCCATGTTCCATATGGCAGATTAGATAAAGCCAAACCAATCCATATGTCCAGATATAGTATTCCTTTTACCCTGATCATTTGGTAACAGGATAGCACAATCCAGAGAAATCTCTGTTGGAAAAATTCTTGGTCCCCATTCGGGTTTCACAAGAAGTTTCCAAACAGGTGTGAAGTATGGCACCCCAGGGCATTACCAAGTCTCACCCTTAGGCTGTCAGTTGTTACTTTCCTAAATCTTAATTTAAATGTTTCTTTTCTCGTGCATTCTTCACGGAGATTGCACTTTAATTAATCTCTGCCAGTGTGCATGGTTCCTACCTCTTCTCAAAAGTGCCCAAGCGCATTTATACATGGTGTAAGAACCTCAAATAATAATTTTTAAAAATTGCAAGAGCACATTTATATATGGTCTGGTCAACTGTTCACTAATGGGCATTCTGCTCAACTGCTAATCCACATTTATCTTTCTCCCTTACATATAACCATAGAGTTGGAAAGGGCCATAGGAGTGATGTGGTTAACTTCTCATTCATAGAGGACTTGTCTTGATGATAATCCTGAAAACCCTAGCCTCAACATTTCCTCTGTCACCAGTGTGATCTGTCCCATTGTTTGACATCTCTAATTCCTACAAAGATCTTCCTTATATTGAGTGAAATAAAGAATACCTCCTCGTAGCACCCATCAGTGGCCCTTACTGTGTTTTCGGAAACAAATCCATCCTTCTTCCATATGGGAGCCATTCAGATGGTTGGAGACATTTCCCCATCTTCACCCACAGTCTCCCTTTGACTCCATTTTTTTCTTGCATTGCCCTCAGTTCCCCTCACTGCACTGGGGAGCAGTCTTGGCTAAGACAAGGTAGCAGAAATATGGAGCATATTGGATGCTCATCAGAGATAAAATGTTTGAATGGGGACTTTATGTTGCTTATAAATATCATATGGTCCTAACCAAAGGCAGGCAGTTCATTGTTATATATAAAAATTTTTAATGTCTCGTATTTTTAATAGCATCTGCCATATTTGTACTAACTATTTTAGTCTAAGTGGAATTTGGGGGGAACAAATGCAGTTCATCTGGTATATATCATTTAAATGACTTCCCCAAATTACCAATTACCCCAAACTATCCCAATTACCAATGACACATTTAATACAAGGCCAATTATAAACTTGCAAAAAATGTGAAGATCAACTCGAACGCCTTATTATTCTTTCATTTGCATAGCATTATCTTTCTGTAATAACAACATAAGTTTACCCGAACTATCCCCTGAATTTTTTGTTTAATGTTTTGTAGCAATAAGAAAAGGAAAATACTGCAAGTCTCACAAGTGCTTGTAATTTGCATTAATACAACTAACTCACAAATTAGAGGAAAATAGTCTCACTCAGCTAACTAATAACTAATATTTATTTCAATAGATTAATTGGTAAAAGCCTAAAATCTAATAATGATGTTATCTCTCAGCAAATACAGGAGAAACAGAGGTGGGCTTTGTGCCAACATTTGGACCTTGTTACCTGAACCTTTACGGAAGCCCCAGAGAGTACACAGGATTCCCAGACCCCTATGATGAGCTAAATACTGGCAAGGTTAGTGTCTCAATTAAGATTTATTATTAATGGAACACTTATTAATGTGATTCCTTCTTATAATGGTTATAATTAAGTCTCATATCTAGGGAATCTCTACACACACACACACACACACACACACACACACACAGATAGACCCGACATGTGACTGATCAAGTGTTGAAGGACAGAAGTCTCACACTCCTCAAGTCTTTGAATACAAGGCTAGGAAAGGATCCTGGAGACCATCTAATTTGGCAATTACAAATGCACAGCATGGCCATTCCCCCTGTCCTGCACTTAGGGCAGATGTCAGTGATCAATGCTGGCTCTTTCCTAACAAGCAAATGTGCTGCCTCAGAATCCTGTTCGATACTGTGTTCTAGGAATTTACCAAATGATTGGAGGTGACATGCCTGAAGAAACTGCTATCCCTGATCCAATCCAACATCTTCATTTTATAGATGAGGATATGGAGGCCCAGAGACGGGAAATGCTCTTTCCAGCATATTAGAAGCCAAAGTAATGTCTTTGAGTCAGTTCTGAAGGCCCAAGAAAGGGACTGAGGTAGAGATAAACCCCTGAGGGAGCAGGGGTAATGGACTGGCTCTGAAAGTGGAAGCCTTCCCTTCCTCTCCAGAAAATTCTGTTGCCAGCACTGCCAGATATGGAGAGAGGAGTATCCGCTCTTCATCTTTATGCTTAGCTACACCCAAAACATCTTCCTCTTTTATTTCCTGGCTGCTCCGAGACTTGCCCTGGTTGCCAACATGGCAGCCTTCCCTTCCTGAGAAGAGTAGGGAAGGAGCCAAGTTGACACAGATTACGTAGAGTTGCTCTACTGAAGTAGGGTGAGGGAGACTTTGAGTCCCTTCCACTCCCACCCCAGCCTCCAGGAACCTCTTCAGGATCCAGAGCATGGCTTGAAAGCCTCTGACCTAGTCATAGCTAAGATCCCTTTCAGCCCTGGCTCCCCAGCTCTCTTTGGATCCCTTCCTGAAGTCACTGACTTTTCCTTCAGCTACCAAAGACCTGAACCCAACTGAGAGAGTTGTTGACCGATTGAATTTGGAGGTTAGGGCCACAGGAAGGAAACACTAAACTGTAGCTGCATTAGCCTGACTAGAGAGACAGTTCTTTTTGCTGTTGTTCAGGCCTGCAGGAATGATTTCGTGTTATTGCCTTTCAGGGAGAAGGAGTTGCCTACAGAGGCAGAATCTTGGTTGAATTAAGCACTTTTCTTGAAAAGACACCACCAGACAAAAAACTTGAGCCCATTTCAAATGATGACCTGCTGGTTGTGGAGGTAACTTTGGAGTGTGGATGATGCTTGGTATGGAAAAGGGGGTGTTAGGGGATTGGCGGTGGGTGGCTAGTACTGGCCTGCCTGAGCAAGTGGGGACATCGAGGGACTGCAGGATCAGCTGTGGCAGAGTTGGAGAGCTGAGTCATAGCAAGTACCTCTGGATCTATTTAACACCCTCTTGATCTATCTAGAACAGCTGTATGGTGAGTGAGGCTTGCTTCATCTTTTGTGATGTTAATACCTTACTGAAAATTGGCAGGAGCAGTGATACCTCTGAACCAAGTGGCCTGTTTGCTAACTGGGGTTGTGTGGTCCTGGGGAAGTGGCCACAAGAGCCATCCCAAATGGCATTGGTGCCACCATTAATCATTTCCACTTTCAGAAGTAGGCATATCTCAAGCTTCCCAGCATCTGGGGGCACGTTTATATTAATTCCTCCTTGAAGACAGAAGTCTTCCAAATTCACCTCCGCAACTGTTTCATTCTTTCGTTCTTTCTTTCTTTCTTTCTTTTTTTCTTTCTTTTTTTTTTCCCAATCAGCTCTTTCTCCTCTATGGACACAATTTAAGCGCCCATGATCCATATGGTAGAGAGCTACAGATGTAGTTTTCTCCTAGTAAATTCAAATGCCAGTGTTATTAACTCAAGGTAATAAATCCCAGAAGAAGAATATTACTATCATTAAGCTGTAAAATGCTCATTTTTTTCCTTGTCAATTAATTGACATCTGCAATACAGATTTGTTAACATATGTGATGGATAACCCAATATTAAGTTATCCCTGTCTCTGTTGCCCACTGAATCATTTCCAGCACATCCTATACCGTTATTATGAGTTTTAAAAATAAATATGCTAGTTGATTAATATTTTTATTTTTTGACTTCTAAAAAATTAACACATAGCACTGTGTAAGTTTAAGGTACATGGTGTGTTGATTTGGTATACTTACATATTGCAATATGATTACCACTGTAGTGTTAGCTAACACTGCCATCATGTCACATAATTATCATTTCTTTTTTGTGGTGAGAACACTCCAGATCTAGTCTGTCAGCAACTTTGAGGCATTGTAATATGGCATCGTTGACTATAATCACTACACACTGCATTACATCTCCAGAATTTGTCTTCTAACTACAAGTTTGTACACTTTGACCAACATCTTCCCAATTCCCCAACCCCTGGTAACTGCCCTTCTACTCTCTGTCTTTATGAGTTTGACTTTTTAAAAAAATTTTTTTTAACGTTTATTTATTTTTTGGGACAGAGAGAGACAGAGCATGAACGGGGGAGGGGCAGAGAGAGAGGGAGACACAGAATCGGAAGCAGGAAGCAGGCTCCAGGCTCTGAGCCATCAGCCCAGAGCCCGATGCGGGGCTCGAACTCACGGACCGCGAGATCGTGACCTGAGCTGAAGTCGGACGCCTAACCGACTGAGCCACCCAGGCGCCCCACAGTTTGACTTTTTTAGATTCCACATATAAGTGATATCATACAGTGTCTTTCTTGGTCTGGCTTATCTCACTTAGCATGATGCCCTCCAGGTCTGTCCATGTTGTCACAAATGACAGGATTTCCTTCTTTCTCGTGACTGAATAATATTCCATTTTGTATGTGTACACCACATCTTCCCCCACCTATTTCTGAGAATCCCGGGTTGATGCTTATGTGTTCCAGAAATCTGAGCTGTTTGCCAGAGCATCCAGCTCACTTATGGCTCTCTGCCCAGGGCCACTCTTTGCTGGATTCCACCCCTGACCCAACAAGCTTCTTGAAGCTGTCTCCTTCACCTTCCCCTCTGTCCCAGGCATGGGATAGACCCTTCTCTTATGTCTCCACATTACGTCAGAAACCAAACGGCAATTTTAGAAAAACTTTTACCTCCAGTAAGAGGTAAGAGTAGGGAAACCGTGAAATGAGTAACTTGAAATGGCTAATCTCAAAGCTCTGGGCTCAGACCAGCTTTCTGGGTCTGTTGCAGTTGGCCTCCCTGTCTCTCTCTGGCCTGCTTACTGTGGCAGGGCTCGGCTCCCCACCTGCCCCTATTCCCAACACCACCCTGTACACATGGCCACCTCAATGTCCGTGTCAAGGGCATGAATTCCCAGCCAAACAAGGCCTTCTCCTTTCTAGGAGTTTCATGTCTGCCTGTTGTGAGATTTGCCCCTTTCAGGATGAGTGACAAGGAAAATATCTACTCCCTTTAGAGGAAACTCTCCCTTCTCCCCCAGACCATTGTAGCCTTGTTCATGGACTCCCAGGAAGACAATATTAGGAGGTTAGAGTCCAAAGCAGTATATTCTGGATTTTTCGGTCCTGGCATGTTTGGAACATTAGGAGTCCAGTTATTCACGAGCCACACAGATTTCAAACCAGCGCCTGTGTCTTTCCCTGTAAGAGAAGACTGGGCCACACATTCTTTCACAGGTTACCTCTGTCTCCACCCCTCAGCCTCAAGAAGGAACCTTACACCTACCACCGGCAAGCCACAGGGCATCAGTCCAAGTTCTCACAGGGAAAGGATCAATTCTCCCCCCTCTACGAGCACAGATTATAACATAGTTCTGGCTAAAATATACACTTAACAGTGCACGTGACCAAATGGAACAGTTGAAGTCAGGTTATTTAAATGGTGAAAGAACCCCAGTAGGTGTATGTTTTGTATTATAGTTAAAGGTCCGTCCAAAGAAGTTTCCTAAGCAAAGCAATGGTCTGCCTTGAATGTGAATTCATATCTCGACTCCTAGAATCAGAAACTGCTTAGAAATTTTAAGTCATAGTTTTCCCAGTTTTTATACATTAATGTATCCAATAAAAAAATTCTAGGGCACTTGCTTCTATTTCCTGAATCAGCCTATCAAACAAGTGGATATAAAGACCAGATTATGTTAAGAACTCTTGGGAGATAAGTCTTCAAGAAATTATCAAGCGTCTCTCCATCACTCTACTCCTTGTCATCCTACCTATTCCCACTGATATACAGACACATAAATAATACCATTTGCAACTTATATCATGCCACCAATGGTGCCATAATGCCATTCTTGGATTTAGCATTAAAGGTGTTGACCACTCTTGAGTTATCCCGGAGTTTCTGATGTGTAGCGAGGAGTGATTTTGCTGAGGTGAGAAATTGAGTCAGGTGTGCAGAAAAGCAGGTGTGTGAGTGCTGGTCACTGCACCTAGCCATCACCCAGTCTGCATGTCCATGAGAGTGAGGCTCTGTGCTTCTCTATTCCTGACACCGGTGCACAACTCTTACATAGGGTCTGAAGCAGTCCCCCAGAGTTTTCAGTTATTTTGTTACATTTCATGGGGGTAATGATAGAATATTGTGACATTATTGACTTTCGGGATTTGCTATGATCTCAGGAACATAATCCTTGCAAATGATAAATCTACCATAACATAGTAACAACAGGGGACACTTGAAGACCTTGAGTGCTGGACTTATCCTGACTTTTCCAACCTTGCTTCTGCAGATGAGGTCATAAATCAAGACGAATCTCTATAAGAAGTGTATGTTGTGGGATCATGTAATGTATACTCATTTTGTTTTGGTTGTTTACTTGTTAAAGAGACACAGAGCCAAAACAAATTCCCCCGGTCAATAAGATCCTGGTGTGAGTCTTTCTATCCACCCCATACCACCATCAATTCTGAAGGTGAGGAATCGTAACACATCTTAAGAACAAATTTAGAAAAAGGATGGGGCGCCTGGGTGGCGCAGTCGGTTAAGCGTCTGACTTCAGCCAGGTCACGATCTCGCGGTCCGTGAGTTCGAGCCCCGCGTCGGGCTCTGGGCTGATGGCTCAGAGCCTGGAGCCTGTCTCCGATTCTGTGTCTCCCTCTCTCTCTGCCCCTCCCCCGTTCATGCTCTGTCTCTCTCTGTCCCCAAAATAAATAAATGTTGAAAAAAAAAATTAAAAAAAAAAAAAAAGAAAAAGGAAAAAGAAGAGAGGGTGGGTGGGAAAGTGGAGCAGCTTACATGCCATTTACTGCCAGGATCGTGCAAGAAAATAGCTACAAAAAAACCCCAAAGGCCTCTATGGAGACACATGGTATGGCATGGGTGGTTCTGAACTTGAGTTGTTATAGATTGGCTCTTGAAGAGTCCAGCTACAACTTGGGTTTAGGCAGACATGCGGCCATGGGTTCTCAGCAATTACAGTGCCTCTTTACTTTGTGCTGTCACCAGAACAGAATTTAAGTTCATGGCCTTTCTTTTTATTTTAAGCACTTGTAATAGAGAGGGGGAGAGGGAAGGGGTAGGAAGAGACTCAACAAAGTATGGTAGCTAGAATGCAAAACTGAATTCTTTTTTCTATTTTACTCCAAATAATTAAACACATACAGGCAAAGAAGCCTGTGTCATAGATTTAGTAAAAAATAAAACCAAAAAGAAACTCAAAAAACAAAGAGCCAACAGTATACAGTCGCCACAGTATATGTCAACAGTATAAAAGAACAGCTTTTTATAAACTGAAATAGAAAACAAAGTTACTTTTCTTTGATCCAAATAATTAAACCCAGATAGCAAAATGGCTTATGTCATAAATTTAATGAAAGCAAAAACGAAATCTATAAACTAAAATCCCAGTAACATTAAAAAGCAGGAGAGGAGCTGAGATTCTGAAGACACAGCCACAGTGCAGGCAACCAAGAGCCTGGTAAGAGAGTGAGATGAGCAGATTTGTGTAACCACCGGGAACCATTGGCCTCGAAGATGATCCTGACCCTTTTCCCATTTCCAAAGATCCCATGTTCCAGGTCATACGCAAATAATGAAATTTCTGGTCGTGTTCAAGAGGGCAACTTGGTTGCTGTGAAATAATAGTGCTAGTATTTGCTCTTTGACTCTGGTTCCTGACGCTGAGCTCCTAAATCTCTTGGGACTTCCTGGATGGTAGGTGAGTCTTTTGTTCTAGTGAGGTGACTCTTATGGGCTCCTACTTTGAAGCTGCTCATGAGAAAGAGCAAGCCATGATTAGAAGCTTGGAACTTTCTGCCTTACCCCCTGTTCTCCCGAGAGGGGCTAGAAATTGAGTTAATGATCCATCACACTTATGTGATGAAACCTCCATAAAAGAATCCCCAAAATACAGGATTCAGAGAGCTTCTGGGATGTGGATACATGCATGTTTGGGGAGAGTGCTGTGCCCAGAGAGGACGTGGAGGCTCTGCGTCCCTGCCACATACCTTGTCCTATGCAGCAGTTCCATCTGGATGTCCCCCTGTAGCCTTTATCATATCCTGTTATAATAAACTGGTAACCAGTAAGTAAACTGCTTTCCCAAGTTTTGTGAGCTGCTCTAGCAAGTTAATCAACTCTGAGGAGGAAGTCATGGGAGCCTCCAATTTATACCCGATCGATCAGAACCTGGACTTTCGACTGGGATCTGAAGTGGGGATGGGGCAGTCTTGTGGGACTGAGACGTTCTGTCTCTGGGTAGATAGTGTCAGAATTGAGTTCAACTGTAGGACACCCAACTGGTGTTGCAGAATTGCATGGTGTGGGAAAATCCGCTACACGTCTGGTATCAGAAGTGTTCGGAGTGTGGTAGTCCTGTGAGAGTAAAGGAGGAACACAGGAGGGAGAGTGAATTTTTCCTACTCAGTCGCCGTAGAGCTGCCCCACCTCCTTAGAGCTGAACTGGCTCCAGTCGAGAGACCCTTGAAGAGATGCAGCTGGGTTCCACCTGTGGCCACCTCCCTAAGGAATCAGGCAGGTAGAAGAAGATGAAGTGTGGCATCCCACTTCTATTCAGACACCTGCTGGCTTCTGGAACCTCTGCCCAGTCACTAAAGGACACCATCGTTTTGTCTCCACCATCTGGGATCTGTTCCTAGACCACTTCCACCCTACTCCTTCCCAGTCTTCTCGTGTGTGACCTAACATATTTTGGGACCATTTTATGAACATGCATTCTGTCTTCTGCTCAATTAGAACCTCCTTGAGTTCTCCCATTCGTCTGGCCTACGTAAGTGCTCAACAAATATTGCTTGAAATAACACGTTCAGACTCTTCCACCAGCTCCGCTAGTTGTCAGCCGCCTTTAGTAAATAGACCAAAGGTGGCGAGTCGGGCAGTTTTCTTTGGCACAGTCTCCTTGTCACTGATCCTTAATGTCCCACGCCTGGTGGTCCCCCGGCAACTTTTAAGAGCTGTTACTTGTTACCCCTTTTTCACTATTCTGCTTGACAAAAATCACACCTTCTCCAGATTTACTCCTAAAACTCTGATACCACCTGCATCTACCACACACACCGGTCTTTGATGATTGGAAAGAGAGCCCCAAGGCCCTACAGAGTCAAAGAAACATCCGTCAGTGTTCAGTAGATTATAATTTACATTCTGTAACTTTCCGCATTAGGAGCAGTTTTGCCCAAAGGCAACACAGGGAACAAAAGCTGAGGCTCCTGACTTTTCTAAACTTTGTTGCTTGTTCCTTCTTCTCTCCCCCTCTTTGAGCCCTGAGGCGCAGGGGAAGTGAGAAAGGGCTGGGGGGAGGGCGGAATTCTAGGCTTCACAGTCCAGAGCCTGGCTCTGGGGCAGGTGAGCAGATGTAGATCCCCTGCCCCTTGTGGAGTTTGGACCTGGGAAGCGACCCAGTTTGTAGCTCCATCTTGAACGACTCGCTCACAGAGTGGGCCACTCTGTTGGGAGGTGTGGTGATGGCCAAAACCCAAATTACTGTCTTAGAGCTCAAACTCTTCAGGGTGAGGGTGCTACCAGGGTGCAGGTGACTGCGAGCTATGCTCAGGAAAACCCAGGGAGATCTAATGGAATCGTGGCCACGTAGAGGTGTGCAAGGCAGAGCCAGCCCAGCCGGAAGTGGCATCCCCACCCCTTCCACAGCCTCCCCATGCACTTTCTCTCCTCTGCACCCTCTGTATAAGCAGATGGCACCAGCTTAAATGCTGGTCATTTGGGGGGTGGGGCCCTGACTTAGGCCCCAAATTATGTCTCATATTTTTGTTCCTTCCCCTCTCTTAGATCATCCCAGATGGTTTACAAAGAAGTTATGCTGTATATAGAAGTTCTGACTAATACAAATAACTTCCTGCTTTCTAATTTTCACACAATTTAAACCAAACCCAGAATTTCCACAGCATTCTTGAACCGTGGATAGATAGTTCAGGAGGCTTAGTTGTGGATAGTTAAAGGGACTCCTGACAAGCGATAAAAGTCTCCAACCCCCTCTCTGCCAAAGTGACGGTGGACTAATGTAAGTAGGAAAAATTTTAAATTCACAGTGCTAGGCAGTCTCTGGGATGTGGCACCCAGCTATAAGGATATTTCAAAGCCCTTCAGGTGATTCAGTACGCAGCTAAGTTTTCAAACCAATGTTTTGGAAAGACTTTCAAGAAAGATTGAAACTCAGAAGGATTTCTGATGAAATCCTATTGAGGGTTTCCAGTGTACCATGTCAAAAATCCTTTTAACCAAAACAGAGAGTTTGTAATAGTGGCACGTCCTGTGGTTCTTCAAGACAACAAACTACAGTCCCTGTCAGATGTTCTTAAAACAGTCCTCAAGAAGTTAAAAATAGAATTGCCATGTGATTCCAAAATCCACTGCTGTGTATAGACCCAAGAGAATTGAAAGCGGGGACTCAAGTGGATATTTGTACACCCATGTGTATAGCAGCATTATTCATAATAACCAAAAGATAGAAGCCGTCCATTGATAGCAATCCTTCGATAGATGAATGGACAGACCAATGTGGTATATACACACTGCTAAACTTATTAAACAAGGATGCCATTAGACAGAAGTGGCCGTAATGCCTGGGCAGCCTACATGAGCAAACCAGAACTTAGGCCTGTAAATGCTTCCAGGTTAAGAAATCAAAACCAAAGGACAATGAAGCGCAAATAACCAACTAGACTTTCCCAAATAATGCAACCACTTAAGCCAGCGCCAGTCAAATAATTTCCTTGCCTTCCTTCCACATTTGCTCTCTGAAAGTCTTTCCTCAACTCTTGTAGGTGGAGCACTCTTAACCGCTTCTGCTTTGTCGCTGCCCAATCCAATCTATGTTTGCTCAAATAAAATCTTAAAACTTTTCAACATGCCCCAGTTTATCTTTCAACAGTACAATGGAGAATTCTTCAGTCTTAAAAACGAAGGAAACTCTGACACGTGCTACCACATGGTTAGACACTGAGGGCATTGAACTAAGTGAAATAAGCCAGTCGCAAAAGGACAAATGTTGTTTGATTTGACTTACATGAGATACCCAGAGTAGCCAAACTCAGAGAGACAGAAAGGAGGTGGGAATGGGGAGTTGGGGTTTAATGGGTACAGAATTTCAATTTTATAAGATGGGCAGAGTTTTGTGGATAGATGGTGGTGATGGTAGCACACCAATGTGAACGTCCCTAAGGCCACCGAACTGCACACTTAAACATGGCTCATGTGGAGAATTTTATGTTATGTGTGTTTCACCGCAATTTGAAAAAAGAAATTTTTGATACTGTCGTCCAAGCACTTCTGTGAATGAAAGAACATATTCTTACATCATACAAGGCAGAAGAACTGCCCATGATTGTGATACATTTAATAGAATAAAGGCCATGGTATGGATGAATAACAAAAGAAAAGGAAATCGATCCTACTGGGATCACGTAATTTTTGTTAGCTTCTTTTGAAAAACAATTTTTTTTAATGTTTATTCATTTTTGAGAGACAGAGCATGAGTGGGGAAGGGGCGGAGAGAGGGAGACACAGAATCTGAAACAGGTTCCAGGCTCTGAGCTGTCAGCACAGAGCCCAACGTGGGGCTCGAACTCACGGACCATGAGATCATGACCTGAGCTGAAGTCTGACGCTCAACCGACTGAGCCACCCAGGTGCCCCAAGTTTTGTTAGCTTCTTAAAGATGAAGTGTGTCATTACGTTGCTACGTAGATTATGCTGCACAAATTGGTAGCAAGGTGGGAATGCAAAAGAGCAAATCCAACAACAATAAGATTCAGCATATGCCAAAGTTTGATAGCAATGTGGCCCCCAAATCTCAAATTGAAGGACTCCAGATCTGGGAGTTCCTTCTCTAAGGGCTTTCAAAGTAAACTTGCCATAGTGAGAAATTCGTCAAACAATTTGGGTATTATCACTCATGGGTCTCCATGAACCCTCTAGTGAAGCATGTAGCCAAGTGTAACCACTGGTATTCTCACCCCTAAGCTTGACAAGTGTCTACAGAGATTGGATACCGATGGAGATCCGGAACAGAGTCTAGATGTGGACAGTATTAAGTGGCAGTATGCCTAGAACGTAATGAGGTACAGCAATTTCAACCATTGCACGGCTCTGTTTGACTAAAGAAGGCAGAGTACCCAAAGATCAGTGAGGATATGATCCACAAAGAAGGAGAGATGCCATCTGAGCAATCTGTGGATTCAGGAGACTTTATGTGCTCGGATTAAGGAAGGCCTGAAGGGCTCATGGTCATTTCTGCCAGGCTGAAAGATCCTCGGTGTGGTCATTTTTGGCCCTATGTTCAACTCCCTCACACACACACACACACTCAATAAACCAGTAATCTTTTTTTAATGTTTATTTATTTTTGAGAGAGAGAGACAGAGTGGAAACGGGGGAGGGGCAGAGAGAGAGGGAGATGCAGAATCTGAAGCAGGCTCCAGGCTCCAAGCTGTCAGCACAGCGCCTGATGTGGGAGCCCGATACGGGGCTTGAACCCATGAACCGTGAGATCATGACCTGAGCCGAAGTCGGATGCTTAAATGACTGAGTCCCCCAGGCGCTCCCCCGGTAATTTTTTTAAAAAAGAGAGAAAGGAAAAAATAACGTTTGATTTCTGTTTCAGAAAACAGGAAAACAAGTTCACCTAAATTCAGTTAATTTTAAAGTCTTACGTTAAAAATCTTTATTGTTGTTTTTTATTTGAAAATTAATACTAAAGGAGCACCTAGGTGGCTTAGTCAGTTAAGCGTCTGAGTTCGGCTCAAGTCATGATCTAAGGGTTCATGAGTTTGAGCCTCGCATCAGGCTCTCTGCTGCCAGTGCAGAACCTGCTTCAGATCCTCTGTCCCCCTCTTTCTCTGCCCTTTCCTCACGCTCTCTCTCTCTCTCTCAAAAATAAATAAACATTTTGTTAAAAAGTAGAAAAAAAGAAAATTAATACTCAAGCAATTCAAAAAATTAAAAACATATAAATTAGAAAGTACGATTAGCCATAATCTTTTTACCTTCAACAATTTTATTTCTATTCTACACATTCTCCATGCATATGCCAATATTAAAATATATAATTAATGAGTTCACTTAAAATACATTTGCACATATGAATCTACCTTTTTACTAACTTTATTGCATTATATGGATGTAACACAGTTTGTTTAACCAGTGACCTATTGCTAGACATCTGTATTGCTTTCATTTTTTTTTTTTTCTCTCTATTTCAGTCAACACTGCCGTGAATATCCTGGTACTTCTATCTTTGCCCACTTGTATGAGTACAAGAAAAACTGCTAGATTTAAGAACATTCTCTACTGGCATTTAATTCAATACTAATTATTAGTTTTAGAATTATATCTGCTAGACACCCACATATAAATAAGAGCAAAAGGAGTTTCACTGAGCCTTACGTCTGTCCATACTTTACAGAAATACCAACGAAGGCGGAAGTATAGCCTGTCTGCCGTGTTCCATTCAGCCACCATGTTGCAAGATGTTGGCGAGGCCATTCAGTTTGAAGTCAGCATTGGGAACTACGGCAACAAGTTTGACACAACTTGTAAGCCTTTGGCATCAACTACTCAATACAGCCGTGCCGTATTTGATGGTAAGACTGCCTCTAACCATCCTCTTCTCATAAGTTTATGGTGGATGCATCACAGGACAAGAAGCATCCAACATATTCTCCCTTTGGCAGCCATTATCTTCAGCATATGCTTAGTGGAAAGAAAAGATTAAATGGGGAAGACAGGTGGCTAGAGTTCGAGCACCTTCAAGACAGGTGAAACCCAAGAAGTTGCAGGCCCTTTGCCAGGGTCTGAACCCCAGCCCCCTTGCCGTGTTCAGCTTTCACACTGGCTCTGTTTTGTAAAATCACAAAATGGTGACTTGCTGAACTCTGAGGTCCCCAGAGTTCTCACCTGGTGAGAGTCAGCTCCCACCCTGCCCAACTCCACCCTACCAAGCCCCAAACTGCTCTTAGATTAAGTAGTTGAAATGGATGGGACACTGGCTCAGGTCCTGGAAAATCAAGGTTCTGGTCTTCATTCTGTTACTCTCCAGCACTATGACCTTAGCCGCATCACTCAATTCTTACCTTCAGTTCCATTATCTTCTCCAGAGCTCCTGTGAGGATTAAATAGCTGTGTTTGAACAAACATGGATGAGAAACAGTCTCTACTTTTAAGGAGTATATATTCTAGTGTATAAAATAACAAAGTGGAGTATGAGAATGCGCAAGTAAAGATATCAACAAATGATTTAAGAGTATATAGAAAGGAGAGAGACATTCTGATCAAATGTTCCAACAGTATTGCCATAATTTTTACCTAATTTCTGTACAAGCAGTGTGAAAATATAAAATGTACTAGAAAAAAGTTGGCTGGTAATTGTTAATCCCTGTAAGGTTCTAAGTAATACCAAACCCCATGAATCCATGCTTTACAAAATAGAAAATCACTTTTTTTCTTGCCCCAATTCCAACAAAAATATTTAGAACAGCACTTTTCAGGTACAAACACATATAATCTAAACTCCCATCTCTATTTTCTGCTGCAGTGTTATGTAATCATCGGTGATCCTGAACCACTGCAAGATCTTAAAATTGTTGCATTTGGCTTACTAGGGTATTTTAGAGAGATTTTTCAGAACAGGTTGAATGAATAAAAAACTTTCTGTGTATCCCTTGGTGGCTTCATTGAATAAAATTTAAAAACAAGATCACCCCAAACCATTCCCCAAGCATATGGATGGATTAACCTGTAGCCCATTTTGCACATCTCTTAATAGACATGTTGTTTAAGTGTCCAATGTTCACTGACCCTCAATGTTCTACACCAGGAAACTACTATTATTACTTGCCTTGGGCCCACACAAAGCCAGTTGTTACCCTGACTTCATACTGGGAGGACATTAGTCATCGCCTGGATGCGGTGAACACTCTCCTAACCATAGCAGAACGGCTGGTAAGTTTATCTTTTCTATATTTCCTTTCCACTGGACAGAGTGAATTATGTATTAGTTACAAGGTAGGCCCTGTAAGTGACATCAGAATATAGTGATAAGCAAGATAAAAGCTATTTCTTTAGTAACAGTTGACATCAGCCATCCAAGGCTGGCATGGAGGTTCAGAGATGTTAGGGACCTGCACTCCTTCCCTCTTGTTGCTCTGCCATCACTAAGGAGTTGTCATTGTCTGCATGGTTGAGGCTGCTCACCACTAAGCCTGCCCTCAAGCCTGAGGGAAGAGGAATGGGGAAGTAGATGGCACAGGCCTTTCCCTTGGAGGGAAAGACCCAGAAGTCACACACTTGATTTCTACTCATTTTCCATTGGCCAGAATCCAGTCATACAACTACATCTCACTCTAAGGGGACTGGGAAGTGCCATCTTATGCTTGGGTTGGCATAGGCCAGATAAAAGTTCTCTTCCTGAGGAAGAAGGGGGTGGATATCAAAGTGGGAGGACAACCCACAGGTTCTGCCACAGTTAGGAGTGGTGTGGAAAATGGCTCATGCCAATAGAAATATGCAGCCCTTAGAGCTCTATTGTTGAGTAAAAATCTCCACTGTGGGAAGAGGTGGGCTCAGAGGAACCAGAGCCTGACATTTTATGCTCTTTTTGTAAACTAGAGGGAACTTTCCTTGTTTGGAGGTTGGGAGTTCCTCTGGCAGAAACTGCATAGATGTGGTATCTGTAATTTTCCATCTAGTTGATATTGATGAGGAGGGGCACATGGTTGGGATATTTCTAAGTCAAAGATACTAAATTGGTGTGATTAGTGTTTTGATTTCCAGATTATATTAGTATTAATTTTTTCTAAGGTCTAACCTCTGTCAGGGTAAGACCAATACATGTGGGGGTCCTGTAATATACCTGATCTAAGATTCCACAGCAAAATCTAAACATTGTTTTATGGGGGCGCCTGGGTGGCTCAGTTGGTTAAGCGGCAGACTCTTTTTTTTTGTTTTGTTAATATAATTTATTGTCAAATTGGCTAACATACAGTGTGCAGAGTGTGCTCTTGGTTTTTGGGGTAGATTCCTGTGGTTCATTGCTTACATACAATACCCAGTGCTCATCCCAACAGGTGCCCTCCTCAATGCCCATAACCCATTTTCCTCTCTCCCATATCCCCCACCCCATCAACCCTCAGATTGTTCTCTGTATTTAAGAGTCTCTTACGGATTGAAACAGCCGACTCTTGATTTTGGCTCAGGTCATGATCTCATAGTTCATGAGATTGAGCTCCATGTCTCTCTCTGCACTGACAGCACAGAGCCTGCTTGGGATTCTCTCTCCTCTTCCTCTTTCTGCCCCTCGCCCCCCATGTTCATTCTGTGTCTCTTTCTCTCTCAAAATAAATGAATAAACATTAAAAAATATATATTGTTTTATATTATAAAGATGATATCGAAGGAGAATTGTAGTTTAAGTTAACTTAAGCATAATTGTTCACCTGACATGCAGTCTGGTTGTGGTATTAACTTCCAGTCCTCCGTCTCAAGGAAATTAGTAAAGAACTGGTCACCCCTCTATTCTGATTATGTTTTGGGTATTCTTCAGGCCTTTTTTCTTCCTTGTTCTTCTCCTCAGCATTGATCAGGCTATCCTTATTCCATGCTGATCTGGACAACATGGTGGCTTTCCATGATCAGGACTTTTGATGATCATGGTGGGCACTCTCTCAATCTGTGTCAGCAGATGCTCAAAGTGACACAATGGTACGTTCTGGGCTCATCTTGTACTGCTCTGCCCTAATTCTCAAATCGCCAATTTTCTGAAGAATTCTGTTTCCTCTTAGCGGGAATATCATATGAAAACCAAGATCTGGGTATTAGATGCTCACTACTATTTAGATGCCGTTGCTTCTAGGCCTTCTCAGTGGACAGACTTAATGATGGGCACATGCCCACACATATTCACGTGTGATTTATTTCTAGATCTATCAATATATGAAAAGCAATGAATTTATAAGCCTAACTCCAAATCCATTCTAATGTCACAGGTTTGTTCTAGTCTTGCCTATTTCTATATTTATAACTCTTTTCTCCAACAGTGAGAAACCTCATTTGCTCATTTGTTCAATCCTGATGTCCATAGATAAACCACTGCAAGAAACAAATTTAAAGTTTGATATGTTCATGGTTCTTTTCTTCAAATTTTTTTAACGTTTATTCATTTTTTTGAGAGACAGAGAGGGTGGGTGGGAGGGGGGCAGAGAGAGACACACACACACAGAAATCTGAAGCAGGCACCAGGCTCTGAGCGGTCAACACAGAACCCCATGCAGGACTCGAACTGACCAACTATGAGATCATGACCTGAGCCGATGTCAGCCACTTAACCTTAACCGACTGAGCCACCCAGGCGCCCCAATGGTCTTTTTCTTTAAATTGAGAGTATATCATCAAAATCTTGTGTTCAAAAGTTATTTGGATTAGCTTGGTGTAGTCATATAGTTCATTTGTTTCTGTTTTATATTCCATGGTAGGATTCCTTCTCCCATCTTTATTGGTTTTATTTTATTTACTTTTTAAATACATAAAATATTTACATGGTTTCAAAGGTCAAGGATATATGAAAGATTGCCCTGTTACTTATAGATGTCAGCGTTGATTGCCTTTTGAAGAAAAGTAAATAGTGCTAAGCTATGGTGAGCATTACTAAACGTAAAAAATTAAATGCACTGGTTTTTCTGTCAAGTCTTTTGTGTATTTTTTCTTGAAAAGAAACATTAAACCTTTACTAGGTTTAATGGCATGACGCACAATTAACCGATTATTTCCTCTCTTTCCAAACTCTCCAGCAATCAAACACAGAGGCTCTGAAATCAGGGATTCAAGGTAAAATTCCTGCAAACCAGTTGGCCGAATTATGGTTGAAGCTGATCGACGAAGTTATAGAAGACACAAGGTACAGTGATCTTGTTCCTATCTCAGAATTCCCAGTCATGCTCTCCTCCCTGAAACTGTAAGGAGAGCCTCTAGGATTGTTCCCAGTGTTGGCCTGAAAAATGAATTTGAGTTAGTCAAGCTTCTCAAAAGGCCCTAGTCACTGGGAGCAGTCTCTGAATCACCACCAGGAAAAGTTCTACTTTCTGATTTGGTGCCAATTCTAAAGCAGCCTGGGGAGGCTGAGGGCCCTGAAGGAAACATCCCAGGGCAGCCTCAGGCAAGCGGTGGGGACAAGGAAGGAGCATGCTGGCCTGTGCTTGTGGGCCCCCCTCCTGGAGAAGGGTGAAGCCTGGCTCCCACAGAGAATGGGGTCTAGGGGTGGAGCATTGATTTTGCCATTCAGAATCACATTCCTAATGCACAAACACATTTTTAGAAGTAGCCTTTTTACTTGCTTTTTTTTGCTGAATGCCTAAGAGACTGTATCTAAGGCTCCCTTCCCAAAGCCAGTAGATTTGACTTGAGCCGGAGAACCTTTTAGAACTGTGACTTAGAGAAACAGCTCAGAACTCTGGGCATTTGGAACTCAAAAGGGGAAGTGATTCATTCCAAACTCAGTTTAAATATTGGCTAATAGAGCAGTGGACAGGAAAATTCCAAAAGAAAAGCATATTGAAAACTTCTCACAAGCAGCAAGAAACAGGACCGCTTTTTTTTGTCCCCCTCGGGGCTAATGCCCTCAGTCTCCAGGTCTTCTTATGCCTTCTAGTGGTTTAGCTAGGTCATTGAAATGCAGCTGAAATCAGAGCACTGGTGGGCTCTCGCTTAAATTCAGAAAATTTAAATCAGGGTCCTAACAGGTCATCTCTTCCAGTCCCCTTTATTTTATGGATGAGAAAACAGAGGCCCAAGGGGGTGAACGATGCATCTAACGTCCAGGGTGGGGTTTGTCCACACAACTTTTCCTGCTACATGCTACACCCAGTCAACTTCTATTTATTGAACGTCTCAAATGTGACTTTTTTTTTTTTTCAACGTTTTTTATTTATTTTTGGGACAGAGAGAGACAGAGCATGAACAGGGGAGGGGCAGAGAGAGAGGGAGACACAGAATCGGAAACAGGCTCCAGGCTCCGAGCCATCAGCCCAGGGCCTGACGCGGGGCTCGAACTCACGGACCGCGAGATAGTGACCTGGCTGAAGTCGGACGCTTAACCGACTGCGCCACCCAGGCGCCCCTCAAATGTGACTTTTGAGCTAGCTGCTTCCATATGCATTTTTGCCTCAGATCATTCCAGGGACTTAAGCTTTCTAATGCATTGCCATAACTACTAATGTGACCAAACAGAAACATTTGGTAATACCTTCAAGTAGAAAATTCTATGAATTTTAGGATTTGCGAGCAAAACACAGAAAGACCGATTTACACAGTTTTTGAAGTACTCAATTGATGTGAACTGTGTTTTCAAAATCAAATGGAATCTTTTTAACTTCATGTATCAGGAAACTTGTGTTTAAAAGAAGTCGTGCTAGGATTTCCTCCATTTAAGAAGCTAGGGGAAATTCAAACCAATGGAAATTCTTAGTAGAGACAATGTGAGTAGAACTTCCTGGAATTGATGACAACCTCACCCTGTGGCCCCCACCAGCTGCCATAGTGAGAGGAAGACCCTGCAGAAGAAGGCTAATTCTGGCCCCAACTCAGCTGTTCTAGACTTCTCACTTTAATGGGAGCTTTGCCTACACAAGTGGTTCTTAACCTTTTGGGAGCTAATGGGCCCCTTTGGATATCTAATGAGACCATGACGATGAAGAAGACAGTGCTTGATGACCTCACTCAGACCTTACTCTGCAGTAGGGAGTGTTCTAAATGCTCTCCATATATTAATTCATTTATTTCTCACAACAGCCCGATATTTTCATGCATTTGAAGATAGGGAAAGAAGAGATTAAGTAACTGCTCAAGGTCACATCACGGGACTAGTAAATGGTGGAGCCAGGATTTTTACCCAGATAGCTGCAAAGCATGTCGTCCTCATCATACATCACACTGCCTGACTTTTTAAATAAGTTCCAGGGATTTGCAGACCTCCTGAGCACCCCGCCCCCCCCCCTCCACCCTAGGACTGCTTAGGGGTGCATGGTCCTTAAGAGCCCTTCTGCTAAATGCTCTGTAATCTGCCTTCCCCTCCTTCATTTTGTGGGTCTGCACAGTAGTTTTAAGAAGCAAAAGAAGGGAAGGTCTGTTCCTCCCAAAGGCTGCAGCTGTTGCCATCTTCTCTCCAGTGACTCCATGAGCCTTAAGTCAAACCCAAGAACTTGCTTTGGAATTTTAATCCCCCTGCATTCCTCGTGAGAGTAAGGAGGGTTTGTCTGACAGGTCTGCTCTGCCAATGCCACATACACTCAACTTCAGCTTAAACCTGGTCATGCTTATGAGTCAGGAAACTGGTGTGGCTTGCAAGATGGAAATCAAACATAAATGACTTTGACAGTTCTGAGGCCTGAAAAGCTATTCTACAGATTATCTGTTTCTTTTCTTTTTTAGGTACACGTTGCCTCTCATGGAAGGAAAAGCTAATGTCACAATTCTTGACACTCAGATCCGAAAGTTGCGGTCCCGATCTCTCTCCCAGATACACGAGGCAGCTGTGAGGATGAGGTCTGAGGCCACAGAGGTGAAGTCCACGCTGGCGGAAATTGAGGACTGGCTTGATAAACTGCTGCAGCTGACTGAAGAGGTAGGACTTTTAAACTACACAAAGGTCACTTGATATGGAAGAGGGATTCTGTGGAGGGGCACCAAGGATAGAGAAGGTGGTAAGAGAATGTAGTATATTATCTTGGATATTGAGCAAATCTGACAGAGGTGAGACCAAGAAGTTACTGGGCTGGGATAGTAATGGGTAATGGGGTGAATATCTCTGAAGTGAGAACAGAAGAATTTTGAGTTGGTGGTTCTGGAAAGATCTTCAAAGTGGACAGATCAGAGAGTAAGTCAAGTAGAGGGAGAAAGTAGCAAATCTATGTAGCACAGAGGATTGAAGTGCCACCTTTTCTTGGGACCGGGAAGACCTGGTTTTGAATCTTGGATCTACTGTGTGTAACCTTGGGCAACCTCTCTAAGCCTCAGTTTCCCATATATAAAATGGGATAATTGTAGTACTGACTTCATAGCATTGTATTTAGATGATGAGTATGAAGGGCTTAGCATGGTGTAGGGCACATCGCGGTGCTGGGTAAATATTGGCTGCCGTTAACCTCTGTGTACTGGAAAAACGAAGAGTATAAGACCCTTCCTATTGACCTTCAGAGATTCGGGTGGGCGGGGATCATAATATATTTGTGGATAAAAATACATTTGAAAAAACATGCGATTATAAGTAATTTTTATTTTCTACTTTTTATGCTTTGGTACTTTCAAAGTTTCCTATGGTGACAACTTATATCATCTTTATAATCAGAAAAAAAGGGGATTTAAAAGACTAAATTAATATTTCAGATTTGGCAAATATTGGATTGAGGTGGAGATACTTGGTCAGTGTCCAGTGAAATATATGAAACCAATAACCCTTGACTACCGATGGCAAGAAAAGAGGGGGTATTTCCTAAACTACCTCTCAGAGCTGTGTAGGTCAGACTTTTGGCAGGTGAAGCCACCCCCCCCCCCACCCTGCTTCACTCTATTCCCTTTGGACCAGCCACAGCCTGCCTCCCCGCCCTACAGACTCTGTGGTCCCAGAAGATGTGCGACTCAGGAATTCAGACAGAGCCCTAATCACAGAGTTTCTAAGGGGAGCCCTGAGGAGCCAGCCTGCAGGGTCTCCAGTCCCTCTGTGTTTAGACTAACTCCAGTTTTGCGTACTTTTCCATCCACCCATGTGACCAGCCACAGAACAGTATGCCTGACATTATCATCTGGATGATCCGGGGAGAGAAAAGACTGGCCTATGCACGCATTCCTGCACATCAGGTTTTATACTCCACCAGTGGTGAGAACGCATCTGGGAAATACTGTGGGAAAACCCAGACCATCTTGCTGAAGGTATGGCTTCAACACCGTGTCATGCGAAATGCTTACATGCAAACCCCACATTCCCAAGAAGGGGCTGCTTTGTTTTCTGACTGTTGAAGGACTACTAGGGCAACCGTGATCAATTCCTATCCATTCTGGCATCTTCCCCTGGAGTGATAATTCCCAGAGAGTGGTCTGATGCCTGGCTTCACAGAAATATAAGTGGATTCTCATATCCGTTTGTACATTCAATCTGATGGAATAAGTTGTTTGGTTGAAGTACATGAAGAGAATCAGGCCTCACATAGATATGTAATTGGAAAAGGGAGGAGTATTTTAATATCTTTTTCAGATAATTGTGGATACACATCTTTGATACAACACCAGACTCAAGTAGTAGCTTCTAAACGGCTATTTGCAGTATGGAATTGAAACTGTATCAATGACCTTTTCATTCTCTGCTACATTGAAATCCATTGGTTTTTCTTGTACTTTGAATGGTTCTTTTATCCATCCCTGATTTTCTAACATTTAGCATTGATCATCTAGAAAATATTAGTTCATGAAGTTATGCAGATTTTCCTAATGTTGACACATTTTATCTTACGACATTGGAAAAAATCACATTTATTAATATTACTCATCAGGAAAGTCTTTATGCATCAGGATGCTATGAAGTTCACCATGACAGCTACAAGTTTTAAAAAATTCTTACTTGTTTTTACTTGGAAGACTGACTTCTATCATTGGCTATAGAATACAGTCAGTCATCGTCCTTGAAGTGACAGGTTCACTTGGTCTATGTTCAAAAAAACATCTGCCCCACACCTAAGTCTGAGTGGCCGTTTTTGTCTGTCAATCACCGTTTCAAGTAAAAAAGGTTTCCATTCAAAAACAAAAAGGGGTCATCTTGGTAGCTCAGTCATTTGGGCATCCAGCTTCGGCTCAGGTCATGATCTCATGGTCTGTGAGTTCAAGCCTTGTGTTAGGCTCTGCACTGACAGCTCAGAGCCTGGAGTCTGCTTCAGATTCTGTGTCTCCCTCTCTCTCTGCCCCTCCCCTGCTTACGCTCTCTCTTTCTCTCTCTCAAAAATAAATTAACATTAAAAAAATTAAAAAGTAAATTTAAAAAGGCTAATTCAGTTCGCATTTGAAACAACCGCATAAGAGATTTTTCGCAAGCTATACAGTAATATGCAGCAGAAATAATTTGTGTACACTTTCCATTTCATCACACAAAATATTTTAAAAACGTACTCAAGGGGGCGCTTGGCTGGCTCAGTCAGTAGAGCATGTGACTCGATGTCAGGGTCATAAGTTCAAGCCCCAGCTTGGGCATGGAGCTTACTTAAAAAAAAAAAAAAGTTAAAAGAAAAAGATATACTCAAGAATCGTGATTTGACAAGATTAGTAACTTTTATTGATTTATTTAAAACTGGCATTTCTTTTCTTTACTGAGAGTGATGAAGAAAACTATCACCACAGGTTCAGTTTGGTGTTACTGCCCCAATTCCTGCTGCAGTGCCCAGAGTCTTATCCACCACTGCTTTTGTGCCCTCAGTGCCCATGCCAGTACAGCGGAAAATGACAAGTAACACGTTAGTATTATTAGGAAAATAGTTTTACTCCGTGAACCTCCTGAGAAGGTCTCAAGGACACACAGGGGTCTAGGGATTACATTTTGACAACCACCGCTTTCTCTGTTATCACAATCTCTGCTGTAGGGTCATTTGGAAACATTTTAACTAAGCTGACTTAAAAGTAGGCTGGGGAGAACAGGAGAACAGTGATTGGATGTTCAGTCTGTTTGTGGCTTGAACTTAACGTCACCGTGTGTGCTACAGCCAGTGTTATTGTGCATCTCACAGTATCCGCGGGAAAACAACCACGGACCCAAGGTGCCTGTGCAGCTGCGGGTGAACATCTGGCTGGGCCTGAGTGCCGTTGAGAAGAAGTTCAACAGCTTCGCAGAAGGAACATTCACCGTCTTTGCTGAAATGGTACATTTCATGACATGACTATCTTTTCTTTCCGTGGGGGAGTCCTTTTACATGTCCTCCTTAGAGAAAATGCTCACAGATCAAAAACAGCCACAGGCATCAACACTACCTAGAATCCCATCTGAGGGACCTTCCTCTGGGGGCATAGGGAAAGACTGGCCACACTGGGACGGACCCACCAGAGTGATTCATACACAGACAACCCAGGAATGAGGACACTGGGCAGGTGCAGACCTTGAGAGGTGTGCTTGGGGAGTGGGGGTCTTTGCACCACAGAAGACTCATTCCTCACATAGGGAAACCTCTCTAAGTGATGGTAAAACTGGGTATCCTGTTGACCATGCGGACTGCCAGGGCCACCCGGGAGATTCTGATTCTGTAACTGAGTTAGGGATGAGCACCAGCAGTGATTCCAGGGTGGGTGGATATGAGACCTCAGTGGACCACGTTGAGAAACAGTGAAATACATAGGAAACACACAGAGCCCTTACAGAGCAGGCTCGGAAGTGCCACTGGAGATCAATAGAGGGTGTGCTGCAAGCCACACGGAAGGCCCGGAATGTCTGATACTTATGCACAGTCATCTGGACCACGTGGAGTCATGGCATCAGGGCACGTGCAGGAGACGCTTGCTCCAACATTCACGTAGGGTTTCTTGGCATCGGCCTGTCTCCAGCTCTGAGGCTGGAGCTCAGCTGGGAGAAGCTAGCTAGCACTGAGCAAGGATCAACCAGTCCAGGGCTCCATTTCACCCTTCCTAGATCTTTCAGACTAGATAGCTCAGACTCTAGTTTCAACTCACATTAAAGAGGTGATCCACACATCTTAGTTGCGTGACTAGTTTCCTTAGATTCTCACAACCTATGAGTACCAGTAGGGGCACGTTAACGGCAATAATGGACATTTCAACTGGTTCTTGTCCTCCTGTGCTAAAACCACACCTCTGTTCTCTGCAGAATCCACCATCACCCTGCATCCCCTACCAGATTTCTGGAGGTCTCTGAGGTGCTTCACATGTGTTAACAGTCTTGCCAAATTCCTTGCCTGGATTTTATTCTAGCCATGCTGGCCTCCAAGCAGGAGTAGTGGGAACACCTTGCTCCTCCATTCTGTGTCCTTGTCACTTAGAAACCAGAGAAGACATGCGCATGCCCCCAAGTCTCACAGCCCCTTGTAACAATAGCTTCTTCAGCTACTTCCTGAAGCTTATCTCCTTTCAAGGCTCAGAGCCCATATCTGAGACAGGTACTACTGTGGTTGCTTGAACCCAATTTCCCCATCAAGCCTCTATTCAGACTTGTTCCTTCCTTCTTCAACCTCAGTCAAACTTCCCTGTCACTTGCAAATCATCTTTGCAGTGGGCTCATCAGCAGAAAAATGGAAATTTCAGCTTGCACCTCAACAGGGACACTCACCACTGGCAAATCACAACCTTTTTGATGGTTGACAGAGTGAAGAGCAGACCTTTGTAGATTTATAAGTTCCAACTTAGAAAGAAATGCCCTGTAAACCAAAGTCTGTCATTGCCACTGAACCTGGGCTTCCAGAAAGATCTTGATCTTCATCCCCACTATATTCCAGAGGGGATGAAGGCACAGAACTTTTAGGCTCCATAAAGGCTGGGCCCTTAAAGGACCTTCATATGTCAGACAGGTTCTTTGTAGACTGCCTAGGAAATGTACCATCAATTATAATGTTGATTCTGTGGGGAAATGGGCCCTAAGTTCTAGACAGTAGACTGTTTACAAGTAAACTCTTAGAAGCCTGCACATTCATAAATTGATGACTTTTGTGGGTATTTTAAAAATTAGGTTGACTAAAGAGACTCTTAAATACAGAGAACAATCTGAAGGTTGATGGGAGGTGGGGGGAGAGGGGAAATTGGGTGATGGGCATTGAGGAGGGCACCTGTTGGGATGAGCACTGGGTGTTGTATGTAAGCCAATTTGACAATAAATTATATTTAAAAAATTTTTTAATTAAAATAAAAATTAGGTTCAGAGAACCATTTGGAGCCATTCAGCATAATAATGGAAACAACTAGTGTGATATACCACTGTTCACAATCATTTGCACATTTGAACAATTCTATGAGAATTGGTAGTATTATCCCCAATTAACAGATGGGAACACTGAGTCTTAGAAAGATGAGTGATTTGCCCAAAATTACATAATCAGTAGCAGCTCGAGTTAGGTCCCTACCTTCTAGGTATAAAGTTTTTTCACTTTCTATCATTGTTTAGCTTAAATGGGCTTAAACATTTAGAGGCGGGCTTTATTTCTTGCTCTCTGATGGTGTTTCTCTAATTTGTTTTTAACAGTACGAAAATCAGGCTCTTATGTTTGGAAAATGGGGCACTTCTGGATTAGTCGGTCGTCATAAATTTTCGGATGTCACAGGAAAAATAAAACTCAAGAGGGAATTCTTTTTACCTCCAAAAGGCTGGGAATGGGAAGGAGACTGGATAGTTGATCCTGAAAGAAGGTAAGTTTTTCCACTTTCTGAGAAAACAGGGATGACAATGAAGCCTTTCCCTAGAAAGTGCTAAATGAATCTTCTCCATCGTCATTCTTGGAAATATTAATGTAACACTCACTGAACACAAGTCCATAGAAACTTGAAATATGTCATTGGTGCCCCATAGTAAAACAAGGAAATACAAAAAGCACCTAGTGCTAACATTTGTTGAGAACTTATTATGTGTGAATGTGTCAAGCAGTGTACTAAGCACCAGTGTGCTAATCACTTTGTTGAACCTGAACTACAGCTCTACAAGGTAGGTAGTGTCAGAAATTGTGAAGGGTCTGAGATTTTTAACAAGCAAACAAGGTCACCTGCTATACTTCCATGGATGCGGGAAGGAGATTCAGGACTCCTGGGTCAGAGACAAAGGACTTCACGGCCAGCCCCAATAGCTGTACCAGAATTAACATTTGCTCTAGTCACTCTGTGGGAATAGGGAATCAGTTCCCACAGAGTGACAAGGAGATGGTCAGATGGTACTTAAACATGAAGTGGTTTGTGTAACAGGAGAGGAAACTGAGCTTAGGGAACCAGAATCAATTGGTTAGCAAGCCTGCTGGCCCTTTGCTCCAGAGAGAGAGAGAGAGACACTCTCTCTGTCTTCCAAGATTATTCCTCATATAAACATCCTTAACTGTGCAGAAACACAAGAACTCATAGAGAATTATCTCCCAACAAATAATAGCATTATCTCCACTTCACAAGTGAGGAAACTGAGAACTACAGAAATTAAATAACTTACCCAAACACACATAGGTTGTGAGTGGTACCAGTCCAGCCTGGGCACCAAAACCACCACTCAACTATTTTGCTGGAATGTCTGTAAGAAACAGTAGAGACTATGCTTTAAATGGGTGAATTGTATCTCAAAAGCTCATTGTTAAAATGAAAGAAACAGTAGAGGGGAGGCAAGCATGTGTCCCCAGGAGTTTGGGTTTCTGCAAGTTGCCAACACCCTTGGAACCAGAGCTCCCCTTCCCCACCTCATCACAGCATACTTGACTTTGGAGGAAACGAGCTTGTGAAGCTGGATCTTAAGGCCTCAAGCTGGAGTTCTTCCTCTCTGTCCACATTTGTTTCCTGTGATCACAGGCATTGGGGAAGGAAGCCAATGAGCATGCTGGGTCTGGTCTGGTCTGTCAAGACCGGCTGATTCCACATGATTGCTTTTAACCCACAACAGCTTGCTTTGGATGGGGTTGGGGTTGCTGGTGAGGAGAAGCGAAATGGGATCTGAATTGGACAGAAGGAAGAAAGGTTAGTGAGGACAGGGAAAGGCAGAGGCATTGTGTTTGGAAAAGTAGAAGGGTCAAAGCATGTCAGGGGTTGACGGGACCTCAGAGGCCGGCAGCCAGGTCTTCTATTCTCCTTCTCGGGGGCCCAGAGAAATGACGGGATGAGCTCAATTTATACAAAGAGTTGGGACTACTTACTTTCTGATTTCTTTCCAGTGCTTGATTCTAGGGGAGGATGCAGCAGGGAAAAGATGTAGGGCCACGGTGAAAGAAAAAGAAACCTCACTTGAGTGGGTACCTGGCAGAACACTCCAGTCAAAGTTGGAGCCTCCATACTTTCCATTATGGGTTGTCAAAATAGTTCCAACTCCAAGAGGAAAATTGGCCTGGCAGAGAGTCAGTATGGATTTCTTAAGTACCTAAATGGAGTCTGGAGTCTTAAATGACCTGGTTTGGCTGTCGACCTAGGAACTATCCAGAAAATGTAAACTCCTCCCTTCAGTTTGTGTTACGTAGACCATGCAAGCCATGAGTAAAAATTTCCACACTTGGCCTCATGAGACTGTCTCCCCTCAATTTTTTAAAATAGGGGGAATGAGGGTGGACAACATCCTATTCTTTTGAACTGTTAGCCAGGAGTTTTGCTGGGAGGAAAAAAAAAAAAAAAAAAAAAAAAGCTGAACGGTCCTGAACTGAAACAAAAATATGGAGCATAAGATCTCTATAAGGAGCTGCCCACAGAACTGTTTTCCCAATCCCCACCCTAATTACCGAGAAGGAGCAGGCCTGCTAACTGGAGGAGTGCTCTGTAATTTAGGTCTCCTTGTTCCCGCAGACCCCTTCTTCAAAGGAATGTCAGAAGCTATTAGCAGGAAGAGGAGTTTGGAGTGGAGAACCCAAGGGGTAGAGTGAGGAGGGAACCGGTGTAGATGTTTCCCGACCATCGGGCCGAGCTGGGGTGGTTGGCTTCCATTGCTCCTTTGGTAACCCGAGCCTCACCCGCAGCTTGTTGACTGAGGCGGACGCAGGTCACACGGAGTTCACGGATGAAGTGTACCAGAATGAGAGTCGCTACCCCGGGGGCGAGTGGAAGGCAGCCGAGGACACCTACACCGATGCGGTGAGCGGGCTGCTCCCCAGAGAGAGCCTCAACCCGAGCTCTTTGGAACCACTACCCGTGAACCCGCCGACCATGAGGCGCGGCCTCCCCCTCTCTTCTGCTCTGTCTCGTGTTCTGAACAGCCTTACCTTAACTTTAAGCCACACAAGTGCACCTATAAATTATTTTCTCTGGAGAAGTCACTGGGCCTGTTTAGATGTTGGTACAAGGTAAAATTTGAGTTGTGCAATAAATAAATATTTATCATTTAACTCGTTTTAAGAAGCACAACAAGTGGAATGTGTATGTCTCTAAAATATTCAAACAGCATAAAAGGAAATGAAAAGTAATTCTCCCAGATTTATATTCCACCCCCACCCCACCCTGTGGTAACTACTGAAAGCATGTTTCTGTTCTTGCTCAACTATATAACTTTTTCCTTCCTCTGTCTCTCTCTCTCTCTCTCTCTCTCTGTCTCTCTGTCTCTCTCTCTCTCACACACACACCTAAATAGAATTGTGTTGTGTGCACAGTTCAACAACTTGTATTTTCCATATGACAGTGTATCGTGGACATCTTTTGATATCAGTACATATAGAACTATGAACTTTAAAAAAAAAAAATGCCTGCAGAGTGTTTTATTATATGCACCCTCTCTAATTTATTTAAATGATCCTCTCCTTGTGGACATTTTTTTTTTCTAGTCTCAGGTTTTTTTTAAGCAATGCAGCAGTAAATGTTTTTATACGTACATTTTTATTCACTTGTGAAAATTTATCTCCAGGAAAAATCCCTGGATTGGTTTGGTCAGATTTCAGTACATATGCAATTTTGATAAGTATTGCCAAACAGCTTTCAAATAGGTTGTATAAGTTTGCATGTCCAGCAACAGCTTCTTAGAGGGCTGTTTTCCTAAACACTGACTACCCCACTGCCACAGCCTTATCACTGCATGATCAGTGGTACCCTGATGTCATCTCCATTTTCTCACCCTTTTTTGTTTTTAATTTTTTTTTCAACGTTTATTTATTTTGGGGACAGAGAGAGACAGAGCATGAACGGGGGAGGGGCAGAGAGAGAGGGAGACACAGAATCGGAAACAGGCTCCAGGCTCCGAGCCATCAGCCCAGAGCCCGACGCGGGGCTCGAACTCACGGACCGCGAGATCGTGACCTGGCTGAAGTCGGACGCTTAACCGACTGCGCCACCCAGGCGCCCCATCTCACTCTTAATTTAAAGTAAGGCTGGGTAATTTTCCATGTGTTTATGGACCACCTTTACTTCTGTTCTTAGGAACTTTTTTTTCATAACTGTCGGTTTTAATGCAGTCAGTACTTAAGTGAGTATTTAACCTAAACCTTGCTTAATCTTACACAATTAGCATCTAGAACCTCCAGTGACATTCCCTTGTACTTGAAAACATGTTTTTTCCACACTTTTTCCATCTCTGATGGTTTCTTTCCTACTAGCTCCTCATAAAGACAGTTGTACCATTTCATAATTTTAAGTTGAACACAGGAAATTGCTGATATTTGACATTTTTGATGGTCAAAGCAATTCCCATGGTTCAACCCAACATACCCCCTAACAGTGGAAATAGAAGGTATTCTAAAAAAACTAATTTCGTGTAGCAGTTGTGCATAGAGATTAAAGATTCTTCTGAGTGTAGCATCTAAGTTAGCACGTGAATACCATTGTTAAATGTGAGGTACCATCTCACTTTTGCTTCTTATTGGACCCTATGACTTACTTGTCTTCATTTTTTCGTTTTTGTTTCAAAGAACGGTGATAAAGCAGCATCGCCCAGCGAGCTGACATGCCCTCCAGGTTGGGAATGGGAAGATGACGCATGGGTATATGACATAAATCGAGCAGTGGATGAGAAAGGTAACATTTTAGATCTGTTACGTGCCGGGCTGTCTGCGGCAAGGCCCTGCTTAACCAGAGTAAAGTTTCCTTGGCAGGGAGGAGTCTTACTTCTGTTGGTTTGTGACAATCAGGTCTTGGATATTAGCTGTGACTCTTCAGATGCAAAATCTGAAGGACGAGCAAGTGCTTGGACAGGTGTGGGGGGGGGCATCAAGAGTGAAAAATACCAGATCACAGGGGGCCAGGTGGCTGCACGTTGAGATGCTGGGGATCCAGGACGAGAATTTGGGAGGGAAGTGGAATTTGGACTTTCTCTTTTCTAATCACATAGCTTCCCTGGGAACATCACACTCAGGACCCTGTAGCTCAGGAAGAAAGACTGTAAAATGCCTTAAAAGTCAACCTATTCAGCAATAATGCAGATTGTTGTGGTGTTTTTTTTTTTTTTTAAAGTAAGGTTGACATACAATAATGTAGATTATTGACATAGATTCTGTTAATGGTGTTTATCCTTTTCAATGAATAGTAAAGTTAAATGACTATAATATTTGGAAATATCAAAAGAGAAAATCTGATTTTTTTCCCTTATGAAAGAAAAAAACAACCATAATACAGAAGGGTTCAACTAGATAATAAATTTCTTACTGATCTTGGTGCACACGCCAAGCCTTATAATAATAGCTAGCACTGAGCACAAACATAGTCCTAGTTATTTGCATGTATTATTTTGATGAACTCTGTTTTAAAAAGGTATTCTTTATCGTTATCGCTGGGGAAATTAGGCCATAGGCAGGTTTACTAACCAGCAAGGATGTTTTTTAGTGAACATCCAGTGGTGGTGATGCTGGGATTTAAACCCTGGCTGTGCAGCTACACAGACGACACCCTTCAGCACTGTCCCCATCTGCGTCTTGCACTGTGCTTTATTCGTAGATGCACTAAATTACCATGAGTGATTGGAGGGAGAAAGGGGAAGGAGAACCTCGTGGGTGCAAAGGAAGCAGTTTGAAGAGGGATCGAAGGGGACAGAGCTGTATTCAGTTTGGCTGAACTGCAGCAAAGTGAAAGGGGCAGTGGCATTCCTTGTCACCACAGAGAATGTTGATGGGGGAGCAGAGAGATTGGCTGGATGTTTTCTGGAAGTTTATCTAGCAGTCTGGCAAATGCATCTCTTTGGGATAACCGTTGGCAAACTCTGTTCCAGGCTGGGAGTATGGAATTACCATTCCTCCTGATAATAAGCCCAAATCCTGGGTTGCAGCAGAGAAAATGTATCATACTCATAGGCGGCGAAGGCTGGTCCGAAAACGCAAGAAAGATTTAACACAAAGCGCTTCAAGTACTGCAAGGGTAAGAGTTACCATGGAGGAAGCTACGTCCGGGGAGTCGGGGCGGGGGGACCCACACAGAATTCCAGTGACTCTGCTTTTGCTACAGAAACCATTCGCCAGTCAAGGGCCTAATGCCTGCTCAAAGAAGTTTGCAAAATGTGCCCCCCACCCCAACCAGCCACAACACATTACCTGCGAGCTTGTTAGAAACGCCTCACTCCAGACCTACTGATTTAAGAATCAGGGGTGCAGCCCAGCAGTCTGTGCTTCAACATGTCTTTCAGGTGACCCTGAAGTAGGCTGAATAATGAGAACCACTCTAGAGGTAGCAATAGAAATTATTTTGGTGGCATAAGGAAGTAGTGGCAATAGTTCAGCCCTTGAATAAGATACACGAGGACTCAAATCCTGGCTTTATTTCCTTTCTCATCTGCAAAATGGGTATAATACCATGCTTTTAATTAGGGTAGTATAAGGCTTACGTGGAATAATAGTAAGTGAAATGGAATAATACTGCTCATAATAATAAGTGGAATGTGTCATGTGCCTTCTCTAATGCTAGGTACTGAATATGCATTGTCTGTAATCCCCGAGATATACAGTTATCCTCATTTTTTAGATAATGCTCACAGAGGTTAAATGGACTCTAGGCCACATGTCTAAAATGACGGAGCCAGCCGTGTTTGAACACAGGCAAGGCTGTTCCACAAAGTGCCTGACTCATAGTAAATGCAATGAAATTACTTTTTATTGGACAGGGAGCTCCTTGGACACAAAGATGGAAGCCGTCTACTTTGTATCCTTCTTGCCAGCTCAGAAACTAGTTCCTAACAAGTAATGGAGGAGAATGAATAAACTGATAAACGAATACCTCTCATTCAACTACCCATATTCTGATGGGGTGAGAAGTTCTTGGAGGCACTTGGCTCCCTCCTGCCTGCCACAGGAGAGCACCAAGAGGGGGTGGGAAGAAGACTAGAAACTTGGCCCAGTCCTACCAAAAAGCATTGTTGAGACTTTGATCCTGTTCCCTAACCTCCTCACTCTTGGCTACCTGAAATATTTCAGTGCCACTGTGAATACTACTAGAGCAGCGATTACAAGATTGTGCTTGACCTGCAATTATGTTTATTCAAAATTGAAAAACAAATCTCTACAATGGTTATAGCCTCCATAGAGCTCTTATTTCTGAGATCATAAATATGATTCAGTATTATTTTGCATTTATTAAATCTAGTAATACTTTTAAGGTATTTACAGAAAATGTCCACCAGTAAAGGTCAGCCACATGAAGGCACGGACCCTGTCTTGTCTTGTCCTTCACTGCCTCCTTGGCGCTTAACACAATCTCTGTCACACAGTAGACACACAGATTTGTTGAACTGCATACAACATTGAACACTGAGGGCATTTATGTATAAACCATTTTGAAGATGAAAAGTACTATACTCATAAGTTACTAGTTATTACGGAAGTAATATATCTGATCTATCACTTAGTTATGCCGGCTATCAGCTTAGATGAGACATTTAAATCCTAGGGACCGTGGTGTCACTTTTTCCTATATAAAGTGGAGATAATAATGTTTTATAAACCGTATCACAATTGCAATGTCTTATGAGCTAATGAAAATGACAATATAGAAAGCAAGTTAAGAAAGAATCCATTTTCCTTAACCCTCCCCAAATCTGAATAAGGTGCCTCTCCTGCAATGTCTCATTCCATTGCAATTGCTTGGTTATCTCTCAGTGTTCCCACAGTCCATCAGCTCTGCAAGGACAGACAATGTGTCTACTTCTTTCTTTGTTGTATCACTGGCTCGTAGCATAGTGCTCGGAACAGAGTAGATTTTCAATGCGTATTTGTTGATTGACCACATAATCTGCCTTATCAATTAAGGGATATTATTGTTGTTATTATTATGATTATCATTAGCATTCAAAGTTTTACTTCTGTTCTAGGCCATGGAAGAATATGAAGACCGGGAGGGCTGGGAATATGCTTCTTTAATTGGCTGGAAATTTCACTGGAAACAGCGTAGTTCGGATACCTTTCGCCGTAGACGCTGGAGAAGAAAAATGGCTCCTTCAGAAACACATGGTGCAGCTGCCATCTTTAAACTTGAAGGTGCCCTCGTAAGTAATAAATACTCAAAGCTCAAAAATTTTGGTGTAGAGAAAATAGATGAGTGTTGGATACACCTGGGACGCCATGGAGATCCCTCCAGTACTGCAGGACTGCAGATAATTTGGGAGAAAGCTGCACATCCTAGATGCTCAGTAACTCTTGTTAAATGAATAGACCACTAATATAGGAAAGATTCTAAGAAGTTCTACTGCAGACACACCTGTTTAATGTTGTTTCATCGGGCATTTTCCAAATACATCTGTTCCAAAACCCTGGTCGCAGGTGACATCTGTTAACATTCCCAGGCACAGGTTCCTTGGATTATACCTTGGAAACTACAAATGTTCAACAAATCAAGAGTGTTAAATATACAGATGTGAGGGGGAGGAAAACAGAAGGATGGCTCACGGAATTAGAGAATAATTTATATGGACTCACAGTAATGAAGGGAGGGAAGAAAAAAGCAGACGGTGGAAGGAAGGAATAAGAAAATGGCAGTGGTCCATCTAAAACAACATGGTGGTCGGGAGCCATTTCCAAACACAGCCTGTTTTGATATTTTTGCACACTGACCCTGCTGTGTGCTTCCACTGCTTATTCTTGTCTTCCTCCCCCCTTTTTAATCCCCTTATTTATCCTTTATGCCTTTTTAAAATTTTCAGCATCCGGGTTTGGTAAGGCTGACCTTGAGGCAGAAAGACTGGCTTCAACTTCATGCTCTGTTGCTTTCCAGCTAAGTGACCTTGGGCAAGTCGCTTGCCGTGCTGGGCTTCATTCATCTTTAAAAATGGAGTGATCGGGGGGCGCCTGGGTGGCTCAGTCGGTTGAGCGTCTGACTTCGGCTCAGGTCATGATCTCACGGTTCGTGGGTTCGAGCCCCGCGTCGGGCTCTGTGCGGACAGCTCAGAGCCTGGAGCCTGCTTTGGATTCTGGGTCTCCCTCTCTCTCTAGCCTTTCCCCGCTCATGCTCTGTCTCTCTCTGTCTCTCAAAAATGAATAAAGTTTAAAAAAAATTAAAAAAAAAATGGAGTGATTGGATGAAAAGAGTCTATTTTGAAAGCCACCATTCCAGATTTTTGTGATTCTTGCCTCTTTGTTTGTCTTGAGGCACCATTCATGGACTTTTCTGCCTCTTTAGGGTGCGGACACTACTGAGGAAGGAGATGAAAAGAGCACAGAAAAGCAGAAGTACAGTGCCACCACCGTGTTTGGGGCAAACACTCCCATTGTTTCTTGCAACTTTGACAGTAAGTTTCAAACATGAATTTGTGCCTTCCACTGCTATGACTTCTCTCTAGAAAACTCTTTGCCTCACCAAACATGAGTAAAATGTCTTCATGCAAGGGTGACTTCCATTGCCATCACCTGATGAGAGGATTTTTTAAAATATAGTTTTAAAAATTGTATTTGGGGTGGAGGGTTGTCAAATCATTGACTTTGACAGAGTCTTTACTGATTCTATCGGTTCAGCTCCCCCAAAAGATTATTTTAATTAGAAAAAGAGGTTCAAAAAGTTAAGTAAAGATTGGTTCCGATGATAATCTTTAGGCATTCTGGGAAGAGGCAGACCTGCTGTGTAATAATAATAATAATAACAAATGCTTATCTAGGGCTTAGCATGTGCCAGGCACTGTGCATATATTAATTTGTTTAATCCTTGTAACATCCCGAGGAGGTAAGTGTTATTATTGCCCTCATTGTAGACATGCAGAAGGATTAAATAAGTTGCCCCAAATCTTACAGCTTGGAAACACTATAGACAAGGTAGTCTGACTCCCAGATCTGTGCACCGAATCACAGTGCCCTACTCTCTCTCTCAGATCACGTGTGTGGGAGGTGGGAGGGTATACACATTAACACAGTAAGGATAAAGAGTATAAAGATTTTGAGCTCTCAAAGCAGCTTTTAGCAGATAACTGTCTCCTAGATCTGGGGCTGAAATAGTATAGAAAGCCCTATTTCTATAACTCCTGGAAACCAAGTTTCATTTTAAAGGTCTGTGATGACAAGCAGTAGCCTAAATCCAGGTATTTCACAACAGGAGTAATGTTCTTCTGAGTGATAACACTTGCATTGAGCTTATTATAGTATTTTTTAAATGTGTATTTTTAAGAGAGAGAGAGAGAGACAGAGTGCGAGCAGAGGAGGGGAAGAGAGAAAGAGAGAGCGAGAGAGAGAGAATCTGAAGCAGGTTCCAGGGTCTGACCTGTCTGCACAGAGCCCGACGTGAGGCTCAAACTCACAAACTGTGAGACCATGACCTGAGCCGAAGTCAGATGCTTAACCGACTGAGCCACCCGGGTGCCCCAACCTTACTGTAGTATTTTTAAAGTTGGTTTTATTTTATAGGAAACAGAACTACTTTGGGAGCACGTGTCATCAGCAGTCTATGTGTTCTTTACTGTGGAGAAGTAGATCTGAAATATGTATTATCTCCAAATATTCCAGTGTTCTGTTTCTTGTAAGTAACCTCCATCCTGTTCTTTTCAGGAGTCTACATTTACCATCTGCGCTGCTATATCTATCAGGCCAGAAACCTCATGGCTCTAGACAAGGATAGTTTTTCAGGTAAAGACACAAAAATCTCCATCGTGCATGTTGTTACATAGCAGGCTAGCTTGTGGATGCTTTTAGTGATTTCTCAGAGAACAACTAAAAGGCTTTCCATATTGAGATTAGTTCGATTTGTGTGAAGTAAACTGCTCAGTCATTAAATAATCACTGAGTATGTCGAGCACTCCTGCTGGGTGCTGGAGATACACAGAAGATATGTGGTCTTTTAATACTAATAATCATTAACTGATCAGCTAATAAAAAGGCCCAAGAAGAAAAGCAGTTTCTGCTCTCTGCTTATACACACAGCTATATATACATATACCCTGGGCTCTTGGGCTGATTGGGAAGTTAAGATCCTTTATATATTTTTTGTAGCTCTCTCAAGTTGACAGATCACAAGTTCATGCGTTTGCCTACAACACCAGGCTTGAGGTCATTGGGAGCCCGTTTCGACCTCTCCGCAGCCTGTTCCCCCGATTCCCAGCAGCACCATAAAGCCATGAGACCCGGCTGGTTTTGTGTCCTTTGGACTGGATCTAAGGGGAAGGCTGAAGGCAGGGCTGAAGAAAAGGTTGCCGGGAGTTTTTGCTCTAGCTGGTGGGATCATGAATAGTTCAGGGGCCATCTGGGCTACTTGGGGCAGATTTCTCCTTCAGGACTTGAACGGAGCAGAGCTTCTATGGAAACAGCTCTTAAAGCAGTTGCCTGACACTCTGGCACGCTCACATCAGTTGTGAGGTGTGTTCCAAGCACTAATGTAACCAACATTTGTGAGTGGTTTCCTTTTCTGACAAATGAGAGGAGATTCAAAGCTATGTCTAGACTACGGATCTCCAAATGGGGTTTGAAGACATTTTTGAATATTCACCACCAGAGGGCACTCAGTCATTGAAAGTTGAAGTTAGAATCTTCTCCAGATTCTTGACTGAAGTTGCCTAAAACTCAAGCACATTCTTTGCAGTTTGAGACATAAGATATATGATCGGAGCAGAAACAAAGAGCCCCATTCATGTGATACCGCAATGCTAAAAATGAAGCAGCATTTTCGATGATAGAACACTTTCAGGTTAGATATTAGGCTATTGCTCAAATAGATCAGCTCCCAGGCAATTGCAAAAGTTTTGGTGAAGTTATTTAGCATGGAGGAGAAACAGATTGCTTCTTTTTTTCCTTATCTTTTTTCAGCTTTGTTGAGGTATAAATTACAAAGTTGCACACTTAAAGTATACAAAGTGACGATTTGATATACAACTACGTGATGGAAGGGTTCCCACAATTGCGTTAACACATCTGTCACCTCACGTAGTTACACTTGTGTGTGTGACAGAACACTTAAGTTCTCCTCACCTAGCAAGTGTCACTTATACAATACACTGTTGTCAACTGTAGTCCTCATGTTACACATTAGGTCCTCAGGCCTTCTTCGCCTTATAACTGCAATTTGTATCCTTCTCCTAGCCTCTCCCCATTTCACCCCCCTCCCCCCCACACATACCCCCCAGCCCCTGGCAAGCACGATTCCACTCACAGTTTCTATTAATTTGATTTTTGAAGGGGTGTGGGGGAACTTCTACATGTAAGTGATACCCCGTAGTATTTGTCTCTCTCGGTCTGGCTTATTTCACTTAGCATAATGCCCTCCCGGTTCCTCCATGTTGTTACAAATGACAGGATCTCCTTCTTTTTAAAGGCTGAATTATAAATAGATAGTACACACATACACACCACATTTGCTTCATTCATTCATCCATCAGTGGACACATAGGTGGTTTCCATACCACAGCTATTGTGAATAATGCTGCGGTGAACATGAGAGTGCAGAGATCTCTTTGAGATCATTATTGTATTTGCTTTGAATATATACGCAGAAGTGGGATTGCTGGATCAGGTGATAACTATTTTTAATTTCTTGGGGAACTCCCATACTGCTTTACACAGTGGCTCCACCAGTCTGCATGTTCACCAACAGTGCACAAGGGTTCCCTTTTCTCCACATCTTCGCCAACGCTTGTTATCTCCTGTCTTTTTGATAATGAGACATCCTAACAGGATAGAGAGGTTACTTAATATCTCATTGTGGTTTTGATTTACATTTCCCTGATGATGAATGATGTCGAGCACCTTTTATTGTACCTGTTGGCCACCTATATGTCTTCTTCGGAGAAATGTCTATTCAGGTCCTTTGCCCATTTTTTAATTGGGTCATTTGGGCTCTTTGCTCTTTTGTATGAGTTCCTTGCAAATTTTGGATATTAACTCCTTATCATATATGTGGTTCACAAATGTTTTTTTCCCATTCCATGGGTTTTCATTCAGTTGGTTGTTTCCTTTGCTGTGCAGAAGCTTTTTAGTTTGACATAGTTCCGCTTATTTATTTTTGCTTCCGTTGCCTTTGTTTTTGGTGTCAAAGCCAGAAAAAAAAAAATCACTGCCAACACTAATATCAGGGAGCTTACCCCTTATACATTCTTCTAGGAGTTTTATGGTTTCGGGTCCTATATTCAAGTATTTAGTCTACTTTGAGTTGACTTCTGTGTATGGTATAAAACAGGGCTCCAGCTTGATTCTTCTGCATGTGGCTATCCAGTTTTCCCAGCATCATTTATCAAAGAGACTATCCTTTCTTCATTGTGCATTCTTGGCACCTATATTGAAAATTAGTTGCTCACATATGCATGCATTTACTTCTGAGTTCTCTATTCTGTTCTGTTGATTCATGTGTCTGTTTCTATGCTACTACCATACCATTTTGATTACTATAGTTTTGTAATATAATTTGAAACCAGCAAGTGTGATGCCTCCAGCTCTGTTCTTTTTCATGATTGCTTTGGCAATCTACCTCCCAGGTGGTGGTGAGGGTCTGTGATCAGTGCACCTGAAGGAAGAACATGCAATTGAAATGAGTGGTCCTCAGGAGCTGGACTTTAGCCATGGCCTCGCTGTTACTCTCTTCTTCTGTTTTAGTTCTTATTTTTCTTATTTTTATGTATTATTTTTTTGTTTTGAGAGAATGTGAGCAGGAGAGGGGCCAACGGGGAGGGAGAGAGAGAATCTTAAGCAGGCTCCACGCCCAGCACGGAGCCCGACACAAGGCTCAATCTCATGAATCATGAGATCATGACCTTAGCCACAATCAGAAGTCAGACGCTTAGCCAACTGAGCCACCAGGTGCCCCTCTCTTCTTCTGTTTTAGATCCATATGCTCATGTCTCCTTCCTCCATCGAAGCAAAACCACTGAGATCATCCACTCAACTCTGAATCCCACATGGGACCAAACGATTATATTTGATGAAATTGAAATCTATGGGGAGCCCCAGACAGTCCTACAGAACCCACCCAAAGTTGTCATTGAACTTTTTGACAATGACCAAGTGGTAGGTAATTTAGAATTTCTAAGATGGCGTGGGGAATAATGGAAGTTTATAGGGATATTTGTTGGGGAATTTAAGGATTGTTTGTTTCTCTAGGGCAAAGATGAATTTTTAGGACGAAGCTTGTGCTCCCCTCTGGTAAAGCTAAACTCAGAAATGGATATCACGCCCAAACTTCTCTGGCACCCCTTAAAGAATGGAGACAAAGCCTGTGGGGACGTCCTTGTAACCGCAGAACTGATTCTGAGGCACAAGGTACTTACTGAGTTCTCACTTACATATTCTTTCATAGCAACTGCTTAAAATGCTTGTTAACAACCCGCGACACCATTCCCTTGAACTAAAGAGAGGCGCTGACATTTCCATGCTTGTTTTACAGGATGGCTCCAACCTTCCCATCCTTCCCTCACAAAGGGCGCCAAATCTATACATGGTTCCCCAGGGGATCAGACCTGTGGTCCAGCTCACTGCCATTGAGGTATGCAGCTCCCTAAGTTTTATGGATCAAGTCAAATGACATAGCGACAGAACTGGAATCCTTCACCTGGGAAATGAAATCTTGTCACCTGTTCTCTTGCTGTGTCCAACTTCCTAAAGCATTTGTCCAAAAATCTGAAATATTCATGGACATAGAAGGCTTGTTGAAACAAGAAGAACAGGTCAATTCCGGCCTTACTGAGGGAATTTGGGGTTCTCATTTACTAGGATCCAGGAGATTTCTGAGTTTCCCGTGTCCACTGGAGAGCTGGGAGAGGGAAGGCAGACAAAGAGCAGTGTGTGTGTGTGTGTATGTGTGTGTGTGTGCGCGCACGTGTGCACAGAGAGCAGGAGACTCAAGAGGGGACTCAAGGTGGAGAGAGGCATGGGGGTAACAGGAAATGCTGACATGCCAGACAATCAGGGCAGACACAGGCTGATGGAGCTAACAGGTAGCTTGATGGACTGTGTCTGGTCCATTCTCAAGTTCTCTTCCTTGATGTTACCTTGAGATTTCCATTCTCAAGCTGTCTTGGTAAGAGTTTCCAGAGACCAAACAGATGGCTTTAAACAACAGCTATCATTTTTGAATGCTTACATGTCAGACGCTGTGTTAAGAAGTTTACACTTGATCCTCGGGATGACCCTGTGGTAGATAATGCTGTCAGTCCTGTTTGCAGATGAGACATAGGTTACTAACTTGCCTGGGTTCACAGCCAGGATTTGATTCCTGCACTCTTCACTGCTCTGCTTTTTAGCAGCTCAGGCAGAGGAAAAGGGGCAAAACCACTTTCTCTGCATGACCTACAGGCTTTCCAGAATAAGAGTCTCAGAGATTTTAGGCAAATCTCCACCAGTCAACCTTAAAGAATTTCTCAGTTATTAAGGAAGAATGTTTCCTTTGAATATTATTTTTAATATACTGGGTTTTCTTTCTATCTCTTTATATTGTTTTCTTAGATTCTAGCTTGGGGCTTAAGAAATATGAAGAACTACCAGATGGCTTCTATCACATCCCCCAGCCTCATTGTGGAGTGTGGAGGGGAAAGGGTAGAATCAGTGGTGATCAAAAACCTTAAGAAGACACCCAACTTCCCAAGTTCTGTTCTCTTCATGAAAGTGGTACAGTATCAAGATTGTAATAGTCCATGTGTGTTGAGTACCTGAGTTTTATCTGAAATATGGAGATATATATATATATATAATCACACACACACACACACACACACACACACACACACACACACAAAGTTTATATATTTCCAAACTCTGACAGCAAATAGAAAAACCTTGCCTTGGATTCAGCTTGCCAGTGACTTTTGTCCCTTAGACTCTCATACCATAGTGATGATTTCTTGAAGCTTTAGACATCCCCAGTGATACAGAAATATTTATGAGAATACGTATTTCTAGAATAAACTTTTCATCTGCTCAGCTACCAGGTTCAGGCTTTGGGTCAGTCCCCTGAGGGCAGAATACTAACCCTCAGTCCTGCCCTTGCAAGTGTGTATGGACTGGAAGCCTCCAGACAGGCACTGGCTGGCTGGGGAAGGGCAGGTGCAGAGCCCATTTGGGGCAGTGGGGCCATGCCCTAACAGCCCGTGACTGCGCCCCTCCTCCAGGTGCTTCTGGAAGGCACCCACCTTGCTCCACGGGTTGTTAGGAATATGGGACAGTGTCAGATCCGGTTCACGGCCCTCCATCATAGGACCCCATAGGAGCAAGAAGAGGTCACCCAGTCCTCCTGCTTTTAAAGCAGTTAAATCCTTATCCTACTGTACTATATCAAAGAGATAAAATCAAGGCATTTCCTTGGCTTTGATGGAGTAGAAAGCCCAGGACCCTCACATTCCTTTTCTCTCCCTAGTCATTTGGTGTCGCTAGCACACCATTCTCAAACTCTAGGGTCCCGTGATTTAACCTGGGCTTTTACAGATGAAGAAACTGAGGCCTAGAGAGGGGGACACCTTATTCAGGTCCTGCAAGTGAGTGTCAGGCCACACCTTCTGTGCGGCAGTGGGTATGTGGAGAGGCGACAGCAGCAGCCCTGGGTGCCGGCTGCCTTCATACTCCCTGCCTTTTGTCTTTGCTCTCACCCTGCAAGACAGGCATTTTTCACTCCTTAAACACCCACTGTAGCGGAAACCCAGAAGATAAGTAATTTACACCAGGGACATAGCTGGCAAGTAGGCGGCCAGAGTTTGGACTTAGGTTCCTCCGGCTGCAAAACCCGTCCTCCTCCCCCCTGCAATGTGCAGATGGAGTGCCACCTGGGTGCTGCAAGCCCGAATCCAATCGGGAAGTGATTGCCCCAGGCCACTTCACCCACCCTTGCCTGCTCCCCAGCCCCTCCCCCACCCCCCACGTTCTAGTCTGAATCTAGTCTCAGTCGGCAGGAGAAAAGCCACTCAGTCAACCCCAACTTCGATTCCTTTGCAAGGCCAGAGATGGAAATGTATCTGAACCACATACCAGGCAGACCCCAAGACCAGCCCCTGATTCCCTAATCAGGCAATGTCATCGAGGCCACCAAATTCCACACGGAAGAACAGGAGGAGTCGAGGAAAACTGAGCATTCCATTCGGACACCGAACTTCCAAGACTAAAAGATTCCCAAGCCACAGTTATTTCCCTTGGAGATTCAGTTTGATCTCAGTTACTTTTAAATGCTGAGTCTGCATCCTGTGACTGGGCACTGAGACCCTATTCTAAGCAGTTCACATACATCAATTAAACAACCCTCCTATTACTGAGGAGATAACTGGGGCTTTGAAAAGTTGCCTGAGGCCAAGCGACTCCTAGTAGCAGAGCCAGGATTTGACCCCAGGCAGTCTGGCTCAGCTCCCGTCCTCAAGCACTATGCTGTTTGCCTAGCACATAAAATTCCTGAACTACGTACTGTGAGTCCCCAGGGCTATACCAATCAGGCAAAAAGTCTGGGTTGGTCCCTTTGGGAGAATTTACTGGGCAGTTCTGCTACAGAAGAAGTGACACCTACCTCTGTGAATCCCCAGTTCTTGCCCAAGGAAGAATTGTACATGCCTCCGCTGGTGATCAAGGTCATTGACCACAGGCAGTTTGGGCGGAAGCCTGTCGTTGGGCAGTGCACCATCGACCGCCTGGACCGCTTTCGCTGCGACCCTTATGCGGGAAAGGAGGATCTTGTGCCACAGCTAAAAGGTAAAATTCACGTCTATAAATATCCCTTTGGGTTTTTCATGTGAGATCTGATTAAATCTTCACAGACCTCCTCAAGATAAAAAATATTCATGCAGATGAAGAACTCATTTGATATCCAGTGGGCTATGTAACTTTCCCAAGGTGCTATAGTTAGTAGGTGGTAAAGTTAGATTTGAATTCCCACCTTGTTTGGGTGGGGGGGCGGCATCCAGCGCCCAAACTGTTACCTTCTGAAGTAACCTATCCCTGGCTGAACATAAGCTGTCTCTTCGGGAGATGTTAAGTGCTTCATAGTGTTTTCATGTAGTCAAGCAGAGAAGACAAACAAGGAAATGAGTAGTTGCAGTCAGTGTGATAAATGCTTTGAGCAAGAAATACAGCGGTCCCCTCCTGAGCAGTGAAGCGGGGTGGGGGGGAGGATTTTCATTTCGAATTGGTTTCTGTCTGTCGTCTTCATGAGCGCATCCCGTTATCGCAATGTCATTGGAAAGATACTATTTCATTGTTATATCCGCGGAGGAAAAGCTGGGGACTTGTCTGCCGTAGGTCACGTGATTCGTAGGTAAATGATAGTGGGGCATGGTGCTGACCTTAGGGCTCCAAATAAATAACAGCTAATGAATAGCATTTTGCTATTGCCCATTCAATAATGACTTGTTTTTAGCTTACTGTGTGCCAGGGTCCGTGTTAGGGGTTGGGGAGTGGGTCAGCATAGTTCCAGGGACCCTGGCTTCATGAGATTAGACGCCGTGGGGAACTATCACACATTCATTCAGCTGATCGTCGGTGCCTCAAGACTGAAACAGATGTCTTCTGTTTAAGCAGCTGTCCTGCTAACCAGTTCTATTTAATCTTCCAGAAGGTTTGGTATTGATTTGACAGAGCATCTGAAACTCATCTGTTTCAGCATCCTATAGCCCTGATTCAGAGAAGAGGCTAAAATAAAATCCACAATCACACGTGGGCAAAAATAAACCTACATGAGTTTATCCAGAAATTTCCCATGCCAAGCATTTTGTGTTGAATTGATAGTACCTAAAATAGCAACTTTTTTTATAGCAACAAGGATTACTATAACTGCAGCATTGTTTAATTTGGGGTTACTCAATGGAGAGAAACCATTGTCCTAGCATTGCCCCTGCTGCTTTCATGAGACAAAGTTCTTTGATCCAAATACGTGAAATCACAAATTCTGCAATCTTTCTCTGCATTGTTGGTGTCTATGGGAGTGTGGACTTGTTGGTGTCTATGGGGCGGGGGGGGGGGGGCGGGGGGGGCGGGGGAGGCGGGCAGGATGGGGCTCAGGCAGAGGTCTCCTGGTTAGTGACTCTGTAATTAATGTGAAATATGGTCAAGGTTTCAGAGAACTCTTCAAAAAGGAAAATCCGTAAGGAGTATGGGGTGGGCAAAGCATAATGTTCCCAAGACTAGAATCTGGTACTTTCTTAAAACCAAAAATAGAGTAAGAGTTGAGGAATGTAATTGGCTGGCCTAGTGTCAGAAGCATACAGAATAGCTTTCCTCCTGTCCTTGAGGCTTTGTTTACGTGAGGCTGGTACAGCAGAGAACTGCTAAGAAGGAGCTTGCATACAGTTGTGTTCCCGCACACCTACCCAACTGGCTGTCACGTCCTGTGTTGTAGCTGGCAGAAGTTTTGGGGGGAGCCTGTTTTGGAAATGTAGAGACTGCTGGTAGGGATGGGGGTGCTGCGTGGATATAGAATGAGCTGGCACAGCAAGTGGAGGATCGCAGATGTTCAGTAAATGTCACTCTCCCTGTCTCCCCAGTGTCCCCCTAATCCTTTCCCATTTCATTGAGCATTTACTCTGCCCTGGGCGCTGGCGTGTTAAGACACAAGCTCTGGGGTCAGACAGCCCTAGGTCATCTACTTCCACTTCCTACTGGCTGTTTAACCTGAAGCGAGTAACTTGGATTCTCTTAGCCTCAATTCGTTTTTTAATCTTTATAATGGGGATAATGGTGCATATTCTACAGGATTATTGAGGGATTAAATGAGATAAAGTACGTAAAAGGCTTAGTCCACTCCCTGGCACGTGGTATGTACCTAAAATATGTGTCCTCCCTCCCCTGCTTTTGGTCCTACACGGGTGGGTTAAACAGAAAGTTCTTTTGGCTTTGCAGTTTGTTCTGTCTGGGTGCTGGCCTCCCATTGAATGTCTGACTGCCCAATGCCGTCTTCCATAAAGGGTAGACATACTCCTCACCCACACCCGTGCCCTAGGCTGAGGCTTCACTGGAAGCAAACCTGGTGAGCCCAGGGGCTACCCCTGAGCCCTTGCACTAATCCCAAAATCCAGAGCCACAAATACAGTTGATCCTTGAACAACGCAGGGGTTAGGAGCACTGACCTTCATGCAGTCAGAAATCCATGTACAACTTTGACTCCCCTAAAGCTTAACTACTAATAGCCTCATGTTGACCAGAAGCCTTAAATACCAATAACATAAACAGTCCATTAACACATTTTTTTGTATGTTGTATATTTTATACACTGTATTCTTACAATAAAGTAAGCTAGAGAAAAGAAGACATTAGGAAAATCATAAGGGGTCCCTGGGTGGCTCAGTCAGTGAAGCTTCTGACTTCAGCTCAGGTCATGATCTCGCGGTTGTGAGTTCAAGCCCCGTGTCGGGCTCTGTGCTGACAGCTCAGAGCCTGGAACCTGCTTCACATTCTGTGTCTCCCTCTCTCTCTCTGCCCTTCCCCCGCTCATGTTCTGTCTCTCTCTCAAAAAATAAACATTAAAAATTAAAAAAAAAATACAATCATAAGGAAAATAAAATATATTTACAGTACCATAGTGCATTAAAAAAATTCCACACATAAGTGGACCTGCACAGTTCAAACCCGTGTTGTTCCGGGTCAGCCGTATTCTGGGAATTGCATAAAACCAGGGTGACGCCTCTTCCCTGTGCTCCCACCGTGGGAACCGGAGCCGAATGAGCCGCCTGCAGCTTCAGGCCTGAAATGTGCAACTGTTTGCCCTGCTTTGCTTTGCTGTGTCTTGGGAACAGATTCTAAGAAGCTGAAGCTCCTTCCGATGTGAGTTTCCTTCTCCGCTCATGTCCTCTAGAGACATTGGTCTTTCTTGATACAATTGAACCGTTCTTTTTTGAGCACTTCCTGTGTACAGGCACTGGGCTAATTGTCCAAGACAAGAGAAAATGTCTAAACCTACATCACGTTTTGGGAAAAGTGATGAGTTACTGGGTCACCGTCTCCATTCAGGGATGGTCCTGTACACTCAGTGAGTCCTACCCATGAGTAAAGTCTACTTTCCACTGTGGCTGCTGAACTTGAACTTCAACTAGAATGTTCAGTACTGTTTTCTTCCTAAGTATCTTGGGTGAGAAATTGTCTGTCTTGCAGCCTCCCTTCTGTCTACCCCACCCTGCCGGGACGTCATTATTGAAATAGAAGACACCAAACCACTACTGGCTTCAAAGGTAGGTTTCAGAACTGATCATCGGATAATATCAGTTTTATTTTCCAGGTGCCTAGGCATTGGGCGAATTCAGGCAAACTGCCATTCAATGCAATTAAAATAATAATAACCAAGCCAATTTATGGAGGTAGAATAAAGAATCTGAATCTTACACTCATCAGTAATTAAATGACGTTGTGTAGATTAATGTCCTCTACCCTGGGTCACCCGGGATACTTAAAATAATACCCAGGACCAGGCCCCACCCTCCAAGAGGAAGAGGGACCTAGTAAACATCAGTATGTTAAAAAATCTCTCCAAGCGCTTCTAATGTGCAGGCAGGTCTGAGAACCATTGGTGTGAACAGTCTGAATGATACCATTTGCTAGAAAGAGAAATTTCAGGAAGTGGTTTGTAGCACTGAACATTCCAAAGAAGGGGTGCATGCATGAAGTAGAAATGTCATGGATTTTTAATGACCCTATTTGCCCGTGTGTGGGTTATCTAAGATTTTTATATTCACTGTGGTTTTGAGGTGAAGAAATTGGTGGAAATGCTCACTCAGGAGCCTATTTTAGAACCATTGCAGCCAATTCTACAAGAAGGAAAGGGAGGGTGGGGGGAAGAAAGGTCTCAGTCCAGAAAAAAGAAAACATCAAATATCTCCCTGTTTGTGTTGGCATTTAGGATGGACTTTCACAGCATGTTTTAATGTGCAAACTGGCCAAAAAATGCACATGATTGCACTTTAATATATTATGTCCATAAACAGTGCCTTTTAAAAAATTCACTTCCTTCCCACTTCATTAAGCTCACTAACAACTGGACCATATGAAATGTGGTCTCCACAGCCAGCTCTGTATCGCAGTGCATTTGATTCTGTTCCCTGGGAATCCTCCACAGTCATAAATGACAATATCAAATCTGCGAAACACCACATTTGCTTTGCAAACGACCTCACATATTCCCACCAAAACAGTGGTGGCCTAGGGAGAAATTAAGTACTGTATACTTAAGAACCTTGATTGATAATACATTTTCACAACAGCCCAGGAAAAAGGCAGTTTTAGATCCTGTTCTGTAACCTGTCTCCAGTTTTCTTACTTTCCATCGCCAAACAATTCTTATTCGTGCCTGCTGTGTCCTCGGTAGCCCTACATATGGGGGATCAAGAAGAATCAAGGCCAATCTATGCTGATATTGTCACTCATTTCGTAACAGTAGTTGACGGATGACTGGGCTACTGGAACAACACATTGTGAAAGGTTAGTTTACATCCTAGAATCTGAGTTGCAGCGGAACAGGATTGGAGGTGGTAGCACTCGGAACCACCATTGTTCAGTGCCCCCCGCCCCCCATCTGAGGTTTCACTTTCCCTGCAGTCGACTACTGTCCCAAAACACACGGTCCTCCTTCTGTCAGAAGGGCAATAGTAGCCTGACACTGTGTCACAGCCCCTACATCACTCACCTCACCCGTCTCATCACTTAGGCATGTTATCATCTCGCATCATCAGAAGGGTGAGTTCAGTACAATAAGATATTTTGAAAGAGAGACTATAGCCGCAAAACTTATTACAGTATATTGTTATAATTGTTCTATTTAATTATTAGTTATTGTTGATCTCTCACTGTGCCTGATTTATACATTAAACTTTATCATAGGTATGTGTATATAGGAAAAAGCGTAATATATACAAGGTTCAATTCCACCCGCAGTTTCAGGCATCCACTAAAGGTCTTGGGACGTATGCTCCGCTGATAAGTGGGGACCTACTATACTGTACATGACTTTAATCAGCTTGTTCTGCTAACACCTAGCTGAGGCACACTGTGTTAGGAAAGGCCGGTTGGAATCTCCCCTCAAAAACTGACTCCACCCATTCATTAGGGAAGACAGTACACATCTCGGCAAAGGCAAATGAATGAAGTTGAGCTTTGGAAGAGCAAATAATAACAACTTTGCTGATGTCCTATATTACATGTACATGATGTGCGTGCATTACATGTACATGTGATATATGTGTAATGTATGTCCGTTACCACTAATCTGGGTAAATTGAGAGAGTAAGTCAAAACTAACTGCTGTTGATGTGAGCTGGAGGCTAGGGCTTTGGGTAACTGTCCTGTGCTCACAGAAACTCACACCGTTGCCCTGTGAGATCTCTGGGAGTTCCTTTTTATTTATTTTTTTAATTTTAATGTTTATTTTTGAGAGAGAGAGAGTGCGAGCAGGGGAGGGGCAGAGAGAGGGGGAGACGCAGAATCCAAAGCAGGCTCCAGGCTCAAGCTGTCAGCACAGAGCCCGACATGGGGCTTGAACTCACAAACCATGAGATCATGACCTGAGCCAAAGATTCTTAAGCGACTGAGCCATCCAGGTGCCCCGGATCTCTGGGAGTTCTTAAATGGGCTCAGCATTACCACAAGAAAGGTGGTGCCTGGGGCAAATTGGTAAGTGCTAGCCGGATAACATGGGCATTCCTACATGGCCATTTCAACAATTACCTTCCAATTCCAGTGTTTAAGCAGTATGTCAACAGCACTCAGCAAAATGGCTTCTCCAACGACAGTGCATGTATGTATGATGAGAAAATGCATGAAGCTGCTTGGGACCATGGGGACCTTGGTCTAAAGACTTGAATTCTCCTTTCAGATTCCTTCTAATACTAGATTTTGGAGTGAAAGGTGATCTTTAAGCAAATGTGATTGTTTGAAGCCCGGGGAGATTCTTGCCATGCAGATACCATAAAGCAAGCTTCTTGAGATGCTCGCATCCCTTTTCCACATGAACTCCTGAGTAAATGGGCGTGAATAAATTCTCCCATATTAATCCTAACTTTTAAAACCAGACATTTGTTTTGAGTCATGCTTTGTAAACCATGAACTATTCTCTTCTTGGAAATGATTTCAAATAGCTAAAAATAGATGTGAATAAACAGACTTTAAAAATCTTTTTAAAAAATTCAGGAACCATTCAGAACGTGAATGTACTTTTGGCATAAGTCCCTCTCTCCAAAATCTCAATCTGGCTGCGATTTAACCTTTAATCCTGCTTTGGTATGAATCTAATATAACAAACTGTTACATCTGTCTATCTCTCTGCCTCTCTTGGCAATGCTGTGTACTGAATAAACGCCAATCAGAAAACACCAAGGGGCACTTAACAGAGGAAGCCCTGTGGCCGCCTCATACAACAGCTGCAGGAAGGGCCTATAATGAGGAGCTACTGTCTCCTCACATAAGAAATCAAGTTAGGATTTCAGAAAGGGGGTCTAGATAGCAGTTCCTCAGACTGCCCCTGAAGGTGAACTTGGGTGACAACCAGCAGGCACGGAAAGAAAACTCAAGCCCAGCATCCGAGCTCACCATTCCCTCATCTCTTGGATGCACCCTGAGATCAGGGGTGGATTCTCCATGCAGAAGCTCAGATGGAAGCATTTGACCATGAGAAACTTGACATCTTCGAACAGTGTTGATGGACGCATCTGTATTTGGTGCTGTAACAGAGGCATGGGGAAAAAGCAAGGAAAGGCAGCTACATGATGATGTTGCAGCCATGCTAGACATGATTTTCCCCTGACAGGAGTTTTTGAAGGGATAAGAATAAGGCCAATTTGGGGAATACTTTAGGAGCTAAGTGAAATGAAAGGTTAGGGGCAGACTGATGAGTGGCCACACTTCCATGCACCCCCATCCCTCCCGTCTTGTGACCACTGTGCTGGCAGACAATGAGATTATCTAACCCTTGAGAACATGGGATGTGGGTGGCTACCTCCAACCCTTCCATTTTAATACTATTTGTAACTCATGTGCACGTTTTCAGAGAAGAAACCAGGAAGGTGTGTTTAATTATGAGATCATCTTGAATACGTTAAATAATCCATCAAAATGTTGATCATCTAAAGCATGCATGAAAATTAATTTCTCCTTCTCTCTTTCTCTTTAAACCTGATGCTCATGGGGTCTCCATATCTGTGTGACCTGACACGGTTTGCCCTCTTCCTGTGCATATATGTGATAAACAGCTGACAGAAAAGGTAACTATTGTACACACTTTGCTAGATTTAAGATTCATTTTAGATTTTCTGCCTATAGCTGATATGTAAAGAAACTTTTTAAAATCCAGGCTTAGTTTACTGACTATAAAGGGGAAATAATTCTGTATAGTGTGTGTGTGTGTGTGTGTGTGTGTGTGTGTGTGTGTGTTTGCATGTCTATGGTACACAGAAAGGAAATAGCTTTTCTTGAGTGTTCCTTCCCTGCCCCTACCCAGACTAAGAGTCTATGTTACAGGTGACACTGTTTTTTTTCCCCCCAGCAAGATCACTCTTTCCCAGGTATATTAAAATAAACAATGGGTGGGTCTGATGAGGCTCTATTCTTGTTAAAAATTTGAGTAGAACTTATAGCAGCCTTTAATAAACTATAGGCTTCTGCAGTTTTAAATTGTTGTACAAGTGACTCTGATATGCTATCCCCTCTGCCCAACCAAGAGCCACCCGTCTAAACCAGAGGTTCTGAACACTGGCCGCACAATGGGATCGCCTGTGGAATTTAAGAAAACATTCCTGAATGCCCAGGACTCCCCCAGGCTGATTGAATTAGAAACCCCAAGGACAGGTTGGGAGCCACTTGTCTAAATGACCCATAATGCCTCCCTACTGTGTTTTACATTTTATCATTTTTAAAGCTCTTTCTCCTAATGATCTTTTTTGATTTCCAAAACAACTCTCTGAAGTAGATGGAGACAGGTAGTGCTCTTACCCACTCGGTGGATGAAGAAATTGATGCTCAGAGATGTTGGATAACTTGCCCAAGCCGATGTGGCTTATAATGTGAGAGTACAGCTTATCACGTAAAGGATGGGACTGGAATTAGAACCAGTTTTTCCACCTCTCAGCTTAGCTTTGTTTTATAATGCATTGCTGGCTATAAGGACTAAAGAAATGAAATAGTGGAAAACATATAAGGGAAGTTTTATCTAATTAATTTGTATATATAAATATCAAGTCAACAGGCTAAAAAAGTAAAATCAGACTAATGAATATATTGTGTCTATAGGCTGTAAGAAATCATCTAGGGGCACCTGGGTAGCTCAGCAGGTTGAGCGTCTGACTCTTGATTTCGGCTGGGTCATTCATGATCCCAGGGTTGTGGGATCTAGCCCCATGTGGGGCTCTGCACTGAGCATGAAGCCTGCCTGAGATTCCCTCTCTCCCTATCCTTCTGCCCCTCTCCGCCACTCATGCTTTTTCTCTCTCTCTAAAACTAAAATAAATAAAATATTTTTTAAAAAAAGAATCTATTATAGCTCTGGGCATTAGATCCCACCAAGGATGGTCATTTCACCTGTAGCTTCTGGGTAGAAGAATCGTGAATGCTGAGTCTGAATCTACATGTAAACAAAAATCCTATCATCTCCCCTGTTTCAGGTTCAGAAGTACCTATTTCTCTTACCTGTTACATATGGGTTTTCCTGCACTAATTGGAAATCCACGTCAATACTAAATAAAGGTTTTTCCATTTTGATGTCTTTCATTAGGAGGAAGAAATCGTTGACTGGTGGAGCAAATTTTATGCTTCCACAGGGGAACATGAAAAATGTGGACAATACCTTCAGAAGGGCTATTCTAAACTCAAGGTACCTGGGCCTGTGCTGCTGTGGGTGAGGGAAACACATCCATTGCAACTGACCATGGGCAGAGCTAAGTAGAAGACAAAAGGGGGTGATGGGGAGGGGCCCAGGGCACCTCTGGCTTCCTAGAGAGTCCTCTTGCAATAGGCTTTGGCTTTGCCAAGATTCCAGGAGCTTGAGGACAGCTGTTGATTTATGGTTATGTGACTGCCACTTTGGGGCTGGGGGCATCTGACAGAGGGTTGGGAATGGGTTGGCACCACACTAATTAGGCCAACAATTATCCAGTTCAACCCAAGGAACCCTAAAAGTCATGCTCTTACAGAACAGTGTGAAATGTCAACATGCCTGTCCTCCAAACAGGCATCCATTTCACCAGCTGAAAAGTTGATTCTGTTACATGGGTATAACATAGCATCACAACCATGGACACATGTGTCCAGGAGGAAGGTGAACTGTTGAGCTAGGCAGATCTGGCTATCTGTGATCTCCTGGTTTAATGTTTTGAGTTTCCAATTCTTCATTCCATGTTTCAGGCTATAATTAATGCGCTTAAGTAGAAGCAAATGCTAAAGTTTTCAGAACATTGCATGGGAGGAAAAAAAATTTTAAATGAGAAATATCTAGCCATTAAAATGATTTTCCCCATCAAAGTAGTAAAACCTCCACATATTTTCACCTTATCATAACATCTCAGTGCAGCTCAAGAAACACCAGCATGTAAAGAACCACTAATTTGGAAAAATGATCAAACTGGTCAGGTAGATCAGTCCCCGAACCACCTTCCCTTCCTCCCTCCTTTCTTCCCTCATTCTCATTCTTGTTCCTCCTCTTCTCCTGTTTCTGTTATGGAGGTATAATTTATGTACAATAAAGGAATCCATTCAATGGGTTGTGATAGTTGTATGCGTCTACGTGTAAACTGCCCCCCAAAACAAGGCAGAGAACATTTCCATCACCACAGAGAGCTCCTGTGCACCCCTTCCAGCCAATTATCCACCATCGCCCATCCCTCTTGGAGACAGCTGATCTGGTTTATCACCATCGACTGCTTTTGCCTGTTTTTACACTCCATAGAAATAGGCTTATACCAGATGTATTTTGTGTGTGTCTGGCTTTTTTAGCCCGACACAGTTGTTTTGAGATCCATCACGCTGTCCTGTGTATCGGTACTCTGTCCCTTCTTATTGCTGAGTGGCAGTTCATTGTACGGATATAATATCTGCGATTTGTGTATCCATTCTCCTGAGGATGAAGCTGCTTCAGGCCTTCTCATATCATGTGGACCTGCACGTGTTTTCATTTTTCTTAATAAACACTTAGGAATGCAGTCTCTGCATCATAGAGTCACTGGGTATTTAACTCAATAAGAAACTGCCAGATGTTTGCCCCAAGTGGTTGTGCCCTTCTACATTCCTGCCAGCGATGTGAGGGTTCCCGTTGCTGCATCCACACCCTCACGCCCACTTGGTATTGCCGGTTTTTTTTTGTTGAGACCCCACCTGCATTTTAATGAGAAATTAAGAAGCTGTTGATGGGGGCGCCTGGGTGGCGCAGTCGGTTAAGCGTCCGACTTCAGCCAGGTCACGATCTCGCGGTCCGGGAGTTCGAGCCCCGCGTCAGGCTCTGGGCTGATGGCTCGGAGCCTGGAGCCTGTTTCCGATTCTGTGTCTCGCTCTCTCTCTGCCCCTCCCCCATTCATGCTCTGTCTCTCTCTGTCCCAAAAATAAATAAAACGTTGAAAAAAAAAAATTTAAAAAAAAAAAAAAAAAAAAAAAAAAAAAAAAAAAAAAAAAAAAAAAGAAGCTGTTGATGGTTTTCAGGTATATGATTGTGAACTGGAGGATGTAACAGAATTCGGCGGCCTGACCGACTTTTCGGATACTTTCAAACTGTATCGAGGCAAATCCGATGAAAATGAAGATCCTTCTGTGGTAGGAGAGTTTAAGGTGAGCAACGTGTGTTTCTGTTCTGTTTCAAATCCACCTTTAATTTCTTTTTTTTTTTTTTTTTCAACGTTTACTTGTTTTGGGGATAGAGAGAGACAGAGCGTGAACGGGGGAGGGGCAGAGAGAGAGGGAGACACAGAATCGGAAACAGGCTCCAGGCTCTGAGCCATCAGCCCAGAGCCTGACGCAGGGCTCGAACTCACGGACCGCGAGATCGTGACCTGGCTGAAGTCGGACGCTTAACCGACTGCACCACCCAGGCGCCCCCACCTTTAATTTCTTTAGAGACCTAGGATAATGGACAGCCAGCCTCTGGGGCAGGGACATGTCCTCTGACATCTGAAGGATGCTACAAGGTGGTGACAAGAAAACGGGCCATGGGGTGGGGGCCAGAAGCCTCAAAGCCATTCTCAGTACATTTCCGTCATCCTGCCTGTGCCATCCAAGCTTGAGTCCTGCAGATTCAGCGTCGTCAAGACCTCATTTCTGCTCCCTGCCCCCACTGCCCCCTCCTCGCCTTCCAGCAGGACCACCAGGCAACTTCCTGACCTTTCTGCCCTACTCCAGTCCATTCCCCACGCAGCCCAACATGATCATGTTTCTTGACTCCTAAAAGATGTCGGGTTTCCACGATGGCTCAGGTCCCAACTCCTTCCTAAGGCGGAGCTGGCCTTCCCCGAGCTCCTCTGCTCCCTCGCCCTGGCGCACTGCTGCTCAAGGACCTCTCCCAGGCCCCAGACACACCTCGTCTGCTCACAACGGGGAGCCTTGGGACAGGCTCTTCTGCCTTCCCTCTCTGTGGTCTGACAAACTCCTACTCATCCTTTTCAAGGTCAGCTCAAGTGTCACATTCTTTGTGAAGTGTCCCTGGTTGCTTCTGGCAGAGTGACTCACTCCTGCTCTGGGCTCCCACAGGTCTGCTTCCTGCCACCATTAAAGCACCTTTCACACTGGGAGTATCAGCTTACGTGACCGCCCCTCCCTCCGACCACAGCCCGCAAATCCCAGGCACCTGTGCTGCTACTTCCCAACCCTTTCCAACAGCAGACATTGCTAATCGATCAGAACACTATACCCTACCTACCCTACCCATGTTCTCGGCATCCTTCTCACTGCGGCTTCCCACCAAGCAATCAAAGAAGGCCTAAGAATCAAACCTATCTAATATCCCTGTGCCAGACCGGGTTCCTTGAGTTCATTTTGGGGTCCCTGATGCCCGACACATAGTAGTAAGTGCTTATTACTTCACACTGCTTTGCTGGATGAGTGTAGCTGGAACTAAGACCCACATGTTTGGAATCCAACTTGAGTGCTTTCTCTTGTACTTAATTAAGCTCATTTCAGCATACGATGTATGGCCTGTCAAGCTGGCCTGATGGCTCACTTGTTCAAAAAACATTTATGGTGCCCCATAGACATGCCCGGCCCTGTGTTAGGCCTTGGAGACAGAGTGATAAACAAGACCCAGTTCCCACCCTCAGGAAGCTCCCAGTCTCATGAAGAATGTAGACAATAAGTAAACAAGCATGATGCAGAGGTCAGTGCTGCAGCAGGGGTGAGCGCAGAAGACACATCCAACCCAGAGGCAATCAGGGAGGTTTCCTGGAAGAAGAGACACTTTTTAGTTGAGACCTGAGGGATGAACAGGAGTTTGCCTGGGAGGTGGGAGGGGGCTTACAGGGGTGACACCAGAAAAGGGAAATCACCCTTAGCACTTTACTCGGTTTAAAAAATAATCACTTTTTGGGGCGCCTGGGTGGTGCAGTCGGTTAAGCGTCTGACTTCAGCCAGGTCACGATCTCGCGGTCTGGGAGTTCGAGCCCTGCGTCAGGCTCTGGGCTGATGGCTCAGAGCCTGGAGCCTGTTTCCGATTCTGTGTCTCCCTCTCTCTCTGCCTCTCCCACGTTCATGCTCTCTCTCTGTCCCAAAAATAAATAAACGTTGAAAAATAATCACTTTTGGGGCGCCTGGGTGGCTCAGTCGGTTAAGCGTCCGACTTCGGCTCAGATCATGATCTCACAGTTCGTGAGTTTGAGCCCTGTGTCGGGCTCTGTGCTGACAGCTCAGAGCCTGGAGCCTGCTTTGGATTCTGTGTCTCCTCACTCTGCCCCTCCCCCACTCGTGCTCGCGCTCTCTCTCTCTCTCTCTCTCTCAAAAATAAACGTTAAAAAAATTGTTTTAAATAAAAATAAAAAATAATCACTTTGATTCCTATCTTCAAAATATGTGCAGGGTTTTACTCCTCACCACCTCCTTTGCCACCATACCGGTCCAGCTCTGGCCTCGATTTGTGCCTGGTCTTCCTGTTTCTGCCCTGCCCTTTCTTCTTTGTAATCAGTTAAATACTTATTTTATCATCATTTTACCTTCCCTACTGGAAACGTGTATAGTGTAATAGACACTGTTCCCTTCACGAAAAGGCAGCCCCTGTGGCTGCTCCAGAATGTACGTGGCAGGGGAAGGCAGGAGTCCTCCGCCCGGGTCACCAGGGGCCTCGTGAGGATATCTGTGTGTCTCTCTCTTAGGGCTCCTTTAGAATCTACTCCCTGTCGGATGACCCCAGCGTGCCGGCCCCTCCCAGACAGTTTCGGGAATTACCTGACAGCGTCCCACAGGAATGCACGGTTAGGATTTACATTGTTCGAGGCTTAGAGCTCCAGCCCCAAGACAACAATGGCCTGGTAAGAGTTTGGGTGTGGGGCCTTCTCCTGTAGCAAGATAATTACAGTCATCAGCCACAATAATTGTCATGTTCTTTCTTTTGGGGCGTCTGTTATCTCACTAGGGGAAAGATACTCTATCCAAGCAATGTATTCAGGAGGACTGTCCCAATGGGGATTTATCCGAAAGCTTGAAGGGGCTTTGGTTCCTCTGGTTCATGCTTCTCATTTTACAAATGTGACCTCGAGGAGATTTGCGCAGTGCCTCCTCCCTGCCGCCGCCCCTTCACCCCTCACCACTTCTCCAAAGGCGGCTGGCGGTCTGCTGCACCAAGGGCCGTGTTGCTCAGACCTCAACTGAGGCGCAGACGCCACCTTTTCGTCAGTGTGGGAGCGGGTGTGGAGGCTACCTGAGTCTGCCCTGGAAACTGCCTTGAACTTGCACCCAATGGTGACACGACATGCCATCTGTTTTGTCCCCACAGTGTGACCCTTATATAAAAATAACACTGGGCAAAAAAGTAATTGAAGATCGAGACCACTACATCCCCAACACCCTCAACCCGGTTTTCGGCAGGTAACGAACATTTCTAAACGTTTCTCTGTCCTTTGTTTCTCCACGGCTTTTGAGTTAAGGATGTGACATGTGCCCAGCTTTGTTCTAGGCCCCAGGACCGTGACTAGGAACTAGACACATACTCTCATCAGCAGAGCAGGCAGTAAACACGTAAGGTCACAAATGCAAGTGAAAAGCGCCATGAAGAAAATAAAGCCAAGTCATAAGATGGGCTTCTCTTAGAGAGATCTGCTCTGAGCCTGGGAGGTCAAGGGGGCCAGGGCCCCGGGAAGGGGGAGGGGACAAGACCCAGAAGTCCAATACGCTTGTGGGTTGCAGACCAGAAGGACGGGCAGTGACTCACCTGTAGCCACGTGTTGGTTCTCACTCCCCGAATCCACTTTGTGCTTGTTCTCTGGGACATTCTAATTCCACTATTTTGGTCCAGTGAATGTATTAATGTGCCTGTTACCAAAACTGAGGAGGGGGCAGAAAATGGTGGGGTCCAAATGCCCCTCCGTCTTCTGTTCCTGAAGACTCTTAAAAAAGCATTAGTTTCTCCACCGTTACCACATCAGACTTGTTTCTGGGCTGCTACACCGATCTATCTCTTCAAGGAGATGAGGTCCTTCTCAAGGGGAGGGCACATCCAAGTCACCTCTAAATAGGACCCGGATTTTTTAGCTACCAGCTGCATCCACATTTAATAAAAGCTAATAACTGCTGAACTTTTCCTGGGTGCATGCACCCTCCGGAGACATTTATATGAAACATCTCAACTTCACAACTCTGGGGTGCTATTGTTAATCCCCATTTGACAACAGAAGAAACTGAGGCACAGGGAGGAAGAGTCTAATGTGCCCAGCTGGCAAGAGGTGGAGTCAGGTTTCGAACCCAGGCCATCTGACCGTAGCATCTGTGTGGTATCCACGTGAGGCTCTCTGTGGCTGCCACCATCTCATTCCATGGTCAGCCTATCAGCAGGGCAGGGCAGGGCAGAGGTCAGCAGCCCCACATTACAGGGGAGGGGCATGGTGCCAGAGCTCTGTCGACAGAGCTAGTACATGACAGAGCCAAGATTTAGGTAGGAATTCCTGACCAAGCCCCAGGCTTTTTTCCAACACCCTTGGTAATGCTTCATATTCATGGCAAAGCCACCACCTGTAGAATAAATGGTCTTTGTACAAAACGTTTGTGAAAACAGTGTTATTTTCCCAGAACCTTGCCAAACGGGAGAATACTTTGTTCTTGTTTGATGTGTGGCCTATATTTTAATTTCTGGCTTTATTATGTTGCCCATCCTCCTCTTTTCTACTCGTTTGTTGGTTCGCGTCCTTACGCGCTCTCTCGTGTGTGCGCCCATATGTGTGCACACACACCCGTCTTCATCACAGTCTCTCAGGTTCGCACGCACTGTTCTCCCTCACACACACTCACACCTTGTGACACACGCACACAGAACCGCACTCTCACTCAGCTCCTGAGCACACGCGTGCACACGCACACACACACACACACACACACACGCTGCCGCACACCCCAAAGCTGCCTGCCGGGGCCAGGGAATGGAAATAATCCTCTGGCACGGCAATATGATCATTTTCCTTTTCTTCCGCTGATCCAGCCCTGAGGTCTAGACAGGAAAAGGCACGCAGGGCAGGAAGGAGGGCTCCATGTGAGGGAGACAGGGAAGCAGGGGAAAGCCAGCTTTCACGGGAGAAAGGCGGCCCTGTCTGAATCGCACGTCTCTGAGGAGCCAAGCACAGGCTTAATTAAGTGGCAGGAAAAGTCTTGCTTGGAGCCCCCCTGCCCCCCCCCCCCCGGGAGGAAGCGACGCTGTCAGGCTGTGCTCAGCCAATCTGTGCCCGGTGTGTGTGTGTGTGTGTGTGTGTGTGTGTGTGTGTGTGTGTAGCCCCCTCTCAAAGGAGATGCCGCCTCTGCAGGCCCGTGGATGGCTCTTGGTCCCTAGGCTGATTCTTAGGGGGTGACTTTCTTCTCAGCAGAGACCCTCAGGGGTTCTGGGACAGGAATTCAGAAAGGGGCAACCTTTCGTGTGTGCTCAGCCATCGTTCAGTATATTCCCGTCACATCATAGCAACATCCAGGTCATGTTCAACAGAATGTGTGTCTTCTATAGAATGTTAATTGGTGTTCCAAGAAAAAAAGTATTCCTTCGTCAAACCAAGACACCTGGGTGAAAACAGATAATAGCTGCAGGACTTCTCAAAGCCTTTAGTTTGACCAGAGGAACTCCAAAACAAGTGGTTTTCTTTTCTTCCTTTCTTTCTTTTTTTTAACATCACAGCTACTGGGTTTTCAGCAATGCAGTCATGCCAAGTGCTTTCTAAACATTTCTTTGCCTGACCCTTATAACAACATGGGATGGTAGGTATTGCTGTCGCTGTTTTACAGATGAGAAAACTGAGCACAGAGAGGTCAAGTAACTGGCCTAGGGTCCCACAGCTAGTAAGCAGCAGGGTTAGGATTCAGACATATGTATTTAAACCCAAGCTCTCCCCCTAAGCAAGCATGTAACCTTGCATTATTCTTACTTCTAACACGTACTGCTTCTCAAGTGCTCCTACCCACTGCCACCCACCTGGCTGTCCCAGTCACCATGTCCTCCTCCAGCAGCCACAGTCACCGCCTGGGGACTCTCTGCAGAAAGCCTTGATTTGGGGTGGGGGGTTAATTAATTAATTTATTTTGAGAGTGAGAGAGCGTGTGTATGTGAGCACGCGTGGGAGAGGGGCAGAGAGAGACAGGAAGAGAATCCCAAGCAGGCTCCATACTGTCAGTACAGAGCCTGACACGGGGCTTGATCCCATGAACTGTGAGATCATGATCTGAGCCAGACTCAACAGTAGGTTGCTTAACAGACTGAGCCACCCAGGTGCCCCAGAGCCCTGGGATTTTTTTTGTTTGTTTTTGTTTATTTGTTTGTTTTGTTTTTGAGAGGTCTGGATAGAATCATGGAGATTCTAACATTGCATTTGCTTATTTAGAATGTATGAGCTCAGCTGCTACTTACCTCAAGAAAAAGATCTGAAAATTTCTGTCTACGATTACGACACTTTTACCCGTGACGAAAAGGTGGGAGAAACAATTATCGATCTGGAAAATCGATTCCTTTCCCGGTTTGGGTCCCACTGCGGCATACCTGAACAATACTGTGTGTAAGTTGTCCTGGCCATAAAAGTAGACAATTTGTCCCATCTAACATCAATACCTGGGGAAGCCTTGGGTCCCTACTTCTGTGCCTGACTTCACTGAACCACTCTGACTCAGATATATACTGTTTTTAATAACTGGACTATCTTCGGGAGAATAGGGCCACAGCATTGCCCAAGTCCAGGGCAATGCCCACCCCACCCCCCGATCAATTTTGTGATGTCCCTCTTTCCCTAAGTGTTTTCTATGGTATCTAATGAGATACAGCTTGCGTTTTCTGGTTTATGAGCTTGCCTATTACGATTACAGTGATTGCAGTCAAACCCCTCATTTTGATGGAGGAGGAAACTGAGGGGGGAGAAAAAGGATTAACTGGCCGGGGCCAAAGTAATTGTGGATTTTAGGTCTCTGAAATAGATTTCTAGGCAAAAGCCAAAGGGTAGAGCCCATTCCCTGCTCCGTCACTACATGGGGATGCCTGTAAGAATAAATAGGAGTATATGTGTATGAATCCAAGAAGAACCTCTCTGCCCCGTGATAACTCTGAGTGTGGACTGTTATTCACAGTTCTGGAGTAAATACCTGGCGAGATCAGTTGAGACCAACACAGTTGCTTCAAAATGTAGCCAGATTCAAAGGTTTCCCACCACCCATCCTTTCCGAAGATGGAAGTAGAATCAGATATGGAGGTCGAGACTATAGTTTGGATGAATTTGGTAAGTGCAAAACCATAGGCTGCAAGCTGGTTACAAAGTATAGCAACTTTGCTGGGTCTGCTTTGGGAGGGGGATGGGCAGAGCAGTGCCCTAATTATACCACAGGAGACTCCGCACACATGACTATCTAACAAAAGCCCCATTATAGCAGGGTTTTGCTGTCTTGTCAAGTGTCAAAGTGTACACATTTTCTTGTCTGTCTTAGGTTTCACTTGACCTTTTTAGGTCATAGCCACTGGAGCTTTGAACACAAAGTTCTAGTAATTAACTAATTTCTATGTAGTGCATAATTAGCTCATAATTTAGCTCAAAAGTGCTCAGATGGTAGTGCAAGAATTTCTCTTCCAGGCTGATTCCATCATTCTTCCAGCCCTTCTCTGAGAAGGCTCGGGGATGCAGGGGGTTTGTTTGAGGACTCCTCTGAGTTCACATCTGGCTCACGTCTGAGCTTGGGGTCTTGCTCTTTCTCCAGCAGTAATTTATAATACAATCGGTCCTGACACATAGCCAGCTAGCTGCGCTATGACAAAGCCTGAAATAAGCTTAATAGAGCATAAGAGCTGTGGCATTATTCACAGTGTTGCAGGGAGGGAGGGCTTCCCAGAGGGGGTGGCAGTGGAGCTTGCCTTGAAGGGTGCACAGGATACCCAGAGAAGGCTGAATAAAGACACACGGGGGTGAAGGTGCCTTCCTGATCCTGCACTGTTTATTCCTGACATTGTAAGAAACTATGCTTTGTCTTCCCATTTGAAGAGGACTTCTGCAAAAGGGATAAGGAATTAACTGGCAAGCAATGTGGCCTCATAGTTAAGAGTACCCCCAGATAATCAAACTCCCCCCAAAACTGTCTCAGTCACAACGATCATTCCAATTACTATTGTTACCTAACAAATCACCCCAAAACTTAGCAGCTGAAAAATGTCCATTTTGTTTTGCTCCCAGTTTTGCAGGTCAGGACGGGCTCACCCACTGGGCCGTTCTCATCTGAGTACCTCATGTGCTTGGCTGCTGTCAGATGTCGGGGGAGGGGCCAGGCGACAGGCATCCCGGCTCCACGGAGCTGGATGTCCAAGATGGCTCGCACACATGGCTGGCAGTTGATGCTGGCTCTTGACTGGGGCTAAGGATCAGAGCACCTACTCAGGCCTTTCCAGAAGAGCAATCTCTAGATACTCATGCTCGTTCCAGGGCAGATGGCTTCCCTCAAAGCAAGCATCCCAAGTGGACCAACCACAAGTCACGTGGCCTTGTATGCCCAGCCTGAGAAGTCGCACAGCATTCTTTCTCCACACTTCAGTGGTCAGATATGTCTCCAGACTCAAAGGAAGAGGACATAGACCCAACCTCTCATGGGAGAAGTGTCAGAGAATTTGAGGACTGTTTTTAAAATGCCACAGTAATGCTAGCTGCTATAACAATTAAACTTCCAAATGTCGGCGGCTTAACACAATAGAAGTTTACTTCTCAGAAATTCACAACAGGTATTCCGATAGGCAACAAGCCCTTGGCGTTTTGCAGCTCTGCCATTCTTCAACGCGGGCACCTAAGGTTGCTGTTTCTTCTGCCTCCAAAAGGCAACAGCACATAGAGTATCTTTCACGAGAGGGCTTTATTGTGTCCCATCTAGAAGTGACACACGTGTCACTTCTACCTGTGTTACATTCTAGCCAAACTAGGTTGTGTGTCCACACCTAACTGCAAGGGAGGCTGGGAAACAGAATCTGGCTGTGAGCCTCTGCCAGAAAAGTAGATACAGGCTGCTCTTACTTACACATTCTGGTATGTTCTGGCCCCTTTGGTGTTGGCAGCCCACAGGTCAGGTGTGAGACTGGTTGGGGTAGGGCCCATGGTCAAGAGCTATTACTATCAATGACTCCTTCACAAATCAAAAGTTCGCACACTGGCCCTGCCTGTCCAGTTTGCAGAGTCTGGTTGGAAGGGATACATGCCCCTCAGGGCAACTGTTTCAATGCCACTTTCTATTCCAGAGGCCAACAAAATTCTGCACCAGCACCTGGGGGCCCCCGACGAGCGTCTTGCCCTTCACATCCTCAGGACTCAGGGACTGGTCCCTGAGCACGTGGAAACGAGGACTTTGCATAGCACCTTCCAGCCGAACATTTCCCAGGTAAAAGAACGCTCCGTCTGAAGACCCATCCTCCACATCCCAAACGCAGTGGCAACAGCTGACACAGATTTGCCTCTTTTATCTCTTTCGGACACTTTTAGATACACAAGAAATAGAAGGGCAACTCAGATTAGCTTTATCCCAAAGGGGAAATAAATTGTCAGAATTTCCAGGTAGCTCACTAAATCCAGACAGGAGGGTGACTATGGCTCAGGATCTCTCCCTGTCTCTTACTGTTTCTCTCTCTGAGTTTCTGTTGTTCTACACACTTCCTGTGATCCCCTTCCTATGAATCGGAATATTGTAAAGAGTTTCTAAGGTTTTCATGTTATAATGTAGCCCCAATCTACTTCCAAATGTGGAAGGGATTGGTTGCCCCAACTTGGCCCAACTCTCCACCACTGGACTACTCAGCTGCAGCCAAGCAGGTGGGGTCTGGGGAAGCACTGTACTTGGCCCTACCTGGGTGAGGCGATACTCTCTGAGACCAAATTGCCAGGGAGGAAGCTGGGCTCAGTGCACAAGATGGCTCATCACAGGACCACATGCATAATGATGGGGGAGAATTAGTTTCCAGCATCTGGGGAACAGTTTCCAGAGAAACCAGGAGAGACATGGCAAATGACAGAATGATCCGGGTGGAAGCTTGTTACAAGGAAGCGTCCTGGAATGTGCCTGGGAGATTTGGATTCAGTAGGTCTGGGGTGGCTGGAATCTGAGTTTTAACAAGTACCTGGAGGGGTTCTAATGCAGGTGGCCAGGAAATCACACTAAGAAATATTAATCTAATGGATGCAAATCATGTTGACCCCACACAACTGTGGACAAGCTTATCTATAAAAAGTGGCCGCAGGTGCCCTGGGCTTACTAGTTTGTCACTCACTCCTTGCTTTTATTCTGTTCTACATTTTCATTTCTTCCTTTTCTTATTATTCCTTCCCGCAAAGAGCCCATTCCTCCTCTTCTCTCTCCTCCCACACCTTAAATAAAGTCTTAAGAAATTACAAATTTGTAATTACAAATAAAATCCACATCTCCCCTACACCCCTCCCTCAATCCCTTTTACCTACCAAACTGGACAGACTATAGCTGGGTCTTAGGAGACACCCAAATGCCTCATGTTCTGCATCATGCTTGATGTATTATAGAACCTTGAACCCTAGAGGTTAGTTAGAAGAGAGCCAGGATTGTAGGAAAATATATCCTTTTTAAGAGTTCCAGTTAAGTCATTTTGATCATAGCGTATTAGGAAGCCAATCTAGTTTCCTTGGTAAACTTCTTATAGACCAGTCTGAAGGCAGAGTCAACAAAACATCTGAAATCAGTTTGTGAAATTTCAGTTGCTTCATGGGGTTGATATAGTTTGTTAATGGCACCCCTAGCCCATCTGGAAGAACATTCTAGTCAGATAGATGGACCTGGTCTGTGGCAGGGGAAGACCTGCTCGGGACCTCACCAAGATGGCACCACAAGGGTCAGTTGGGCTTTCAGCCTCCCCCTTCTTGCGAGCCTCCTCCCAGGTGGTGGGCACTAGCCAGCCAATAGCAGGGAGTCCTCAACTTTGGGGAACAGTAATGTTCTTGTCGTTGTTTGGGTCTTTACTCTGAACGTGCCACGTTGCAAGTCCTTCTTTAACAAATTAAATACCATTTTACATTATTTTGATTTTCTATCCGGAGGTAAGTGGAGAAACCCTTGGATGTTACAAAACTGGGATAGCAAGTAGGCAATGTGACGAATAGAGTTCTGAGTGAGGGACTCAACTTTTAGTCATTGTAAGAGGGTATGTGAGCATGTTTGGGGTGGGGGGGGGAGGTGTTAGTGATATGAAGCCCCTTCATTAACCAGGGAACACTCAGACGATGATAGAGTGGGCGCATGCAGTCATCAGAGGTTTCTGGTGAGAGTGGGAAGTGGGTACCCTAAATGCCATTGAAGAGGGATGATTTCTCTTGGTTCGCTCTCCTACTCTACTCTTTTTGCCTTCCATGTGGACTAATAGTTAGCAGGCCCAAAGAAACAGTTTCACCTAGAAGACATGAAAGAAAGCTATAGGCTTCACCACTCATCATATAACTTAATTTCTCTTTTCATTTTTAAATGATTTAGGGGAAACTTCAGATGTGGGTGGATGTTTTCCCCAAGAGTTTGGGACCACCAGGCCCTCCTTTCAACATCACCCCCCGGAAAGCCAAAAAGTAAGTAACCGTGAGACCCTGCTCTATCGGACTGCGGTCTGGGTGCAAAATCACCTTCAAAATGTGCTCCTTTCAGGTACTACCTGCGTGTGATCATCTGGAATACCAAGGATGTTCTCTTGGATGAAAAAAGCATCACAGGAGAGGAAATGAGTGACATCTATGTCAAAGGGTAAGTTTAGCATGCTAGTTTGCCTCTGACAGACTCAAGGAACGAAACAGATGCTCTCCTTCATGAGTCATCATTATGAAAGGTGTCCATTCTAGGATCCTTGGTTATTTGAAGTTCTTCTATTCCATTAATGCAATCTGCTCAGGAAACTCCAGCAGGACAAAGGGAGAGAGAACAGAAAGAGAAGAGGAATCTCTGTGGATCTTGGTTATGAGCAATCTAGTAAACTATAGGAACTGATAAGCAGTTCTACATTTCTCTTTTAAGAAAATGAGTTAAGTTTATTAAGCCGACTTATTATTTCCTTTTAGTCATTCTTTTAGTCAGCTCTTTAGTCATTCTTTTTAGTCAGTTCATTTTTATTCCTTTTTGATACCTTGAGTAACTAGCCCTAGAAACACAAGTAAGGCTTGTTAAATTTCACTTTGTATATATTTTACTACCAGCAGCTAAAGTCCATGGGAAAGAGGAAACATTAGCATATTTCCAAAAAAAATCATTGATTCTACCAGCATTTATGGGATGCCTGCATCTAACATGTGAAGTGTCATAGCTGTTCATTATTCTGTTACTCGTATCATTCAATTCCAAATAGTCCATGTTGATGTTAGTTTCATGTTATGCCCTGGATCAAAGATGTTGAGTACAAAATGGCATAGATGATTAAAATGCCAGACTCGAGCCAAACTACCTGGATTGAAATCCTGGTACTTTTCCTACCAGCTGGGCAAGTTAGTAAACTCACTGTTTCCCATCGTAAAAGGCAGATAATGATAGAACCCACTGCTCTGGGATATTCAGAACATTGAGTTATTCAAAGCATTTAGGACAGTGTCTGGCAGATAGTAAACACTGGGTGTCTTAGGGTTCTCCAGAGAAACGGAACAAGTAGAGAGCAAGAGAGAGTGAGTGTGTGTGTGTATAGAGGGAGGAGGGGGAGGCAGAGAGAGAGGGATTTATAATTAGGAATTGGCGTACATGATAATGGAGGCTAAGAAGTGATTCTGCCATCCGTAAGCTGGAGACCCAGCAAAGCCCGTGGTATAGTTTAGGATGAGTCCTTCCTCTGCCTTTTGCTCTCTTCAGGCCCTCAACAGATTGCACAAGGCCCACCCACACGGGGGAGGGAAATCTACTTCACCGAGTCCACCAATTCAGATTCTACCTCATGCAGAAACACCCTCACAGACACACTCAGAATAACGTTTAATCTGGGCACCCTGTGACCAGTCACACTGACACAAAAAATGAACTATCACACTGTGTAAGTTAGCTAGTATTACTACTATTCCACATAGACCAGGTTTGGTTCTTTGATATGTGAAAGATAAGATTTGTTGAAATTTAATGCATTCATAAAGTGATAACAAAGTTTCCCTTACGATCCCAAGTGGCCCTCAGTCAAAACTTTGTTGAAGACATAATTACTATCATTTGAGCTCACTGTAAACAAGGAATGTTTCATCAAGTTCTTCATTATTCTTTCTCATTTCAGAAACTTATTACCATTCCCCAAGGAAAACTAATCCTAGCTAATTATATATATGCAAATTTATTTGACTCTCATAAGCATTGTTTTCTCAAATCACGGAAACAAACTCAGGTAATACTGGACTGAGAGAAAACTCTTCTAATCAAAGAATAAAAGCACAACCGAAAGTACCATGTCCTATTTGCAATTAAAATCCAAATACTATATGTGAAAAGATGAATTATGTGTAAATAGCATGCCTAGCACCGTGCACATGTGGGTGTTACACACAAAGTTATACGCATATGCACACAAATACATGGAGTAGTTCAACTTGTTTTAAAGTAAAAAATGTGAAAAGATTCCTTTTTAAAACTAAATGTGAGGGGTGCCTGGGTGGCTCCGTCGGTTAAGCGTCCGACTTTGGCTCAGGTCATGATCTCACAATCCGTGAGTTCGAGCCCCGCGTGGGCCTCTGTGCTGACAGCTCCGAGCCTGGAGCCTGCTTCAGATTCTGTGTCTCCCTCTCTCTCTGACCCTCCCCCGTTCATGCTCTGTCTCTCTCTGTCCCAAAAATAAATAAACGTTAAAAAAATTTTTTTTTTAAAATTAAATGTGAAAAGATTCAGGAAAAAAAGAGCGGGAAGAGCTTCAGAGGGTAAGCGGTCTGGGGAAGGAAGACGGGAGCACTTTCAGGATGTTATCAGGAAGCGAAGCCATTGACATCCTAGCCAAAGAGTGTGGACTCTGTTCAGCAAGTTAATTTAAAACCTTAAAAGTGAAAAAGAGGAATCTTTCAACTCATCTAGCTAGTCAGTTAATTAACTAGCAAAAACTACAACTATTGTAGTTGAATGATATTAGTAATACCACTACTAATAATAGGATCTAATGTTAGCAGGTGACCTTACGTGACCTTCTAGTCTCCATGGTCCTTTGAGGCAGAGTGACAGGCCTGGACTTTGGAGTCAGACCGACAAAGGTTTCATAATTCTTAATTAAGACTTAATTCTGTCTGTTGCTGGCCGTATGACCTTGTGGAAGTTATCTATTCTCTCTGAACCTCAGTTTTCTCATCTGTAAAAATGGAGATAGTTATGCAATTGTTGGGAAGAATAAAACAAGGCATGCTAATTAGTACTGGTTCACAGCAGATGATCCGTAACACAGTTAAGGATATCCCTCTTCCCGTTCTGGCCCTTCTAAGCCATGATCTTTCCTTCTGTCCCCATGTCGACCAAGTGAAGGGAGCACAGATTGTTAACCACATTTTACAGATGGGAGATGAAGCCCAGAACGTGAAGTGGCAGATTTCATAGCCAGGCCTGCCTCCTACTGAGAATCTCTATCTGTGGGGTCCAGGCATCAGTATTTTTTAAAAACTGCACAGTCGATTCCACTGTGATTCTAGGTGCCGTCAGCCTGCAGAACCATGCATTCTACCCCTTTACCAGGCTAACCTCCAGCGTTCCCATGGTTCCTAAAACACACACCCTCCCAACAGCCGGCAGATATGACAACAGTTTCCTCCCTCGTGTGTTCATTCATTCCTTTATTCATTCATTCATTTATTCCTTCACTGGACCTACTACATGCCAGCCACAAGGCAAAGGAAACTTTTCCGATGTCAAAAGTTAAGATGTTAAATTGTTTATGGAAGTGAATTTTCGGAGATATGCAGATGGAAATAACTTGGCTTACGTCTCCCTTGCTAGTCTCGTTAATGTGATCATAGGGCATTTAAGAATAATAAAAAAAGGAAGCTGTAAGATTACTTGAGTCATGCCTGTTTTGTTTGCTTAAATGAAATATGGAAGAGGAAATGCTAAAATTTTGAACTAACTCATATTCGTTAAGCCTATCAGCAGTGATGACAGACACTGATGAGTTATAGTTATAAAGACCAGCAGCATAGCCAGCAAGCCTCAGCGTTCCCAAAATAGAAGTTGTTGATATTTTCCAGAAAATGTCACCTTATCCCTGTTAACTGAAGTCTAAAGGGTTTCCTGCTTTTGGTTTTAGGGGAATTATATTTTATTTGGCTACAACCTGTGTTGGATGCAACAGAGCGCCTCCCCTTAATAAATCACCCCCAGCTCTGCAGATAACTGGAACCCACCCAAGAAAAGTGCATTAATTTCTTCTGCCCTTCACTTCCTTAATCACTGCACAGTTTTGTGGCTAGATTACCTGTCAATCCCGTGAAGCTAAGTCTGTTTGCTTCTGCTTTTCAGCTGGATTCCTGGCAGTGAAGAAAACAAACAGAAAACAGATGTCCATTACAGGTCCTTGGATGGTGAAGGGAATTTTAACTGGAGATTTGTTTTCCCGTTTGACTACCTCCCAGCTGAACAACTCTGTATCATTGCTAAAAAAGTGAGTTCTGAAATAGGCACATGGGAAGTGGGTGTCATGGACAGATACAGGGCATGTAGGAGCTGCTCAGCCCCTTAGGGGTCATGGGTCCAGCTCTCTCGTGATACAGACGGGGAACCTGGGACCCACAGAGGTGCAGATACTTGCCCAGGCTCACAAAGCTAGGACAGCTATTTGTGCAATTAGGAAGTATCTGGAACACAACGGTCCTTCCCAAACATGTTGGCAGCAGGGTGAAAGATCTAGTAAAGGGTAGATCCGGGGGTCTTGTATTAATATAGGCAACCACCTAAGTGTGTTTTTATATCACAGGGAGACTGATTTCTTCCCACGATAAGCAGAACTGTTTGACTCGTTAACCAAACAGGTGAAATATTAAAGTAGGTGAAATTTAGGGGTGCCTGGGAGGCTCAGTCAGTTAAGCATCCGACTTTGGCTCAGGTCATGATCTCACAGTTCGTGGGTATGGGACCCGTGGAAGGCTCTGTGCTGACAGCTCAGAGCCTGGAGCCTGCTTCAGATTCTGTCTCCCTCTCTACCCCTCCCCCGCTTACTCTCTGCTGTCTCTCTCTCTCAAAGTAAATAAACATTAAAAAAATTTTAAGTAGGGGCGCCTGGGTGGCGCAGTCGGTTAAGCATCCGACTTCAGCCAGGTCACGATCTCGCGGTCCGTGAGTTCGAGCCCCGCGTCGGGCTCTGGGCTGATGGCTCAGAGCCTGGAGCCTGTTTCCGATTCCGTGTCTCCCTCTCTCTCTGCCCCTCGCCCGTTCATGCTGTCTCTCTCTGTCCCAAAAATAAATAAACGTTGAAAAAAAAAAAAATTTAAAAAAAAAAAAATTTAAGTAGGTGAAATTTTCCTTTTACCTTCTTTATTAAAACTCAGCATCTGTTTTACCTCCCTCAGAAGCACTTCCCTGAGGGTTCAGGGCCCTCGTGGTTGATAAGACTCTAGTTACAGAACTCAACTCAAACTGGCTTATACCAAAAAACTGATTTATTGGTTCACATTACTAAAACGTCCAGGGATGGCTGGCTTAGGAATGCCTGGATCCCAAGTTGAACTGATGTCTTTAGAAATTGTTCTCACTTTCTCCACCCCTCTCTCTCTGTCCTCTCCTGTGGCCCTCCTTCTCTGGTGGAGGCAAGATGGCTGCCAGCAGCCCCAGCCACCTCCTGCCCTCCCAGAAACCTCAGCAGAAAGAGAAGAACTAATCCCCAGTGGCGCCAACCAGAGTTCTGGAATTGGGCCTCAGTGCCTCTGCCTGTTTGGGGTCACGTTCCCATCCCTGAACCAACCAATGTGGCCTGGGGATGCAGTGCTCTGACTGGTTCTGGGGTTAGGAATGGAGTTAGTTCTTCCCAAACTGGAGGTCAGTCCCCAAGGAAAATCTGGATGCTTTTTTTTTTTTCCTCCAAAAAGGAGGCCTCAGGTCTGGGCAGGCAATAATAACAGATGTCTTTTATGGGTCCCCTGTCCCATTCCTGTCCCCCACATTCTATAAACTTTTCCTAGTTCTGCCTGCTCACCTTCTCTCCCCACACCTGATCAAAATGCATCTGCATCATGTCCCATATAACCAGACCCGTCCCTCTGCTGGCCCTGCTCAGTGCTGACACTGTGGGGAGCGTTTTTCTGTGCCTAGTGAGAGAAATGCCTTCAAAGGGCACTGTCTAGAGACCTACTAGTTCAACCAGATGTCAAATCCTGCACACTTCCAGATGGTGAGGCAGACTGGCGAGAAGGGGAGGGACTTAGGGTCAAGTAGGCCTTTCTTACTTACCCACATCTACTGCTGGACCCCTCAGCGCCCTGAGTGTCACCTGGAGCCTGACCCCACACAGGACAGTCAGTGGGGCCAGGACGAGCTTCCTAGCCCCTCAGAGCCAGGCCCCCTGAGCCCTGCAAAGGGCAACATTCATGGAATGTCATCTGAAAAACAAGAAACAATCCAACCATCTTTTCTTCGAATTCATGAATCACTGGGGGATTCCCATTACGTAGGTGTGATTAGGCTGTGGAGGTGTTATTGTGGTTGGCTAATATTGTTTGGGCAGAGGCAGAGACCAGAGGTGAGAACTTAGAGGACCCTTACCCAGTCCTCCCTCCACCCAGCTTTAGAACGAGGAATCCGGGGGTCTTGGTTGACCGCAGCGTGTAACAAACAGCAGTATTGTCAAAAGCCAAAAATGTCAGGACATTTTAAACCTGCACTGAGAAAAGGGAGAAAGCTGGGTCCCAGTCTCCTCACCATCATGTGAAATGATGTGCTCAGATACCCACATGGGGTGGGAAGAAGGTCACCGAGCAAATGTGACACCCCAGTGGGTGATATTGTGGGCTGGCTTCGGACAGCCTGGCTGTTAGTCTGAGCTGGCCTAGTGGTCTCGGGGTGGGGAAGCAGAAATAATCACTCCCCAAACCCCAGGAATGGCAGCAGGAAGTCACGCTGATAGGAACATGGCAGGCAGGAAACCTTCTGTTTGGGGATTGCCTGGGGCAACCTTTTTGTCACCCAGCTGGTGGCCTTGAGACTTCCAGGAGAGACCGGCTGCCCTCCATACCATGGGGTAGAGGGGTGAGGGCAAGGGAAAGGGGTGTTAGAGGTGGGATGCAAAGGAGCGAAAAAGCCCCATGCCCTGATGCTGGGGTCTCGAGGGGCCCAAAGGGAAGGTTTCAGAGTTCAGTGGTGTCATTTGGTTTTTCTGTTTATCTTGTCATTTTAGGAGCATTTCTGGAGTATTGACCAAACTGAATTTCGGGTCCCACCCAGGCTGATCATTCAGATATGGGATAATGACAAGTTTTCTCTGGATGACTATTTGGGTAGGACTTACATTTGGATACTTTTCTCTAAGAAATTTTACTTTGATTTAGTGAAATCAATTAAAATTTGGAGTCAATTATTCAAATCTCCAATACTGTGGGTAATTAAGGGTTGGGGCACACTCACTGCCTGGATGTCCCCTGGGTGGTGTGGGCTGCCTGTCTTCTGTCCCAGGTCCTCCGAGAATTTCCTGCAGTGAACGTCACCCTTTTCTGCAGGCCCCATCTACTCTCAAGGGCCCCTAAGGAGGCTCTTGCACCAGCTCCTGTCTTGCCATGAAGACACAAATCCTGTCTTCACAAGGGGATCCCACACCCCTGCCTCCACTTCCAAACTACCCACTCTACCTCCTCAGCACCTCGGAATTGGCTCCCTCCTCCATGCTGCTCTCCAAGATTACTGAGGTTCCCTAATGTCATCAGCCATTGTTCCTTCCCCCAGGTCCATCCTCCTCTGTGGTTAAAGGCACTTACTAAACAACCCCCCCACCACCACCATGTTCCCTTTCTTGGCACACATGCTCCCCACCCCCACCCCCAGTGCATAATGCTCTTCTGATTTCTACTTTCCCAGGCCCGGGGTCTGCCTGGTTGGCCAGCTCTGTTTTTTCCTCCCCCTCTTTAAATACAGGCTTTTGCCTTCCCCCTGGGGTTCTCTGGCCCTTCCCCCAAACAATTTACACTCCCCACTCAGTTGAAGGTAAAGCTTCAGTGTTCACCTGTCAGCAAGGTATGACTCCTAAACCAGCACAAGGAGCCTGACCACTCACAGTGCCTCTGTTCAGGGCAGCTTGAGACCACTATGAGCAAATTTCAAATTTGCATTCAGTGGATGTCTAGTCTAGTCTAGTCTAGTCTATAGATGTTTAATTATTTTGAGCTTGTAGAAGAGCTCAGTTTATGTTTGTATCTTTGAGAATTAAACCGTGTCAACCTCTGTGAGATGCAGAGTGGTGGGTAGACACTTCTCTACCACTTTCCATCCTATCTGGAAGGAATTTTAAATGTCTACCAGGATCCCTTTCTCTAACTCACCCATCACCTGCTCAAGATCATTGTGTGCCTCTCCTCCGACAAGAACATTGTGTTCACTTGTGAACAACGGCTGATCCGTGGAAGCTTATGTGGATTTAATTGTTTCCTTGGCTAGGTTTCCTGGAACTTGATTTGCACCACACCATCATTCCAGCAAAATCATCAGAGAAATGCAATTTGGACATGGTTCCAGACCTCAAAGCCATGAACCCCCTTAAAGCAAAAACTGCCTCACTGTTTGAGCAGAAGTCCATGAAAGGATGGTGGCCATGCTTTGCGGATAAAGATGGCTCCCGTGTGATGGCTGTATGAGTATTTCCCAATTCGGGGTCATTTATTTCTTTCATCATTCAGGCTTTGCCCTCTATCAATCGATTTACTCCAGATAAAGAAGTGCTACATTGATGGGGCTTTAAGCTACAGGAGTGGTTTGTACTGGGATTACAAGAGAAGGTGGTAGATGCCGTGAGTGTATGTTTGGGGTTGCGTGGAAAGTGGAGAGATTGGAATGGTAAAAAGCTGAGAGCCCAAGTGGTTGCACCATATTTCTTTAGGACCCTCCTTCCCTGAGAAGGCTAATTTATCCAGAGTTCCAGTACAATTCAGTACAGGAAAGGGAACTTCAAACTCAAACTCTTGTTTAAAAAAAAGTAAATTTTAAAAAGGTGGAAGAAGCAGGGAGCCCTGACATCCACTGAACAAGAAGGCCATAACTTACAATTTGGAGAATTCAAGATAGATTGTGGTAGAGAAGCAGAAGTCTGGGTTACCATGCCATGTCACCAAAAACTACCTATTTCATCATGTATTATTGTCATTCTTATAACAGCTAACATTTTAGATCACTGATGATGAGCCAGACAACGTGCTAAGTGACTGCTTTATGCTCAAATCTTGTTTTTAAAAATAACTTTGAGGTATAATTTACATAAAATCAACCACACCCATGTAGAGTGCACAATTCCATGTGTTCTGACTGATACAGACACTTAAGAGGCCACCACCAGAATCAAGGATCCAGAACATTCCCACTGCTCCAGAAGTTTCCTTGTGCCCTTTGCAGCCTACTATCCCCTCCACCCCTGGCCCAGGAAACCACTTATCTGTTTTCTACAGAGTAATTTACACAGAATCTCATTTCGTTCTAGACATTATCTCCAAATTGTAGATTTAAAAAACAGGCTTGGATATAATATTATAGGTCAATTATACTTCAGTTAAAAATTTTTTAAAGTTTTCTTTATCAAACAAAAGAATAAAAAATATTGCTGAACTAAGTAAAACAAAAACAAAAGCCCCCAAAACAGGCTTGGAGAGACGTAGCAACTTGCTGCGGGCAGACACCTCATTTTGTCCGACTCATTAGCATAGGAGTCATTTGGCTCCACCCCCTAACCAAGTGCTGGGGTTGGGGGTTCTTAGGCTGCCGTGACCAAGTGGGCATTCTGGGGTCCTAGAAAGCCCATTACGAGCCTGGCCATAGAAGTGGGCAACTTACTAGACGTCTTTCGGCTTCAGTGTCCTTGGGTGCACATGAAGGAAATAGCAGTACCTGCTGTATAGGGTTGCTGTGAGCCTTACATGAGATTATCCACGTAGAAGGCTTAAACAGTATCCAGTGCATCACTTAGGAACCTGTAAAAACACGAAGGCAGCATTCATTCGTTCACTCATTCATTCATATATTCAGCTAGTGTGCATCGAGTACCCATGAAGTGTCAGCCCTGCTCCAAGCAGTGGGGCTACCATGGTTAAGCAGGAAGCATGCGGACTCTCTGGGAGCCTACAGTTAATGCTCAAGAAGTATTAGATATTGGTATTAGCAGTATTTAGGTTAATCTGGGTCCAAATAAAGTTACGAAGGGTAGTGTGTGAGAAGGCAAGGAGATGGCTATGAGAGAATTAGATGATGGGGTACAGAGAATGAAAAGCAGGGACCGCGGGGAGGGAAAGCAACTTTTCCTCTCAGTTTCCCACAAGGAGTCGGTTCAGAAACACATGGAAGAGGAAATGCGATGAAATCTCTTGAGGAAAATTTAAGGCAATCTAAGGATTGTTTTACAAGAATAAAAATCATTGCTCAGGGAATACTCCTTGGGTTGAAGTGAAAATATTTGTGAAACGTGATGTCATGTGTTTAACCTGTTCTGCTTTACTGAAGGGGAAAGTGGAGATGACGTTGGAAATCCTCAATGAGAAGGAGGCAGACGAGAGGCCAGCCGGGAAGGGACGGGATGAACCCAACATGAACCCCAAGCTGGACCCACCAAAGTGAGAGGCCCTCTTTGTTCTTCACAACGTCTGATCCCCAAACACCTGCAGTCTGAAAAGCCCCCCTTCCAATGCACTTAATGGACTGGATTCACTGTTGTCTTAATTTTGTACTTAATGGGGGTGGGGGATGGAAGAGCCCGGTGATCTGGCTTCATTTTAACCCTTGTCCCTTCCCACAAAACCAAAGTGCAGAGTATCTTCGGCATCTTAGGAGGCTATAAAATGTTAAAGAATCTTTCTCAGCCAACTAAGGGGAATAATATCTTTTCTTGACTTTATAAATGTTATTTATTAATTATTCTCTAAACTGTGTTAGGTTCTGAGGTAAAATTCCTGTCCCACCTGAACTGGCTAGGTAAAACCATTTCTTTGCAATGCAGCCGGCCAGAAACCTCCTTCCTGTGGTTCACCAACCCGTGTAAGACCATGAAGTTCATCGTGTGGCGCCGATTTAAGTGGGTCATCATTGGCCTGCTGATCCTGCTGATCCTGCTGCTCTTCGTGGCCGTGCTCCTGTACTCCTTACCGGTGCGAGTCCTTGGCCTCTCGTCTTGGCGTTTTGTGTGTGAATCACAGTCTGTCATCTAACTTGGGTCTGGCCTTGGTTGCTCTTCAGCAGACTGACCTACTTCGTGGTTGTGGTGCCGCAGCCCTTCAACATGTGGAAATTTTGCAGTAATGCGTGTTGTGATAAGCATGACATTCTTAGGGTTTCATAATTACAGGCAGAACTTCCTGGTTGGAAGAAAAAACTTTTGGTTTCAAGAATTCTAGGAGAAACCCCTCAGACCTTTAGCAGTATGTACCAGGACAATAGCCAGCATTTCTGACTGATCTTCCTGCCTTCACACTTCCTTGGTCCAAACCATCCTGTAAGCTAACTCCTTATCCTAGCATTCACAGATTCCCCCCAGTATGGGCTCATTGTAGGTCTACACTAATCTTGAACTTCACTCAAACTAGCTAGTTCCCCCAACCCCCAGCAGGTATTGCCCTTACCTGACAGGATGCCTTTGCCAATGCTATTCGCTTGCCTGTGTCGTGTCTATCGAAACTTTCTTATTTGTTCTTTAAGGCCTGCATCACATAACCTGTCCCTTAAGTTTTCTTAACCACCTCAGTCATAAATGGGAGTCTAAATGGGAGGTTTGCCAGTGTGCCTAGAAGTAGTACCTCCATTCTTTCATTCAAGGAATTTATTGAACATCTACTACAGGCTAGGAATTGGGATGTCAAGATGACCAAGGCATGATTTCTGCCCATGAGCAGTTCATGGCCTGAGGATAAGCAGACATAGGAACAAGTCAATTACTATGAAAGGCAAGCTATTATGGACATATGAACAGAGTATCATAGGACCTCATTGCTGAGGATGGTTTCACCAAGGAGGGGGCATTTAAGCCCATTTTGCCAAGTGGAGAAGGGATAGTCCAGGCATTCAAAGACCCTTACTTCGATTCATATTAGTAATAATACAGCTGGTTTTGTGTAGGGTGGCATAGTCACAACCCCAACAGCAGAGATTTTAAGTCTCTATTTTTTCCCAGTATACTTTGTTTGTTAATGCACACACACACAATTTTCTAGTTATAAGTAGTCCAATCTGTCTTGACCATTTAAAAAAAAACTCCTCAGTTATTTTTACTGATTTAGATTTTATTGACTCAAACAAGTGGTTCCCAACTGGGGGCAATTTTGCCCTCAGGAGGATGTTCGGCAATGTCTGGAGGCATTTTGGTTGTCACACCTAGGGGTGCCCGCGTGCCCCTGGCATCAGGCAGACAGAGGCCAGGAAAGCTGCACGTCTTGCGATGCACAGGACAGTCCCCAGCAATAAAGAATCACGCAGTTCTAAATGTTGGTAGTGCCAATGTTGAGAAGCCCTGACTTAAAATATATACATTTTTTAACATTTTTGTTTCCTTTTCAGAACTATTTGTCAATGAAGATTGTGAGGCCAAATGCATAATGAAAGCAAAGGCTTCTTTTCAAGTCATCCAGCAATGAGGGAATCCTGTCTCTGTTACGGACCGAAACCAAGAGTGATTTTGTGTCTGAGACAACATCGCCGTGACTTGTCACATTACTTCACCGAGGCCATCAGTTCCCGGAGGGTCTAGGTCCTGGAAAGTCAGGCCAACAAGCAACATTTTTATTTTCTTATCTTGTGAAGTATTAAAAAGTTTTAACCATGTTTTTCAGGATATTTTTCAAGGTGGCTGGTTCCATTTAAAAAAGCATCATTTTTACGTGTCCTTAATTTTATAATTCAATTTTTAGAAACTGCTGAAATCAAAGTGGAAAAATTTCTGCACCTTAACTTCATATGCTTATTTGTAATCAACAAAAAGGACTCTGCGTTATAAAATATTTAGCATAGCTAGAGTAATTCTTATTTATGCCTGCAGCCATTGTTACGATATTTTCTACGGATGAATGTCATGAGACTCTATTCAACCTCTGTGATGGACTCAAATAAAAACATTTCACCTTTGACACATAGCTGTTTATTGTAGCTGTGGGCTGAGTTGGGAAGGATGCAGTTTCCAGTCCTCTGGGTCTCAGCAGATGGAAGGCCACAGCATCCCACTTGGCTGTAAACCTTTTATATATGTGTGTTGCCAAATCCTAGCCAGTGGGCCAAACTGAGGCTAATATAATAAATCACAAAAGCTAACAGTTAGCAGAAGTACTCACTCTGGGGGCACCTCGGTGGCTTAGTCGGTTACGTGTCCGACTTCGGCATGTCATGATCTCACGGTTCGTGAGTTCGAGCCCCGCGTCGGGCTCTGTGCTGACAGCTCGGAGCCTGGAGCCTGCTTCGGATTCTGTGTCTCCCTCTCTCTCGGCTCCTCCCTTGCTCATGCTCTGTCTCTATTGCTCTCAAAAATAGATAAAACATAAAAAAAATATTTTTAATTAAAAAAAAGTCCTCACTCTGTGCATAGCATTGTTTCACGTGCTTTATGTTTATTAACTCATTTAATCCTCCAGATAATCCTATAAAGGTAGATAATATCAACTCCATTTTACAGTTGAAGAAATTGAGGCACAAAGGTTAAGTACTTTGCATAAGGCCACACAAACAATCAATGGTAGAGCTGGAATTGGAACCCAGGCAGTCTGGTTTCTTCTTCACTTCTCTTAACCACAACATGATACCACCGTGGGAAGGCTATCAAGGGGAGCACAGGGCTGAATGGTCAGGTGACGAATGACAGTAGTGACCCAGTGTGGCTCCATGCCAACACCAAACACAGCGTGCCTTCTAGAACATTGTCCTGATAATATTTGAGACCACAGTGACATCGTCAGATAGTTCTATTCGAAACACAGAGCCAAGGGGAGCAAGAAATGGTACAATAATGGTGATACTTTTGCACATTTAGACAACATTATACCACAGTGGTGACTATCTTAACATTATTGCCGAGTTGTTTCATATTTTGGGCATTTTATGTTCTCAGAATTTTAACATTCTAGTGTGCTCAATACATAAAATGGCTGACAGAGCACTAACTAAATCAGAATGTTCACCCTTCCCCCAGGCGCCTTGTATTCTGTCCCTTGAGTCTGGCGATGGTATCTCCCACCCGAAACGCCTCCACCCACCTGCACTGGTGGGAGCAGTGCCCACCCTTGAAGTTCTTGTTCAAATGCCACTTACTTCTTACACCTCCTAGGCCTCAAAGTGATCCTTCGATATCAGATGCAAACATATTGGTACAACCTTCCTGGAGATATGTTTAAAAGCCTTAAAAATGTTTGTGCCCTTTGACCTGGTAATTTCACTCCTGAGTATTAACTCCAAGGAAATAATCAGAAAGACAGCCAAAGGTTCATGTACAAAAATGGCACATTACAGTGGGCTTTCTAAGGGCACAAATCAGAAACCTAAATGCCCAACTACAGGGGAATGGTTGAATATATGGTGCAATCCCTATATTGGTGCACAAATGAAAACATATCAACTTTTAAAATTTTGTTACTGACATAGGAAAATGCTGATATGTGAGAAACAAAAAAAAAATCACAATACAAATATAAAATAAGCCCCCAAATACATGTGTGTCTATAAGGAGAGGCATCAAAATATTAGCAGTATAAGGAGTTTACGTGAGATTTAGATTTGGGCATATTTAAGTCATTTATAAAAGTAAATCAACATTGGAGGTTCATAACAATTTTTTTTACCTAAAACTAAGGGATCAAGCTTTGACAAATATTGCCGTACTTTGTTTCACCTTATAGCTCTATAGGTGTGGCTCGTTTTCACAACCAACTGTAAGCTCCTTTAGGACAGAGGGTGCCATGAAGCAGCAGGCCTGGATTTGTATCCTTGGTCATGCCTCAGACTCCTCTGCAACCTGGGAACAATAGTGCCCGCCTCACTGGATTAAGGTGAGGGCTAAATGAAATCCTGTGTGTCAAGTACCTTTACAATATCTGAGGCCCGGTAGGCACTCGATGCATGGACGTTCGGTATTACATCAGATGGGTAAAAATCTGATGTTCTAGTCCCAAAAGCAGATAAAAGCCGACTGTTTTCCTTCTAAGACTCACCAAATAGGAGAAAAGCAAGATCTAAGACTATCTGCTACCTCCTCAAGGCCGAGAAAGAAGGAAGTAGGGGTCTCAAGGCTGGGAGGTAGGAAAACAAGTCAGTTCTCACCAATTCGGGTGGTTTTGTAGAAGTGGTGTGTGGGTGATGGCAGGGACACCTGCGTCCTTCCAGTGGTTTCTGCTCCCGTCTGGCGACCAATGGGCCCTCCCTGTTATGGGGTTGACAGATGTCATCACAGCTCTCATGAACAGTCACGGGCTAGCCTCCTAACCCTTTGGAATTATACTGTACCCACACCCAAACTACTTTTTTACAATGTCACATCATCTTGCTTATGATGAACAGAAAAAAGGTCAACAGCTTTCATCTAATTTAGGAGACACTCTAATGATGTAAAGGATACAAATGTATTTAAAATGGAATTGTCTTGGAGAAAAAAAAATAGGCTCCAAAGAAGACCACTGTTCCAGGCAAGGTTGTTATTTTGAACATTTAACAATCAGTATGGCATTGACACCAGCCAATCAGAACAGGTGCTTTACCCCGTCACAATGGAGAATGGCTAGTAAAAGCCTAGAACCACCATACCAATACGTGCAGGTTGAATATTAGCTTTCCTTCCAGGGAACCCCACCAATATGTCCTCCCACAGTGCCTCACTCAAGGAATACAGGCATACCTCAGAGATATTGCAGGTTTGGTGAATGTAGCAATAAAGCGAGTCAAATGACTTTTGTTGGTTTCCCAGTGCGTATAAAAGTGAAGTTTCCACCATATTGCAGTGTATTAAATGTGCAGTAGCATTATGTCTAAAAAAATAATGTACATACCTTAATTAAAAAAAAAAAAAAAACTTTGGTGGGGCGCCTGGGTGGCTCAGTCAGTTAAGCGGCCTACTTCAGCTCAGGTCATGATCTCGCGGTCCGTGAGTTCGAGCCCCGCGTCGGGCTCTGTGCTGACAGCTCAGAGCGTGGAGCCTGTTTCAGATTCTGTGTCTCCCTCTCTCTGACCCTCCCCTGTTCATGCTCTGTCTCTCTCTGTCTCAAAAATAAATAAACGTTAAAAAAAAAAATTTTTTTTAAACTTTGGTAAAAAAATCCTAACCGTCACCTGACCTTTCAGAATCCTAATCTTCTTGCTGGTGGAGGCTCTTGCCTCTATGTTGGTGGCCACTCACTGATCAGGGTGGTGGTTGCTGAAGGCTGGGTGGCTGTGGCACTTTCTTAAATTAAGACAACAACGAAGTTTTCTGCATTGATGTGCTCTTCCTTTCATGAACGATTTCTCTGTAGCATGCGATGCTGTTTGATAGCCTTTTACCCACATCAGAACTTCTGCCAAAACTGAAGTCAGTCCTCTCACATTCTGCCTTTGCCTTATCACCAAGTTTATGCAATAGTCTAAATCTTTTGTCGTCATGTAAACAATCTTCACAGCATCTTCACCAGGAGATTCCACCTCAAGAAATCGCTCTCTTTGCTCTTTCCTAAAAAGCAACTTCTCATCCAAGACAGTTTCATCATGAGATCGCAGCCATTCAGTCCCAGCTTCAGGCTCCACCTTCAGATTCCAGGTCTCTTGCTCTTTCCGCCACGTCGGCAGTTACTTCCTCCACGCCAGTCCTGAGCCCCTCAAAGTCATCCCTGGGTGCTGGAGTCAACTTCTTCCAAACGCCTGTGAATGTTGCAATCTTGACCTCTCCCCATGAATCACAAGTATTCTTAATGGCATCTAGAATGGTGAATTCTTTCTGGAAATTTTTCAATTTATTTTGCCCAGATCCATCAGAGAAATCACTATCGGTGGCAGCCACAGCCTTCCAAATGTATTACCTAAATAATAAGAATGGAGAGTCAGAAATGACTCCTTGATTTATGGGCTGCGGAACAGATGTAGTGTTAGCAGCTATGAAAACAGCATTAATCTCATGCATTTCCATCAGAGCTGTTGGGTGATCAGGGGTACTGTCAGTGAGCAGTGATACTTTTGAAGGGATCTTTTTCCTGAGCAGTAGGTCTCCACAGTAGACATAAACCATTCAGTAAACCCTGTTGTAAACAGATGTTCTTGACCAAACATCTTTGTTGTTCCACTTATAGAGCACAGGAAAATTCAGCGTAATTCTTAAGAGCTCTATGAGTTTGGGTATAGTAAATGGGCAGTGGCTTCAACTGAAAGTCACCAGCCGCATTAGCCCCTGACAAGAGGGTCAGCTTCTCCTTTGAAGCTTTGAAGCCAGGCACTGACCTCTGTAGCTACGAAAGTCCTAGGTGGCATCTTCTTCCAATAGAAGACTGTTTCCGGTATACGGACAAATCTGTCATTTAGTGTGGCCCCCTTCACGAATTGCATTAGCTAGATCTTCAGGATAACCTGCTGCAGCTTCTACATCAGCACTCGCTGCTTCACTTTTATGTTACGGAGACGGCTTCTTCGCTTAAACGCCATGAGCCAACCCGGCCTCAAACGTTTCTTCTGCAGCTTCCTCACCTCCCTCAGCCTTTACAACACTGAAGAAAGTTAGGGCCTTGCTCCAGATTAGGCTTTAGCTTAAGGGAATGTTGTGGCTGGTTGGATCTTCTATCCAGACCGCTAGACCTTTCTCCGTATCAGCAATGAGGCTGTTCTGCTTTCTTATCCGTCGTGTGTTCACTGGAGTAGCACTTTTAATTTCAAGAACTTTTCCTTTGCATTTGCAGCTTGGCTAGCTGGCTCCAGCCTCTGGCCCCTCTCAGCTTTTAACAGGTCTTCCACACCGGGCGTCACCATTTCTAGCTGCTGATTTAAAAGGAGAGACATGCCATTCTTCCTTTCACTTGGAGGCAACTATAGGGGTATTAGTTGGCCTAACTTCAGGGAATTGAAATTATTGTTGTGTCTCAGGGAACAGGGAAGCCTGAGAGAGGGCGAGAGATGGGGGAACAGCCAGTCGGTAGAGCAGTCAGAACACACACGTTTACTGATTAAGTTTGCTGTCCCACATGGGCGCAGTTCATGGCGCCCCCAAAACAGTTATCATAGTAACATCAAAGAGCGCTGATCACAGATCACCATAAAAAATAGAATAAAAGTGAAATTGTTTTAAATTAGCAAAATGTGGTGCAGAGACACAAAGTGAGCAGAGGCGGCTGGAAAAACGGTGCCAATAGACATGTTCGATACGGAACTGCAACAAACCTTCAATTTGTGCAAAACTCAATACCTTGTGAAGAGCAATCAAGTGACATTCAGTAAGACAAGGTTTGCCTGTAGTTGCTGAGTGGGTAAGTGAACAGCTATAAGGAAAGTCTTTTCCTCCTTTGCCTTGAGCAACTGGAATGCACTAGTGTGGTTCCTTTGAGTAAGTGGCTGTGAAGCTCCATTAGGAATGAAATAATTCCCAGAGAGAGTATTAAGCTGGCTTTCTGGGTAACACCCTGCCCCCTCCTCCCATCCCCCCCCCCCCCCGAAAATGCTTCATCTTGTCAAAAGATAATGGTCCCTCATTTGAGGTTGTTAGCCGCCTGGTGACCTATAAATGATAGCTAAAAGCTGGAACTAATCACAGTCCAGTCAGATTGTCGCTTCGCTGTGAATTAAATACCACTTAGTCCTAACTGATTCTAGCAAGTGCCACCATTACCGTTGGAACCTTCATTAGGAAAATAAATCTCCATCAATGTCTTGGGGTTGACAGGGAACTGAAAATCCTGACAGGCTAACACTTGATTTTGGTTTTGTTCCCCCTTTCTCATTGTAGGGTGAGGGGGAAAAAATACATATATATACACACACACACACACACACACACACACACACATATATATATATATCACAATTATATCTGCATGTTGCTTTAAAGAGCTATTTAAAAGGTGGGCTGAATTCTGGAGCCCATTTTGGAAAGGGAGTGGAGGGGAGCTGAGCAGTCTGGTTTTCCAGCTGCTGTGGCCAAGTGGCAGTTCTTTGCCCCTCTGAGTTCACCCCAGCTCAGAGGATTGTTTGTCCAAAGACTGGAGCTGACTTGTTTCACCACTGTTGAGCAGATGTTATTACAAATACAAGGAGAAGGCAAGGGTGCTTTCCAGAAACTGCTGTTCAGTTCAGAGAAAGTACAACCTGACAGCCATATGGGGAACCAGCACTGACAATGATTTCAAAGTTTAAAAACCCTCTACAGTTTAAATATTTCATGCTAAATAGATTTCTTTGTGCAGCCAATACGTTCAGGACTGGGGACCACATGCACGTAGGCTCCTCAAGCAGATGAAAATCCCGTTCCAAAGAATGCTTTTCAGAGTCTGCTTGGATGGAATTAGTTCATAATGGAGTCGATGTTGTAAATAGATTAAGCACCCGCCATCTTTGCAGCCGAGTTTTGTGTTTGTTTAGCGTTGAATGGCAACTCCCTAATCTTTCTTAGGTTAAACATAATGGTGTCCCAAGGAAGATCAAAGGAAGGCTGCTTTTCCCTTGGATATACATCCCCGAAATGAAATGCCAGAGTTCATGAAGTTCAAGAAAAACACAAGAGAAACGTGTAGCACAGACTAACTGTGAGACCTGACGAGTAAGGGAATGTAATGAAAAACACAGGCCTGCCATATGTATGGTCAAACTCATAACTTCAGGGGTTCAGCTTCGTAGGAGATACAGACTCCAGATTTTTACTATCTAAATAAACTTAACAGGAAAGAAAAATTATAATTTTTTTGGGCGACTCCACGGTAAATTGAATACTTCTCAGGGCAACCTGATTTTGCCAGAGTTTATCTCGACTCCTTAAAAAGGCCCATTCAGCCCTTGACTAATATTAATGTGCTACTTCCGTGTGTTTTCACAAAATCTGAGAGCCAAACCCGTAATCCTCTCCCCGTCATATTTCAGCTCAGTCCTGCCCCGGTAATGATCAGGGAGAGGACCGGGAATATCCAGCTGGATCCCGATGCGGCACGGCAGCCTCTCAGAAGAGGTTTCACTTGGGTCGACAGGATAAACAAAATGAACGGGTGGAATCCTGTCTTCGAGAACATGGGGCCAAGGGGTTGCAGACGTCTGGAAGCCTGTGAGCTCACCCGGTTGGTCACGGCACAACCCTGTGACTTTGGACATCTCCTCGTCGGCCTCCTTTCCCTTGTTTGTGAAAGTCAATGCTGAACGAAATGAGCCTGTCTGTCCTGGCACTGTTTACGGTTCCACTTCTCTGTGGCTTGGTTTCCTCACCTGGAAAACTGGGACAATAATCCTCATAGAACGATTACGAAGATAAAATTATTACAAATATACGCAGAAGTGTTTAGAACAGTGTTAGGAACAAAGTAAGTATGCAATGTATTTTAGTTAGTATCGCAAGGATCATCGATCATGGTCATTACCACAGGACAAGAAGAGCCAAAGAGATATGGGCCCAAGCGCTTCATCCATGTTCTGCTTTTGAAAAATGTAGCTGGAGAAAGGATCTGAGTTGCCACTATCCCAAACGATGCTGATTTCCTTCTGAGTTCTAACTGCATATCTGAAGTACAGAAAACAGGTAAAACCGCTAAGAGACTAGGACCGTTCCCTCCACCAAATTAGAGAGAATTACCATATGACATAGCAAGTCCACTTCTGGGTGTCCACATTTTAAAATTAGCAAAATTAATAGTAAAAAAATGTTTTGAGCTTTTCTTAACAAATTGTAATTGTCAATACTTCACAGTGGGAAGAAAATAAAAGAATCAACTGGAAGTCCCCAGGCTGGGTAGCTCTCTCAGCCTGTATCCCCCAACACAGCCATGCCCCTGCCCTGTCCACTCAGGGCCTCCCTCCCTCCTGGACCCTCCTCACTCTCCCCAGCTGCCCAAGTCAGCCACAAGACCAAGGTTCCAGGAAAGTACAGTTAGCTGCTTTTTCAAACACACTCCTCTCGGAAAAGAACATGTGAACAGCCAATATGGAAAGAAGCTTACTCTCGTTAATAAGAAGGAAAATACAAAGCAAAGCCACAATGAGGTGTCCTTTCCCACTCCCCAGATGGGCAAAAATTTGAAAGTCTGACATCATCAAAGATTCATGAGGGATTGAACAACGTATATTTTGACACAGCTGGTGGGAGGATATATTGGCAAAACCACTGTAGAAAACAATGTGGCATTATCTGCTAACAGTGGCATTCCCTGCTCCGTGACCCAGAGACTCCATGCCTCAGTTTGTATCCTAGAGAAATGTTGACGCTCAGCCACCTGCAGACGGAAGAATGTTTGAAATAGCAGAACCCTGGAGAGACCTCCATGTCCATTAATAGTAGTTGCCTAATACAGTGAAGTGTAGTTCTGTAGCAGAATACTGCAAAGCCCGAGTGAATGGATTGGGAATGAATCACAGCCGCACAGGAAATGCTTAGTAACAATGTTGAGTAGAAGAACAAGTCAGAGAAGAATACCTGCAACATTCTTTCTTTTATATACAATTTAAAAACGTGTTTCTCCCGTAGCCACATGGTAGATCTGCTAAGACAAAGCAAAGGGTTGACGGCCTGGGGAGATGGAGATCTTTGGGGAGGGGAGGAGGAGACCAAACCAGGGAGGGGTTCACTGAGGGGTCCAAAGATAATGATAAATGTTTCTTTTAACTGGGCAGCGGATACAGGGATGTCTGTCCATTGAAGCATTATTCTTTTTTTTCTTTTTTTCTGTTTTTTGAGACAGAGAGAGAGAGACAGAGAGGGAGGGAGACACAGAATCCGAAGCAGGCTCCAGGCTCTGAGCTGTCAGCACAGAGCCAGACATGGGGTTCAAACTCACGGACAATGAGATCATGACCTGAGCTGAAGTCAGATGCTTAACTGATTGAGCCACCCAGGTGCCCCTTTTGAATCATTATTCTTTATGTTACATACTTCGTATAGACATATTCTTTTGGAGCCAATATGTGATTTTTCAGAAAATTTAAAAGTTGCTTCTCTCCCAAAATGATTGCACCCTGAGGTTAAATATGAGGAGCAGCTTTTTGCAGAGTTGATCTGTGAACAAACACACAGTAAGTCTTGTAAAAGTTATTTATCGTGGTCATTCAAAACCGCAGGTAGAGTGAAGGTCAGAAGAGTGGCAGAGTCCAAACAGGAAACAGAGTTCACATAGGGAGTTCAGGAGATGTACCTCTGCCAGGAAGTGAGGGGCGGAGGAGGCGGTGGGCTGCCCTGGGGGGACAGGGACCTCAGGGGCGATGTGGGCACGGCCAGCCACGTTGCCCAGAGCAGAGCAGGACAGGGAGAATTGCCTCATCTCTTCCTGCCTCCTGTCCTCAGTCTCCCGGCAAGGCCTCCCACGGGCCAGCTGTAACTTGACAAACAGAGTTTGCCTCGTTTGGCCCCTCGCATGGAGAGGGGCACAGGGCAAGGGCGGGGAATGGAACTGAGTGGGGATGGGCAGGACGGGGAGAGCCACAGACAAGCCACAGCACCTGTCTGCTGTGTGCGGATTCTCCTGTTTAATCTCAGCAACGACTAGATTGGGTAGGTGATACATTGTTCCCCTTTTACATAAGAGTAAGGTTCAGAGAGGTTAAGGAACTGGCCCAAGATCGCTGAGCAATGCAGTGGTGGAGTCAGGACTGAGACCTGGACGATCTGACTCCAGAGCCACTCTATCTGTGGATTCCACTTCTTGATATCCCACTGAAGGGCGTAGGTCAGATGAAATAGTAACAAAACCTAACTGGGGGACCAAAACCTTAAGGACTGAATGAAACCATTTCATGACTGTCTTTCTCCCCACAGGGCCACATTTTTACTGGAATGTTCATCCCATTACATCTGTCAATCCTACACCACATTTGTCTCAGGGACTGATACAAGGGCTTTCAGAGGAAAACCAGGTGACCTTCCTCGTCACACGTGTGCCCTTGGTGAGTGTCCACTCCGGCTCCCACTGGCTCGCAGCGAGTTAGTGAGGACCCTGGATGCAAGCTCATGTCAGCCCTGGAGGGAGACACTGTGAGGGAGGCTGCAGACAGGGGAAATCTGAGCAGCGACTCTCCCCTTACACCTGCAGCCTAGAAGGCCCAAACACGCCCCCTAGTCACTCTTTTTTTCCTTATTGCCTTTATGATTTTAAATTAATTCATATTCATTACAGAAGCTTCTGAAGAACACACACACACAAAACATGAAAATGAAAATTTACTACTGTTAATATTTTATAATACTTCCTTCTGGTCTTTTTTTAAGCTATAAAATTAGGTTCCCACACCCAGAACTTCCCTGCCCTTGCCTTCACAAGTCTCTAATTTTATAGTTTGCTTTTCTCCCCCTTTTTAAAATGGTATTTCTTAAACACTTTTGCACAGCATGGAAAAAAACTAATGCATAACAGCCATTTAAAATTCCATCATATGCATCTACTATAATTGAACGAATCCCCTATCAAGGGACATGTGTTGTTTCCAATTCTTTGCTACTTTAAGTAATGCTGCTTTAAATACCCATGCACCAAGATCTTTGCCTGACTTTTGGGGCCTCCAGGTCTATTAAGCTGTTATCATTATAAAGGCAAGTTAGCGTTTGTCCTGTTCACCCAACTTAGCATATGACACAGAGCAGCCATCACTGAAGGAAGAAATGAATAGATGAATGAATGAATGGATTTCTCTTAAATTTAACTTAAGAACAGCTCTTTAAGTTAAATCCCTAAAGGAAGACAGAATTTTCACTAGGTTGAAACATGGATAAGAGAAGAAAAAAATACGTCAATCCTAAGAGTCAATATGGTTGCTCTTATTTAGGTTTAAAAAGTGACTCAGAATGTCCAGGAAGCTGAGGGGAAGAGAAAAATATCATATGGTTGCTTTTACCTATTCGGTAAAAACCTATCAGGTCCTCAGAAAAAGCAAAGTTATTTCTTAAACCAAAAGATGATAGAAATGTCTCAGCAGGATCTTAGTACAGTTCCTAACATTTGCTAAGTCCAGTAAATGTTAGCTGGTGTTGTTGTTCTTATCTGTAAATTATAGAAATATCTATGTAACAGCTTTTTTTTTTTTTTAGAATTTTATTTACTTAGTTTATTTTGAGAGAGACAGAGAAAGTGCGCAAGCTGAAGAGGGGCAGAGGGAGAGGGAGACAAAGGATCCAAAGTCAGCTCTATACTGACAGCCTGATGGGGGACTTGAACTCACAAACCGTGAGATCATGACCTGAGCCGAAGTCAGATGCTTAATTGACTGAGCCACCCAGGCACCCCTGTAGCAGCTTTTAATAAAAGCCAGAGCATGATAGGAAAGCACAGTCCTTTGAAGGACTATGTCGTTACGGCTGCCATATGTAACTATCAAGAAGAGTACAGCTTTTAAATGCTTTCCCATATATTTTTCCCAGCCTCCAGATGTTTCCTCACCAGCTGGGTGACGATGCTCTCTGAGAAGGGCTGGCCTTGTGGACTGGGAATGTGCCGTCTCCGTGAGCCCCACATGCAGATGGATGGCATCCAGGAGTCCCTTATGCTAGACGGAAGCCATGTCTTCTCAGCATAGGAATGGGTCCAGGCCAATGCCACGGCCATGTGCTCTGTCAGTCTCCCACAGTCTCACTTGTCTCAGACATTTTCTCTTACTCAAGGATGCCATCAAAGTGCCCACCTTATCACTCCAGACCTGGTTGCACACCCAGCCCCTGCTGCCCAGGAAGGCTGGCACATTCAGAGCCCGTGATGGCATAAAAGTACTAAAATGGCAATAATACTTCCTTCCCAATAGTTTTGACCTCAGAACAAAGACACCAGTGCTGGGGACACAAGGAAGCTGGTAGGATATCCTTGCAGTACCTGTGGGAAGATGGTTGCTGCCAGGCACTTTAGAAGGGCCCAAAGAGGGCACTTGCTTGTTTGAGCTGATTCCAAGCCCCCAGGATGGACATTTCAGGGGGGCCTCCGAGATCTCTGGGGGTTATCTCCATCACCTTATCTAGAGTCTCTCACTTCTCTTTGCACATCCTCTTCTCTCCTCTCCTTTCTAGTTCTTTCTTACACTCTCCTTTCATCTCTGCATCTCCTGTCTCCCCAGGTATGTCTTTAGCCCCTGCAGGTGTTACTTCACAGTACTTAGAGCTGAGAAATCTGCCAGCCAACAGGAGCAGGGCCCCATCTTCCTAGCTCTGTGTTCCTGAAACACCATGCCTTGCGCCTGGCCCACGATGAATGCTCCTTAGTGAGTCCTTGAATAAAGTAGAAAGGACAGCTGTACTGAGTTCAGCCGCCCCATGTGCCACTGCTTCTGTGTAAAGAAACAATACATGGGTATGTTGTGAATTTTTACCCCAAATACCTTAACACACAGGGGAATGGACTTAAAGCCTGGGGTTTTACCTGCAAGTTTGAAGCTTGGTGAAAGTCTTGCTTTAATGTACACATTTATTCTAACTTGTGCATTCCATTTCACCATCTTTATTTTAATCAGATTTTGGTGCTTTGTCTAGTATTACATCAAATGCAAACTGCCTATACATTTTCATCAAACACGGAGGACTTATTTGGGGTAATCTAACTCAAAATATAGGCTCTATGGAGCATGTGATACTCTCTGTGGGTCTCTTCCATCCCAGAGAACCTCAAAGAGAGAGGCTACCACTGTCCTCTCTCCAACCCCCAGCTGCCAGTGAACTGCTTCTCACATGGGCTCTGTGTCAAGTGCTCCAGGATAAAGAGCAAAAAAAACACATGTACGGGTGGATTTAATAATGATTATGGTTTACCTGAGCAGTCCTGGGGAAGGGGGGCAGTCATATAAAAATAAAGTTGTAAATAACTAATTAAATTGCTCCTTCCCCCACCCCCACTCATCACCTTCATCAATCTTTATTACAAATTATACTCCGGGAACATACTCCATGTCTTTCCTGTGGCTTTGCAACCCCCTGGCACACATACACAAGGAATGTCTTCCCCCTGTTTAACAGATCTTTATATTGTCCTAGTCTAGCACAGTCTTGGTGCCTAGTTGGTGCACAGAGACACGTAAAATCTCCATGCCCAGTAGCTCTGACCAAGTCTCATGGTGCTCAGCGTCTTGTTGGGGAAGCAAACACATAAACAAACCGTTAAAACATGATGTGACTACACATACAGATACACTCTCCAGAATAAGACTGGCTGGGGTCAAGTCCTGGTTCCCTTGTCTCCCATACTAGCCAAGTACAAGTCGTGCAGCCATTCTGAGTCTCAGTTTCCTTTCTCTGCCATAGAGAGGCTAATCATAGCACAGGAATTAAGAAAGTTTTTTGATAATAAAGCCCTTAGCACAGTGCCTGGAGTTCAATAAATGTGAGCTGTTATTATTATAATTATTATGATGAGTTCAACAGAGGAATATAAAAAGATTAAGCATGCATCTGGAAATGTGGCCTAAAGCATTGGAAAGGAGAATATTCCATCAGAGGATCAGCCAAGATTTCTTTGGGAGAAGTGGAAGGGTGCAAAGGTCTGCTTGGGTCACTTCTTCTGTATTTCAAATACTGTCCACAAGATGGCAGCAGCGGCCTCACGTTCACACTTGGCCCAGAAGGCATTCCATTCAGCCTGCATTCCACTTAACCCCGCCCCAGACAGGCATCTCTGGGACATATTTTAAGTGGAAGGTGACCAGCACCGCAAACTAAAGGATGCCCTTCCTTCTGGAATGCTATAGAAGTCTGACTAGACAGACAAGGACGCTCTGGCTTTGGGAAAAACTTGGAAACTGCCCATTCATTCATTTATTGGTTCATTCCTTCAACAAATATGTAGAGACCCGAAGACATCCCAGGCACTGTGCAAAGAATATGGCAGAGAAGGCCCTGCTCTCGTGACCTTAGGGCCAGTCACACACAAATCAGTGGTAGATCACTGGAAGATGTCTCCCATCAAACTAAAAATTACCAGCCTGTGGAGTGAGGTAATACCCCACTGAAGGTCAAGCACAGAAAAAAAAATACACGTGATAGCAGTCCCTGTTGACTCTGCTTTGTATATGCTGACAAGGGTAAGAAGGAATTCGAAGTACTAGAAGTTGGTAGAATTAAATAGCAATTGGGGGTTTTGCCCCCTGTAAAATTACTTATGTTCTTTTTTGCCCCCCTTCTTTAAACTAGAAATCTGGGTCAGGCTAATGGAACCTGTCACCAGGAATGTCTGGGGCAGTTGTACAAGGTTACATTCCAGGCTCCAAGCAAAAAAATGCCAGCAATTTGCCTTTTGTCAACTGCAAATTAAAGTAATTTCCACATAGAGAGTTTCTTCTGCTGGTGGTGAGCACCCCAAAACACCCCGCCTGTTTGCAGTAAGCCTTTACCCGGCTGGCCGGCCGGGGCAAACCCACCTGAGGTTGAAGGCACCTCTGGGTTGTAATCAGGGGATGGTTTGCTTGGCTCCCCTTTCACTGCAGCCTCAAACCCAGTGGGAATTACACAGGGCTGGGAAACAGGGATGGCTATGTATTCAGTGCTTCATGGCACTTTCTAGAATGTAGGACAAGAGAGGCTCTCAGCTTCAAAAAAAAATAAAAATTTAGGGACACCTGGGTCCCTCAGTCAGTGGAGCATCCAACTTCCGCTCAGGTCATGATCTCATGGTCCATGAGTTTGAGCCCCACGTTGGGCTCTGCGCTGACAACTTGGAGCCTGGAGCCTGCTTTGGATTCTGTGTCTCCCTCTCTCTCTCTGCCCCTTCCCTGCTCATGCTCTCCTAAAAGTAAATAAACATTTTTAAAAAATGAAGAAAAGGTAAATTTGTGTGTGCTGCCATACCCAGTACTGCAGTGACAATTAAAAATAGCCATCATTACTGAAGGTGCCACATAGCCATGATGCTAAGAACATTCCAGCCACGTATCACTGAATTATCAAAGAAGGCAAAACAAGTATTGTTATCCTCATTTATAGATTTGAGGCTCTGAGAAGTTAAGCAGTTTGGAGAAAGTCACCAGTATTAAGTGATAAAGGTGGGTTTTCAACCCTTCTTTGTGAAACTCCTAAACTTAGATACTTCACCCCGACACAGCCAGCTAACCATAGAGGTGAACAGAGAAACGTGTTGCCACCAAAAACAAAGAAGAGGTTATTCATTCATTGATTCCGTAAGTATTTCTAGAGCGCTCACTTGTAGCAGACACTAGGCATGCAGAAGTAAGCTCTGTCAACCACGAATCAATCTCCAGCCAGAGCAACCGCCGCCACGATGGGTCCAAGCTTGGAGACCAGAGGTAAACAGACCAAAGAGGGAGGCCAGTGCCTGGGGTTTTGATCAAGAGCACACAGACAAGGCCCCTTCAGTTACAGATGTGATACGGTGTCACACACACTTAGAAGGCAAGTTTTACGTCCCTCTGAGCACTCGTCGTAACCCTGGAAAGAGCTATGATCTGTCCCTCCCCCCCAACACTCACACCCACCCCTCCCTCTGTTCCAGAGCCAGTACCTGCCTGGGGACCCTGAAGATTCCAGAATCTTTGCCTTCCAGCACCCACTCCCTCACTGTGTGACCTCATAGGAATTCCATCATCCTCCCTAATCTTTCTGGGCCTCCTTTTCCATCTGTTGGATGGACGGCCTGAGGTCTCTTCTGGCTGAAACATTTCTGACAGCTGCCATTTACGGAGTACCGACTATGCCCCACGTGCTGCTCCAGATTCTTACAGTCATTACCTTGTTTAATCCTCACACACACCCCACCAGTGAGTGCAGCACGCCCACTCTGCAGATGAGAGTTAAGACTCACAGATAGACCAGGTGACTTTTCCAAAGCCATACAACTAGTAAGTCGAGTACCAGGATTAGAAGCCAGGTTGGCCCAACCCTCAAGGCCCCAGTATTTCTCACTGTCTGGAAAGAGAAGAGGCGAAGGTTTACTGTGTCCTGTGGGTCATTACGCGGCCCCACCGTCCCCTGCTCCCACTTACACAGCCCTCACCGAGTCCTTGCCACCATCGTCTTCCGGCTTCCTTGGCCTTGTTTCTGGGAAACGCGGTAGCTGACACACCCTTGCCTGCCATCATTCACTCCGTGCTCATGAACTGTGCCCCTGACCTTCGGCCTCCTAAGATCCTGCACCCCCACCCTGGGCACCACCAGCCTGAGCCTGGACACCACATATACCTGTGGATACTCTGCCTCCAAATTCTTGAGCTCCGGGCCCCTGTCTCCAGTCACATCCACCACCCCATCAGCACCCTCACGCATCCCACCGGCTCCTGGCCTCACTGGACCTCCTCCTAGACAGAACCCCTCCAAGCCACTTCCCTGCATCTCAGCCCTCTCAGCCCTCCTCCCTGCACCTCTGAATTGACTCCCTCCTTTCCAACCTGGCACATCACAACTTAACAAGATCTCTCCTTCAGTGTTGCCCCCACAGCAAGGTGACCTCCTCTCTAAGCTGCATTCACTCTCTGGGCCACCTCCTCCAGAAAGGACTGGTCTTTCTCAAATATTTCTTTCCCTTCTGGCATCTTCAAACTTTCCCTCTCTTTGAGCCTGTGCCCCCCCCCCCCCCCCAGCCCCCAGCTTGGGAAATCTCCCCAGCTGGACAGATGGTGATGTTTCTCCGCTTGGTCATTTTTGGAAGACCCACTCTTCACACCCTGTTCTCGCCATGTCTGACTGCCCATTTCCCTCCCCTAAAACACCACCCTTCAGACGCCGTCAACTGCAGCTTCTAAATCTAATGATCTTTTCTCAGTGCTTATTCCTTTGGACCCGGAGAAGTAGAATTTGCTATCAGTTCAGCTCCTCATGACTCCACTGCTCTCAACTTTCTCCTTCACATTGCCTTTCGTCTCTAAGCTTCCTGACCGCCCTGAGCCTCAGTTTCCCATCTACTAAAGGAGAAGAACGAACGCCAGCCTCGTAGGGTTGTTGCGGGCCCTGAATGAGACACCATGCGCCTGTCATGTTGAAGGGCCCCTAACTGGCTGTTGCTACAGTGTTGCTTTTCTCTTATGTTGGGAGAATCTCTCTTCACTTACCAATCTTTATTCCACCCCACAACAGAAAACACTGCAAGCCACTTAAGGGTGGAGATCCTTCTGGCCCTAAGAAAACCCAGGAATCTGCCTTGCACACAGTAGGGCACAGTTCACAGTAGGCACGGTTCACTGTTGACAGTGATGGCTGCCTTATCACCTCAAGCCACTTCCCCAGCCTTTTAACTTCAGTAAACCACGAATGCTTTTTCCACCACCGACTTGGCTGTTTAACGGTTTCCATCCTTTGAAAAGGAAAATGGCTCCCTTATTTTTCACTTACTTTCTGGTGTTAGAGCCCTTTGATGTTCCAAAGGCCTTTCAAGAAAGCCTCTTTAGAAATAGGACCTTCGTTTTTGCCACAGGGAAGTGAACTTGAACCCCAAAGGTTGAGCTGGGACCCTGGAGTCCCAGGCAGGCGTTTCTTCCTTGCAGGCTCCAGGCCTGACCCCAGCCCAGAGCTTAGAGAAAATGCTATTTTCAAGGTCTTCATCCTTCTCAAAGCTGTCATTTTCGTCAGCCCCACTGGGCATTTTGACAAATGCCTTTGCTAATTACTTAATTATTTTGGCCTGCAAAAGTGTGGGGGCTATTTCCTTAAAGAAAAGAGGGCTTAGTTAGTCCATTCTTATCCATGCAAAGGCTTGAAAGTAGCCTCCTTCAATCCTATTAAAGTGTTTGGCTAACTAAGAACCCCTACCAGTCAAATTAACTCAAATATATTATGATGCCAGAACACAGAGGCACAAAGCCCTCCTCCCTCAAAGCCAGGCTAAAGCTAGCATCTGTTTTCTTATGCCACTGGCTCGTTTCTTCTAGTTCAAGCCTCTTTAGCATGGAAAAGAAACCTGTGCTTATCTGCTGACTTTCAATTAAAGAAACAATGAGGCTAAGTGGCGTCAATGTGTCCCTCCTGGAATTAGCCAGGAGTGTGAGCCTGTCACCCAGTCATCAGCACAGCGGGGTGCACTGCAGCAGGAAACTGTGGAAGACATTCTGCCCCTGGTGGGAGGTTTTCCCCAGCCTGGCCAGCCCTGACGTTCTCTCCCTAAGAAGTGCCCTCTCTGAGCTTCCTCTCTCTTGGGTACCACCAAATATGCCGAGCACGTCCATCACACTCCCTGGCTGTGACTTCTGGCACGCTGGAGAAAAGGTCTTGACTAGTTCATCCGCTCAGGGAACACGGAGGCCAAAGAAACTCCGAATCAAGCCTGAAATGCAAACTGCAAACTGCACTGGGAGGTGTGAATTATCCACAGTGGTTGTCCACGGTGATCAGATAAACAGCCGAGGGGCCTGGTCCAGAGGCTAGCGCTGTGCCTGGCACCTGGTAGATGCCCCATAAAGGGCGGCTGGGTGTGGAATACAGCTCCTGCCCCCCCCCCCCCGCTGGGGTCCCTGGGCTCCAGGAAGAGTGGAGTCAGGGCACAGTTGAGTCTTGGTGGATCACTGGAGGGGGCAGGGGACTCACAGGGGCTCCAATTAGGGTTGACCCAGGTATTTGTTTGCACAGCTGGGACCAGAGAAACTGAGCTGACCCTGGGTCTTTCTCATGAAAATGCAATGAGAGGCAGAGCTGCCCCCGAAAATACTAGCATCTTACGCATAGTGAAGGAACACTTCACTAACTCAACGAGTTTCAGACAAAGGGATCTGAGAGACACAAGGAAACTGAGGCCTGGAGAGGGGGAGGGGCTCGCCTGAGGTCACACAGCCAGGTAGAAAATAGGAAAAGCACGTAATTCATTCGCTATGGTGACTGGAAAAGATACAACTCAGGGGGATGAATTTAACCAAGCGTCTGGAGAACCCACAGGAAGAAAACTTTAAAGTTTTAGCGAGATTCATAAAAGAAAACCGGAGTAAACGAGAAGACACGCCCTTATTCTGGGTGTCGTTCTCCCTCAATTAATGCACACGCTCAATGCATTTTGACTTAAAATACCAAGAGGATTGGGACGGGGGTGATAAAATGAGATCAGGATTTATCTGGAAAAATAAACATGGGAAATATTTGGTTTGGAAAGGCCAAAGAAGAATGAAGTAGCACTAGACCTATTAGTTATTAAAATACATCATGAGGGGGTGCCTGGGTGGCTCAGTCGGTTAAGCCTCCGACCTCGGCTCAGGTCGTGATCTCACGGTTCGTGAGTTCGAGCCCCGCATCGGGCTCTGTGCTGACAGTGCAGAGCCTGCTTAGGATTCTCACTCTCCCTCTGCCCCTGTCCCCACTCCTCTCTCAAAATAAATAAAGTTTTAAAAGTAAATAAAAAAATAAAATAAAACACATCGTGATACAACAATTAAAAACAGTTTATAGTGCAGAAAAAAAATAGCGTTACAGTAGGGGACCATAAATAGACTGAAACACACGTGGAAATTTAGTTTATGATAGAAGTGTCACTCCAATTTAGTGAGGAAAGAGAGTTCCTCTGCCAGTGATTTGGGGTCATGGCTAATCAGTTGGACAAAGTCATGAAGTGAGACCCCCTACCTCAATCCTTAACACCAAAATAAATTTTAGTTGGATGTGAGATTTAAACTGTAAAAAGGAAACCACAGGATGTCTCAAAGAAGGCATGGGAAAGGTATAATCTAAGAGTGGAGAAGAACTTTCTAAGCAGACCGTGAAACCCAGAAACAGGAACAATCGATACCTTTGACTACATAAAAATGTACAATTTCTGTAGGGCAAAAATTAGTGCCATAAACAAAATAAGATAAATAAGAATGGGAAAAAAAGGTTTGCAACCTACGACCGATAAACGGTCGGTTTCCTGTTTTACAAAGAGCGCACCCCAATCGGCAAGATCTGCAAGTATGACTCAACAGAAGAACAGGAAAAGGAGGCGAACACGCAGTTCACAGAACAAAAGATCCAGGTGACTTGGCAGAACTTACAATGGCGCCACTCTGGTCCATTAAACAATCTCTCCTCTGGTTTATTTTCATCAGAAAATCCACCGGTGGAATTTTTAGTTGTGTATTTGCTTCAGATTGCCATTGCTATGTTTGCTCCCCCTGAGCCCGCTCTCCACTGGGGAGTCTCAGGCATAGCCCACAAAGCCAGGACAACACCAGGGGACAAACCCCCTACCTGCCAGTCCCCACAGCCACTGCCAGCCCTCCCACAGGTACAGGCCAGTTTCCAGGGCAGGTGTCCGTGCTGCCCTCCTGCACTCGAGGAAAGGGACAAAACCCACACCATTTTAAGGTCGTGGAATATCCACACCACCCCCGGCTAATGCCTCTCTCACTGCTCTAGGCTCCCATAATAGCCAGAAAGGTGGAATCGATGGTTAACACTCACTGTGGGTTTAAGTTTCCTGCAATTCCAGCTACCTAGAATGCAAAGAATCCACAACAGAAGCAAAAAAAAAAAAAAAAAAAAATTGGATTTTGAAATGGAAAAGGGTTTCCCCTTCCCCAGAGGAGCGACTGTCCCTTGTCAGTTCTGGCTTTATGCACAGTCCCATCAAGGCTGGCCACCTGCTGATTTCTCAGACTGTGTCCAGTCTGCCATAGTAAACTGACTGATGGCAGTAAGGCTGGTTAAAGGCACACAAAGTGGAGGGTAGCACAGAGGTGATGCCTCAGGGACAGATTAAAAGAATCAGCTCAGTGATTGCCCAAAATCACATACTGTGGAATATTAACAAATGAGGTATTGATGAGGCTCAGGGTCAGTAACTCCCCTAGTTATTTGTTTCTGTTTGCTTTAAGCATCAGCCACGTTGCAAGGGCAACATGAGAACCAAGGAGTGACAGTGTGGAATCCTATGAAACTTCTAGCCTTGATCTTCGACAAACAGATACCTGCTCAGCATAAACAGGAAGCTAAATGGACTGAGTTTATGTCACTTAGAGTGTTCTCCTGTTACAAATTAACCAAAGCCCCAGGTTCCTCAACTATAAGGAACAACGCCCACCAAAAAAGTTTTATTGTCACCTTAAATAAGGTATGTCAAGGGCCTAACAGGCACCAGGCGTGGGGCAGACACATGATAACAGGAGCTTCACTGTTACCATTCTGTTGTGTTTTCTTTAGGTCAATTTCTCATTTTCCAGGGGGGTCTCAGAATCAATCATCATTTTTCTTTATAACATTAAATCAGTATCCTCTGTCCTTCTCTCTCTCCCACCCACACCCATACCTCTTACATACCTTAAAACACAAAGGTTCTTGGGACACATGGGTGGCTCAGGTGGTTAAGCGTCTGACTCTTGATTTTTGGCTCCTGTCATGATCTCAGTTCAAGCCCCACATTGGGCTCCATGCTGACAGCGCAAAGCCTGCTTGGGATTTTCTCTCTCGCTTTCAAAAATAATAAAAAAAGAACACTTAAAAGTTTTTATTTAAAAAAAGCACAAAGATTCTGTATTTTGGTTGATCACAGGCTAAAATCCTTCATTTTCAATGCTTCATAATCGAAATGGGCTCACGTGTAATGGCTGTGTGCTGGGCACTGGCCTCAGGACTTCACGTGAATTAACTCATATAATCCTCACAACATTCTCGTGAGGTAAGTATTTTTATTGCCCCCCATTTTACAGATGAGATTGAGCACAAGGAAATGAAGACATTACAGGTCTCATAGCAAGTAAGTAGGCCAGAAAAGGACCTGAAGAAAAGCATGAACATGTGTGTTCCATAGACTATCATTAAACGTAAGTGTGGTACACATGCACGCACACACATGTGCACGCAGCTTCACGAGGTCGGGGGGTGGGGAATCTGGGAACAAGGGGTAGGAGGAACATTTGCTTTTTACTTCTGAACCTTTCGAATTTTTTGGTGACTGTTCTACTCCTTCAAGAAATTAATTGGAAAGTTCCCACTCAAGCTGCTCAACCCCTCTCAGGGGTCCTCTGCCCCTGCTACCAGGTGTAGACCTATCTCCAGGCCCCCAACCCCCACTGCACACAGGACAGTGTCTTGAGGGCAAGAGTGCCAGGCTGGGCCCATTTTAGTGTGGAGACAGCTGGACCCCAGGTCACAGACAGCTACGTAGCTCCCTTCCAGAAACCAACTGTCAGGGGTGACACTCCTCCAGCATGGGTTTAATCTGCACCCCGCTCAGAGGTAGATGTTTGGGGTGGGGAGGGGGCCCTCTTCACCTGATTCCCATTGTCAGCCCTTCGTGTCAGAGGAGACAAAGGCTTGCATTCCACAATTAGGGACAGAAGGTTTAAAATGCAAATTCGTGGAGGGGCTCACAAACCCTTGTGAAAGAGTTTCCACTTAGGTGTTAATTATTTCCACCTCCTTCCTGGGCTGGGCAGAGGAGGGGGCAGCAGGGAGGGTGTGGGGGAGGGGAAGAGAAGGAGAAAGCCAGTGTGGGCCCCCCAACCTGTGGGGCCCAGAAGAGTGGAGGGTGGTGTGGTGCCAAGGGTGAAGGTTGGGGGCACCTCCCTAGTCACCCCTCCCCCCTCCCGGCACGAGGCAGAACTAACCAGAGGGGCACCCACTGGCACCTCCTGTCACCAGCACTTCTCTAGACTGGGAAAGCTGGGCAGAGCCACACGAGAGCCCAGAAAAAATAACCACCTGCAGGTCTCCTGCTCCACACCGAGAGGAGATACACACCTGTGTGCCCGAAGATCCAAGGGGCCCACGGTCGGTGCTATCTGAAGAGTCGTCTGAGTAGGATGGGCACAGACTTGAGTGACTTGAAGGGTCTCGTCCCTGTTTCCCAGAGAGCGGGAGCCATCAGGAGAGTGGAGGAATGTGTTAGGACAGTACTCAAAGATGAGAGGCTGAATAAATGATACCGAATATCTCTGTATTCTTTGGTTTAAAAATGGCAAGAGTAACACATGTTTATTCAAACATTACAGGAGAATGTAAAACTCCCCCTCCCCCCACTGAGTTTAATGCAGGTTTTTCCAGAACATTGTATGTATGTATGATCAAATACATCTGTAGAAAGTTTTACACTAATGAGATCACGTTCTATGTATTGTCCTGTGGCTTTGCTCTTTTTCTCCACTCAGTAATATATTGTAGATATCTTTCCATATCAGTGCATTTGATAACTATGGTTAATATCAGTTGTTTACATAAATACCTCACAAGAAGGCATGTTCATTGTTTTTTCTGATTCCAAAAGGTGGCGCATATTTGAAGCAGAAAACCTGGAAAGTCTGGGAGCCTGGGTGGCTAAGTCGGTTAAGCGTCCGACTTCAGCTCAGGTCATGATCTCACAGTTCATGAGTTCGAGCACCATGGTGGGCTCTGTGCTGACAGCTCCGAGCCTGGAGCCTGCTTGGGATCTGTATCTCCCTCTCTCTCCGTCTCCTCCCCTGTTCACACTCTGCCCCTCTCTCTCTCAAAAATAAGTAAACTTAAAAAAATTTTTTTTTAACTTGGAAAGTATGCCAAAGTATAAGGAAGAAAACAGAAGCACCCACAGTACCAGCACCCTGAAATACCCACTGTCCCCACTTTGCCTGCTTCGTGCAGGCCAGGGCTCTGTGGGGCTGGGGGTTCCTGTGGTGCCGGTGCTGATGGCAACCAGTAAGTGAGCTTTCGCAGGATGGGCTGCTGCAGCAAACGCAGCAAACATTATCCACAGTCCTTAGCACAAACCTGCATCAGACTGGCACTGGGATACAAGTGCAGGGCCTCAGGGGTCCATCCGTCCCTGATACCACAGTGCTGGTGTCGCCCACTTCCTGCAGGAGCGGGGGCTGCCCTTATTCTACCAACCCTTTTGCCGGTTTCTTCTTTCTCCCCAGGAAATGTATCACACACTCTTCAACAATCTCGATCCTCCCCTCCCCAGACCACTAGACTATAAGCTCCGTGAACCAAAGACCATGTTCTGTTTATCTGTGTCCAACACAGGACTGGCTCTCAGTAAATGTCTGTTGAATAAATGAATCAACTAAGCCAGTCTACATGCACCCCACCTCCTGGCCTTTGCTTGTACCATTTCCCCTGCCTGCGGCACGCTTTCCTTCCATATGAAGTGTCCGTGCCTAGGTCCTGCTTCAAAGCTCATCTCCAAGCCTTTCCCGGCAGGCTCCTTTCTCTTGACTCAAACCAGCACTCATTTTCTCTATATTTTGATTTTTGCCAATCATTCACCACATGGGCCGCCATTCACAGCCCCATCCACCATATATATATTTTTTCTTTTGGAAAGCTGAGCCAAGGGGGAACGGCTTTCTTTGGTGGGTTGTATTGCTTCAGTCTCAGAGTGGAGGTTAGGAGGCTGCCTGTGTGAGCTGTCTGCCATACTTTCTCTTTCTTGGTCTGGTTTCCTCTTTTGTAAATGAAGGGATTGCCCTACGACCATTCTGTGGTTTCTTCCAAGTGCCAAGTTTTAGGATTCCAGACTTGGATGTATGTTTCCATTTATTTCATAAGAACTTTCATTTTGATACGAAGTCTCACCTTCGGATTTCATGAACCTGGATTCCTGGCTTCAATTTTAAGACTACGCAATTGGAAAACACAACTGGCCTTCATTTAATTAGAGTGGATTTTCAAGAGTAATTCTTGAGTTTGCTAATTAGTCTTTCTTATTCCACATCATAGTTGTAATTTATGATGTACGGACAGTGCCCTACTTCTGAATGACTTAGTGAGAGCTGTGATGCCTCCTTCAGCCACCACTTTTCCATTTTTCCCAGAGAAGATCTGGCTTCTGCTGCCTAAGAATCTGGTCTGATGCTGATGCTACCCTTGTTATCAAAGAAGTCAACACCTTTGAGATCCCCGAAGCACTAAGGAAGTCCACTTTCCAGAGCTCTTTTCTATTTCCCTTCCCCTACCACCTACATACAGCTCCAATTACACCAAGCCTAATGTCCCTTTCCATGACAGACATTGTCTCTCACCTTCTCCCAGCTAGACTAGTCCCCAACCCATCTATGAAAGTATATTGTGTTTAACTTCAGTTCCTGTATGTTCTATTTCTGGAAGTTCTGTTTGGTTCTTTTTCATATCTGCTAGATTTTTTTTCTAAATGTGTATTTACTTAGAGAGAGAGATTGTGAGCAGGGGAGGGGCAGAGGGCGGGGGGAGAGAGAGTTCCAAGCAGTCTCTGCACTGTTAGCACACAGCCCGATGCAGGGCTCAATCTCACAAACAGTGAGATCATGACTTAGGCTGAAATCAAGAGTCAGATGCTTAATCAACTGAGCCACCCTGGCACCCCGATTTTTTTAGAGTTTATGATTCCCTAAAAATACATTCAAGTTTATGATTTATATAATGAATAAACTTGTTTTATAATTTGTCTCTGATAATTTCACTCTTGAAGGTAGGTGCAAGTTTGTTTTTGTTATCTGTTGTTTCTCTTGATTTTTACTCTTGTTGCATTTCTTGTGTTAGCCACAATATTAGGGGATAAAAATGCTTTAAATGATACACAGAAACAAAATTCTCCAATCATTCATTTTTTTTTTTAGAAGAGAGAGATAAAGCACAAGTGGGGGCAGAGAGAGAGAGAGAGAGAGAGAGAGAGAGAGAGAGAGAGAGAGAGTCTTAAGCAGGCTCCACATTCAATGCAGAGCCCGACAGGTAGCTTGATCCCATGACCCTGGGATCATGACCTGAGCTAAAATTGAGAGCCAGACACTCAACTGACTGAGCCACCCAGGTGCCCCTCTTCAGTCATTCTTAAACAGTAATTCACAACCATCTGGATGCAGGAAAAAGGGATATGTGTTAGAAATACTTGTGTAAGCCCAGGATCACCTGTCAACGTCTGTTGGAGTTCAGTCTACTGAACTCTTGATCTCATCTCTTTGTAGAGCTGACTTCCTGCGACCTTTCTTCCTTATTCATCCTTGGCTATAACTCACCCACTGTCCTCAGGCTTACCTTATAATTGTATGTGAAGTTTGCAAAGGTTGTCACATCCGTGACTACTGTGATTCTCCCTGCAGTCCTTTGAGATAGGCAGATCTGGTGTTTTTATCCCCATTTCCCAGACAAATGGGGATAAAACAGTTTCAGTGAGTTCAAATGTCTTGCCCAAAGTCAGAAGGGTACAGAATGGGGAGAGAAACAGCAGACCCTGGTGCTCTTTTCCTGGTAGTATCTCTTCATTGGTGGATTATAGGCAGCTGACCTCCCAAACCACTGCATTTCTTGTCAAGAGATATTTCCTTCCAGCAGTTGGGTTGAAAAACATGACTTTATGGGAATGAGCCACATCTTCCTTGGTCACTTGAACTGGCTGGAAGGCAACAGCTCCTCCAGCATGGCACTCCACTCTCTTTCTGTGAAACCTGGATTCCCACACGTGGCCAACCCAGAAGCTCTTGTGATTTCTCTTTGTCCCAAGTGAGAGGAAGAGCAATCGCCAGGCGAGGTGGAAGGAAGGAGGAGGGACAGACCTCATTAACAGGAGCGGAGGAACCACGTCTGTTGGGTCAGGCCTGTTAGGGCTAAAAGCCCCTGGAGAAATGTTGCACCTACTTGTAGAAACCTTTACAGCAGGAAGAAGGAGAGACAGACCACTCACGGAGCCCGGGAAAATGAGGTTTTAGAAAATGCCTGCAATAGTTGGAAAGTGGACATTTTTTAATGGCTGGAACGCTCCCCTGGGGTGTGAGAGGTAGGGAATAGTAAATAGCATTTTCAAAGATTTCCCAGCCTCTCTGTCAAGCTGATGACTGCTGGAATGTGCAGACGCAGAGGTAACAGGCCAGACACTTTTTTCAGTGAAGCAATCTAATAGGGATGCAACAGAGAGGGACTCCTTTTAGAGCCGCAAGGACCCTCGAGCCCCATGAGAGGGTGTGTGACGCCAAAGCCAGACAGACCTGGTTCACCATGCAAGCTCTCCAGTGACTGGCTGCTGACCTTGGGCAAATTGTTTAAGTTCTTTGAACTTCAGTGTCTTCATCAACAAAATAGGGATAGCAACAGCAGCACTGCCTATGCTATAGGATGGTTTAGAGAGAATGAAACGACCTGAAACATTTTAAGTGCATGGCACACTATTAGCTAGTAATGCTACCCTACCTTTTATAAATAGAGTCACTGAGGTCCAGAGAGGCGGCTTGCCCAACATTATCCAGGAAAGGCTGCCTGATGGGTGGTCATTACAGTAAAGCACTTATTTGGATTTTTAAAAAGCTTTTCTCAAAGATTCAGTTTCCTCATCTGTAAAATGGTTATGATATATGTTCTCAATACTTTATCCAGAACCTTGGAGCCAGGTTTTCTAAGCTTAGAAAATTTTATGTGAATACCAATTTCCAGTATTTCTGCAGCAAAATGTGAGGGAGTTTACATTAAATGGGGGAAATGAAGAACTATATATTGTTTCATGTTGGCTCAGGTCAGACTTCGCTAACCTGCTAACATGAAATTGTAGTAAGAAGAATTTTGGTTTTGGGTGCTCTGAAATTTCAGATTGTGGATATATGATACCTACTTCAGATGCTTTGGAGGACTCTACAAGATGGCCCACCTCAAGAGGCTGGAAAAGGTGGGAGCTCTATATTTAAGTTGATTAACTATTATCACCAGCTAGTCCAGTGCTCCACCACAGTGCTATAAGCTGTTAAGTCGTGGAGAATGTCCGGGCAGGATATGACAATCTCAGAGACCCTCAGGAAGATGTCTACCCTAGCACTCAGCCCAAGCACACCATGCCCTTCCTGCAGGGCTGAGGAAGAGAAGAGAAGGGGGCGATGCCCAGTGGAAACCTCCCATACCATCAGTCTGAACTATGAGCCCCTTACAAGCTCCCTTGAAGCACCACTGGAGTTCTACAGAGTAGGAGCCCAGATTCTGGAGCCTCTAGAAACTGTGTAGGTTATTTTAACTGGGGTATAAGGGGGATGATGCTCTAAACCAGAAACTGAAACCTCAAGGGCTAGGCAGGTAATGTAAAGGAACAAAAGAGTTGGGTGTGGCCTATGGCAAGTGGGAAAATACTTGCCCATCCCAAAGGGAAGATGCCACCCACCTGAGCCATTGGTTTCCATGTGGGTATTTAAGCCTTGTGCTGTTTGACAGATTGAATTTTCAAGAGGAGTCAAAATCTGAAATATGTGAAACATCCTGACTTTTACTGGTGGCCACTAATATTTTTAAACAGTGTACAAACACAACAAAATGGCTGTGGACCTCTGATCTAAATAATCGTAGTGAGAGTAATTTAAGTGAGAGTTTACTACATGTTAGGCAGTGCCATAGAGGTACTATGTGCTTACATTTAGTCCTATAGCAACATTACGAAGGAGAAGCTATTTAGTGGCATTTTACAGAGCAGGAAAATTGAGGCTCAGATTACATTACATAAAAATGGATAATGTCTTACAAGTCAATAAAAACTGTAACCTTTGGGGGGCTCTTCTTTCTACAAACAGAAGTCATTCACGTCTGTACTGAAAAAACAACTTCTCAATCTGTTACAAGTTGATACTCAAAGTTAGAGAGTCTAGACTTTGAAAAGTAGTTGTCTTCGTCAGCTCAGGCTGACATGACAAAATACCCCATACTCGGTGGCTTAAAGAACAGAAATTTATTTTCTCACAGTTCTAGAGGCTTGAAGTGCGTGATCAAGGTTCTGGCCAATTCCGGCCATCTGGTGAGGGCTCTCCTCTGGCTTATAGAAGGCCATCTACTTGCTATGTCCTCACATGACCTTCCTTGATGCATGCACATGGGGCAGTGGGAAAAGAATTCTTTGGTGTCTCTTCTTATGAGGACACTAATCCTGTCAAATTGGGGCCTCACTCTCGTTATAACCTTAATCACTTCCTTAGAGATCCCATCTCAAAAGACAGCTACAATGGGGTTTAGGGCTTCAACATATGAATTTTGGAGAGACACAAACATTTAGTTTCTAACAGCTAATAAACAGTAAGTCAAATGAAATGATAAATCCTTGGAGCATCAGATGATTCTGAGGTTAGTTTACCAGACAGTTCTCTCTCTGACATTGAAACAAGAGCATGTAATAACTTCTTTGTCTTCTTTCTAGGTTTTGGAAATTTTTTCTTAATAAGAACTTTGAAATAAAACCTTAATGAACCATTCCTGTTTTACTCAGGAAAGCTGTTTTACTCACATGAAAATAAAAGTTAGCACTGAAAATTGCTACACGAATACTAGCAAACCTTTATCCATTGATTCTCTTGTTAAAATATTCCTTGTATCCTTACGAAATAATGCTTCCTTCGGACAGGCTGGAAGTTTTAGCTTCTCTTTCATTGGTTACATTTTTTTTTTCTTAGAGCCTGCAAGTGGGGGAGAAGGGAGGAGGGAGAGAGGGAGAGAATCTTAAGCAGGCTCCATGCTCAGTGTGAAGTCTGACACAAAGCTCAATCCCATGACCCTGGGATCATGACCTGAGCCGAAATCAAGAGTCAGACACTCAAGCTGAACTGACTGACCCACCCAGATGCCCCACATTGGTTACATTTTAAATTGGTGATTCCTTTTCAGAGTCACTGGAGCCTCTTGCTAAGATTAGTGCAGTCCTCTAATTTTATTTCACATACCCCACATTTATGAAGCATACATCATTGTGCCAGGCACTGTGCTCAGGCTTCTTGAATATGCTATACCATTTAATCCTCCCACTAGCTCTGTAAGCCAGATGCTATTGACCCATTTTAAAGATGTGAAAATTGATGCTCACAGCTTGTAAGAAGAAATGCCAGAAACCAGACTTAGGATTTCTGACTCCAAGTCTGATGTGCCTGCCATGGCTGAATAGTCTAGATGCTACAGTATTTCCTAGGAAGACTGAAATGGTGATATTTATTAACTAAACAAATCGGTGGTCAGCACTAAACAACATATTGGTAGACTCTAGAGATCAAGCAATGAATACCATCAATAGAGCCCCTGTCCTCACGGATCTTCCAGCCGAAGACATAGCTTATGTTATCCATTTTGTGTCATTTCTTCTTCTTTCAATTTCAGAGAGTCACATTCTATAAACTTATTCCAGGATCCCAGGTAAACAGTCTGTTTGGGTTCCTTAGTCTCTGGAATCTGAAACACAGGCAATTTTGCCAAGGAAGCTTCAAAGGCAGGGCCATGGCCAGAGCCCCCTAGACACCTGAGGATGTAGTTTCCAAATAGCACTGGTATCAAATGCCTCCAGCACTGAATTAAGCCAGGATCATTAATACATGAGAAATAGACGTCCAAGAGTATTTCTTTCCTAAACGAGGGCTGTCTTCCTGGGCAGTCCACTCCACTGGAATTCTTTCTGTTTCACGGAAGGGCTCACTGGCAAATACTCTTCCTTGGATTAAAAAAAAATGGCTATTTAAAGATGCAGCACAAGAAGAATGGGATTCCCTTCTATATTCAATTATTCTTGCTTTATTCCTCTGGCTCTACGACTTAGGATGACAAGAGGAGAGCAATTATATCCATTTAATTTCACAGATGGATGAAAACCTAAGAGAACTGGCTGTCCCTCTCTATAAATAAGGAATAAATAAATTGTAAAGACAGAAGCCAAGACTTGGTCAATATTTCCAATCAGAAAGCTGTCTCTAAACTCGCCAATTGAACTACATGGTGGGAACTCAACAGATGGATGAAAGGATGGATGGGTAGATGGTTGGGTAATTTATTGAACTAATGCTTATGGTGGCTCTTGACTCCATTTTTCTCTACTACAAGGGAAAAGTGGGAAGATTTAGTGGTCTAGCCAGGTATAGTTTGGGAATTTTTGGAAATCTGGGTTCAATACGAAGAAAGTCTATAGGCACTTGCTATCTGGACCTCCAAAGACTTAAAGAAATTGAGCTTGCTGGAGCTGATCATATCACTGGACTAAAAACACATAAGTGTGCCCTGACTCATACCCATGAGTTCAATGTCCTTTGAGCTATTTTTATTCTTTATTTTGTATCCATAGCATGATTTCCCCAACCCTGAATAACTGGGCTTACTTGATTATATTCAGCATATGTCTTCCCTGGAGGTTTTATTGCCATATTATTGTTCTCATCGGCCTATTTATGCCATAGAATGAAAACACTACATTCTGAAAAGGACGGTGTGTTTTTTGCGTGAGGGAAAGAAAGACTCATAATTGGTTTTGATTGTTAAACATTAAGAATAGGCCCTGTCATCTCTATTTAAACTCAGTGAAATGAGAAAACGAAGTTCCAGCTCTGAATGAATAATCCATATTGCCTAAGTAGAGTAATTATAAAGGGATAAGTGGAGAGAAATGGAAGGAAAAATAAAGGCCATGACGCAGCATGACTGAGAACAAGTGTTCAAAATACTGCCAGTCCTCGCGTCTCCATTAACTGCCTATGTGTCCTTGAGCAGGGCACTGAGCCCCTCTGCCCCTTGTTCCTTCATCTACAAAAAACGGGGATGGGTCCTGAGGATCTCATACCATTTCAAAACCTTGCTTTTCACACCAGAATCTTGCTATTTACTAGTATTGTGAGTTTTTCAGAGGAAAACTTCTATGAGATCCTTATTTCAGATAGAAACTAGTTTTATTTTCTCCCTTTCTTTCGTTTTACCATTCCCTCCTTTCAGCCCCAAGTCACCTCTGCTCTTTCAAGTTTCTCAATGTTATTTTTCTTGCTGCCCTTGACTCTGTCTTTCTTTTCTGTTGACATGTTCTCCTGGGCATTCCTACTGCTTACTGCAATGTCAATCTCAGAGAAAACTGGGTTGCAAGAGTTGTGAACTCTGATGTTGAGTCAGAACAGATAAATAGCATGTCCATGGAAAAGGTACTTGAGGTATTTGCCTCTGAGGTAACTGTCATGAGCCAAGGTTTCACATCAGTACTTTCTAATATTTGAGTTTTTAAAATGGAGCCTTTAAGAGAATGCTTTTGACCCTGCAATTCCCCTTCAGGAATGCACTTCACAGGAGTACAAGGCTATAGATTCAGAAATGAGCTCTGTGGCATTGCTGGGAAGAGTCAAAATGGAAACCATGTAAGGGCTCTGCAATGATTAGAAAAATCATGATACATCCAGGCAACAGGCAGCCCGTTGGGGCTCTGTGATGTTTCCAGGACACCTTATTCAAAGGTCCCTTTAAGTGGCCTAAACTCTGTAACAATTTTCTTTGTATGGCGCAGCAACATTTGCTTCCTACTAACATCCTTTAGATAGTAGTAGGGAAAGGCCATGGTGCTCTACTCCATTTTGCAAATAAGTGTGTATGCCTGTAAACTTCTCCTTGAGGTGCAGGATCAGATTTTTACTCTCTTCCTGATCATAAATGAAGTCTTCTGTCCAGATTAGCTGACATCTACTGAGCTCTAACCAGGAGTGCTGGGTGCTGGGACTAGAGAGATGATCAAATTCCTGGCCTCAAAAGGTACACAGACACCCAAACAGACAATCATAGTATAGTGTGTATATGCCATGAAAGGGATAACCTCACAAAGCTGTGGGAATGTGGAATCTGAGGCAAGGGGCAACCCAGTCCAGGCTGGCAGGAGACAGTGGGGATGGGAGGTGGAAGGGCAGGGAGAGTGGGGGCTGTGAAGAAAGGTTTCCTAAAGAAGATGATCCAGAACTTAGAGAGACTGACCTTTCTGGGATCAGTCAGTGCCCAAACATCCTGTAAATCTGCGTAAGACTTCTCTCTGCCTATGACTTCCTCTTTCCCCTCTTTTCTCTTCCAACTCAGCAGGAGGCACCCCACCTGTTACAACTGGTCCCTCCGTGCTTCTCATTCTGATACTCCAAGGACAGTGTGGTTATGTGTTCAGAGTTTTGTGGGGTTTTTTTAATATATTTTTAAAAAATTTTTTTAATGTTTATTTATTTTTGAGACAGAGAGAGACAGAGCATGAACGGCGGGAGGGTCAGAGAGAGGGAGACACAGAATCTGAAACAGCCTCCAGGCTCTGAGCTGTCAGCACAGAGCCTGACGCGGGGCTCGAACTCACGGACTGCGAGATCATGGCCTGAGCCGAAGTCGGCCGCTTAACCGACTGAGCCACCCAGGTGCCCCTTAAATATTTTTTAAGACTTTTTTTAATGTTTATTTTTTTTATATATAGAGAGAGAGAAAGAGAGAGAAAGAGAGAACATGAGTTGGGGAGGGGCAGAGAGAGATGGAGACACAGAATCTGAAGCAGGCTCCAGGCTCCGAGCTGTCAGCACAGAGCCCAACACAGGGCTCAAACTCATGAAACACAAGATCATGACCTGAGCCAAAGTCGGATGCTTAACTGACTGAGCCACCCAGCCATCCCTATGTGTTCAGTGTTAAGTGTTAGACTTGAGCCTTAGTTTCCACATCTGTGAAATGGCATTAATCATAGTTTCTAAGCTACAAAAGCAAAAATAAACAAGTTGGACTACATCAATCAAACTAAAAAGTTTCTGTACAGCAAAGGAAACCATCAACAAAATGAAAAGGCAATCTACTGCATGGGAAGAAACATTTGTAAATCATATATCTGACAAGGGACTAATATCCAAAAAATATAAAGAATTCATACAACTCAATTGCAAAAAAAAAAAAAATCTGATTAAGAAATGGGCTTAGGGTTTGAGTAGACATTTTTCCAAAGAAGACATACAGATGGCCAACAGGTACATGAAAAGATGCTCAACGCCACTAATCACCAGGGAAATAAAAATCAAAACCACAATGAGATACCACCTCACACCTGTTAGAACGGATATTATCAAAAAGACTAGAAGTAACAAGTGTTGATGAGGATGTGGAGAAAAGGGAACTCTCATGTACTGTTGGTGGGAATGTAAACTGGTGCAGCCACTATGGAAAACAGTGTGGAGGATATTAAAAATAGAACAATCATATAATCCAGCAATTCCACTTCTGAGTATTTATCTGAAGAAAATGAAAATACTAACTCGAAAAGATATCTGCACCCCCATGTTCACTGCAGCAGTATTTATAGTAGTCAAGATATGTTAACAACATTAAGTATTCAGTGATGGATGAATGGATTCCAATATATATATGCTGAAATATTAGCCACAGAAAAAGAATGAAATCTTAACATCTGCAACAACATGGATGACCTTGAGGATATTATGCTGAATGAAATAAGACAAAGAAAGGCTAATACTATATGATCTCACTTCTATGTGGAATCTAAAAAAAGTGTAATTAAATTAAAAAAAAAAAAACAAGCTCAGGGGTATCTGGGTGGCTCAGTTAAGCGTCTGACTTTGGTTCAGGTCATGATCTCATGGTTTGTGGGTTTGAGCCCCACATGAGGCTCTGCGCTGATAGTGCAGAGACTGCGTGGGATTCTCTCTCTCTCCCTCTCTCTCTCTGTCCCTCCCCCCATCTCTCAAAATAAATAAATAAACTTAAAAAAAAAAAAAACAAGCTCACAGATCTAGAGAACAGATTAGTAGTTGCCAGAGGTGGGGGCTGGGGGGGGGTGTGGAGGAATGGAAGAACTGTTTTGCTTTTTTTAAGTTTAAATTGAATTAATAAAAAAATTTTTAATCATGGTATTTATCTTATAAATTTATTAACAATGAAAGCTATTATAAATGGTTGATTATGTACCAAAAACTATGCTAAGCACTTTTACACATATTATCCTTTCATCTAATTCTCAACCGGTGAAGTAGTTATAATGCTATCCCCATTTTATGCACCTGGGAAATGACCATAGCATACTCAAGTAACTTGCCAAGGCTACCAACTTGTCATACTCTTTGCCCAGTATCTTGCTTCAAGGATTAGGTGAAATAGTGCCTATAAATGCTTGCTTAGCAGAGTGCTGGGACACAACAAGCACTCAGTAAATGTTAGTTATTGTTGTTGTAGGGGATAAGCTCCATTTAGTGCAAAGACTTGACTGTTTGGGTTTTGCTTTATCCTCAGCACCCTGCAAGAACTATGCCTGACACATAGAGGTGCTCAAAATATATGTGATGAAGGTATTATTCAAGAGTCCTTGATCCTGTTTTATTCTCCCTCTCCGGGTCAGCTCCTCTCTCAGCACCTGTTAAGTAGGGGGTCCCTGACATCTTAGGACAAGCCTGAAAATAAATGGGCTTTTTAAATCTGCAAGCAAATCACTGACACGGTTTGTCTTTGGTGGCTTTTCTGACTGCCTTCAGTTTTTGCCAGGATATCTAGGAAGATCCTCAACAGTAGTACTTAAGGGAAAGGAAAGGATGAAAACAAAGACATTGAAGTCATAAAGCCTGGGGGTTGAAAGGGTGAGTTCTGGATTTATGCTACCTGGACTCCGGTCCTGGCTCTGCCTTTTTCTAGCTCAGGCAAGTTACTTAACTTATCCAAGGTTCCGTTTCCTCTCACTTAAACTCAGACAATAATAATAGCACATACTACCTCTCTTGTTCGAAGGATGAAACAACACAACTTAGGTGCTCTGTGTCTGGTTCAAAGATTGCAGTAGCAGCCCAGGAAAAGCACAAATCCAGGGGCTGCCCTCAAGTTTCTTTCGGTTACCATTCTCCTCTGATTCTTCCGAAACTGACACTCACCAACAGGAGTCCTTTTGCACTTGCAAGTTTGCAAATAAAGGGAAAGTGCTTTTATTACCATTGTCAGATATTATTATTAATTCTACCCGCTAATAGAAATCATTGCAGCCAGCATTATGTTGGTAAGTGTTTAACAGGCTCTCCAAAGGAGGGGGAGGGGGAGGAGGAGGGGAAGGAGGGGGGAAAGAGAAGAAAGCCCTGATTAGAAGCATCTGCTGATGTCCCTGGTATAAACACGCCCACTGTGGTTGATTTTAAGCTACAAATGGATGCTATTGGCTGTGGAGTTTGTAAAGAGATGCCAGCGACCAGCTCTGACCTGGCTCCAGTGATTGTGTCATTTCATCCAAAGACACTCACTTAAAAAGTGTTGATTACATCCCTCAGTCTCACTTGACTTTTTCCTTGCCATTACACGAAGAATGAGACGCGCCGTGCACCAGAGGCAGTGCTGCGGACTAAGCCAGCCTCCTGGGGTCACATCTTGGCTCCATCATTTACTGGTCTGTGACCTTAGATTTGGGTAATTATTTACCATCTTTCTCCTTCAGCTTCTTCACTGGTTAATTGGGACTAAGATATAACTGACCTCCTAAATGTACGTGGACATCGTGTGACGTGCTGGCATGTGCCTGGTGTACATGTGTAGCTCATGTCGGTTGTTATTATCAGCATTGAGCTAGCACAGGGAATTCTTGCTGCCAACACAATTAGGGGCTTACATTTGTATAGAAACTCTTCATTCATAAAACGCTTTTCACACATTATCATATTTGACTTTCATAATAGCCCTGTGTTGAGACCACCCTGCCCCACGGTTGAAAAACCTGAGGGCCGGCATCTTATGGGTGATGTTGTGGCTGTTAGGTTGATCCTTGTCTTTCAGCCCTTGCTCCCAGGTTCAAGTTCTGTCTTAAGCAGACACACTGGAGAGCATGAGTTTACATCATGAAATTGAGTCTGTTCCTGAAACTCCTTTAAAATCTTCAGAGTTCTCAGGAATGAACCAAAGAACACATGATTTGCTATGTAACAAGGCAGAAAACACATCAAGAGGCCTGAACGGGTGTTCCAGAGACCCAGAGTGCAATTACCCTTGTCTTGATAACCCTGAGAATCACGATGACCCAGGCATACACTAATATACACACTTAGCTCACAGCCTCGCCCCCCAGCTCTTCCTCTCACAGCCACTGAAGGACGCTCTCAGAACCATGTTTTCTTCCTGATTCCCAGGTGTGCTCTGCTGGGGTGAGGTTGCCTAAGGAGTCCCAAGATGGGTGAGATATCATTGTACCAAACAGTGAGGAAATAAGTTGCTGAGAAAGAAAGCACTGCAATGTGCCTAATATTTTCTATTTAAACATTTGCTCCTTGCAAATTCACTACTTTAACCATTTTAAAGAGTGCAATTTGTGGTACTTAGTACATTCACGATGTTGTGCAACTATCGCTGCTAATTCCAGAATATTTTCACCATCCCCAAAAGAAACCCTGTACCCATTAGCAACACTTCCCATCCCCCACCTCCCTGCCACTGGCAACAACAAATCTGCTTTTTTTTTTTTTTAATTTTTAAATTTGAGTACAGTTAACGCACACTGTTACATTAGCTTCCGGTGCACAACATTAGTGATTCTCCAAATCCATGCATTATGCTGTGCTCACAGGTATAGCCACCCTCTGTCACCCTATGCTATTACAATACCGTTAACTATATTCGTTATGCCATGCCTTATTTCCCCATGATTTATTCAGTCCATGACTGGAAGCCTGGACCTCCCACTCCTCTTCACTCATTTTGCCCATCCTCCCACCCTCCTCCCCTCTGGCAACCATCAGTTTGTTCTCTGTATTTATAGGTTTGATTCTGTTTTTGTTTGCATATGATCCAATAATTCCACTACTGGGTATTTACCCAAAGAATATGAAAACACTCACTCAAAAAGATACATGCACCCCTATGTTTACTGCAGCATTATTTACAATAGCCAAGAAAGATTTGGAAACAACCTAAGAGTTATCTATAGACAAATGGATAAGGAATATGTGGTATATACACGCAATGGAGTATCACACAACCTCAAAAAGAAGGAGATTGTGCCGTTTGCAATAACTTAGAGGATATTGTGCCAATAATCTGTTTTTTGTCTCTTTGGATTTGCCTATTGTGGACACAGCACATCTTTGGAAGCATAATGTGTGGTCCTTTGTGACTGGCTTCCTTAATTTAGCATCATGTTTTCAAGGTTCATCCGTGTTCCACCATGTAACAGCACTTCATTCCTTTTTATGACTGAATAATAGTCCATCATATGTGTATACCACATTTTGCTTACCCATTCATCAGTTTGTGGATATTTGGGTTATTTCCATGTTTTGGCTATTGTGAGCAGTGATGCTATGAACATTTGTGTACACATGTTTGATCATCGGCCTTTGATTCATTTTGCTAGGAGTAGAATTGCTGGAGCATATGGTAGTTCTGTTAATTTATTAGTGATGTTTTCTTCTTATCAAAGATAAACCTAGGGAAAAGCTCTCTTAGAAGATGAGCTTTGGGACCAGAGAAACCTGACTGAATCTCAGCTCTTTGACAAGCAGCTAGTTGACCCTGTAAACCTTTCTACACAGTTGATGGAAAAGCAATACCTTAATGACTGTAGCATTACTAGTAAGCAGTTACGTGTGAAATACTTTATTGTTTCCCAGACTAAGAAAAAGAAGAGGAATTTCTCTCCCTCTTTTTTAATGAGGCTGAGGCTTTACTTAGTATGTCCAAAGCTCCAAGCAGAAGTGGTGCAAACAAGGTTATGTTGAGTCAATAGACTCTTACTAGCTCCCAGCCCCATCTACTCATCAAATTAGACCTTATTTAACACATACTCTCTCCCCCGACACTTATTTTCCAGGATTCCCAAGGGAGTCTGGTCTCCAAATACACAGCAGTGAGTCTGCTTGTGGTCCTCTGCCTCTGCAAAGCACCATGCCCTGTCCCCTGCCACACCACTGCCCACTGCAGGGACTCTGTCGCTGGTCCCCTTGGATCTGCAGGACTGCCCTTCAGTCTGGGCAGAATGGAAGAGGTGTGGGGGCAACTAGCCCTCTTCCTGCTCAGTGTGACATTTTGTCTCTTGGGCTCTGAGCCAACAGAGCCAACGGTGCTTGGGCACAGTCTCCAAAAGTCTCCCTTGCAGAGGGCTGTATCTGTGACAGGGGGACAGAAACAGTGATCATTTCCTCCATTCTTCCTCCTTCCCCAGGCACTCCTGAGGGGAAAAAGCAATGACAGCAAACTCTGCACCCTCCTCTCTCAACCAAGAACCAAACTGCTGTGCACATCAATTCATGCAAGCAGGCCTTGGGGTACATGGCCTCCCTATCCCCTCCCAGAGATCCCTCCAGCCCAGCTCGGCATCGACAGCAGCTTTCATAAACAGTCTCAATCAGTCCACAATCTTGTGAGCTAGCTAACCTTATCCCATTTCATACACTGTAGAAAAGTATCACAGTATGAGTTGTTCAATATTAAAACCAAACCGGCCAAGCCAACGTGGCAAGCAACAAATTCAGTGAATTCCCATCCATCATCCGTGGCCAGGGATTTTGTTATCTTAAGGCACATTGCTGGAATGCCTGGACACCTGCATATAAACTTCCCTTTGTGGCTTCCTTTTTCTAGCTAATTGTTCAAGAATAACCCTGCTGATCCCCTATCTTTGCTGGCTATGGTCTTTTATGACCCCTGACAGGATCCCAGACCACCCCTTGGTATGTAAAAGTTTTAGACAACTCAGGGTCTGTGAAAACAGATGCCAATCTCGGCTCCCAAAAGGCTATGATGGTAGGACAAGTCAGGGTCTGGCCTAGTTGTGTTGTTTACCCTGGCCAACAGGAAGAAAATGAGGTTCTGGAAAACATGGATGTAAAAAGCCTGCCATCCATTATGGATGGAGGAGGGGATTTTGAGATTTAGATAAACCTGGGCCAAGATGCTCGCCTGGTTTTGTCCGCCTTTTTAAAGGAGCCCCAGGACTCATAGCAAGCCTCCATTTCTGAGGACTGCATGTTGGTATCTAATCACAAGAGGGGAAACTGAGGCTCGGAGAGGCTAAACAACTGCCCAAGTTCACACAGGTGGGCCAAGCCAGGACAAGATCACCCCAAACTATGAAGTTAGAAGTTGGAGCTCTTGCTTCAGGCCTGGATGGCAGAAGAACTTTTCTCCCAACTCCAAGCAGTGACCTCAGTGTGGCCCCAGGCTACTGCAGCTTTCCAGGACCTGCAAAGAGAACCCCAGGGGGTCTCGAGCTTGTACAGGAAGTAATGACATCTTCCTTTTTTTTCACAAATCTCTGACTGAAATGTAGCGTTTCCTTCAATCATCAATGCAAGCAACAAACTACAGGACTGTTGGTAGAACCTGGGACTCTGTAACTGAAATCACGGATGTTTTCATAGCATATTCTTGTTACGGCACATACATCAAAATATCATTTACACTCACAACTGTTTCAAAATTAAGGCAGTTATCAGGCCTGCTCCTAGATCTTATTTACTGTATTAGTAAAAGAGCTGATGTATTTCTATGTCACAACTTGTTTCTAATATATATATCAGTAACTGTATATCAATGTAATTGTTTTCCTTTGTGATCATGTTATATCTAACACACACACACACATATAATTTTATGCATTTTAAAACATTATTTGGCACATTTTCAACAGCCAAAAGGTAGAGGCAACCCAAGTGTCCACTGATAGATGAATAAACAAAATGTGATGTGTGTGTGTATACATATATACATATACATATACACACACACATATACATATATATATATGTCTATACATATATATGTGTGTGTGTATATATATATATATATATATATATAAATAAAGGGAAAGGAAGGAAATTCTGACACATGCTACAACAGGGATGAACCCTGACAATACTCTGCCAAGTGAAAAAAACAGTCACAAAAGGACAAATACTATATGTTTCTACTTCTGGGAGGTACCTAGAGTAGTCATATTCATAGAGACAGAAAGTAGAATGGTGTGTGCCAGGGGCTGGAAAAGGATTGGGGAATTAGCGTTCATTGAGTACAGAGTTTCAGTTTTGTAAGATGAAAACAGTTCTGTGGATGGTAGCACAACAATGTGAATGGTACATTCACCCTTACATGTACCCTTTAAGGGTACACGTAACCTTAAAAATGGGAAGGAAGGAAATTTTATGTTATGTGTATTTACCATAATTAAATATTTTTTAAATTGCTGGCAATGCAATCCACAGACTTCACCAGACTGCCAAAGAAGCCCATGGCACAAAAAAAGGTTAAGAATACTGCTCTTTTTTTTTTTTTTTGAGAGAGAGCGCGCGCGCACATGATGGCCTGTACATATGCACACATGTGAGTGGAAGAGGAGCAGAGGGGGAGGGAGAGACAGAATCCTAAGTAGGCTCCATACCCAGCACAGAGCCCAACATGGGCTCGATCTCAGCACCCTGGGATCATGATCTGAGTCAAAATAAAGAGTCAGAAGCTTAACCAGCAATCCCTATCAAAATAGCACCAGAATTCATCACAGAGCTAGAAAAAACAATCCTAAAATGTGTATGGAACCAGAAAAGACCCTAAATAGCCAAAGCGATCTTGAAAAAGAAAAAAAGAAAACCAAAGCTGGAGGCATCACAATCCCAGACTTCAAGCTGTATTACAAAGCTGTAATCATCAAGACAGTGTGGAGCTGGCACAAAAACAGACATCAATGTAACAGAACAGACAACCCAGAAATGGACCCACATATGTATGGCCAACTAATCTTTGACAAAGCAGGAAGGAATATCCAATGGAATAAAGACAGTCTCTTCAGTAAATGATGCTAGGAAAGCTGGACAGCGACATGCAGAAAAATGAACCTGGACCACTTTCTTATACCAAAAATAAACTCAAAATGGATGAAAGACCTAAATGTAAGACAGGATGCCAGCAAAATCCTAGAGAAGAAAGCAGGCAAAACCTCTTTGACCTCTGCTGCAGCAGCTTCTTACTAGACAGGTCTCCAGAGGCAAGGGAAACAAAAAAACCAATGGAATGGGAGAAGATATTTGCAAATGACATATCAGACAAAGGGTTAGTATACAAAATCTATAAAGAAATTATCAAACTCAACACCCCAAAAACAAATAATCCAGTGAAGAAATGGGTAAAAGATATGAATAGACACTTCTCCAAAGAAGACATCCATATGGACAACCCACACATGAAAAAATGCTCAACATTACTCATCATCAGGGAGATACAAATCAAAACCACAATGAGATAGCAGAATGGCTAACATTAACAACTCAGGCAACAACAGATGTTGGTGAGGATGTGGAGAAAGAGGATCTCTTTTGCAAAAAAAAAAAATCTCTTTTTTCCAAAGTATGGAAAGAGCCCAAATGTCCATTGATGGATGAATTGATAAAGAAGATGTGGTATATATATATATATATATAATGGAGTATTACTCGGCAATCAAAAAGAATGAAATCTTGCCATTTGCAACTATGTGGATGGAATTAGAGGGTATTGTGCTAAGTGAAATTAGTCAGAGAAAGACAAATATCATATGATTTCATTCATATGAAGAATTTAAGATACAAAACAGATGAACATAAGGGAAGGGAAGCAAAAATAATATAAAAATGGGGGGGGGGACAAAACATAAAAGACAAATATAGAAAATAAACAGAGGGTTTCTGGAGGGGTTGTGGGGGGGGGTGGGCTAAATGGTTAAGGGGCATTAAGGAATCTACTCCTGAAATCACCATTGTACTATATGTTAACTAACTTGGATGTAAATTTAAAAATAAATTAATCTAAAAAAAAAAAAGAAGCTTAACCAACTGAGCCACCCAGGCACCCCAAGAATGCTGCTTTTAAACAAATAATGAAAGCTACAATATTTTTTTAGTTGAGAGAGAGAGAGCAAGAGTGGGAAAGGGAGAGGGACAGAGAGAGAAAGAGAGAAAGAGAGAGAGATAATCTTAAGCAGGCTCCATACTCAGAATGGAGCCTGACACAGAGCTCAATCTCACAATGGTGAGATCATGACTTGAGCCAAAATTAAGAGTCAGATGCTTAATGGACTGAGCCACCTAGGTGCCCTGAAAATTATACATTTTATGGTATAAGAGGGTCCATACCCCATCTCCCATACTCTATGCACAAAACTTCCATGCTTCCCTGCTGCTTGTAAAATGGAAGGAGTCCAGCAGCCTGAGGACCTATTTCCATCACTTAGTAAGTGGGTGACTATGAGCAAGTCACATAACCTCTTTCAGCTTCCTTCATTTCAAAATGGAAATGAGCATCCCTGTCTCTCCTCCTTCGTGGAGCTGTGGGGAAGATCAGGGCATCTGTGACTTCCCTCACTGATCCCTCTACCCACCATGAAATGCTCCCCTCAGCCTGTAGAACCTTCCTGCATCCTGCCCCTCCACAAAGTCATCTTTGACCATTCTGGCTGAAGCAATGGCTCCACATCCACCTTCGATTAGTGGATGATCTTTCACCCACTATACTCCCCTTCTTCACCAGCAATCAAGAGCAATGGCTTTGGAATTAGAGTCTGGATGTGATCCTCAGCTTTGGCACTGACTCACAGCTGTTAAGTCTTAGATGGAGAGCAAGCTACTTAGCCTCCCTGAGGTTTATGAAATATGAAATGGCTGAGAATAGTCACTTCATTACAACTGTTGTGCCAATTCAATGAGATAATAAACATAAAATGCCTGGTACAGAGTAAATATTAAGTAAGTGGTAGTCAGTACTCTTATTATTCTTGCACAATAAATACCTTCGGACATGGATTAAAAATGTGTACCCCCACAGAAACTTAGACATGGTAATAATAATTGATTAGCCTCACAGGCTCATAATAAATATTGGATACACAGACAAGGACAGAGAAATACTGTCTACAAATTATCTGTCCAAAGACATCACTCTTCGGACCTATTAGGTGAGCAAAGTAGGTATTAGGATTTCTCTCTCTTAGAGGGTCAGAAACTCTAAGAGGTAAGTAGTATCATCATTATTCTTATTATCCTAAGAACACAGGCAAATAGAACACAGCTAATGAGAGGCAGAACCCTATGCAGCCTGTCTCTAGAGCCCAATTCTTAACCTCTTTACTATACTGCTTCCCAAATGGGCATAAAATACAGCTACAGTAAATGATTCAGAGTCATCAAAGCAACAGGAAACAGCATAAAGTCTTCTCCCTACCTCACACATTCTAGTCCTTTATGTATACTCTGGGGCAAGCCACAGAATCCCAAGCCTCTGGTTCCCCACTTGTTACCAAGATAATGTTGCTTACCTACAGGGTTACTGTTAGGAGTCAATGCAGTACAGACACAAAGCACCTACCACTTAGTACATACCTAACTTATAACAGTCCCCTCTCTCAATCCTAGATTGGAACCCCTTGACTTTGGCAATCTGAGGAAAGAACTTTTAGAGTGAACATGACAGATTCCTATCTGATGGAACACCCACATCATCAGCAGGAAGCTGGAGGCAGAAAGAGGGAGAAGAGCAATTCTGTGCTGGCCTTGGTCTAGTGGCTCTCTTCAGACACTGGAACTAGACAGAAGAGAGACTGGACCCAATAGATGGCCAATACCTGGGCTCTTGACACTTTTTTGGGGATTTCCAGTTACTGGTGTTCATGTGCACAGAGCAGAGGATGAGAACGTGAAGTTCTGACAGTCGTGTGTTCTCTAAACCTGGTGATGGGAGCACAGAAACAGGGTGGAGGGAAGAGAGAGGGCGCTGGGAAACCAGAGCAGAGTCAAGTCTCGTTCTGTATGCTCAGTGGAATTTGTGCAGCTTCCTGATTTCTTCAAACAAACAGCTTGGCTCTTTATATAGGTTCCTAGATCTCCACTGTGCCCACTGAACTGCCAGCCGAGTCAGGCAGGTCCAGGGTCTGTCCATTACCCCCACCATACTCACTTCAGCCTTCTACATGCCAACGACATCTATCAACTCCCCGTCAGTGAACAGTTTGGCCTGAAATCTCCCTTTCTCTCTCCTCTTTTTTTTTCCTGATTATAAAGAATTACAATTGACTTCAAGAGGTCAAAGCATTCTTCATGGATGGCCTCAGCCAAGAATACCTTTGCACATGGCCTGCTGCAGATCATTTTTAGAGCCAACTCTTCAGCATATGATGCAGTATGCCATGGAGAAGATGTGGGAGGGAAACAGTAGGGTTGTGTTCCAGAAAGGGAGCATATAAATGTAGACTGAATAGAGACATGACTGAAGGTCTCTTGAAGGGCAGGTTGGGAACAATTAACCTTCAAGCCAGTTTCCTCTCAAAGTGTGGTCACAAGCCACTTCCATCCGAATCGGCAGGAGTGTTGGCTAACAATCTACTCAGATATACTGAATCAAATTCTCTGGGGGTGGGACCCCATAATGCTCATTGCTAAAGCAGCCCTACCCCAGCTCTGATGAGCTCTAATGTTTGAGAACCACTGTTTTCGACCTCACCACCTCAGGCTAGAGCAGGCATTCCACCTTTCCAAAACGGGTCATTTCCATGTGTAGGACGCCCACACCTCCCACCCTACAGCATGTCCCCTCCATCATCACACCCACTCACCCACTTCTTTTCCCTCCTATCTTCTCACATCTAACTTGATGAGCAGGTAAGCCTCAAGTCAAACTTAATATTTTAAGAATAAGACCTAGAAATAAGAATTCCAAGGAGAAAAAAAAAAAAAAACACTCTGTAATCATACTTTCTCGCAAGGGGGAATATAAAAATGGATATAAAAGGGCCCTTTCATCTCGACTTTCTATAAATGTTTAAAATAGGGTTGGTGATAATTAATGTTTCTATAAGTATATGCTTAAGAAGTTGTTACAATCAGCCTTTGTCTGCTCGGAGCTGGCAGCCTGGACCCACTGCATTTCAGAAGGGAATGTTTGAGGGTCATTTCACATTGCCTCACTCCTGGCAATCTGAGAGCCGCTATAATTCTGCCAAAGAACATAGAGGGTTTCCCAGTCAAGTTCCATCCTGATTTTGATTATTGTTTATCTCCAGTCCCTGTCTGAATAGTCGTAGTAAAATAGAGGAAGTTTTACTCCTGAATCCGAGGTCAGCTGGTAATGAACCATGGTTTCAATTGCATGAACAGCTGCTTCTTTTATAAGCAAGGAGGGTTCACTTACAGTTCAGGGTAACACAGAAATAATTTAAAGAACAAGGACGCTTCTATTCATTTCTTGATTTTTTTTATGTTTTTGAAACATTTTGACATTTGAGTGGCTGTAGAATGTGGATTATTGACTAGACTCAACAAGGGAAAAAAAGAAGCCAATAAAGTTAAAAAAAAATAAGATATACAATATTTCTTGACCCCCCCACACACACCCTAATCATTATATAAAAATTTAATTTGTGTAGAGTGAGTTCAAATAATTGAGCACACATTTTTTAAAAAGGTACACCGAACATTTTTTAAATTTTTACACCAGATACCTTCAAAAAGTTTCAAAAACATAAAGCAAACCTTCCCTTCCCACCCATCCCCCCAAAAACACTATCATGTGAATTTTTAAAAATGGCTCTTCATTTAAAATTAAGACATAAAATGGAACTTTTTAAAGTTTGCATTTTCACGTTGCAAATGTCTGGCACTTAGCCAGCAATAGTATGGGATGTGCTGCTCGGCTCTGAATCTGCAGGGACCTTGCAGGTCACACAGCCCAGCTTCCCACCTGCAGAAAGAAGAGCTGCCACCACATCCCTGAGAGCCAGACACAAGCCTAGTGACTGAATAAGCATGACTAGTGTCAGGAAACAGCATCTTCCACTGCGGCCAGTTCTGCTCATCACTACTGATCTCTTCAAGTTGGCACTATCCCTCAACATCAAACATGAATGTACCCTTGGACCCAAAAATTCCACTTGTAGAAATGTATCCAACCACCAGACTTGCCCGTTCGCAAAATGGCGTTATAACAAAGTTCTGCAATCCGGCTCTATTTGGAAACACCCTAAATAGGAGACCAGTTATATAAATTATGGTACATCCCTGCTGAATGTTACTATGTGCCAGGCCCTGCTCTAAGTGCTTTGAATGCATCAGTTTATTTAATCCTTTTTTTCTTATAATTTTATGCCATCGTGCTAATGAAAAACCTAAAGCAAAAAGAAATGTAATAACTTGCCTAAGATTTCACAGCTAGTATGTGGTGAAGCTGGAATTTCAGACCAGACATTCATTCATTCATTCTTTTATTTATTCAACCGTTCAATAAATATTCATTGTGTGCCTACTGCAATATACCCTACAGGGCACTGGAACAAAGTCCCTGCTGTCACAGAGCTTGGTTTCTAATGGAGGAGATGAATGATAAACAGCTAAACAAACGGATACATATTGTGCCAGGCTGTGCTAGGAAGGAAAATAATGGGGAGGTAGGGGATATAAGATGATGGTAGGATGCCATTCCAGATGAGGTGGCCTTTTTGTTTCATAGGCTTGACGGCAGCAAAGGAGCAGGCTGCAAGGCTAACCAGGGGCAGTCTGGCTTCAGTACATGCATGTTTCCCCAATAGGACTGAACACCTCTCTGCCAGTAACACAACAAAGGCCATGCTGTGTGCAGCTTTGGAAAGTTCTACAAGTTTTTCTCTGAAACAATGTGTGAGCAGTGTGAAGAGTGTGCGGTCTCTTCTGGATACGTACACACGTGTCACGTTAATAAATGCACATATTTTCCAGAAGGGCACAGAAGAAACAGACAGCAGTGGCCGCCTCCAAACTAGTAAAGGGAGTGAGACCTACCTTTACTATATGTGTTTTTGTACATTTTGTATTAAAATTTTGTTATGGATTGTTTGACATCTACAAAAGAATATGTGCAACATAGATGCAAGTTATGTGGTACAATTTTTAAAAATAAAATGTGGATAAATCCCCCCAGAGAGAGTACCTCACTGCTGGAACATGTTCAGTGCCATAAAGGCTACCTGTGGGCTCTTCCTCTACCCTATTCTTGTGTACCCCTCCTCTTCCCTCACATGTATCACCTTCTTGAGTTTCGTGTCCATTATTCTCTTGCCTTTTTTTTTTTTTTTTTTTTTTGAGAGAGAGAGAGCACACAAGAGCAAGCGCACATGTGCAGGGGAGGAGTGGAGAGAGAGAGAGGGAGACAGAGAATCTTAAGCAGGCTCCACACCCAGCACAGAACCGGACAGGGGGCTCCATCTCACAACTGTGAGATCATGACCTGAGCTAAAATCAAGAGTCAGACACTTAACTGACCAAGCCACCCAGGGTGTCCATCTCTTGCTACTTTTTTAAACAACTTTATTGAGATATAATTCACACACCATATGATTCACCCATTTAAAGTGGACATTTGATGGTTTTTGTTATATCTGTAGAATTGTGCAACCAACAAACACAAACTACAGTTTTAGAACATTTTCATTACCCCCAGGAAAGCTCTATACCCATTAGCAGTCACTCCCCATTCCCTCTAAGAACCTCCCACCTCAGCCCTTAGGCAACCAGACATTTACTTTCTGTCTCTATGGATTTATTTATTAATTTCATATAAATGGAATCTCTGGGACTGGCTTCCTTTACTCAGCATGCTTTCAAAACTTGTCTGTGTTTCTGCATGCAACAGTACTTTGCTTCTTTTTATTACCAAATCATATTCTATTGTATGGATATACCACATTTTATTTAGCCACTTACCAGCTGAAAGACAGTTGGGTTGTTTCCATCTTTTGGCTATTATGAACAATGCTGTCTCTCATTATCTTTTAAAAATAGTTTTATCATATAGATACAGGTTTAAGCAATACATTGTTTCATCTGACTTGATTTGGGGTTTATAAAATCATGTTATATGTAGTCTTCTACAACTTACTTTTTACATGTCAGTATTAAGTTTGTATGATTTTTCCATCGTATGGAAATTTTTCCATTGTATGTTGTTTCACGTATCTGTTGGTTTTTCACTTCCATCACTATATACTACTTCATTGTATGAAAATGCTATATAATTTGTTGATCCATTCTCCTGTTGGTGGACATTTGGTCATTTCCAGTTTGAAGCTCTCTGTCTTTCCCAGAACATTCTTGTATACATCTCCTGGTGCACATGTGCAGTAATTTCTCTGGGGAATTCTCTGGGGTAAATTCTACGAGGCGGATGGCTAGGTCATGGAGTATAGAAACGGTGACTTCTTCCAAACAGGTTATATCACCAGCGATGTGCAAACATTTCTATTGACCCATATCCTTATTTGGCATTAACACTTTAAAATTTTGTACCATGTGTTTATATGTTTTTTCAAAAAATAAGGCAATTTGGGGGGGCTGGCTCAGTCGGTAGAATATGCAACTCTTGACCTCAGGGCTGTGAATTTGAGCCCATGTTTGGTGTGGAGATTACTTAAAAATAAAAACTTAAAAAAATAATTTTTAAAACATTCTCTCTCATTAAGAAGTCAAGTCTGCTGACCTGGAATCTAGCCCCTGGCCCCTGCTCTGTTCTTCGGAGCCGTGCAGAGCAAATCTAAATCCCACTGTCTGAAGTGCCAACCCTCCATACATTTGAAGATAATTATCTTATTTGTCTAATCCAATCTTCCCTAAGGTACCTAGATAATTTAAGGTGAGAAAACAAAAGTTAGGATTGCATGTACCCTTCCTTGATTAGATATGGAACAGAATTCCCTAGTTTCTTAGGAGGCTGATAGGATCTCTGTCTGGAAAGAAGCTCTGTGGGCAATGAATTTGGGACTGCTGGTTTAAGGGCAATGAGGGCATTTTCTTGGCCACAAGACTTCTCAGATCTACTTCACATTATAAATTTCTTTTTTTTTTTTTTTTAATTTTTTTCAATGTTTTTTATATATTTTTGGGACAGAGAGAGACAGAGCATGAACGGGGGAGGGGCAGAGAGAGAGGGAGACACAGAATCGGAAACAGGCTCCAGGCTCCGAGCCATCAGCCCAGAGCCTGACGCGGGGCTCGAACTCACGGACCGCGAGATCGTGACCTGGCTGAAGTCGGACGCTTAACCGACTGCGCCACCCAGGCGCCCCGTATAAATTTCTGAAAGAAGTCTTAGAATTAACAAAGCACTTTCTAAGAAACAGGCCAAGCTGGCCTTAAGACAAAGTGGGGAACTGGTCTGTGGTTCCCTTGACTGATTTTTATTCACTTTGTTTCCTTTAAGCTCATGTCTTCCTCCTCACTGTCCTTGTACTTCCCACCAAAAACACTTCTCATAAGAAAAAAAAAATTTATATCAGAGATCTAGAACTCTAGTGTGAACTTTTATTGAAGTCTTGTCTTCCCCAGGGGTTTTAGCCCTCAACTCCAGCACAGAAGTTTTGACTCTGGATGAAAGTGAATTCCAAAAAGAAGTAACTTCAGAGGAAGTATTGAAAGCATTTTCCTTCTTTCCTAATTCCTATTCATTGCTGTGGTGAGAAAATGCAGTTTTAAATGGCAAAAGCCAAATGAGATATTGCATGGTAATGTGTTTTTTCAATGATCATGGACAAATATTCTGATGGTAAGGATTACATAATAATAGTGAACATTTCTACTTTACAGATAACATGATATTAGCACCCCCCCCAACAACTCTGCAAACTAGATATTATCTGCATGTTACAGATGAGGAAACTGAGGCTTACCCAAATCATGCAGTTCCAGAAGTTTCTGTCTGATCCCAAAGTCCACACACTTAGTGCCTTGTTCACCCACCTTCATGGTCAAATTGGCCTCGTCAATTACTTGCCTTACAAACTCTGTTGTATATGACTCCACCTGATCAAAAGCACAGCAGCCTTTCAATTGGCCTTCCTGGTTTTCCTGGAATACTAAGGGTCCCACCTCCTATAAACCCACTTGGGCTTCCAGGACGTAATTCTTAGCTACCCTCTCTCTGACAAGAATACTCTAGGCTTAATTTTGGCCTCTTAAATCTTCTATGGTCCCAGCCATCTTCTCTAGAAGGATGAAACCAAATTTCATTGACTGTTCTTGGTGGATCCCAACCTTGATCCCATTCTAACCAGAAATCTGCCAACATGCCTTCCTTGACTGATGTTCCATCATGATGTTTGGCCTGAAAACTACCCATATAGAGCACTTTTCCTTTTAATCACCACTGAGGGTTCACTCTGACCCAAGCTTACCAGACCACTCTGACCCAGATATCTGCGGTTAGAAACAGATTCAAGGGGCACCTGGGTGGCTCAGTCGGTTAAGCATCGACCTCGGCTCAGGTCATGATCTCACGGTTCGTGAGTTCGAGCCCTGCGTCAGGCTCTGTGCTGTCAGCTCGGAGCCTGGAGCCTGCTTCAGATTCTGTGTCTCCCTGTCTCTCTTCCCTTCCCCCACTTGCACTCTGTCTCTCTCTCTCTCAAAAATAAATAAAACATTTTAAAAAATTAAAAAAAAAAAGAGTAGTCAAGAATGCCAGGGAATCCAAATGAGGGAGCTCTCCCCTCCTAGTTTTGCTTTCCCTTGTGTTCAGAGACACCTAAGGGTTAAAAAAAAAATGGGTTCCTGGATTCAGTTCTGGCTTCTTGAAACTCCATCTCTCACTTTGCCCAGGTCACAACACTCATGGGGTTCAGGAACAATCAAGGGTGTCCTCAAGGGTTCTGATCTGAGAAGAAATACAACCACAATAATAAAACAGTTTCAGAGTACCTCTTCCCAAACACTGCCTTCTGGATGAATCTGCCTCATTTACAAGTGCTGCTGTTCTCAGTGGTAATTTCCTCCCTCCCTTCCTTCTGTCTTTCCTTCTTTCCTTCCTCCTTCCCTCCCTTCTCTTCCTTTTCTCCTTTCTTTTTTTTCTCTTGCTTTCTTTCTCTTTCTTTCTTTCTTTCTTTCTTTCTTTCTTTCTTTCTTTCTCTTTTTCTTTCTTCCTTTCCTTTCCCTTTTCCTTTCTTTCTTTCTAACAAAAATACAAGAAAACAAATCTACACTTGTATTTATTTACTTTTCAGTAAGTTTAAATCCTTGAGGGATACAGCATCACATGGATTCTGTGGCCAATGGCTTTAGCAAGAAGGCTACTTTGGAATTTGGCATGAACTATGCCACTGTTTCCACGAGCACGAGTTACGTCTCCCCAGATTACTCTGGTTTTGTTTGGTTTTCCACCAGGAGTCACATGTTGTTCTTTGCTTCCTATACACAAGCACATCTCTTGCCTAGATAGAATTCAACTTCATCTCGAGCATAAACACCTTCAATTTTAAGAAAAGTCATGTGCTCCCTCTGGTTCCAGACACTCCCCTGCCCCTTTAGCCAGCAAAAATGGCCTTGGGCCATAGTCTTCCAGACATATTAGTCATTTCAGGAGTCCTGTTCACAGCAGCCCTCGACAAGCTCCAAGATGGCCCTCAATGGTCACGTCTATACCATCTGAATTTGGTGATGACTAATGGGACCAGGAATGACATCTGACCCAATGAGGGGACTATCCATAAACCAGGCAGCAACCTATACCTTGTATGGCCTGGCTCAAGAAAATGAGGTTCTCTCTTGAGAATTTAAACTAAGAGCCTCCAAGGGAAATTGTCAGGTGGCTGCGGTGGTGGCACTACCATTGAAAAGCCAGGAGAATGGACACAGTGGTAGCCATTATGGTTATGTGCAAGGTGAGACTTGGGGGAAAGAAGAAATTGAAACCACATAGGAAAGTCAAGGAGAGAAGGGAGAGTAGACATGTGCTGAGAAAAGCCAAGAAGCCACGAGACAAGGAGAAGAGAGACAGACAGACAGATAGAACCCTTGCAGAGACAAGCCCCTATTCCTAATGGCTCTGGGGTTTCCCATCCTAGTCCTAGTGAAATGTGGTTGTGTTGAGCTCTTTAATACATATTTTGTTGTGTTTTCCTTTTGGATTCTCATAACAAAGTCCCCTTTTCTGGAACATATTCAAATGGGTCTCTGTTCTTGGAAACCAAAAGGATTCTGAGTAGAATTCCCCAAATTCTAAGGACCAGTGTCTACTGCCCCACCAGTTTGGCCCAAAGCAAACACTGCTAATCCATTTAAAACCTGGAAGCCCATTAAGAGAAGTTAAATTGCTAGGACACTTAAAATGTGGACAGGTCCATTTTTTTCCATTTGTTGTAGTTTTTAAAAAGCAACACAGACGTGCAAATATACACAATAATTTTATCTAGTATCTTATAATTCCACAGTCTTGTTTAAGAACAAGAAAATGTATTATACATACACTGTTTTCATATAACATGACTGAGTTTGAAGGTTAACATTTAAAGTTATATTTATTTAGACAATCACTACAAATTGACTATTGGATTTACCTCTACTATCCACTAAATTACAATTTCCAAGAGGGAAGGGCTTTTCGATTTTTAGTATGTTTGTCAACTGCTATCTCTATTCCAAGTACCTAGCACACAAATAATTAATTGATTAATGAATTTAAAATATCCATTTTTAAATTGAGTTATAAGCTAATAATTGTAAAGGATTTTCCAGATGAGTCTCTTTCTTTTTAAATTTTTACTTCACTCAAATCAGGCAAAACCTGAGAGCAAAAGAAATCATCCCCATCATCACAAGGTTCTAAACACTGCTGTCTTTTAAGGACAAACAGACACTAAAAGTGTTAATTTGTGGGAAAAGCTCCGAGGAAGAAATAAGGGGGAAAAATTCCACAACTTATTAGGCATATTTTGGCCATAGAGAAATTGGCCTATATTTTCTGAGTTAGCCCTTTTAGTATTTTCTATTTCACCCAATACTTGACTTTTATTATCTTCATATATGCCTAAAAATGGGGGTTGTTTGGACCAAACAGAGATAAGTTGGAGAGACTCTGAGTCATGGTTAGAGACCCATTTCTGACACTTACCAGCCATGGAACAGATCTTGGGCCTCAGCTCTCCCACCTCTAAAGTGGTCAGAGAAGAAATAGGACAACCTCTCATTTCTTTTGAGTGCTGATCGTCCCTGATTCCAGACTGCTCACTTTCACAGATATATTCAGTCCTTTGCTGTATTTCTAGACCTAGACAGTTTCCTTCCCACATGGCAGAGATAGAGCTCTTAGAAGCCAGGGGAGACAGGGGCTGGGTCCTGCTGAGAACCTGCCAGCCTGGCACAGGCAGGCTATGCCTGGAAGTCACCCAGACCACATTCCTGATCCAAACACTCAGCGTCTGCGACATGTGAAAGTACCTTTCCAACTTCAAGACCCAAGCTCTGTGTCAATTATTTAACCCACTCCAATGCAGGGAGTTTTACTTAGATTGCAGACTTTAAATCAGACAGAAGAGAGTTTTACCATTGGATGACTAATGGATGGATCAAGGAAAAGTTTCTAAAGTGTGTCTTTGCTTCATTCTCCTTTTTTAGGTGGAGAAACCTATCCTGAGGTTTCAATCCCCATTTCCAGATTAGAGGCACCTGGACATTTTCCTAAATACAGATTTCCGTAAAAATATGGATTTTTCCTAAAAATACGAAATCTGCGACTTAACAAGTCCTCAGGTAATTGTGAGGAGCAGCTGGGTTTAGGACATACCGCTATGAATCTCAGCTTAGAATTCTGGATTATTTCTGTGGGAATGCAGTACTCTGACTGATAGAGAGCTGATCTATGGGGACTCGCTGTAGAGGTGTCAGACATTTTAGATTTCATCAGAAGTAGCCATTCCAAGGCAGAAGCTGGGGCTCAGTCATCCAGTGTGAGGCTCCTCTCCCCACCGGTCCCAGGCAGGTGAGATGCGTCCACCAGAGGCACCTGGCAGTAGGGAACTGATCTCCTGGAAGGTTCAAATCTTTTTCCTTTTTCCATTCCCAGAAAATGTGCCTGTCAGAGGCAACAATGCTGACCAAGCCCCAAACATGAGCTCAGCTGGACAAAGTGGACTGCATTGAGCAGGACTCCATGTACTTTTTTATAGCCCTAAGCTTGCTTTCCCTGCAAACTTCTTACTCTGAAAATTCTCAGGTCTATAGAAAAGATGAAGAAAACAATGCAACACACATCTCTATACTCTTTATCTAGAAAATTCAGTTCACATTTTATCATATTTGTGCCCGATTGTTCCTTTCTTCCTCCATTTTTTTCATATAAATATGTTTTTCCCCTTCAAAATCACTTGGGAGTAAGTGGCAGGCATCACAATACTTCATAGCTAAGTACTTCTGTATTTGTTTCCAAAGAACATGGACACTGTGCTCCATAAACACAATATAACCATCACCGGAAATTTCATATCAATAAGTACTATTATCTAATATAGGGTCCATATTCATAGCTCCCAAATTATCCCATAAATGCCCTCCTTTCTAACGTTTCCAAAAATATTAATGATCCAATCTATGATCACACATTGCTTTTAGTTGCCATGACAGCTTTTTTCTGTCTCCCATGATAGTGGTATTTTTTAAAGCATACCAGAAAGTCATTTTGCACAATGGCCCTCAAATTTGGGTTTCTTCCCAAAGTTGATTGTTTCTTCATGATTAGATTCAAGTTAAATGTTTGGCAAAAATACTACAGAGGTGACCTTGTATCCTTATAGCAGAAGACATATTTGATCACTTATCTCATTTTAGATGATAAGTTTGATCATTTGACACAAAAGTACTTTTGTTTTCCTATAATGAGTGGACATTTATAGGGTGATATTTTGAGACTGTGTGAACATCCTATATCCTAATGGTTTTATCCAGTGGCTGAGCACCCACTGATGAACATTTACTTGCTCCAGTTATTGAATAGTGATTGGAAAATCATGATTTACTAATTTTGTTATTCCCTTTACATTTCTTTGGTGATGTTTTTCTATGAAGAAGAGCTTTCCCATCTTTCTCTACACTTTCATTATCATTATCATTATTATTATTATTTGAATATCTCAATGGACTCCTTGATCTTTTATTTTGTGTTATTATTTATGACTTTCACTATTCTTTTTGATGCTCCAATTGACCCAAACTTTACCAATTTGAGCTTCTTCAAGGTGGCTCCTATGTCTTTTTGACATCTCCTCAATGTTTTGCACACTTTCTTACTTGGAGTACTTTCTGGAATGACAAGACATTCCAGACCAACCTTGCATTTTCTCTTCTCTAGATCTGGAATCAGCCATTTCTCCAAGGAGTTCTGGTACCCTTTGAACTCATTACCACTGGGGGCCTTTGGAGTGGACAGAAATAGGAAACACATATCCATTTTTAAAGTATGTGTTTGTACAGTTACTTCTGATTCCAACCTAATACCAAAAGTTCTTCCTCTCCTTCCTTCATTCCATGGCCATATCTCCTTTCCCCCACAGTAAAATCCTACCTCCCAAAATACCAATCTACTCACTCATTTACTACCATATACTCAAAATAGCTTAGGAATTACTTCATCACAATCTCTTCTGACCGCAAGCTGCCTAAGTTAAGGGGAAGATTTTTTTTCAGTTCAGTAATCCTTGGCCTACATCCCACCAAGGGTGTTCAGTAAGAGCACTGTATTCACAAGTTCCTTGGATGGGTTCTTTGTTTTCCTCTGCATGGTTATATTGTCACTTTGATTTACAGTTAAGTTCAACTATGCTTTTAATAAATATTGAGAAAAGCTCAAGGTTATAGTCACAGACAGAATCTGGAGGGAAAGACCCATGTTGCTAATTCAAAGCAAACTCATGCTTTCTGTCACAGAGGAGGTTGGAAGCAGAGGGGTCAACAGGATCCACATCCTCATAGGAAAATCGACCAGGACCCTTCCACCTCCACATGACATGAAATGATCAGAAAATGAAAACACACACACTTGCAGAGCTGATGCCAAGTAAAGTTCCCCAGCTCAGACCTTTTAGCATCCAGGTTTGTCTCATTGCTGTAATACATCTTGACTTGAGAAAGGAAAGCTGTGAACCAAGAACATGGGACACAGAGAAACAAAGTAGACAAGGAAGAGTCTAACGGAGAGAGAGGGAGAGAAAGCCACAGGGAGAGAGGGGAAAACAAAGACGAACAGGATGGCATTGACGTCGAACCAAGGCCATGTAGTGTCCTGCAAAGCCCAAGCTGCACTGGTCTTGAATGGACCTTCCCTGAATTCTCCTCTTTACAAAGGGGGTGAGTTTGAGTTGGAGGACGGGCCCTCCTGTCTGGGCTAATTCGACAGTTGGGAGAACCCCAGCCAGCTCTAGAGCTCCACAGTTGTGAACATGGGCTAAGCCTCTGGTCCAGCATTGGCCAGAGACTCAAGCTGCAGCTATGGGCGACGGCAGATGCCTGTGTTATCAGGATGCCACAGGGGGGTGCTGGCGTCCTTGTAAGACCTCCTCCCTAGTTTTCCGGGTATGACTCTGCTCAAACTAGGAATCTTCACTTTCATGGGCCATGCCATGGGCAGAGAAGGAGGAGAAGAGCTGAGTCCATCCTTTCTGATGTCTACTTTAGGAGGTCATGGTAAACACACACACATACATGCCAGAAAATTCCACATCTGACTTGAGAGTGAGAAATCCCAGCGAGGGATAAAGATAAAGAGGAGCTGAGGGTCTGCCCTTCCTGCAGATGTACTTCCCCCACCCTCCTTGGCACTGCTCTCCACTGGCCAGCCTGCTAATGGAGGGACCACTGTGGACTTTGTGGGTTGTGGAAGAGTTCCCCCCACTGCTCCTCTGCTCTACCTGCTCTTTGGAAAGCAGTTAATACATATTCTCCCTAAAGTAAAAACCCAGATGTGATTTAAAATGTGATCCCTCCAAGAGAAACGTGAGTTTCAACAACAGATCCTTAGGAAGTAGAGGCTAGGGCAATAATGGTGGAGACTCAGACAGGCTTTTCCAAGCGGAATTGACATTCAGGGACAGCAGCTCCTTGGACTCCCTTCAGATCATGACACTGACCACTTACAAATCTGGCTCTGAATGGAACAAGATTTGGGGGATGCTTGGACAATTCTGTTTCCTCCTAATTAATCTTCTGCATTACCATAAAGCTCAAGGGCTTGAGTAAATTCAAGAGACACTATAAAATTTACTTTAGTAACAACCAGCCAAAATCTCACACGATTCTGCCTAACATATTCCATCCAATCACAGCAATAAATCAAAGCACTGATAGGAACCAGCCAAAGTAGAGTATTACACCCCCTCCCTCCACCCTCCACTTGTTCTTTGATACAGAGCGGAATGCTGGCATTGTTCTCTCATGAAGATGAATAAGGGAAAGGTGACTGGACATGGTATGAACCAAAGACCCGAGATGGAGGGAGATGTGACTATCACTATCTTCTGAGCTTTCTCAGAGGTCTGGAGAGCCACAAGTCTTAAAGAAGAATGAGAGGAAGGAAGCTTCCAGAAGCACCATCTCTGGAAAAATATGAAGCTGAGAGACGAGCTGACAGGTTTACTAATGGGAAAAACAGTTCTGAGAAACACTGCTGGTGCACTGGAGGATATGGGGAGACTGAGCCAAAGGCTCAAAGAAATCTAAACAATGAAAAGAAATGAGCAGTAATTAGCCTCAGGAAACTAAAAAATTTATACAAAAAAATAAATGTCATAATAGTACACCACTTGGCTCAGCATTAAACAAGACTAACAGTTGAGTTTTTTTTATAAGCTTGTTAGCATTATTTGACTTTTTAAACTGTGTTCAAGTATTATTTTGATAAAAAGCTAATTTGAAAAGCTTTTAGTGACTTTAAAATCTTCTTAAATTTGTTAGAGTAAGTAGATCTGAATTCCGTGTGGCATTTGGCAGGAAGTTAGACGTTGACGTCCAGTGGTTTTATTCTCTTACCTCTTTTTTCTAAAAGGTTCAAGTTCAGAGGGAAGTCAGGGCCTTGGAATGTGACATCAGATCATGTCTCCTTGAGGTGGTGGGAATATCCTTGTGAGCCTGAAATTTCCCTGGCAAGACAGCTCTGGGGCTGAGAAGCAGTAGAGGGGTTCCAGTCCAGGTTGACAGTGTGGGGTAAACTTGAACAGTTCATTCCACATCCCACTCTTCATATCCTGGGCTCCAGTTTGCTCACTGCTAAAACTGCCAGGGCAGGGAAAGGCACAAGCTGGTTAGTTACCATGTCCTCCAATCATGGAAGTTGATCAATTACTTCCCACATCCCTACTGGTCACAGGAGTTAAGCTATCAGCCAGACTCACACAGGCTCTGCCCTCATATGGATTACAGTCTAGTTGGGGAGACAGACAAGAAACCAGGGAGCAGGCAAATACATAATGCAAATTCTTGAGATAAAAAATGATGGAGGGCAGGGTGCGGGGTGCTTATTAGATGCGATGGTCAGGGAAGGCCTCTCTGAGGAGGTCACTTCCGAGCTGAGGTTTGAGTGATGAGAAGAAAGCAATTTGAGTTTTGTCCAAAATGCCATGAGGAAAGAGGATTTAGAGAACCTTAAGTGGGTTTAAGAGGGAGCTATGTGATGTGGGCTGACTTGTGAGTTTCAAAGCATCCGCTGGCTGCTGTGAGAGGGCAGCAGGGGTGAAGTGGGGGACACCCTGAGAAGCTGATGCTGCCATGCAGGCAAGTATGAGGGCAGCTGGAAGGAATGACTAGATTTGCCATGGAATGGAGGGCCCTGAAGTATTTCTGCAGTTCCTTCCAGCTGGAGAGTCTATCACCACCTTCAGCTGGGCTCAAAGAGAGTTTCACCCTCTTGCCTTGGAAGGATTGGGGCCATCAAGTCATAAGCAGCGACTTAATGGTGACTCCTAAGGAAACTGAAGACCCAGACAGAGCTTTTGTTCACTTAAGAAACAAACAAACAAACAAACAAACACCCCACCCTTTTCACCAGGCAAATACAGAGATGCACCAGTGCTGGTTGTTTGGCCTGTGAGGATGATCTGAATTTGACCCCAGCAGTGCACTGGCTGCCAGATGGTATATATGGCAGCTCTGTCCTCCAGGTGAGAAAGACCATACCGCAAAAGTACACACACACACACACACACACACACACACACACACACACCATTTAGCATTCTTTCAAAGGGTGACAGCCCCTCCACCCCACCAGCATCACTGCCAGCTTCAGTTCCTGATCCAACTGCTTCATTTCAGAAATGAGTAAACTGAGGCCTGGGAGACGGGCTACAGCTTGCCTAAGGCCATAGCTGTGAAACGAAAGGGCAATGCTAAGACCTGGATTGTTCTGCCTCCCCAGGCTCCAAGGACCCAAGTGCACCTGGTCAGCCTGAGTCTACTGCCATCCTGGGCCTCCAGGGACAGCCCGGCTTCCTAGCCCATCTGGGTGTCCTTGAGCCGCCCCCTGGTCAGAAGCATCACAGGGTAAAGGATTTCCGTCTGTGCCTGGAGGGAATGCTTAAGCACCCTGGGGAAGAGACTTTCTGACTTTTGCAGGCAAGGAATTAGGAGCCCTTTGAAGAGATTTCCTTCCCAGAAAATGAAAGGTTCGGACTGGCCGTGAGATGTCCCTTGGCGGTGTGCCCGCCCGAGTCTCCTCGCCCAGCTCCCCTGCCTGGCCCGCCCCTCCCCTAAGATCCTGCAATTCCTGGGGAGTCTGATATCCAGTGACAGCCCAGGCAGGCCTGGAAGGGAGGCAGGGCCACCCAAGAATCCACAGCAACAAATGGAGAGAAAGCAAGTGGGGTGGGAGGGAAGAGAGAGAGAGAAGGAGGGAAAGAGAGAAGACCCAAAGGGGAAACGGAGGGAAAGCAGACAGGAGAGCAAGGATGGCCTCAGGCTCATCAACTTTAAGGCACTGTCTGGGATCTAGACCCTTCCTCAACTCCCCATCCACATTTCTGGTCTATGTTCGGCCCCATCTATGTTCATTCGTTCATTCATTCACTCAGTTCATCAGTATCATTGAATGCCAGGCCTTGTGTGGGGTGTTGGGGCACAGACATGAGCCAAGCAAGCCAACGCCTGCCTCTGTAGAGCCCAGACAGACAGATAGCTGTCAAATCAATAAAATACAAATACAAAATAAAAAACAATAATAAATCCTAAGAGGGAAAAGAACAGCCAGTCTCTGAGCACATAATAGGGGGAAACGAACATCATATTTTGGGGTCCCAGGACCCTGAGATTGAGATAAGTTTCCTTCCTCCCAAGTTTTTGTTTTGAAAATTTCAAACCTATAGAAAACTTACAAGATTATTACAAATAATACCTTATCCCCTTTATCTAGATTCACCAATAGTCACCATTTTGTCACATTTGCTCTCTCTACATATACTTTGTTGTTGTGGTGGTTGTTGTTGCACCATTTGAAAGTCATAGATGATTTTTTACCCCTAAACATTTCAGCATATATATTCTAAAAACAAAGATATTCTAAATAACCACAATGTCTTTTTTTAAATATTTTTTTAAACGTTTATTCACTTTTTGAGAGGCAGAGACAGAGCATTAGTGGGGGAGGGGCAGAGAGAGACGGAGATGCAGAATCCAAAGCAGGCTCCAGGCCCTGAGCTGTCAGCACAGAGCCCAATGTGGGGTTTGAACTCCCGAACTGTGAGATCATGACCTGAGCCGAAGTCGATGCTTAACCAACTGAGTCACCCAGGAACCCCAATAACCACAATGTCTTGTCCCACCCACTAAGTTTAAGATCAAGAGCATCAATATTCAAATTGTTATGAGCTAAACTGTATCTCCCTAAAATTCACATGTTGAAGCCCTAACCTCCCACCCCCGTACCTCACACGTTACTGTTATGTGGAGATAGGGCCAAACTTAACAGAGGTAAATAAAGTAAAACAAGGTCACACGCATGGGCCTTAGTTCAATATGACTGTATTCTTATAAGAAGAAGACATTAGGACACAGATGTGTACATACAGAGGAAAGGACACATGAGGACGCAGTGCCAAGGAAGCCATCTGCAAGCCAAGGAGAAGAAAAAACCAAATCTACAGACGCCTCAATCCTGGACTTCCAGCTTCCGGAACTGTGGACAATAAAATGTCTGTTGTTAAGCCGCCAGTCTGTGGTATTGCATTACGGCAGCACTAGCAGACTACTACATAGACTGTAATCAAATTTTTCTAATTGTCCCAATAATATTCTTTATATCAATTTTTTTTTTTAATCCAAAAACCACTCAAGATCACAGGTTCCATTTGGTGGTCAGTCTAGTCTAGTAGAGCCTAGAGCATTTCCATAAATCTAGAACCATCTTCCCCACCTTTTTCTTTCTCGTCTGTCCTGCCATGACATCTTGGAAGAATCCAAGCCAATTATCTTGTACAGTGTCCCAGAGTCTAGATTTGTTTGGTTGTTAGAGTCTGGTTTAATATTTGAGGCTTGGGCACTGCATGAGTGATGCCGTGTGGATGAAGCAGTGGGCACTCCGGGTGGAAATAATCTAAGCTGCCTTTCAGAACACTTGGTTCTGTGGCAGGCACTGCGCTGAGCATCCTAGGTGTATTCCATTCACAGAGGGTGATGAGAGGGTGTGCAGGCGGGAAAGTGCAGGGCTTTGGAAACACAAGGAGAGTGAGGCATGGAGGAAGAGGAATTTCATGATGGAAAAGGTAAACTGAAGCCAGAATAGAGACCTGATGAACGTCAAGTTAAGGCACCTGGTTTCATACTAAGGCTTTAGGAACCCTTGGAGGTATCTGGGGGCCATGCAGAGTCAGGGACATACTTGTGATCAGAAAGCCCAGAGGGTTCAGGTGGCCTGCCCAAATCACACAGGAAGTAACAGAGCTAGAACTGGAGCCCACGACTCCTGACCCCTAGTAGTTGTCTACACACTATTAATACTTTAGCTCAAGTGCTTACGGGATGGTTAGAGCACCCCCTTGGGAATCCCGGAGCTCAAGCCCGGGGAGGAGGAAAGATAGGACATGGAGGAGTTTAGTGGGAATCAGGGAGCCCACTAGTCTCTAGAGCCCAGCTCAGACTGAGAGGTAGTCTATGAAATTCCTGGTATACAGTAAGTGCCAAATAACCATCTGTCTCTTTCCTCCCTTTTGTTCTTTTGCAAACTGCTTTCACATTGCCTAGGCCATTTCTCCTAAAGAACAGCTCTATACAGTGATTAAGAAGATGTTCTCATTCAACAGAGTTAAAACCTGAGGCCCAGAGAGGTTCAGAAACAGTTCACAAAGGAGTTCACACTAGGGGTAGGGTGCCATGGTGGATTTCCCAGGATCCTCCATGGTGCCCTGTGTCTCTTGGACATTTCAAATTCCATGGCATTCTTTTATCTCTCTCCAATTTGCTGTATGAAAATAGAGTTGAGCAAAAAGGTGAAGCAATTGTGGACTGGGCTCTAGGTTTGCAAAAGAATTTTTTTTTTTTTTAAAACAGCAACTCCTTGCTTTTCAAACCCATTTGTGAGCACTGCAGCAGCTGTGCCAATGAGGTCCCGGGTACAGACATTGAGCCCAGATGGGGCCAACCTGGAAGGACGGGGACAGCCAGGGTTCAGTGTGTCATATGGCAGTCACTACTAAGTTCTAAGACCCAATGTGCACCTGGAAGCCCCTTCCAGGGAGCCAGTGCCAGGGTGAAAATGGGATAAACCACAGCCCAGCCTGTGGGAGAAGAAATGATCCCATGGCTGCTGGCCCTAAGGGAGGAAGGGGCCTCTGCCAGGTCCTGTGATTTTCTCTGGAGCCAGGCCCTGCAGGTAGATCCTGAGACCCATGTGAGAGCCTGCGGGCAGCCAGGCTGCCCAGGCCTGTGCCAGAGGGAAAGGCTGGTGACAAAGACAACCAAGTTATGCCCCCAAACCTTGGCTACACATGGCATTGATCACTATGAGACACTGTAGACCTGGCTTGGCATCTCCAGGGCCTGTGATGGGTCTGCAGGAGAATAAATAGGAGAGACACAGGTCATCAGGCTCAAATTTTCTGCCTGCCTTGTCTCCACCAAAACAAGCCACTCATCCACAGCACCCCTCTAACCCTTTCCCACATTCCCTTTGTTCCTGAAGAGGATGCGCTACAACATATCATCACCAACAATGACTTACTGAGGGGGACAAAGAGCCAAGCAAGACCTAATCCTTGCCACGAAGAGGCTTTCATAATGAAGTTACTGAAGAGGAGGTCAGTCACCATAGCACTTTGATGGGTTAGTTTATGGGGAGAAAAAACAAGTGACAAATAATCCCAACATAGTACTTGGCCCAAAGCAAGAGCTCTGTAAGCTTGAAATGAAGTACAGACAAGAAAAGAAGCGAAGGAGGGAGGGAGAGAAAGGGAAGGAAGAAAGGGGAAAGGGAGGAGGGAGGAGGGGAGAGAGGAAGGGGGAAGATATTAGATAATAGTGACCCTGCAGCAATTGTTTGTAATGCTCTGGTGCCAATAGGAAACACTCTGAGTTCTGATATAAAAAGGCCACACAACTTTCAGGCACACAGCCACATCCACAACTGAAGCCACATCCACTTAGGCAGACAGTAGACCTCACTCTGTAGTCTCAACCCCCAAATTCCCCATAGGTCTGCAAGGATTCCTTCACCAGTTCCTCTCCTCTCCTCACTCACTCAGGCACTGGGATGGACCGACCCTACCTGCCACCACCACATCACATTCAGGTCACACTCTCAAACACACAACCACATCCCCAGGGATATGGCCATGCACACAACGCAATGTACAAAGTCAAACATGCAATGACCCTCAAACTAGACAATCACCCCTCTCTGTAACCATGTTCACAGCCACCCTCTCTTCCCAACCAGAATCACACTGATGGTCTCTACTTTGGCCAGATTCACACCCAAAGGCAGTGGCTGGGGCTAGACTGGCTAGAAGGGACCATATTCCTGTCTGCACCACAATTTTAGATGGGGATCAGGGCTAGATTTTGTGACAGGGATTCCTACCTTCCAATAAAGTTGTCTTTGCCTCCTAAAGAGTATGTGTGTTGGGAGTCGGGTGAGGGGCAGGTAGTTGGAAAAGAAGAAAGGGAGAGAGACAAAGAAGGAAGGAGAGGAGATACTCAGCCTGAAGTAATAGCACGGCCTCTCTGCCCTAAGCCTGCATCCTATAGCACCCTGTGAAGATGAGAACATTCCTCACAAGAGCAGGCATCTAGCTCCTGGACAGAGTCCTAGGTATCCAGGTTCTAGAATGAGGTAGAGTCCGGGTGGGGGGTGGAGAGGGGGGGGAGAAAAAAAAATCTGCCTCTCTGAGTAATCTCAAGGGACACATCCTGGTTCCATTAAGCTTCTCAGAGCAGGGCAAAAATAGTAACAAATAGCATTTCACATTTGAAACACCTTACTGATATTGTCATCATGTTATTATAACCATGTACTTTCAATCCATTATCTCATTTTATACAACCTACCTTATTCGTAATGTCCCAGCTCCTGTGTACTCTTGGCCAGGAGAAAAGAAATCTGGGTTCCAGTTCTTGGGAAAGCCACTTAAACTCCTAGAGCATCAGATTCCTCACCTTGAAAATGAGGGAATGCTCTAGACCATGCCTGAGGCCCCTTCCAGATTTAACGTTTTATGCCCCCATGCATCTAAAGCAGCACTGTCCAACAGAAATATCATGCAAGCTGTATACATATTTTAAAATTTCCTAGTCACCACATTAAAAAAGTCCAAAAAGTAGGTACAAATATTTTCATAACATATTTTGTATTTAACTGAAAACATCCAAATGATTAGCATCTATTTAGTAATCAATATGTACATAATTATATTGATATATTTTACACTCTTTTCTCATACTAAATCTCCAAAATCTGGTTTGTATTTTCCACTCACAGCACATCTCCATTCAGATGCTAAATTTTCATTGGAAATACTTAATCTGTTTTAGATTTCATAAAAACGTACAGTTGTAAAAGTAAAAGGTAGGCTCCACATACCTAAGCTGTTCCAAACATATTTTATAAATGTTTCCAATACCTGAATCAAGCATCTGTTTTTTAATTAAAGCTAAATGAAATGTAAGGTTTCGGTCTTCGGTGGCACTAGCCTCATTTCAAGTGTAACCTAGCAGCATCAGGCCGGTGGCTACCACACCAGACAGCTGGGCAGTGGGGGCTGGAACAGGAGGGTGGGAGTGGGTCCAGTGGGAGGGGGGTATCCTGCCCTCTGTTCACCCTCCCTCCCCCCACCCCACCAGGAGCACTGGACACACTGAGCTGAGAGTGATGGAGAGCGAAAAGGAGCCCAAGCCAACATCATTCCATCGACACCTGCCCCACCGCCTCACTGTCTGTGCGCCAAGAAGCTAGAGTAGGGGCTGACCCACCTCGCCCACGGAAACAGTCTCCAGCTCCTTTCCAGGGAACGGTCGCCAACGTTTCCGCAGGCGGAGGCCATGTTTCCAGCTCAGACGTGAAGGCACGGGCAGGCGTCTGAGCTTCCTTTCCTCACTCAAAGGAATGCCCACCGGGCAGCCGCCCAGGGCTGCAGCCCAGACTCTACGTGTCACAGCAGAGATTTGGGCTTTATTAGCACAGGATGGTGGGGGCTGGGGGTGGAAAGCAGGTAAAGCATTAGCATCAAAAAGCAAGGTCAACAGGACATATCCACTTCTGGCTCTGCATTCTACCATGGTTTCAGGGAGAGTGTCTGGATTTCAGGGATACCACCTGGAACCTCACAGCCCTGAGTGAGGAGAAGCCTTGAAAGACGCTTCCAGGATGATCTTCGATGCGTCCTAGAGCTGTGGAGAAAACTGAAAACCAGCAGGGCCTTCACACGTGGTGTTATATCTTTGTGGAAAACCTGAAAGTCAACTAAGTTAAACAACTTGCCCAAGGTCATGCCGCTATAAAGCTGAAGTTCAAATTCAAGTCTGTCTGACTCCAAAGTCTGCACTCGTTCTACTAATAATAGCTAATAATATTATTATCAGTGATGTTTGTTGAATGGTGTCACGTGCCCCCCACCATGCTGGATGCTTTGTAAAAGTAAACTCAGACTCACACCATCTCTCTGAAGGATGATGTCATGCCCATTTTACAAATAAAAGGGGAGGATCTTTTCTTGCCTCTTCCTGGATTCTGGTGGTTGCCAGCAATCCTGGAGGCTCCTTGGTTTCCAGCAGCAAAGCCCTAACCCTGCCTCTGTCCTCACATGGCCTGATCCCTCTGGATGTCTTTGTGACTCTCCTCTTCTTCTAAGAATGCCAGTCAGATTAAGGGCCCACCCTACTGCATATGACCTCATCTTAACTGATGACATCTGCAACCTCATTTCCAAATAGGATCACACTCTGAGGTTCAGGGAAGCACATGAATTTGGGAGGACACTCTTCAGCACATTTCAGGGTCCAAACTTCAAAACCGACGGGTGAGTAGGTCAGCAAATGCTCCAGGCACACCATCCTTTGGTGGCACAATTCTGAAATTGCTCCATATGGTTTCCCAGAGGTTCCCCACTGGGACTGAGTCTCCGTTAGCCACAAGAACCCTCTCATTAACGTCCCCATTATCAGCTTTTCTCATTGCTCTGTCTCGCTTTCCCCACTTCTTCATTTGGGCTTCCTGGGGTCACCTCCCAAAGAAACTACCTGTCTCCAGGTTTGTTTTATGGGGAATCCAAGTGAATGACTTACTTTAGGTTGAATGTAAAGAGAAAACAAACCTCAGGCTCTAAGTCTGTTCAGCATGCTCTGCCTCATGCAGGCAGCCAGCTGACTTTCCAAGGATTAAGATGACTGCTTTCTACTCCACATTGGTTTAAGCAGAATGCTTGCGGCCCCACAAACACTTTGTAAAGGACCCCCTGTGGGACGAAACAGGGTTGGAAGACATGGGATATCTGTCAAAAGATGGTAGCATTGTGTACAATGATTTGGCTAACAACTGTTGAGAATGTTATCAGTCAGTCCTGAGAAATGGTACCAGCATCAAGAAATGTTTTATAAACCAAGGAAATATAATATACTAGCACAGAGGAAAGATCTAAGAAAGGAAGAATATAGAATGGTTATAATGTAAATTAGGAATTTCCCAAGACTGTTATCTGTTGCAACCATCAAGTCTGTGGGTTTGTTCACAATGGGGTCATCTATCACTGAGTTCAACATTTTTCAAAATGCGTCCTGCAAGATTTTCCTGAGAAAAAAGTCTCTCTGGCCCAATCAAGTTGATCAATGCTGATTACTATTTACTCTTCTTAACAATGTATAATTCATATTAGTAAATCAGGTTTTCTAAAATCTTTCTTTTGGAAATAAAATTCAGATTAATATTTCTCCCCAAACTTATTTTGCCATGTAACCCTTTCATCACATACTATCTATTTAATATCCTATAGAACCAATATTCCACAGGATCCACTTTGGGAAATACCAATCTATTTGACCTCTATGTGTGCAAAAATGTCTGCTCCAGCCCACAGGACACTTATTGCAGAGTTCTCCAGGGAAAAACTGCCCATTTTTGTCCACATCTCATGCCCACCCCAATCTTCAACCTCCTTTCTTCCTGTTTGTTCCTTTCTCCATTCGGTTTTGGTCACATGGATTCCTGGCCATGGGCTAAATTCCTCCCCGACCACCATCATGGGTGGGCCTGACACGTGCTCTCATCATTGTTAAGCTGAGCTTCTGAGCGGCCCCCTCATCCCTAACTCTCCCAAGAGAAGAACAGGGCAGGGAACCCTCCAGGGGATAGACATCTACACAGGAAGGACTCCATTGCCAATGAGCATCTGTGAGCATCCACAGGCACTCAGCATGATTAACATCCTCCTGCTTCTCTGGAGACACCAAAACCACTTTCCAAACATGGGGTCTGTTATGGGTTGAATTGTGTCCCTGCCCCAATTCAAACATTGCATTCCTAACCCCAGTACCTCAGAATGTGACCTTATTGGGAAACAGAGCCTTTGCAGATATAAGTACTTGAGGCCACACTGGGTAGAGCGGGTCTTTAATCCAGCACGATTGATGACCTTCAAAAAGGGGGAAATGCAGAGACGGCTGCACCCAGAGAGAGTACCATGTGAAGACTGGAGTGTCCTACTGCCAGAAGCCAGGAGAGAGGCCTGGACCAGATCTTCCCTTAGCACCTTCAGCAGGAGCACAGCCTGCTGACACCTTGACTGCATACCTCCAGCCTCCAGAAAGCGAGACAATAAACTGTGTTGTTTAAGCCACTCCACTGGTGGTACTTTGTTATGGTGGCCCCAGCACACTAACATGTCGGGGCGGAATCTCCTCCTGACCTCCTATTCCCTGTTCACCTGTTCCCGACCCAACTCCTTCAGAGAGAGGTGGAGGGGGGTAAAAGATAGCGCTGGCAGTTATGTGGATAGATTCAGGACCCCCCTCTGGCTGGCTCTTTACGTCCTCCTGACTTCCACTGTGTCTCTGACCTCTGTCCCGTCACATCCCAGGCTCTCGTGACTAGTAGGAGTGGCACTCCCAGTTTCCCTCCCAGGCCTCTGGGCTCACTAGAGACCCCTGATGAAGGAACCACGGAGGTGGTTGGAAGTGCTGCCTGGCTGCTTGGCTGCCTGGCTGGAAAAGCATCACTGAGAGGGATGTGCTGAAGGCCGACCTCAGGGACAAGGATCCTGACTCACTCAGAGATGCAGCCAAAGCTACCAGCCTCCCCTTAGCACTTGATCAGGCTGGATCCTCCGCACTTGGGTTGTTGCTGTGGAGATGAGCAGGATGAGCTGCCTGTTTCTAACAGACAGAGCCACTGAATTTGGAGGTATCAGATAGACCAGGTTTCTCAAGCTCAGCACCACTGACACTTGGGCAGGACAATTCTTTGTTGCAGGGCTGTTCCATGCACCACAGGATGTTTAATAGCTCTCCTGGCCTCTACCCACTAAATGCCATTAGCCCCACTCCCCAATTTGTGACAACCAAAAATGTCTCCACATGTCTCAGTCTGTTCAGGCTGCTATAACGAAATACCAGACTAGGCACGTACCTTATAAAATACAGAAATGGATTTCTCAGAGTTCTGGAGACTGGGAAGTCCAAGATCAAGGCACCTGCATGGTCCTATTCCGGTGATGGGCCTCTTCCTGTTGAAAGGGGACACATCCTTCCTGTGTCCTCATCTGGCAGAAGGCACTAGCAAGCTCTCTGGGGCCTCTTTTATAAGGGCACTAATACCATTCATGAGAGCTCCACCCTCATGACCTATGCATGTCCCACCTTTAACACTATCACATTGAGCATTGGGATTTCAAGGTATAAATTGGGGCATGAGGTAGAGGGAAGAAATATTCAGACCATAGCACCAGACACTGTCAAATGTCCCCTGGGGCAAAATCACCTACAACTGAGACTCCTTGAGATGAACCAACCTTGATACTCTCTAATCTGAGGTCCTCACAATCTGAGGTAATCTTATTTTATTATTTCAATGATTTTAGGTTTTAAAAACCTATCTACCTAATCTCAGTTATATAAGAAAAACCTACAAAGAAAAAAATGAGGGGCGCCCGGGTGGCTCAGTCGGTTAAGCAGCCGACTTCGGCTCAGGTCATGATCTCACGGTCCGTGAGTTCAAGCCCCGCGTCGGGCTCTGTGCTGACAGCTCAGAACCTGGAGCCTGTTTCAGATTCTGTGTCTTCCTCTCTCTGACCCTCCCCCATTCATGCTCTGTCTCTGTCTCAAAAATAAATAAACGTTAAAAAAAAATTAAAAAAAATAAATAAATAGAATAAAATAAAAGAAAAAGAAAAAAATGACTAGAAGAAAATGCTAATCATTATTATCTCTAAATGTTAGGTAGTAGCTTTGCCAGTGGATTGTCTTTTCTTTCTACTTCTGTGGATTTTTTTTGTATTTGCTATATTGAGCATTGATTCATTTTGTACTTGAAAAAAAAGCCCTATTTTATGACTCAGGCATCTTCATGTTAAATGCAATAGTAAGACCCTATGCACACATAAGAAACCTAATTAAAAATCAGCAGAGCAAGATGATAAAGGAGAAAAAGCATGGTTTTCAGTAACTACCACTCACTCACTAGCCATGGGGATATTGTTAATATCCACCCTGCTAGGCTAAGCCATACCTGAATGTGGGAATATTTGTAACGCATCTAGAGAATGGTAGGGGTTTAATAAATGCCACTTGCAGAATTTGTCCTTTCAGCTCAAGGACTTGCATCCATCTTTATTCTCTGCCTGTGCTAGTGTGGAATCCCCTCAACAGAAAGAGTCACCAGCATGCCCTCGCAAGGCCCAGTATGATCTCCCTCGGCAAATGAGCCTTTCTTCTTGTTAGGAAGAGTATAATGGCCATCATTACTATCATTATTATTGTGACAGGCTGGGACCCACACTTTTCACACATGGCCTCTCAGCTTCCTCTCAACCACCCTCTAAGGCAGGAATAATGATCCCCTTTTTCAGCAATGGAGAATCCAGTTCAGGTTATGTAACTTCTCCAAGGCTACACAGCTGGTACACAGCAAGAGTCAGCATCAAATAGTCCAGCCCACTCATTTTACAGGTGATAAAATTGAAGCTCAGAGAATGAAGTGACTTGGTGCTCAAGGTCAGCCACAATGCCACGAACAAGAGCCAGATTCTTAGTGACAGTGTAATAGTCCACAGAACACACATGGGAAGTTCCTACGGGAGGAGGAGGAGGTTGGGGCTGCCAACATTTTACTAAGCAATTAATGAAGTCAGGAGGCAAGGATAAAACCATGGTTTCCAAAGTAAGATCTGGAGCCAGACAGCCTGAGTTCAAATCCTAGCTCTGTCTCTTACCAGCTGTATTATCTTTTTTTTTTTTTTTACATTTATGTGTTTTTTGTTTGTTTGTTTTTGTTTTTTAGTAATCTCTATACCCAACATGGGGCTCAAACCCACGACCCAGAGATCAAGACTCACATGCTCTTCTGAGCCAGCCAGGTGTCTCCCAGCAGTATTATCTTGAGTAAGTTACTTAAAGTCTCTGGGCTCCTACTTCCTCATCTCTAAGAGAAAAATAAGAATGTATTTAAGAATAAATAAGTGAATCCACATACACACTTGGGACTATACCTGCCACATAATAAATACTCAATAAACATTGGGTGTTATCAAACTTTGCACAGTGAGCTACTAAGAAATTAGGCAGTGACTAAATTTTTAGTTTTATTCCTTGCCAAAAAGCATTCTTCCCATTATTTAAAGTAAATCACTATCATTGTGAAAGACAGAAACATGTAAGGGAAATATAACAATCATCCAGAATGGTAACTAATTAAAAACAACAAAACCCCTTTTTCTTTGGGAAATTTCAAACATACACAAAAATATAAAAAATAGTATAGTGAGCCTCCACGTCCATTCACCCAATTTTCTTAAATACCACCTCCTGGCCAATATTATTTTAGTTACAGCCTCATTTAATTTTCTCCCCTTCCACCTTCAATCTCTTAGAGCAAATAGCATGTGATATAATTTCATCTTTAAACATTTCAGAATGCATCTCTGAAACACATGAACTCTCTGTCCTTTTTTAAAGTTCTAATACCAATATCACACCTTAAAAAACTAACAATAAATATTTAATATCATCATATTACCAGTCAGTGGCCAAATTTCCCCCAGTTGTCACATAAATTTTACACAGTTTGTTTGAATCAGGATCCAAATTACATCCACATGTTGGATTGGTTAATGTTTCTTCAATTTCTTTTCATCTATAGATTCCCTCGCCATCTCTTCTTCTCCTTGCAATTTGCTTGTTTAGGAAACTGAGTCATTTGTCCCGCAGAGTCTCTGTAGTTTGGGTTTTGCTGATTGTATCCCTGCGGTATTACTTCACATGTTCCTCTGGACCATGTGTTCCTTGTAAATTAGTAGTGCTAGAGTCTTGGTCATTTCCGGGTTTGATTTTGTGCCAAGAATGTATTATGGATGATGCAGTGGACTTCCACTGGAAAACATGTAATGTCTCTTGATCTGACCTTTTGAGAAGCGAGCAGCCTTTAATGAGCATAGCCCAGATCCATGAATTTTGTTAGAGGTTACAAAACAGTGATACTCTAAACTTATCAGTACTTTGTATTTTTCAGCTGGAATGTTTTTGTAAAAAGAAACTTTCATCACAATATACAGTCTATACAGGAAAAGAAAGATAAATGCTTGATTCTTTCCCTTTAATGGCTATCTTTCAAAATAAAGATTGCTAGTATCTTCCAAAGGTGACAAGCAAATGCTGTTGCTATTGTTTGTTTCAGTATCATTACCAGTTGGTATCTATAGTATCGATTCATGGAAATGAACAGATTTTACATTGTTTCAGTCATTACAGTTATTAATCTCACAAATGCTTAATTTATCTGAAGTTTTTCTTCTTTTTCTTTGCTCCTAAGTAGAATTCATATTATCTGATTCTTAAACGTTTGGTAGAGTTTCCCTGTGAAACCATTTGGGCCTGGGGCTTTTTTGTAGGGAAACTCTTTATGTTTTGTATTTCTTCTTTGGTAATTGGTGTGTTAAGACCCTGTCTCTACTGAGATTACTTTATATAAGTTGTATTTTTCTAGAAAATTATCCATTTCATCTAGGTTTTCAAGTACCTTTGAATAGACTTGAAAAAAAAAAAACAGACTCTTGCATTTTTCAGATTTCCTCTGCTTCGATGGTTTTCCCCACTTACCCACTGCTACCATTTCTAATTTAATGTGTCTATGCTTTCTACCATTTATTTTTTAAATTAGTTTAGCTGATCGTTTGTATATTGTATTGATTGTTTCAGCCCTGGGTTTATTTATTAGCTCTACTCTTTTTCTACTTTCTAACTCATTGATTTCTGTTTTTATCTTTATTGATTCCTTTCCTCTATATCCTTTTGGCTTACTTCATTGTTCTTTTCTATCATTTTGAGTGGGGTGCTGGATTCATTTATTTTTATTTGTGCTTATAGAGGTAAATGCTAAACTTTTCCCCTATTAGCTGCTTTCGCTGAATGTATTTTCATTATTATTTTCAAGGAATTCTACAATTGCATGTGGTACTTCTACCTCTGAGCAACAGCTATTTATTAGCATGATTTTTGTTTTTTTACTTTTCAGATGAAATTGTCTTAGTTTTTCTATTTGTTAATAATTATTAGTTTCAACTATATTGTAATCAAAGAGTATTCTTTCTGTTCTTTGGTATTTAGGTTTTCTTTGTGGCCTAAGGTACGGTCACTTGAGAAGAGGGTGTTTTCACTACTATGGAGGCTCAGACTTCCACACAGATCTGTAAGAGCTGCCTTATTGGTTATGAATTTCAATCTTCTATATCTTTATCATTTACTTGATCTTTCTGGGATGAGAGAGATGTATTCAACTCACCTAGTATTGCTGGGTTTCTATTTCCCCTGCATCCCCGCATCTCCAATTGTTAGTTGCATAAACAGTAACAACTGATATATCTTCATTGTGAATTGCTGCCTTTAGCATCTTACAGTCTCCTTCTTTGTCTCCGTAATGCTCTGTGATTTGAATTTCATCTTGTCAGATACCAAGATTGCAACTCTACTTTTAGGTTTTAATTTGTATTTAGTATTTCTGTCTATCCTCTTATTTTTAACCTCAGGACTTCTTGTTTTAGGTATATCTCTTGTGTACAGCAGAATGTTGGATTTTGCTGTGTTAGCAAAACTGAAAATCTTTCTTTTATATAAGCAAGTTAAGCCCATTCACATTGATTGATAGGATTGATATGTTTGACCTCAACTCTGTCATCTTACTTTATCTTGTGACTAACTTCTAATACAATTTTTGAGCCCTGTAACTTTCCTTCTAACTTTGTAATCCCTTTCCTGGGCGAAGTTCCACATGATTCGCTTTTGTTTCCCCCATCCTTCGTGCTGTTTTTGATGCTGTTTTGTAGTTCACACTGATCATATATCCGTCTTGTGGTCCTAAAGCTTGGAAACCTCCTCAGCCTGTTAAAACACTTAAGAGTCAAAGCATTAGTCGGCTGCAGTGTTCCATCACGAATGAAGGAGTTGTTTAGAGAGACTCACCCAGGCTTGCTTGACTTAGGAATGAACCCAGAGTTTGGAAATTAAAAGACAAAGGGTGTTAGGAGAGGAGAGAAATGTTTCTGGGAGCGTTTCTCCTTACTTAATGAATTACTAGGAGATTTGTGGCTGCCCAGCCCGTTCGGGTAAGTCTTTCAGCATGTGGACCAGAAGTGTCATGGGCTTGCTCCACTATATCCTCGCTGCCCTTTCCGTGAACTGTGACACTTCCTGTCACCAGTTTATTTTCACTTCTCTCCTGGCAGCTGTCCACTGTAGTCGGCATGCATTTGAAATCATTTGCTACTTACTTGAGAATTCACGCTAGGGAGAAAGGGAAGAAAATAACCATTCCTGGGGACACCACATCGTCATGAATTTGAAAGAAAAATCAACATTGCAGAAAGCTCATTTCCACCTTTTTTTTTTTTTTGCCACCCAAATGACTGTGGATTAAGGACCCAGAGAATGCCAAATAAACTGTAGAAGGGAAAGAAAAGTTCAAGTCAGTTACCGGGAGGGGGCAGGGGGTGCCATAACGAGGCCACAATCCCTTTGGGAGCCCCGCTCAAGCCAGACAGCTCTGCAGGCCACTAGGCCTCTCTCTTACGGCTGCTCTGGGTTCAGCGCCCATTCCTCCACCACAGGCAGAAGCTGCACGTGCTCAGGATTTTCTTGGGATTTTCTGCAGAGCTTTGGTTTGGTCTTGGAGGTGTAGGTTCTATTGTTTGTAAACTAGAAACAGGAAGCTGAAGTTAGGGGGGAACCTCAGAAGAAAGTAGTATGTTCGGTGGTCACTGCAAGAACTTTAGTTCAAATAGTCTTGGGTTCAGATCATACATAGGGCCGACACTATCTTTGTGACCTCCTGAGCATCAGTTTCCTCATCTAAACAATCAGGAATATGATAACATACAGAGCTTCTGTACATCTTAAATGAATTAATATTAAGTCAATGGTCCTCAAAGTGTGGTCCCCAGATCAGCAGCATCAGCATCACCTGGCAACTTGTTAGAAATGCAAATTCTCAGCCCTTAACCCAGGCCCACTGAATCAGAACTCCAGGGGTTGGCCTTGCAATCAGTGTTCTGAAAGGCCCTGCAGGTGATTCTCCTGCCCAATGAAGTTTGAGAACCACCGGTGTTAAGTAAAGCATCTAGCAGAGAGTCAGCAGCATATTAAGTCCTAGATAATTGGAGCTCTGAGCATTTTCATTACAATTCGGTCCCTGGATTTGATCGTGCCAGAGATAACTCCATCCTGACTTGCTGTGATGTGCTTATAGGAGATAATGAGGAATCATTTTTTCAAAAGTGAGTTGGAGTTGGATTTCTGTCACTTCCAACCAAACAAGTCCTGACAAATATATACCAGAAACAGAGCAAGGATCCAAGCTGTGTCACCTGCCCATGTTATACATACCTGGTCCTATCTGGCGCTGGTGAAGCAGGCACACTGGGGAGTCTGTGGGCATGAGAAACTGAAGTGACTCCTTTAATTGCCTCCCATCTACCCACTCTGATGGCCCCCCAGGAGCCATCAAAGTCCTTACCCTAAGAACTCAGAATTAGGATGGAAAGAGAGTCTCTGTCTAGTCTCTGTCTAGAACTGTTGTGAATTCTGACACAGTGGGTAACTTAGCATCTGCCCCGCAGACCAAATATAGAGAGAGCTGGTGCACAATGTGAATGTCACAGAGGTCCAGACAAAAGCACAGCAAGAACTCCCTATGCCCATTTCCCACTTCCCAACTCCGCCAGGCCATGATGTATTCCTGCTCTTAAATTTAGCAAGATATTCTTGAATCTCATTAATAAATTACCTCTCTTTGCTTTTAAAAGTTCAAGTGTATTTCTTTACTTGCTTCCAAAAGAGCATGAATGCACACACAATCAAATGTAATACAATCTCAAGTGCAGAGGAACTCCCGCACTAGAGTACGAGGGAGGGCACAGAGTGGGTGCTAAACTGGGTTTATCCCCATTGATGCAAGTGGAGTATAAAGCATAATTAGACCGGAAAACAAAACCATGCAGAAGGGAGAGGACGGAAACATTTTTGCATCAGCATTATGTGGATGGATAGGCTCTTAGAAGAGCACCAGGGGAACCAGATACCTTGGGAGCACCCTAAGGGTGACTGTAACCAGGCCATGTGAGAATGTGGGTAGGATTATGATTAGGAAGGTGTCTTCAAGTCTCCTTATGGATGGAAATGAGAAATTTTGAGCTATGGCAGCTCTTACGATCAATCTGGCTGGGAAAACCACAAAGTAACTATTAGCTTCTATTTCTTGTGAACCTATTGATTCTTCCTTAAACATCAAGTAAGCGTTGTATAACCTAATAGAGATGAGCTCCTTCCTGGCTTAGCCCAAGCCAGGAGCTGCTGTCACTGAAACAACAGTCCAACAACCAAAAAATAATTATAAAATCTTTATCACTTTGTTCCCCCTCTCAGCACCCTTGGACACTGTAGATACCATTTAAATGGTTCTTTGTATTTGGGCACCTATCCATGTCCAGGTCTCCTTGAAGATGAACTCTTACTCTTGTTGGATGACTAAATGCCCCCTGCCTTCCAACTTAGAGGTAGATGGTAGTGCTCTTCCTGCCTTGGCTTCCATCAACCACCAGGAACTGGGTCCTCCATCAACTCCTTCCTTTGTCCCTATCACGATCTAATTTTTCCTGACATTCCACAAGTTCTCATTCTGAGAAGGCAATTCTTTTCTTTCTTTCTTTCTTTCTTTCTTTCTTTCTTTCTTTCTTTCTTTCTTTTCTTTCTTTCTTTCTTTCTTTCTTTCTTTCTTTCTTTCTTTCTTTCTTTCATCTTTAGTCTAAATTACTTGTTGATAATAAATCACCCTAAAAATTCATAGTTTGAAACAGCAACAACTACTTATCATCTCTTACAGTTTATATTGGTTGGAAATTTGGGAGTGGCTCAGTGGGGCAGTTCTGGCTTGGAATCTCTCATGAGGTTACAGTCACATACTGGCTGGGACTGCACTGTCTGAAGACTTGGCTGGGGCTGGAGGATCCAGTTCCCAGGTAGCTTACTCACATGATTGGCAAGTTGATGGTGGCTATTTGTTAGACCTTTGCTCCTCTCTACATGGACTTCTCCGTAGCACTGCTTGAGTGTCCTTGTGACATGGAAGCTGGCTTTCCCCAACATGAGAATTTCAAAAGTAAGAGAGTACCAGGTAGAAGCTATATCTTTTTTTTGACAGTCTCAGAAGCCACATAGCGTTACTTCTGCTACATTCTATTTGTTAGAAGTGAGTTACCAATGGCCCACATTCAAGGGGAGAGGAATTAAACTCTACCTTTTGAAGAAAGGCATGTCAAAGAATTTAGACATATTTTAAAATCACTGCAACAACCAAGTATCTGTTTCCATGGAAATAAAGGGGGAAAGACTATAGTTCCTTCTTCCCTTTACTGAATATTTAAATACCTATAATCAGGGAAGGCTAACAGGATTCAAATCCTGTGCCAATTCCCACTTATTGCTCGCAGCTTCCAAGGGCATTATGTTACACAGGGTTCTAAGGTCTCATTCAGGTCCAGCAGGAAAGAGTGCCAGGGTTGATTAGTGATGTCTGCCATAAATATCAGAGCAGTGAGTACAGGCATGTGAGTCAAGTGTTTGCTATTTCTGTGGCAGGTGTTTAACCTTGGGATAGAGACAAATGTGAATACCACATAGGCCTAACTCTCCAACTGTTTACAGTCTATTTACTGAAGATTATAACTTCAGTCTTTTTTTTTTTTAAGTAAGTTCCACACCCAGTGCAGAGCCCAACACAGAGCTCGAACTCACAACCTTGAGATCGAGACCTGAGCTAAGATCAAGAGTCAGATCCTTAATTGAGCCACCCAGGTGCCCCTCCATTTACTGAGGACTATAATGGGCATAGTGAGCTACTCACTGAATTCCATTCACCCCTTCTTTCGTAGTGATGGAACTATAGCTGGACACCTGGGTGCCAGCAGCTACATTCTCTACTCTCCTTCGAACTTAGGTGTGACCATGTGACTAAGTTTTCTCCAAAGTAAGTAGCAATAATATATACCACTTCTAGCCTAATGCCTTAACACTAGGCCATACCTAAGACATGGTGGAGAAAAATACAGAAGGAGCAAAGGTCTATGAACAGCCATGTGGTATGCCTCCTGGCCTTTTACATGAGAGAGAGAGAGTTAAATGTTTTTGCTCTTTAAGCAACTGGTCCTGGGGACCTTTTTCTTATAGCAACTAATATAACAAACACAGATGTGATACTTAATAAATGCTACAAAATCTTCATGTAGTACAAGATAAATACTCAAAAGACAACATAAACTGATGCAAGGACTAAATGAGTCCTACGGAATATTGGTGGTATTTTCAGCAGCAATAGCACCTAACTGTAAATAGTAATGACCCCTAGAATTGTTGTAAGGGTTAAATGAAATAAGAAGTGCTTTCCCCGGTGCACAAAATAATGCAAATATTTAATAAATGTCAGCTATTTTGTTCTTATAAATTCACTTTTAAACACTGGTATCATGTTTAGGCAAAAGATATATACACCAAACTGTTTTTGTGTGGCTTAATACAAATCTGCTCCATTATTCCATGTGTTTTCAGGACCAGGTCTCTGTCTTGCCCACTAATCCATTACCTGATATGCAAGCAAGAGGACATCCAAGGCAAGAAAGCGAATGCACAACATGGATATGGCCTTAGTCTCTAAAGAGTTAATTGTCATCATGAAATTAGAAAACTAAAACCATGAAAGAAATTTAAAGCATTAGAAGTGAAATCAGTTATTCCAGGTCTAGGCCAAGGCAGTCTAAGTATCAGACATGTATTAATATTTTTGAGCAGAGCTGCTGTATAAGCACGAAGAGATGCACTTAGAAGAGAAACACACACTGCACAAATACATGATGGCAGAGAATGCCCCTTCTTCTTCACAAAGATCCCTCAGGAAGAAGAGCACAATGCAATTATCAGGAATTATACTCTTGGTTCTTCCTCAGCATCAGGAAGAAAAACACCTTTACCTTTGTTTGTTCTTTCTGCACACTCTTTTGAGGCCCGGAACCCCCTCCGACAGTCAATGTGCTGATGTGTGGAAGCTTGGAGGCCACAGCTGTGGGAAATGAGACAAAAGATATGATCAGTTCCTGCCCTCACCAAGCTTACAATCTTCCTGGATGCTCACACAGGAAAAAATAAAAGAAACAAACACAGCCAATGAACAGTTAAATCACACAACCCAGCTGAATGCTGCTGAAGGCAGAGAATGTTAGTGCTAGAAGAGATGATGGACTTGGTATTGGTTTTCTTCTTATGGTTGGTAATTGCTTATTAGTCCAACTCCTGCTTATATTGCATAAAAACATACATTCCAGAGCCAGGTAGAAAGAGATGAAAACTCACCACAGATTGTTTTTTGACTGGACAATGAGAGGGACTTTTTTGTTTGGGGGTTGTTTTGTTTTGTTTTGTTTTGGGAATGGGGGTTGGTAAGAAGAAGGTGGTGGGGAATAAAAGAAAGAAGAGAAAGGACTTTTGTGTCCCTCTTTCTGGGGCAAACTCAGAATGCCCTCGCCGTACCCCCCAACTCCCCTTTGACCTTGGGTTGATTCTACTCTGGTCTCTATTCAAGGAGAATCAAATGAACATATTTAAAGTGTCAGATAGCCTTCCAATATATTTGTTTTTACTTGTATATAAACTATCAAGGATTTCTCACTGGGATTTGAAGCTTTCAGAGCTCCCTTCCATTCCAAAGATAGCTTTGTCTTTTGAAAGTCTGAGAAATATCCCTTCAGCTGTATTTGAGATGTGAGAGAGTCAAGTTAGGGTAAAAAAAATTTTTTTTTAGCTTAAAAAAATTCTCAGACATTTTTTGCTAAGCCATAAATCAACAGTGGTTGAATTAAAACAGATCAAACTTGGCTTGGAGTTAGACCTCCATGAGGTCTCTGGCTAAGCTTGAAGGGAAAAAAAAATAAGTTAATACTTTTTTAAAAACCAACTCCTGTGCATGTCCAGTTGGAAGAGAGCAAATCCCATTTAATGAGAGCCGGCTCTTCTAATCGCCCCTACGTTTGTATCTACATAGCATTTCTGCACGTTGGCCCCAAATCTGGTTTTCTGTCCCTTTCCTTACACATACACCAAGGCAGACGGGGAAGAAAATGGAACTTATTTAGAGAATCCAGAGCCCACATTTAAGATAGTGTGGCTTGCCTAGGGAATTGGTACGTAATCCTTAATATTAACTTTGGTGAGAACATAAATATTGGGTCTTTTGGTCCCTGGCTTCCAAGCAGCAGCTTCCAGAAAGAGCCTTCCATGATGGTCTACTCCCCAAGAGAGAATGTCTGGACACTGGAAGGAGGCTATATAGGAAGCTGAGAATCTCTTTCTCTTCAATGGGTCAAATCTAATGGAAACATCTTTGTTTTCACAGCTAAAAAACAAGTAGAACGTCATGAATGATTTCCAGAGGCAGCACCTGCACAGAACCAATGCCTCAACTGTTCTGATTACAAATCCTTTGGACGTCTCTCTGAATAGCAACATAAAAGAAGTTTCCAAAGCCTTGGGTTTTGGAGGATGCATATTACTTCCTAGGCACTACAAGCATTTGCTTCTCTGGGTCCACAACCTTGGAACTTGTATTACTTAAGTAACATAAGCATTTCACAATTGTATATGATTTTTTTCTTGTCTTCTTTCTTTCTTTTGTAATTTTATTATCCATGTTTAATTTGGGGCAACATATCTCAAAGGAGCTCTCCCCAAGCCCCATCTCAAGTTATAACCATTAACTGATTCACCTTGCTTTCTTTTTGACTAATGTAATGAGCAAAACAGTCATTTCATGGACAATTGAAGCTCTGGAAAGCTAAAACCCAGGGAGATACTTCACTAATGTTTATATAGGATAGACAAATATCCATTAGACCTAAAAATCTCTGGTTGATTCAGTTATCAAACATAACTATAATGATATTACATAAAGAAAATGGAAAAGTCAGAGCACCTGGGTGGATCAGTCAGTTAAGTGTTAGACTCTTGATTTCGATTCAGGTCATGATCTCATGGTTCGTGAGATCAAGCCCCACATCTGGCTCTGCACTAACTGTTAGTGCAGAGCCTGCTTGAGATGCTCTCTCTTTCCCTCTCTTTCTGCTCCTGCCCTGCTCACACACGCATGTGCTCTCTCTCTCAAAATAAATAAACATTAAAAAAAAGAAAAGAAAATTAAAAATTCTAAGTGCAAAAAAGTTTTATTTAGTCTCTGATCTGGACTATCAACCTGTTGCTTTGGCTCTTTTAAGCCAAGTTTCGAAGAAGGTCTTCACAAAACATGTTAATACACTATCCAGCTTATAGGATGTTAGCATTATGCAGCCTATAAGATTGTTAAAAGTTACATCTTTTAAAAAATATTTTTAATGTTTATTTATCTTTGAGAGAGAAAGAGACAGAGCATGAGTAGAGGAGGGGCAGAGAGAGACAGAGACAAAGAATCTGAAGCAGACTCCAGGCTCTGAGCTGTCTGCACAGAGCCCGACACAGGGCTTGAACTCTTGAACGACGAGATCATGATCTGAGCCAAAATTGGTCACTTAACCAACTAAGCCACCCAGGTGTCCCAAAAGTTACATCTTTAATGCACATGCTGATTCTTCCTTGGTTCTCAGAGTATCAAATCTCTGCTAACTTCTTTCTTTCTAAAACTCTCAACACCAATCTTTCCTAGAAAGTCTTGTATCTTTTTTGTATCCGCTCTAACTTTTTTTTGTAGTAGAAGCCTATGATGTCTCTTTATTTCCAAGGTTTCTGATTCTCTTCCTGTAGCTATGGAGATGTGGACTGCATTATCATGGGGGTAGGACTAGCAACCAGATATGGAATCATAATTTGCATACATTAATGCATGCATTCACCAGTTCATAAATTAAATGTATTTTAAAAATGTGTTATTTGTACTTGATATGCTTTTTCCCCATAGAGACCATATTATGAATGACAAGCACAGTTTAAATGGCTCTTAGAAATGCATTGATATTATTATCAAGTTGAATGGTAATATTAGTTGCCGTCTAGTTTCCAATTATTTGCGTTACACAGGAATTCTAAATTTTAACTGAGAAATCCAGACGCAGGGATGGCATCTTCCCCAATGCAACCCCAAAAACCAGAAGAGAGCCTCCATCTCCCAAACCCCACCCCCAATGCTCCAGTAGCAAAAGGAAGTTTTTCTACCTGCTCCTCTTTCCAGATTAGAGACAAAAGAGGTAGTATTATAGTCTCATGGGCAAAGGATAAAACTTGTGTCTAGTTTGGCTGCACAACCTATGGGAGCTTTGGGAAGTTATAAAACTTCTGAACTTCTGTTTCCTCCTAACACTTCCCTCTGAAGATATTAATACCTACTCACTGGATTGCCGTAAGAGTTAAGTGAGGTAATGTATACAATGACCTTAGCACATGGTAAGTGCCCAATGAATAGCAGCAGTGATTTTCATCCACCTAGTCCCTTCCCAGTCTTGGTGGTGGGAGAGGACTTCACTCCCACCTTCACTCCCTAAATTCTTCCAGCCCCCCCACAATGATACAGGTGCCTACCCAGGACCCCCTGTACTGTCTTTGCAATGAACCTCCCCCCAGCAACTGCAAGGCTAACATAGATTTCTTCAGGTTAAAATAAACAAACAAAAAACACTGGTGGTGTTTACAAAGAGGGTTTGGTAAGCCACAGCTGCCCACACCTGTTGCCAATCAGTTCCAGCCACAAGCCAAACCAGCAGTAAATGCGGGACCCTCCACCAGACTGGGATTAGAGGCAGAACAAGAGGAGAGCTGCTGGTCAGATCAGTTTGGCTTTCTTACAAGAAAGAAAAATGGTGAGGCTGACACATTTGATGATGGCTAAAAAATAAACATTTAGGTCATCTTAACCACCTTTTAAATATAGATTCTGGTGCTGGGTCTACTTTAAAAACAGTATTAACATATTATGTAGACCAAAACTTTCCAAACTGTAGAGTGCAACCCATTAATACAGTAATAAAATCAATTTAGGGGGTTACTATCAGTATTTTTTAAAGAAATAGGATAAGATAGGATAGGACAGGATGGAATAGAATGGAATGGAATGGAATGGAATGGAATGGAATGGAATGGAATGGAATGGAAT